>NC_090814.1:36098769-36703590 GCF_000390325.3 Nicotiana tomentosiformis
ATTCTGAAAAGCTTTCTAGCTATGGTAGAAAGGCAGTTTAACAGCAAGGTGAAGACTATAAGGCCAGAAAATGCTTTTGATTTGGGAAGTGGAAACATTCAATTAGAAATTTTTCAGTCACAAGGTATTGTTCATCAAACCACTTGTGTGTACACACCACAACAAAATGGAGTTGTGGAGAGAAAGCATATGCATCTTTTAGAGACATCCAGAGCCTTGTTATACCGATCACACCTACCTATATCATACTGGGGTGACTGCCTTCTTACAACAACCTATTTGATCAACAAATTTCCTTCAAGTGTCTTAAAGCTTAAGGCTCCTTATGAAGTTCTTTTTACAAGCAAGCCAAATTACTCTAACCTTAGATAATTTGGGTGTTTGTGTTTTGCTTCTACTATCTCAAATCATAGAACTAAGTTTGAACTAAGGACTACTCCTTGTGTGTTCTTAGGTTATCCTTATGGAAAAAAGGGTTACAAAGTGTTGAACCTCACGAATTTGAAGCCCTTCATTTCTAGAGATGTTGTATTTCATGAAGAATTCTTTCCATTTGCTTCTATTAAGTCTAATTATTCTTCTGCTATTTCTTTACCCATTGCTAAAGTTACTCTAAGTAACCAGACTCCTGAAAATTCACCTTTTGCTAGTAGACCTCACACTGAAGCTTCCCAAAGGCCTACTGAATCATCAATTGATTTCTATTCTTCTCCCATTTCTTCAATTCATCCTATCACACCTATTCCATCTATCTCTTCTTCTAGGTTCTCTCCAGATTCTCCAGTATTATCTAGTCATTCATATACATCTGCACCCGTTTTTCCTTCTTTAGATTCTGATCTTATGATGGATGTTCTTATTAGGAAGTCCACCAGACCACACACAACTCCATCTTATCTCAAGGATTATATCTGTAATAAACTCCAACTCACAGATGTTAGCAACTCTTGCTTTCTCATACCTGTTATACCTACTTGTATATCTTTCAGTTGACTAACTTCTACTAATCAACATATGCTAAACACATTGTCCAATATATAAGAACCTACCAACTATTTACATGCAACACATCACCCAGGATGGCAATAAGCAATGGACAAAGAGATTGACGCACTTGAACTTAATAAGACTTGGGAAGTGGTTGAATTACCACCTGAGAGGAAGGCTTTACCATGCAAATGGGTGTATAGGGTTAAACAACATTCAAATGGTAGTGTAGAAAGACAAACGACAAGATTGGTCATTAGAGGATACATACAAAACAAAAGGGATAAACTTCAATGAAACTTTTTCACCTATGGTGAAAATGACCACAATCAGATGCATACTAGCTACTTCAGTAAAGATAGTATGGGGTCTATACCAGCTCGATATGAATAATGCTTTTCTACATGGAGATCTAAATGAAGAAGTGTACATGAAATTCCCACTTGGGGTTGTACCTCCTTCACCTACTCATGCTTGTAAGTTAAAGAAATCGATTTATGGGCTACGACAAACATCTCGACAGTGGTATGCTAAACTTACAACTGCTTTGAATTTTAAGGGATTCACTCACTCATTAAATGACTATTCCTTGTTCTTTAAAAAGTTAGATTCTTCCATTTCTATAGTGGCTGTCTATGTGGATGACATACTCTTGATAGGGAATGACAATGCAGAATTACATGCGTTGAAAGAATTTATCAATCAAGAATTTAAAATAAAAGATCTTGGGGACTTACATTTTTTTCTAGGAATGAAAGTTATCCGAGAAACAAATGGACTCATACTTTCTCAACGCAAATTTACTTTAGACCTTCTCCAAGAATTTGACTCCCTCCATTTGTCACCTGTTTCTTCTCTACTCGATTCATCTACTCGTTTGTCTACTCACACAGGGGAACGAATAAAGGATCCCACCTTGTATCGCCATCTCCTTGGAAAACATAACTACCTCACTTACACCCGACCAGATTTATCCTTCACTGTCCAGCACCTCAGCCAGTAAATGAAGGACCCACGAAAGCTAGACCTAGATGCAACATTCAGTGTGCTTCGCTATCTGCTCAAAGACACTGTGCTTGGGCTTTTTATGTCTTCTTCCTCCTCATTCAAGCTCCTAGCTTTTTGTGACTCCGATTGGGCCACCTGCCCGGACTCGAGGAAGTCGGTGAGTGGTTTTTAAATTTCCCTTAGTACCTCTCCGATTTCTTGGAAATCCAAGAAGCAAACTTCCATCTCACTCACTTCGGCCGAGGCAGTATACAGATCTATGCGTCGAGTGATTGCAGAGCTTACATGGTTGGTCTGACATTTTGAGGATTTGTCAATTCCCATTTCTCTTCCAGTCACTCTTCACTCTGACAGCCAAGCAGTGATTCATATAGCAAAAAACCCCGATTTTCTCGAACAGACGAAGCACGTTGAAATCGCCTGTCATTTTGTGTGCGAACAATACCTAGCTGGACTGATTTCGTTATCATTTGTTCGATCTTCTGCCCAATTGGCAGATCTCTTCACAAAACCACTCACAAGACCTCTTCATCGTGATCGTTTGGGCAAGTTGGGTGTGCTTTCTACCCCTCTAACTTGAGGAGGGGTATTGGAGCCGATGAAGCTGCGATGAAGATGAACATATCTGATTAACAGATCTGTATACTTAACATATGAGGCCAATCGGATTTGGGCCTGACTTTGGGTCCTCAATGCATTTTTGCATTGGGCCTACTTGCCCACGGCCTACTTCTGGGCCTGCCCTTTCCAGATATGTTATTCACATAGTGCATAACACATGTGAATATGTATTTTAATTATGGGAAGAAAAGAGAAGGTAACAAAAATACAAACAAGATAAATACAAGGAATGGCATTATTAAGCCGGCATCCTCATCCACAAAAGCATCATCCTTAATAATGATGGTATCTAAGGCAGCAATACCGTAATAGTCATCACCCAACTCCTTTGCCTTCTTGTTCGGACAGTTCCAATGATGGTTTTTGCTAGATTCACTCTCTACTAGACTAGAAGTTGTAGTAATATCTCCAATACTATTGAGCGAAATGGGAAGATGAGTTTTCTCATCACAAAGTGGCACAAGGCTGGGCGCTCACTGCCCTTGTTTGACGAAACTCAGTGCTCCTTCCTTTTGCAAGTGTCGCTGATTACCGTGGGGGCAGTAGTAGTTATCTATGAGGCCAATGAAGGACGCCTAACTTTTTTTGGGGGGGGGGTCATCTACATCCTTCATGGCTTTGGACTTGGAAAGGGTCTGAGCTGCTTGCAGAAGATCATTTGACTTCGTCTCGGACTTAGAAGAAGAAGGTAGCTTTATCTTCAGTCGACTCGGGACACCTTTGGATCGCACATGCACCTGATCTTGCCTTGTACTTTTCAAAACAATATGAGGGATTATTTTTGAAGGATCTAGTCAACTTATTGGCCACTAGTATGCATACTCATGAGTCATTAAGGCATATCATCTACTGGATGTAGTGGCACAATGAATTTCGAGGAGGTGCCAAGATGTGTGGATGAATCCCAAAGTTGCACTAGTGCTTGCAGCGTACCATCATAGGGTTGCTCCATAAGATCTCCAGGGATATCTTGGCAAAAACCAAACTTCCTACTAAACCTATGAGGGTTGTAGGATTACACGATAAAAGTAGCATCATGCCTAAGGGTGAGATAGCTAGAGCGAAGAGATATAAAAAATTCACAGAATGAGTCTGAAAGTTTGCCATTGTCCGTAAAGTGTAACTCTTTGCCTCGCAGCAATGCCAAATGGTGGAGTTGATGGGCATCATCACATTGGAACAACCTTCGAGCATCAGAAAGATTGAAACATTTGACCATCTTCTTGCCTGAAATTTTGCATAAGGGTAAACTTCTGTGTGTGTGATTAACACAGTGATAGGTCTCAAAATACTCTCCCATCCAGCCATACACATAGTGTATGGGTAACATTACATAGCTTGCAACCAGGTCTGGAAGTGGAGATCTCCCTCAAGACACGATATATGCTCGCGAGTACCGGGACGGCCAAAGAAAATTTTACACCATGAGCCATTAAGCTTGCAACTTTGAAAATACTAGCACGAACGCGGTCAACCTTCTTATTTGTAAGCACAAACTTGCAAAGCAAGCATACAAGGAAAGACGCCAAGTTAGTCTTATTTATTAGAGACTACTCCACACCTAGCTCAATGAAGGGGCATTCTCCTCGTCTGTTCGCGGTAGGAAGGTTTTGTCTATATATCCGGAAGGATTATGATTCTTCCTTGGATTGGTGGTCCACACCTATGACGCCTTTTGCAGAGGCTCAACATACAGCTTCCTCTCCCTTTTTTTTAGTCGGATCTTCAGGAATTATGAAGTGATGAGCTTGGAGATGACATTATTGAGGGTTGCTTTGCAAGCATAGATGATCTTGGTATGACCTCAAAGAGCTCCCACAACTCGCCTAATGGTTCTAAGGATCATGTTATGGGTGGATCCTCTTCGGTGGAGTTAATTCCACCAAGAGAGCCATATTCTTCTTCTCCAGGTAATTGAAAGCTTATCCTACCAGCTGTGACGAGTGAAGCTGTGGCTGCTACAACTGAAGTTATGCACCCGAAGTCGTTCAGGCCTTCCTCATGGCCATTGCAGCTTTGTTCTTCAAGCAAAGAGCCGCATGGGACTATTCTTCGTGCCAAACCAACTTTTGTTTCTGTGATGTGGCATGGATTGTGCGAGTAGATTAAAGAGTTCTTTGTTGATTCCACGGATAAATTTATGACGTTGGATGAAAGTATCATTTTGACTCTTACGGAAATACGAAGAGAGAATATCATTGATATTTTCACTTTGAAGGATCTTGTTGAGGCCTTCTTTAAGACTTATGCAGAGTATGATGCTTTAAGATTGTCCAACACGAGTAAAGAATTACACCAAGAGTCACTCTCTAATGCATAACAATGCCTCGATGATGCGAAGCTGGAATATAGGAAGGCAAATGAGTCCGCTGAAAAACTTTAAGTGGCTCTTGCGAATGTCGAGACACAATTAGCATCCTTGACCTCTAAAAAGAAGAAGATCGTCGTGCTCCTGGATAAACAACAAGAGAAGATGTCCGAAAGTCAAAAGAAAATCACCATTATCGAAGGCGAGATTTATTCCATTTAGGCGAATTCCCCGTTGTCAGATGATGAGGCAGAGAAGTTGTCCCTCCTGAAAGATGCAGTTAAGACGAGTATCCAACAAATCCTTAGCTTCAAACCTTTTCCATAGTTTTAGATTATTAGTTTTTTCGATTAGGATTCTATGCCTCTTTTTTGTTTTCCTTTTTCATTTAGACGTATCTCATGTATTGATATTTCTTACTTAGAACAATTAAAGTATTATCTTTTTTACACTATCTCTCTTTGAGATTTGAATTTCTTGAGAATTATGTCCCATATGAATGATATAGTTGTATTGTGGTTCAATCTACATGAGCCAAACTTGGTGCAAAATGCCCTGGAGAAGTCTATTTCTAAAAAATGTACGATGCTCAGTTTCTTTGCTTGGTCAATTTTTTTTCTTTTGAGGTGTATTTGCTGCCTGGAGTTGCTCGCCTCTATACTTTTTGGTTACTTCTCCAAGATGCTACCAAGGAAGGTTTTTGAACGACCAAAGCTGCTTCTCTATTAGTGCTTCTCAGATTCCTTACTCTATTGAGAGAGATCATTGGTTATACTTTCTTCTTTGTGGTGTCGTAACAGATGAGCTCGTGCTTACCGGTTGTTGGAGTCAGGCCGAATGAAATTCTACTGCACTTTTAATGTCGCAATGCTTGAGTTCAACCAGCTAAGTTCGCAGCATAACGATAGGCTATTTCTCCGATAGTGTTCAAAGTCGCTGCACTGCTTTAATTATGCTTCTCAAAAAAAGTTTTGTTTTTGGGTTCAGTTTCCACTGCGTTGGAAAGCTGATTTTCTTTATTTTAGTTGTAGCCATCTATCCATGGAAGCTTCAGTCGAATGACTATTCCCAAATGTGAACCATGGACTCCATTCAGTGACAAATATATTTGGGTGACTCCTTACCGGATGCATGTTGTTTACCCGAAAATTGAATAGAGTTGAATTTGTATGTAGTTCTAAGGGTATGTAGTATAACTTGACACAAATCGTAAAGAGAAATAGAAATATCCAATCTTGACTATAAAGAATGAAAGATAAACACAGTTGAAAAGAGGAAAATGATTAAGCAAAATAAGATGAAGTAATAGAGCTCAAAGGGTTAATCTTTCAATATGAGAAATAGTACTTTTGTTACAATGTGTGAATGTCTTGATGCCCATACAAAAACAATAATCATCCCTTTTATAGTGGATGGATCCTATAATAATAATAATAAAAAATACATAGTGGGGAACCCATGATGAATCAATTTTTCCCTAATTCCCACCAGGATTCTCTCCCCTACTGTGGCTGCAACGACTTTTGTCTATGAGCTCGATATTGATTCGAGCTCAGTATTGACTCGAGTTCTCGATCTTGACTCGGAGCTCGATTCTGACTCGGAGCCCGATATTGATTTGGGGTCGGGGTCGAGGTCGGTGTCGGTTGGTCTCTGACTCATAAGCTCGATAATTTTGCTTTGCCTCATAGTTCGATTTGGATTCGAGCCCGATAATGATATCGAGCTTGACGTTGATCGGTCCTAGAACTCGAAGCTTGATGACCTGACTTCGGACCTCAACCTGATATTACGAAGACGCTCTTCGACCAATGTATTACCATCTCTACCAGTTCGTACGAAGGACTAATTGGTTTTGGCCTTATACAAATAGTCCCCTCATTTCTCGGGAAGGATGTAACGAGAAACGATATGATTTTCCAACGGTACGATTAGATATATACTGACGTTCGCATCGAGTTCGATCATGACATAAGTGATAGTTGTCCCGTTGATTTAGTTTACCGAGACATTTAATGCGTGTCAGTTAGCGGTCGGCCACTAGAACCACCGAACCGTTGCCGTGAGCCTATAAATACCCGCTCCTTCATTAAATCAAACTTTACTTTTGCTCTAATCAAACCTCTAAGTCTTCTCACTCTTTTCATCGCCGCCTGTAGAGCCATCTTCATTAGCATTGAAACCACCAGTTATCCATCTTTCTTTGCTCTTCTTTACTTATACAAATGGCGAAAACCTCAAAGATCATACCGCAGAAGGAGAAATCTTCTTGCTCCTCTTCCCAGCCGTCCGGCGGCAAGGCGCCAGTGGAGCCGCTTCCCCACGAGTATGTTCCCGGCCCGTGTACTATAAAGTCTGATTTCAAGGTAAAAAAAACCCTTCATTGATCCTGAGCCGATGTGAGTATGTGTCGATGTACATGTGCTCGATAAAAAAGAGCCACCTCGAGGCCATGAAGAGGGACTGCAACTGGGGTCCCGAGGTCGTGGTGCAAATTCCTGCTCCCGAAGAGAGCATCACCGCTTATGCGGAGGGGTTCTTAAGTGTTTACACTTACCCCTTCACATTGGGTCTCCTCGACCCAGTGATTATTGATCTCTATAAATGATATCAGGTCACCCTTGGCCAGATTCACCCCTCTCTATGGCGCATAGTAAACGTGCTGCGCTTCTTCTCTAGCAAGGCCGAGGGGCTAGAGTTTACTCTAAATCACCTCATGCGGTTGTACCGGCCTCGAATCTATCGAGGACTAATCAGGCTCCAACGTCGGGCAACGAAGGCCTTGATCTCGACCATCGACGAGGACAAGGATCAGGGTTGGATGGGCTATTTTATACGGGTGAGGACCCGTGACATTATCCAAGAAGAGAAGATGTCATTCCCTGAGGAGTGGAACTTCGACGGTAAGTGATCTTTTAAACTTTATTCTTCGTACCTTCTTCGACTTCACCTGATATCCTCTTTCGATATGCAGCTGTTCCTTGGATGCCTCAAGTGGTACCTGACCTCGAAGATTAGGTTCAGAAGTTAGCCTCGACATCCACTTATGCCGAACGCGCATGGCGTGATTTGGCAAAAGGTAGATGGGAGGCCAAGAATCACGGTAAGGGCCTCCTTTTTCATGTTTTTGAAACACTTTTTATACTTCATTCGTCACTAATTTTCTTTCATGCAGGACTGACCAAGGATTCTATTTTGAGGCCTTTAAGTGGTGAGGAAGAAACCAAGTCCCCGGTTCTGAAGCTGGGGGAAGACAAGAAGAGGAAAATTGCCTCGCAGTCCGAGGACCCCAAGCCCAAACCTAGAAGGGTGAAGAGAAAAGCAATCGCTCTCACGATGGACTCGGTCCAAAGACTGAGAGACGAAGAAGAGGAAGAAGAGGAAAATGCCTCGGCACTGACGGTCTGACCTAGGAAAGCCGTCAAGGTCACCAAACCTTCTGAGCTGACGGCGGCTGCTAAAATCAAGCCTCGTGTCGGGTAGGCTTCCAAAATGAAATCGGGTGAGGGTCCCGAATTATCAGAGGTCGAGATCGTTTATCGGCCATCTACGGCTACACCTGACGGGGCCGGTTCTGAAAACCCTAAGGTTGATCAGAGCGTCCCGAGCGACTTGCTCAGGACCCTGACAGCAGGTCAATTCCCTTCTCTTCTGACCTTTTCTGAGGAGGCATTAAGGGAAGCTCGAGAATTGAAGACCCCTGATATAGGCGGAGGCTCTAGTGTAGGGGATCCCTTTTGGCCCAACGTCTCTTATCTCGGGTAATAATTTGTTTACTACAATTCTTTTCTTTACTCTCTTCTAAATCTGACTTGCATTTTCCTTTTTTTGTGTAGGCCCTTGCCAAGTTTCGAGCTAATCTCAGCCAGTGTGAAATTGAGCTCCAAAAGGTCTCGGAGGAGAGGAACGCTCTGAAGCTTCTTTGCGGCCAGAAAGACGAGACTATAAAGGACCTTCAAGCGGATTTGGCCAAGGTTCATGAGGAAGAGGCCAAGATAGATAAGTAGGTGAGCATCCTTTTGATAGAGTATAGATTAGACCCAACTGTGGAGGTTAAAACTTCGTTATCTCAGCTGCAACAAAAGGTTGAAAGGATCGGGTTGTTTTGGGGAGAAGTCGATCAGGTCAAGGTCGAGTGTGATCGGTGGAAGGCGACTATGGATCGCCTGGATGCAGAAAAAGAATCTAACCTGGCCAAACTATTATCGGCTGAGGTTCAACTTCGGGGCATCAAACAGAAAAGTTCAGCCTAAGCCAAGAGGATCGAGGAGCTCAAAACTAGGCTAGCTAAGGCCAAAGCGGATATCGAGAAGACAAAATTCATGGCGGACAAGTCCATTGCTATGTACTGGGCCGATGCTGAGGTTGCTCAAATGCAGCTAAGGGAGGCTTCTGACCGAGAGCAATGGATCATAGACTCGGCAAAATGCCAATCCCGGAGGGAAACCCTCGAGGAAATCCACACTCGAGGTTTTGACCTCTCCGAGGAGATAGCCCGAGCCAAGGTGCTTGAGGCTGAATACAGGAAGCTTGCCTCCTTCGATGATGAAGAAGATGATGAAGAAGGCAATCGAGGCGGATCTGATGAGGGGCCTGAAGGAGAAGTTGCTCCCAAAAAAGAGGTCAAAACCGGCCGTAGTTAGGAGTTAGTTTCCCTTTTTGTAAGGCCTTAATCGGTCTCTTGTACATAACCTTTTTTACCAATATATAATAGAAAAACTTTTTTGAATGCCTTCTAAGTTTTATGTTCAAACGTGTTTTGTACTGTTGCCTTGTGAAAATTTTGTTGTTGCAGCCTCTGTAATCGAGCGAATACTAGTTCGAACTTAGAACAAAAACCCTTAGGTTTTTTAGACACACAAGGGTGAGTCCCCGAGTTCAATAATATGTTCGAGATTTTGGATAGCTTGATCGACGCCATGACTACACTATTTTTATAACTAAGTTCGAGTATGTTACGAACTTAGAATAGAATAAACCCTTAGGTGTATATCAAATAATGGGTAATTTTTGAATCTTGCAGTAACATACCCCTTAAGGTTTTATGGCGGATCCTTGAGCTAAGTTCAATCCATCGTTATTTGAACTCGGAATAGTGGAACCCTTAGGTCTGAGTTGAGTGAGAACAGAGTCTCGAACTCTAAACGTATTGGTCCTTAGGCTTAATAGTTGAGTGAATGTTTGCTCGAACTTTAAGTAAAGTAGCCATTAGGCTTAATAGTTGAGTGAGTGATTGCTCGAACTCGAACTCGAACTCGAAGTATTGTAGCCCGTAGGCTTTATGGTCGAGTGAGTGATTGCTCGAACTCAAAGTAAGATAGCCCTTAGGCTTAATAGTCGAGTGAGTGATTGCTCGAACTCGAACTCAAAGTATTGAAGCCCGTAGGCTTTATGGTCGAGTGAGTGATTGCTCGAACTCGAAGTAAGATAGCCCTTAGGCTTAATAGTCGAGTGAGTGATTGCTCGAGCTCGAACTCGAACTCGAAGTATTGTAACCCGTAGGCTTTATGGTTGAGTGCGTGATTGCTCGAACTCGAAGTAAGATAGCCCTTAGGCTTAATAGTTGAGTGAGTGATTGCTCAAACTCGAACTCGAAGTATTGTAGCCTGTAGGCTTTATGGTCGAGTGAGTGATTACTCGAACTCGAAGTAAGATAGCCCTTAGGCTTAATAGTCGAGTGAGTGATTTCTCGAACTCAAACTCGAAGAATTGTAGCCCGTAGGCTTTATGGTGTACGTTTTTCAAAACTCCTTCGATAGTGGTCGGCCCTTAAGCCTGTTTGAATCATGAAGTAGAACGAACTTTTCAAAATATGAGATATCGGTAAATAAGAAGTGTTTCTTTATAAGTCATTATACATGTGTTCGTATTTTGCGCCAGGGCTCGAGCAAAACTATGTGGGCATGGTTCGTTTTGACCATTTGGCCCTTACACGTTTCCCTATCGAGACCCTGTTTGACATGAATTTGATATGAAATAACTTTCGTGTACCGAACTCGATTTATTCGATGGTAAAGCCCCCTAGTATTCGAGGTTGATTGTAAAGAGGCGTCAGATATTGTTGAATTGTACCAAGTTAGCACAATCAATGGGTGCCTCATTAAAAACCTTGCTGAAAAACCCATTTGGGACAAAAAACTAAGGGAAAAAGAGTACAACGCGTGCTTTCAGACCTAAGGCTTCGTGTCGAATAATCCATCTCTGATCCTAGTCGTACCTCTGCAATGGTTAGTTTCGAAATATAAACGAGTCATGGGAGGGTCGTACCTTAGAAGTAGTACAGTTTTAGGTGCGACACGTTCCAATTTCTTTGTAGTTGTTCACCGTTTATGACACCGAGCCTGTAGGATCCTTTACCGACGATTTTGAATACCTGATACAGTCCTTCCCAGTTCTAACCTAGTTGATGGATTTCGGGTGTTGATGGTGACTTTCCTTAGCACTAAGTCCCTGATTTTGAAATGGCGAAGATTGGTTCTTCGATTATAGTATCTTTCGATCCGCTATTTTTGGGCGGTCAATCGGACGAGAGCGGCCTCTTGTTTTTCGTCCAATAATTCGAGGCTAGCATTCATAGCCTCGTGATTTGACTCTTCTTTTGTGTATCGAAGCCTGGCACTGGGTTCCCCGACTTCGACTGGGATTAAGGCTTCAGAGCCATACACTAAGGAGAATGGGGTTGCCCCCGAACTGGACTTCGATGTTGTTCGATATGCCCAAAGGACTTCAGGTAGAATTTCTCTCCATTTCCCCTTGGCGTTGTTCAACCTTTTCTTTAGGTTTTGAATGATAGTTTTGTTTGTCGATTCGTCCTGTCCTTTCCCACTAGGGTGATACGGTGTCGATAATATCCTTTTTATTTTGTGACCTTCGAGGAATTTCGTTACTTTGTTGCCGATAAATTGTTTTCCATTGTCACACACTATTTCAGCGGGTATCCCAAATCGACATACGATGTGATCCCAGATGAAGTCTATAACTTCTTTCTCTCTCACTTTCTCGAAAGCCTGTGCTTCAACCCATTTAGAGAAATAGTCAGTCATAAATAAAATGAACTTAGCTTTACCTGGGGCCGTTGGCAGAGGGCCGACGATATCCATCCCCCACTTCATGAATGGCCATAGGGATAGGACTGAATGAAGTTCTTCTCCGGGCTGATGGATCATCGGTGCAAACCTTTGACATTTATCACATTTTCGAACAAACTCCTTAGTGTCCTTTTCCATGCTATCCCAATAGTATCTTGCCCTAATGATTTTGTGAATCAATGATTCGGCGCCGGAGTGGTTCCCACAAGTGCCTTCATGGATCTCTCATAAAACATAATCAGTGTCTCCTGGTCCTAAGCATACTACCAATGGTCCATCGAACGTCCTTCTGTATAATGTTCCATTTTCAGCCAATGTGAATCGAGCAGCTTTGGTTTGTAGGGCCCTCGATTCTTTAGGGTTCGATGGGAGTTTTCCGTTCTTCAAGTATTCAATATACTTATTCCTCCAATCCCAGGTTAAGCTTGTAGAATTTATCTCAGTATGATCCTCCTCGATTACGGATCCCGAGAGTTGAACGACAGTCCCCGAGTCGATCTCATCTACCTCGACCGATGACCCCAAATTTGCGAGTGTATCGGCCTCACTGTTTTATTCTCGAGGCACATGTTGTAAAGTCCATTCCTTGAAACGGTGCAAAGTTACCTGTAGTTTGTCCAAATACCTTTGCATTCTATCCTCTCAAACTTCGAAGGTTTTGTTTACTTGGTTCACCACTAGTAAAGAGTCATATTTGGCTTCAATGACTTTTGCTCCCAAGCTTTTAGCTAGCTCGAGACCTATAATCATGGCCTCGTACTCGGCCTCATTGTTAGTCAACCTAGAAGTTTTGATAGATTGCCTAATAGTGCCACCCATGGGGGGTTTCAAAACGATGCCAAGCCCGGACCCCTTCACATTCGAAGCACCATTTGTAAAGAGGGTCCAAACCCCCGATGATGTAACTGATTTTAACAAGAGTTCTTTTTCAACTTCGGGTACGAGGGTTGGCGTGAAATCAGCCACGAAGTCTGCTAAAATTTGAGACTTGATGGCCGTACGGGGTTGATATTTGATATCGTACCCACTAAGTTCGACGACCCATTTGGCCAATCGGCCCGATAGTTCGGGCTTGTACAAAATATTACGAAGTGGGTAAGTGGTTAACACGCGTATGAGGTGACATTGAAAGTATGGTCTTAACTTTCTAGAGGCGCTTATCAGTGCAAGTGCCAATTTCTCTAGGTGTGGATATCTAGTTTCTGCTTCTCCTAAGGTTCGACTTACATAATAAACAGGAAATTGCGTATCTTGCTCTTCTCGAACTAGGACGCCACTTACCGCGATTTTCGATACTGCCAAACATAAGTAAATTTTCTCATTTGCCTTCGGAGTGTGAAGCAGTGGTGGGCTCGAGAGGTATCGCTTCAATTCTTCTAATGCCTGTTGGCATTCCGGGGTCCATGCGAAATCGTTCTTCTTTTTGAGTAGAGAGAAAAATTTGTGGCTTCGATCCGACGACCTCGAAATGAATCAGCCTAAGGCATCTATCCATCCAGTTAGCTTCTGCATGGCTTTTACACTATCCACGACGGTGATGTCTTCGATGGCCTTGATTTTATCCGGGTTGATCTCGATCCCCCGATTCGATACCATGAAGCCAAGGAACTTGCCTGAACCAACCCCGAAAGCACATTTCTCGGGGTTGAGCTTCATGTTGTATTTCCTTAAAATCTCGAACGTCTCCTGCAAATGAGTCAAATGGTCCTCTGCGCGTAGGGACTTAACTAGCATGTCATCAATATAAACTTCTATTGACTTACCTATTTTTTCTTCGAATATTTTATTTACTAGGCGTTGGTAAGTAGCTCCTGCATTCTTTAGCCCAAAGGGCATTACATTATAACAATATGTTCCATACTTGGTGATAAATGAAGTCTTTTCTCGATCCTACAGGTTCATTTGGATTTGATTGTACCCGGAATAGGCATCGAGAAAAGTAAAGATCTCGTGGCCGGCCGTGGCATCGATCATGCGATCGATGTTAGGCAGTGGAAAAGAATCTTTGGGGCACGCTTTGTTTAAATCCTTATAATCTACACACATTCTAAGTTTGTTCCCTTTTTTAGGGACTACAACTACATTGGCTAACAATTCAGGATATTTCACCTCCTGAATCGACCCTATTTTGAGAAGTTTAGTTATCTCGTCCTTTACAAATGCGTGCTTTACCTCGGACTGAGGTCTTCTTTTTTGCTTCACCGGTTTGAACCTAGGGTCCAGGCTTAGCCGATGCATTGTTATCGACGGTGGGATCCCTGTCATGTCTAAATGGGACCAAGCAAAACAATCTATGTTATTAATAAGAAATTGAATAAGTTTTTTCCTGAGTTCGGGAGTCAATGCCGTTCCCAGGTATACCTTTCTCTTGGGTAGATACTCGATCAATATAACCTGTTCCAGCTCTTCGACCGTTGATTTGGTGGCGTCAGAATCTTCGGGGATGATAAAAGTTCGAGGGGTCATAAAATCCTCCTCCTCTTCTTCTATCTCCTGCTTCACCTATTTGGTCGAGGCTGGCGGTTGTGATTGCTATTTGATTTATCATTTACCTTTGATGCTCGACCTTTTCGAGGTTGGTAGTGTCGATATCGGTGTCACTTCATCGACTGCAAATATTTCCTTCGCAGTATGTTGCTCCCCGTATACTGTTTTTACACCGTCCGACGTTAGGAATTTCATCACTTGGTGGAGAATCGAAGGTACTGCCCTCATATTGTGGATCCAAGGCCTTTCGAGTAGGGCATTGTATCTCATGTTGCCCTCGATTAAGTGGAACTTGGTATTTTGGATGATCCCAGCCACGTTTACCAGTAGAATAATCTCCCCTTTAGTTGTTTCACTGGCCATATTGAAGCCATTTAAGACCCGAGCTGCGACATGACTTGATTTTGCAGACCGAGCTGCGACACGACCCTCGATCGGATGATATTCGCAGAGCTACCTGGATCCACTAAAACACGCTTAACTTGAACTTTATTTAATAAGATAGAAATTACCAGAGCATCATTGTAGGGCTGAGAAATGCCTTTGGCTTCTTCGTTATTGAATGATAAAGTGCCTTCGGGCACATAATCTCGGGTTCATTTTTCTCTAGTGATTGGTATCTTTGTGCGTTTGAGTATGGGTCCCTGTGGAGTGTCGACCCCACCGACGATCATATGAATGATATGTTGGGGTTCCTCCTGTTCATTTTTTCTGTTGGCGTCTCTCTCTCTGAAATGATTCTTGGCTCAATCGCTGAGGAACTCTCAAAGGTGGCCCCCATTGAATAGACGGGCTACCTCCTCCCTTTATTGTCTGCAATCCTCGATCTTGTGGCCATGTGTGCCATGATATTTGCACATTGAATTTGGGTTTCTTTGGGAAGGATCGGTTTGCATGGGTCTGGGCCACCTAGTATCTTTGATCCTTCCAATTGCCAATACAATGCCTGATGCATCGATGCTAAAGTTATATTCCAATAACCGAGGTGCCTCTATAGGATCAGCATATTTGTCGAAACCACTTTTACTCATAAGTCCCCGAGAATTCTGTCCTCGATCACTTCTTCGATTGTTCCAGGCGGAATTGCGTCCCGAACCATTGTTCCTTCGATTTGCGGTGTATGGTTGATATCGGTCTCTGTTCGACCTTGACTCTCTGTCGATGTCCCTCTGGTTTTTAATAGTTGACCTGTTTGGATGTACTGATCCGGAAGGAGCTCCTAATTGGTCGTCTTCGACCCTGAATTTTGACTGATATCGATTGTGCACATCTGCCCACGTTATAGCTGGATACTCGATCAAATTTTGTTTCAGTCAACGTGACGCTATCGAAATTCGCTCGTTAAACCCTTGGGTGAAAGCTTGAACGGCCTAATCGTCTGTGACCGGTGGCAATTCCATGCGTTCCATTTGAAATTGGGACACGAACTCCCTCAGCATTTCATTATCCCTTTATTTTACTTTGAAAAGGTCTGATTTCCTTGTTGCGACTTTTATGGCACCGGCGTGTGCCTTTACGAAAGAATTTGCTAACATGGCAAATGAGTCGATGGAATTCGGTGGCAGGTTGTGATACCAAATCATTGCTCCCTTCGAGAGGGTCTCTCCGATTTTATTCAACAACACAGATTCGATTTCATCATCTTCTAAATTGTTACCCTTGATGGCACATGTGTAAGAGGTGACGTGTTCGCTGGGTTCGGTCGTTCCATTATATTTGGGAATCTCGGGCATACAGAATTTTTTGGGGATTGGTTTTGGGGCTGCGCTCGAGGGAAAAGGCTTTTGCACGAATTTTTGGGAATCCAACCCTTTTATCATAGGTGGTGCCCCCGGGATCTAATCGACCCTGGAGTTATATGTTTCTACTTTTTTATTGTTTGCTTCGATCCGCTTTGTGAGCTCCTCGAGTATCTTAGCAATTTCGGGAGTAGTCCGTGATTCTTGCTCATTTGACCTTACTATGGCTAGATCCATTTTGTGGGCAATTTCTTGAGGTGGACTGGGCTCCGGCTTGCTCGGTACCTGGGTTTGGCTCTGCAACTGAGCTATCGCTACCTGTTGGGCTTGCAACATTTCAAAAATCATACGCAAGTTGACTCCGTTTTCCTCGTTATGGGTGTCTCGAGCTGCAGATCGAGTACCACCATGAATGTTATTTCCAGGTTCAGAACATTGGTTTTCCTCAAGGGCCACATGCGAATTAACGTCTAGTGGTACTTCGACTCGAGCTTCAACGGCATCGACAAGCGGCCTTCCGGCCTTGGGCATCAAGTTGTTGTTTTCATCTTGAAGGCCAGCTTCATTGTCGATAGGTAAGGCCATTAATCGAGAGTTTATCATTGCTAATCCGAAATCAAAGACACTTTCAAAAGACAAGCGTAAAATGGTGTGTGTTGCAGATTTGTATCAAATAACCACTGTTATCCTTAGCCCCACGGTGGGCGCCAAACTGTTTACTCGAAAATCGGATAGAGTTGAATTTGTATGTAGTTCTAAGGGTATGTGGTATAACTTGACACAAATCGTAAAGAGAAATAAAAATCTCCAATCTTGACTATAAAGAATGAAAGATAAACACAATTGAAAATAGGAAAATGATTGAGCAAAATAAGATGAAGTAATGGAGCTTAAAGGGTTAATCTTTCAATATGAGAAATAGTACTTTTTGTTACAATGTGTGAATGTCTTGATGCCCATACAGAAACAATAATCATCCCCTTTTATAATGGAGGGATCCTATAATAATAATAATAAAAAAAAAATACATAGTGGGGAACCCATGATGAATCAGTTTTTCCCTAATTCCCGCCAGGATTCTCTCTCCTACTGCGGTTGCAACGATTTTTGTCTATGAGCTCGATATTGACTCGAGCACGGTATCGACTCGAGCTCTCGATCTTGACTCAGAGCTCTATTCCGACTCGGAGCCCGGTATTTATTCGGGGTCGGTGTCGGTCGGTCTCTGACTCATAAGCTCGATAATTTCGCTTCGCCTCATAGTTCCATTTGGATTCGAGCTCGATAATAATATCGAACTTGATGTTGATCGGTCCTAGAACTCGAAACTTGATGACCTGACTTCGGACCTCAACCTGATATTATGAAGATGCTCTTCGACCAATGTATTACCATCTCGACTAGTTCGTACGAAGGACTAATCGGTTTTGGCCGTATACACATGTATTTTATGACTTCTAACTGGATTACTTGCTCGTATGTTTCTAGGAACTTCGCAGTGCGTCCGTTAGTATTGGAAGCCTATGCCAAGTTTAGAAAATAGTATACAGCAAAAGCTTCATGATATGATGCTGGAGATGCAGTGAAGATCACGTGCGGCAGAGTTGCTTTCTAATACAGCATGTGTCAGTCACTTCGTGCGCCTGCAGTTAAAAAAATCACATTTTAGTGTGAACAAGGCCAAATCAGAAGTCGCTTGATTGAGTAGAAACTAGACTTCAGTGGCAATGACATATCCGAATTTCATCTCGAAATTCCTTTCGCATTTATTCGAGTTAATTCTTGAAGTTGATCTCTAAGTCAGGTACATATGTTTTACAGCTTTGCGCTCTCTAGTGAAAAAATCCATATCTTAAGTTAGGAGCGCTCAAATGGCGAGACCCTTAATCCCCTAGAAACCAGGTATCAAGTGATGCAACATGTAAAAGTTTAAGATTGAATATCCTTTTGGGGAGACCAGAATTAATTTCCGAAGTTGACCTCTAGGCATGACTTGCTCATTTCGCAACTTTGGCCACTCTTGCAGAACTAGCCATAAACTGGTGTAGGCGAGTGCAACCCGAAAGCTATTTTATGCACCTGAAACCAGACTTATATCGCAGCCTCGCATCAAAATTCCTTCTGGATTGGTTGCCACAGTTTCTTGAATTTGTTCTAACTGCAGTAACTTTTCAGGTTTGCATACTTCCAGTGGAAGAAAATCATATCCCGAGCTAGGAGTGTCAGAATCATGATCCGTCTGTGCTTTTAAGAAGTAAACTCAGAGATCTACAATGCATTTGAATTTCATGACAGAACTCCTTTTGGACTGTCGACAGAAAATTCTCGAAGTCGACCTAACTGCAGTAAATTTTCATATTTGCGTACTTTCGGCGAGAAAAATTGTATCTTGAGCTAGGAGTGTCGGAATTGCAATCCATTTGCTCCGTTAGAAATAAACTCAGATACCTAAAATATATGTGAATTTCATGGCAGAACTTCTTTCGGGCTGTTAACAGAAAATTCTCGAAATTGGCCTAACTGCAATAAATTTGCAGATTCGCGTACTTTCGGCGAAATAAATCTTATCTCGAGCTAGGAGTGTCGAAATTGTAATTCGTTTACTCCGTTAGAAAGTAACTCAGAGACCTGAAATATATGTGAATTTCATGATAGAACTCCTTTCGGACTGTCAACAGAAAATTCTCGAAGTCGACCTAAGCGCAGTGAACCTTCAGATTCGCATGCATATAGAAATTTCTGAGGCATAACACCTTCTGGATCCGTCAAAGTTCCCCATCATGCATTGATCGACCCTCTAGAACTCAAACTACAACTTCCATAATTATGCCATATGATGGAGCCACAATTCACGTTGGATTCAATGACGCAAAACTTTTGTGGTAGCATCATCTTCGGAAGAAATGAGGCAATTCTTTGCGTCAATTGCTTTTATGACTTAGATGATGTGTGAATATTTTTATCCTCTTTTTTTTTTGACATTGATGTATCGGACCTTTGTAATATTGAATAAATTAAATACCTTTCTCGGTTTGATGTAGGTTGCCTTATTTCTTTCTACAATGTACGCCTTTGATTTCAAGACACCAATGTGCTGATCTCAATTTTAATATTTGATATTCACATCATGTCATGCCCTTTTTTTTAAACTCACGCGACTGAACTTAGAATAAGACTCTAAGCTGCCTACATACCTCGGTGAAGAGGATCAAGCCATAACGTAGTTCAAAGCCAATATTTTTTTTACTCATGCGACTAAACTTAGAACAAGACTCTAAGCTGCCTACGTACCTCGGTGAAGAGGATCAAGTCATAACACAGTTCAAAAAGATAAGTTCTTTATTTATTTTTGCCCTAGGCCGCCTCTCACGGGGTTTTCAACCTAGCGGACTTTTTTTTGTCCTAACTTTTGCCTAGGCCACCTCATTCGAGGTTTTCAACTTATCAAACTTTTTTGTGTGGGCCATACATAGTTTAGACTCATGCGGGCCAGGAGTTTAGCAACATGCAGTTTAGGCTCGTACGCCAAGGAGAGTATTTTCCTTAAAGATAATACTTCTTCAAGAATCTTCTATTGATGGGACCGATCCACAAACCATCCGCATCTACAAGCTTGTAAGCACCACCTGAATAGGCTTCTTGCACCATATATGGCCCATCCCGCTTTGAGGTGAAATTGCTTTTCAACTTATGAGAAATGATAATGGGCCTTCTTACTGCAAGGACTTGATCACCGACTTGGAAAGACCTTAGGCGAACCTTTTTATTTAAAGCACGAGAAAGATGAGCTTGATAGTATTCGAGACTTTGTTGAGCTTCTAACATTTTCTCGTCAAGGGCCTATAGTTCTTCAAGGCATAAACGAGTGTTTTCTTCTTCAGTAAGCCCTTCATGAATAGCGAGCCGCAAGGATGATATTTGACGCTCAAGAGGAAGAACTGTTTCGACTGCATAAACAAGAGAATAATGAGTAGCTTATGTTGGCGTGCGATGATTCTTCCGATATGCCCACAAAGCTTCTTCCATTCTGTCATGCCAATCTTTTTAAGATTTGGAGACGACCTTCTTTAACAAGTTTAATAGTGTCTTGTTAAATGCTTCGGCTAGTCCATTTGCAGCAGCATAATACATTGACGAATTACGTTTCTTGAATCCAAAGAGGTCGTATATCTTGGTCATCAATTTGTTATCGAACGACTTGCTAATATCTGTTATGATATAACTAGGAATACCGAAATGATAGATGATGTTCACTCTAATGAAGTTTGCAACATTCTCCTTCTTTACTTCTTTGAGGGAGACAACCTCCGCCCATTTCGAGAAGTATTCAGTTATAGCTAAGATATACAAGTGGCCACCAGAAGATTTCGATAGCGGTCCAACAACATCTAATCTCCAAGCATCAAATAGCCAAGATGCTACAGTTGGATGTAACACTTCAAGAGGCTAGTGTATAAAATTTTCATGAAGTTAGCATGCTTTCCATCTTCGAACATAGTCCAGGTAATATTTGATCATCATTGGCCAATAATACCCCGTTCTTTTTATGTAAAAATGTAGCTTCGACCCAGATTGATATGATCCACAAACTCCAGAATGTGCCTTTTGCATAGCTTGAGTCATTTCATCTTCCCCTAAACAACGCAAGAGAACTCCCTCGAGTGATCTTCGATACAAAGTATCTTTGTAGTAAAGGAAGCGAGGGGCACTACGACAGATTTAAGTCTTTCTCCTTGGATGTTGTAGAAGTATCTCATAGCATAAGTAGTCGATCGTGTCTTATCGCCAATCAACCTTCTCAGCTTTAGAAACGGCTACAAGACACTCAAGCTTGCTTTCTTCCTCCTCATCCCCATCTGGTGGTACTATCTATTTTTGGCAGATAGTGATTTGCGGTTGGTCAGGCAAAGTCGATATTGAAGCTAGGGCAGCTAAAGCGTCAGCTTTCTTATTTTCCTTCCTTGGAACATGCTGAAGAGTGATATCACCAAGCCATCCAATCAACTTCTGTGCATAGTCATGATAGGGACACAATTCTAGATTTTTGACCTCATAGCTACCTAGAAATTGATTGATCACCAACTCGGAGTCTCCAAAATTATGTAATTGGAGTTGTTTCATATCAACAATCATTTTAAGCCCAAGTATGAGTGCTTGATATTCTAAAGCATTATTGGAGCAACATTACATTAAAGTAAAATAATATGGCAGGACCTCTTCTAGGGAAGTGGTGAACACTACACCCACACCAGCTCCTTCGCAATGTGCGGCGCCATCATAATACATCTTCCAAGGAGGTTGATCTTCGACGACCATTGCATCATTGTCGGGTAGCTCATCAGTTAGCTCCCAATCGTATGGTATTGGATAATCAGCTAAGAAGTCTGCCAATACTTGCCCTTTCACATCTTTCTGAGGCACGTACACGATCTCAGATTATTGAAATTGGAGGTACCACCTTGCTAGTCGGTCACTAAGGATAGGTTTTGACATCACAAACTTGATGGGATTTGCTTTGGAAATAAGACGGACAACATGAGCTTGAAAGTAGTGTTTCAACTTCTGAATTGAGAAGACTAGGGCCAAACATAGCTTCTCGATAGGTAAATACTACAACTTGTTTGGCGTCATCATTCTACTCAAGTAGTAAAGGGAATTTTCTTTCCTTTCACTATTCTCTTGGGCTAAGAGTGCTCTAA
This sequence comes from Nicotiana tomentosiformis, assembly GCF_000390325.3. Classification (NCBI taxonomy): domain Eukaryota; kingdom Viridiplantae; phylum Streptophyta; class Magnoliopsida; order Solanales; family Solanaceae; genus Nicotiana; species Nicotiana tomentosiformis. The sequence continues at coordinate 36,120,707 of NC_090814.1, forward strand.
CTGATCTTTCTTGTGCTGTTATATATAGTATTAATGGCTTCCCGGGCATGAAAGCTTCCAGAACTGGAGGCCTCATCAAGTAAGATTTGATGATGTCTAATGCGCTACTACAAGCATAGTCCCACTCAAAAGGGACACCCTTCTTCATGAGACGACTGGATGGTTGACACTTTCCAGCTAAATTTGAGATTAATCTCCTAAGATATGCCAACTTCCCTTGTAGACTTTTTAATTCATGGATATTTCTTGGCTCGGGCATTTTCAGGATTGCATCACTTTGGCTTGATCAATTTCTATCCCTCATGTCGAACAACAAAGCCAAAGAATTTTCCAGAAGTAACTTCAAATACACATTTCAAAGGATTCATTCCGAGTTGATACCTCCGTAGTAGATCAAACACCATTCTCAAGTCTTGCAGGTGGTTTTTTCTCTTTATTGATTTTACCACCAAGTCATCAACATAGCATTCAATGTTTTTGTGAAGCATGCTATCGAAGATATTTTGCATAGCTCTTTGGTAAGTGGCGCCAGCGTTCTTCAAGCCAAAAGGCTTTACATTATAGCAATAAATACATTTAGGTGTAAGAAATGTAGTAAGCTTTTCATCTTTAGGTGACATGCGAATCTGATTGTAGCCAGATGAACCATCCATAAAAAACATCGCCTCGTATCCAATGGTGGCGTCGATCATAAGCTCTGGAATAGGCAGCGGAAATTCATCCTTAGGGCATTCATTATTGAGATCCCTAAAGTCGACACAAACTCGAATTTTTCTATTCTTTTTTCTCACATGGACAATACTTGCAATCCATGTGGGGTACTTAACTTCACGAATGAAGCCAACTTCAATAAGCTTGTTAACTTCAATTTTGATTAAGGGAAGCAACTCTGGCCTAAAACGTCGTTGAGCTTGGTTGATAGGACGGGCAACTTTCTTGACCGCAAGATGATGGACTGCCACTTTGCGGTCTAATCCATACATCTCTTTGTAACACCAGGCAAAGACATCCTTATACTCCTTAAGTAGCTTAACGTAAGAAACTTCTTCATCAAATACGAGAAAAACACTTACATAAGTGGACCTTGGATCATCTTCAATGCCAAGGTTGACCTCTTTCAGTGCATCGACGGTCATTTTAATCTCTTTCTCAAGTTCGGGTGGGGCATCTTCAGCGTCTTCGTCTTCTTGAGGATCACGATCATTGAAAGATATGTGGTAAAACTAGGAAACATCCTTCAATTCTTCATCAATATTTTTTGGAGATGAAGTATAACACTCATTTTGTGCACTAACATGATATGAAGATCCAACACTCTTTTCATCTTCATCACGTTCTTTGGTGTAGACCACAACATGCGACTTTACTTTTAGTACCTCTCCGCATGAAACCACAAGGTTTGTTTGTTTCCTCATCCAGGAAGGAATCAAACTTTGACAAATATTGGCGAGTCTTTGAGATTTAGACATAGAAGATGCTTTCATGCTTTTATAGTTTCTGCGCAACTTGATTTTCTTCTTCAAAGACCCTAATCTCTCAAATACGGAAGTTCTTGTAGTTGATTTTCCTAGGCGATCGAAGACAGAAGGCCTTTCATTAGAAGCAACAGATTCGTATTCCGTAGTGATGTAGTTGTTACTTGCCCTTCTTATAGAGATGCGGACTGGCGAAGGTTATTTGTATCCTAAACCCAAGTGATCGCCTTGTAATAGGTTCTGAGGGAAGCATCCCTAATTTTGATAGTTCACTAGGATTTTATCCAGCTTTTACAAGTAGTTTATAAGCATTTGGATCGAAACCTTTGTCTGTACGCTTCTCTGGGAGTGCATCATTTTGTGGCAGACTACTGGCCACAAATTTTCCATGTAATTTTGATGATACCTTTACCATGTCAATCTGCCTGATAGGAAGGGTCATTCCTCCTAATGCATTTCCTTGCAACTTAGGAGACTGTTCTTCGACTTTCTTAACCTTGTAAACATAGCGAAGTGCATGTTCTACCCTTTTGCTTGAAGATGCAATATTCATTTGAGGTATCTTATTCGTGGAGCACTTGATCTTCCTTAATGACAACTTTCATAGTTCCTACTCCAGCTCTCTTGGTGATGGGCTCAACATTCTTGGTCATTGCAATGTCATCACTTTTGACCTTTGAGACGTTGCCAACTTTGACTTCACTCAGGACGTAGTTATTTAATTAGAACTTTGCATCCGCAAAGTATGACTCAGCTTCAGTGAATGGCTTGCCATCGACATCTATCTTTTTTTCGACTCTGCCTTTATGATACATCAAACATTAATAGTAGGTGGATGGGACAACCTTGTTCTCATGTATCCACGGCCTACAAAGAAATATGTTGTATGAAGTTTATGAGTAAATTACATGCATCCATGCACTTGAATGCATATCTTTGATGATGATCTCTAATTTTATAGAACATATGGCCGGCCCCCTTGATTAAATCCTTGAATCATTAAGCAGCTTTTGAAAAGTTCTTCAGTTGAAATTCTAAGTTCTTTCATTGTGCAGATAGGAAGAACATTGACTCCAGATCCATAATCTATCAAGTTTCTGTTTATCCTCTACTCAAGCACATATCCCATCATGAATAAAGGATGATTGTGCATTATTTCACCAAGTAGATTATCGTCATCGGCAAAAGTAATTTTAGCCATGCAAGCATCTACGACTTCATGAGAGGACTTTGGAAGGTCTTCTTGAGGTGGCGGACATGATAAGGTTGCATTTCTTACTTCTTGCTCATCAGTGTTACAACACAAAGCTTTGACATTGTTATGAACCAACTTGGTGCGAAACCAGCTTGGTAAATATTCTTCCAACGTCACAGGTCGACGTGCCTTCTGGTGGTGGTGCTATTCATTCTCTCCTTCTTTGAGTGGTTAATTGGATCCTTTATTTTGGATTTCCTCACCATTTTTTCCCTAGTTAGTCATTTGGACGACTCTTTTTGTGAAATTGTTTTACGATGTTTATAGCGAGTCACGAGAGTCCAAACCTCATCATCAAGTTGATCTACTTGGTATTCATATCCATTTGCGGATCCTTCATCTACTAGGACCAAATCGCTTGGCATGGGATGAGATAGTAATTCACTTACATCGACAGGTTCAAAGTCCCCAAACTTGATCTTTCTTGGAAGAAAGACACTTGGTATGTCTCTCTCTTCATGTCCCTCAGCAACATTGTAGGTAATGCATAGATTGAGTGTGCCAAAAGTAATGCAAACTTGGTTTGTATTTGCTTTCTCATCTTCAAGTGTGATATTTCCTTCGCGGGCTAGCTCCATAACTTTATCCTTGAAGACAAAGCACTTCTCAATAGGGTGGCTGACAAATCGATGGTATTTGCAATAATTTTATTCATCGGTTCTCCCTTCTTCATATGGTCGTTTTATCTCTGGCAACTCCAAAGGTTTTAGCGCAATGAGTTCATCAAAGATTGTGGGAACATCAGAATCAAGGAATGGGTACACTTTCTCTTGCATTTCCTTCAGGGTTTTATTTTTCGATTTCCCTTATCCTATAGAGAAGTCATCTTCACACTTTGCTTCTTGCTTACCTTAGTAGTGAAATTTAGATGAGAAGCATTGACATTCATGGATTCTTTGCTTTCAGCCTTGGGCAAAACCTTCCCCACATTCTTGATGTCTTGCTTGTCTCTGCCTTTGCAAGGTTCTTGGACAGGCGGCCCTTCACTCCCAACTGTAGCCATGCTTAACTCCATATCATGAGCACAAGTGGCTAGTTCTTCGAAAGTCTAAGGCTTTATGCCTTGCAAGATGCAACAAAGACCCCAATGCATACCTTGAATGCACATCTCAATCCTGGAGGCTTCACTAAGCCTATCTTTACAGTTGAGACTTGCATGCCTCCATCGATTAATGAAGTCAATAATTGGCTCTCCATTTTGTTGGCGTGTGTTTGTAAGTTCCACCATACTTATGGTATGTCTTGTGCTATAGAAGCAATTAAGAAACTTTTGCTCCAATTACTCCGAGCTGTCAATGGAACCAGACTCAAGGTCTGTGTACCAGTCAAAAGCATTCCCATTAAGGGAACGAATAAACTGTTTGACGAGGTAATCACCATATGTTCCAACATTGTTGCATGTTTCGACGAAGTGCGCCACATGTTGCTTCGAATTTCCTTTTCCGTCAAACTGCTGAAATTTTGGGGGTTGATAACAAGCAGGCATCTTCAAGCTATAAATCCTTGCGAAGTAGTGTTTTGCATGTGTGAGAGAGAATTTGGCAGCCAGCTCATACTTTTCCTTAAGAGTCCCCATGATGAACTTCTTCAGTTGATCAATTGGGATCATCCCTTCGGAAGAGACTAGGATTTCCTTAGTAGACACCACTTGTAGTGCGGGAAAATCTGTCACGCCCTGACCTCGGGGAGCGTGACCGGCACTCAACCGAGATAACTTGGCCGAGCAAGCTTGCTAGATTTTCTTTTACCCAACTCACCCATAAATAAAGATAAGGTAAACTTCATTAATTAACACCAAGAGGGTTCATGAACAACACTAATTCCATCACCATTTGTTACTTCATTTATAAAGCCTCAAAATACATACACATTCATAGTTGAAGTGGAATATATAATACACATACGACATTACTATCTTGACCTTCCCAATACCAATACACAACCCACACTATGTCTACGGAACCTCTAATAGATACAAAGGAGTACAATGATAGTGCCGGCAACAAGGCTCCGGCTATACCTCAAAACATAATACACATACAACAAAAGATGCACGAACCCGAAATAAAGTGTGGATCACCAAGACAACCGGGAAGAGAGTGTACCGCTATCACTGGTCAATGCCCTCCACTGTGAAACCACCTTCATCCATTAAAGATGTAGCGCCCCCGGAAATAGGGACGTTAGTACATGTCGAATAGTACTAGTATGAAAATCAAACACCTATGCAAGGACTTGGAAATACAACATGAATATGATGAATCATGGTAACAATAAAAGGCTTAGTTAGCAGTTAAAGCCATAGTAAATTTATTAAGATCTTTCAATAACATTTATAAATTCTTAAGTCGGGGATCCTCTACAACTATCTTTACACAAAGCGGCCATACCGCCTCACCCCAATGTATGCGGGTGGAGGTACAATCACAATACCAGAAACTCTACACAATGCGGCCTTGCCGCCTCACCCCAATGTATGCGGGTGGAGGTGTATTTACAATATCACAAACTCTACACAAAGCGGCCCTGCCGCCTTACCCTAATATATGCGGGTGGAGATGTATTCAAAATATCATAACTCTATACAAAGAGGCCCTGCCGCCTCACCCCAGTGTAGGTGGTGGAGGTGTATTCACAATGCCACACTTCGGATTCCCAAAACGATAATAGTTGGTACAAAAGAGTTCCCTTTCAAATCAACCATTTTGCACCTTTGGCCTTATCAAGAGTAGGTTCATAAGGTTTTATCATATGAGAAATCTTCCCCAAAGGGGTATAATATAATTACGTCAAAAATAGAGAATCATTAACACACGAGGGTTCTGACACATTATGCCAATCGGAAATCAATTTTACTAGTTTGAATACCCCACATCAATAGTGTTCCATATTCAAACTTCACACGATGGAGTTTTGTAAGAACACGGGAATTCCAATATCAGAAAAAGAGTTTAGCCTTCATACCTTACTATGAGCTTTCCTTAATTCATTACATAGTTCTGAAAATCCTAGCAACTTCGATCTATTTAGAGACATAGCAAAATTTAACATAATTTAGGAAGATATTCATGGTTTCAGCTCATTTGCGCATTTTATCAAACAATAGGTATGCGAATTTGATTACAAGGTTCTTCCACAAGATTTCCTTCACTCCACAACTAATTCAATACCAAGAGTTTACTCATACTAGGTCAATTACCTCTCCACCATCCTCATAGCTACATGCATGCATAAGTAACAACTCTCAAACCCAAGAATCATACTCCCAATTATCCATCTTCTACTTAAACACGAAATTGAAGACTAGAGTTAGAACCTTACTTCTTGGATAAAAGTCTTGTGAGATTTCTTGTTGAATTTTAAAGTTTGGACAAGATGTTGATGAACAAAGCACTTGGGTCTTACTTTTCTCTCTACAAAACACTCCCCTCTTCTATCTAAAATAACAGGTTTTTTCCTTCAAAACGAGCCCCAAGGGCTTTTAATCAAAATAGGGTCGGGTAAAAAATAATTAGAAAAATAAAGCCCCGACACAGATCTGCGGTCGCATATGCGACCGCATAATGCTTCTGTGGTCCGCAAAATGTACCACATAATGGCCCTTCGGAACTGGGCACTTCCGCCTCACTCTGTGACCAGTCCGTGGTCCGCAGACCAATTCTGCGATCACATAATATGCCGCAGAACTCCCCTTAAGATTTTTTTATACTGGATCTACGATGGGTTGTGCGGCCCACGAAATAATTATTCGGATGCATACTGGACCGCATAATGGTCAGAAATTTTGCCCAGATCTCTGCGGCAGATCTGTGGTCCGCAGATCAGTTTTGTGACCGCAGAATGGACCGCAGAGACACCCTGTACTTCCAAAAAATCTACCTCGACATCACGAAACCCCGGGTTTTGGGTGAATTTTTTTTCGAGGCCTTACAAAATCAATTCTTTCTTGTGCTTCTTAACGCATTCCAGGTGCATGACTTGAATCTCCTCTCATTAGGCCGTCCACATTATCTGTCAACTTGTCAATTCGAGATTCTTGACCCTGCATATATACATTTGGTTAAGCCTTTGATCTCTTTTGTCAAGTTTGCGAGTTGGTCCTCTACAGACGAAGCATTGGTCACCATAGCATGCATTATCATAGTAGACAATGGAGAATAACATGGATTCTCACGAACATGATATTTGGACATGTTACGCGGAGTAGATCCAGTACTCAAGGTATCACATCGATTGGCACGGGGGATTTCTTGGATTTAGACAAGCTAAGTTGGGCAAGAACCTTCTCGATCCTTTCGGCGATGTTATATCCTTCTGCGGTCGTGCTTGCGGAGGATCTCATGCCTTTTGGAGATGACGAAACGAAGACAATGAAAGATTCAGACTGCACTTAAGATGTTCGTTGTCCCAATAATTTGGCTTGGTTCCTTGCAATTGGTCCCACGCTTCCCTTAGTGACATCTAGGATGTTTTCCACAGCAGAAAAAAATTTGGATTCGGCGGCCTTTGTGGAAGAAAATTTTGAGTTGACCTTCTTAGGAGTTATCTTAGTGTTCTTGGATTTTGATTGTTGGAGAGAAGAGATGAGAGGCAAAGATAGTCCCACTGGGCATGCCAAAATTTGTAACAACTAAAATTTCGTTCCTGAAGATAATAATCAAGGCAAGAAATACAGTGACAAATAAAATTATTTGTATTTCAATAATTTACGCGAGTTACAATATTTGAACAATCTTAAGTTAAAAGATGTAATCCTCTGATTCTTCTACTCACGACCGTCAATTCGAGAGCTTCGCTTGTTATTGAATTGATGGACCACTTGTTGTTGGGATTTGACCACGGATACGGAGCTAGGCTTTGATCACAAATGTGGAGGATGGAAACTTGCGGCTCGTCCCTTGGAGACGACGACTTCTTGCTTTGCGGAAGACTTGCGAATCACCACTAGAGATGAGAGCTTCTCTATGTATTTTTCGTATTGTTCTTTTGGCCTTATGGAGACTCCTATTTATAGTCGTAGGGGAGAAAACTTGTGATAAACACATATCTTTTTCCTCCAATTTGATTGGCCAACTTGAGTCATCAAACCTATCATTAAAGCTATGTGATAAGCTTGCATATAATTGGTTGAACCATGTCATTTGAATATTTTACGATATTTGATTGGTCCTTACATTTGACTTGGCATGCTACATCACTTATGCGTGTGGCATGATTTTAGTGGTCCTTAATTTGACTTGGCGTGCCATATCATTTGACACATGATATTTGAAGTCCAACAAGAATCGATATATGTATATGAGATTTAAATAATAAATTCAATTATACTAGCCCATAATTCTTATTTGGGCTATTAGGTCTTTGAATTCAAAATATGGTCCAAATTATTTAATGGACTTAAACTCAGTAAAATTCAATCGTCTATAATGTTCATGCATGATTCTGAACTAGTATAAACTTTAAGGTCCTGATCTGGTTATGACTAACTGCTTGCGTAGCCAGAGGAAATAGCCATTATCGCGAATTATGCAAGTGGATAAGGATGGGATTGAAGTCCGCCAATATGGTAAAAGATTATTGGGTGCTTAGCTTTGACTAAAAGTAGTGAGCTAATAAATAAGTTATACTAATTGGAATTTTTCATGTCCGGAAAGTTTTTAATTATATTTGTGAGAAGACAAACTAATATAGTAACTTGTTAAATATAAAATTACAAAAGTTTAGATATGGATTGCTTATATAATAAATGTGTATTAGTTAATCTACAATCTACATATATGTTTTCAAAAGGATAAATTATATATATCTTAGCTAATTTGAGGGTATTACATTGTGAATTGTATGTATCTGAACTTTTATTACATAATTTTTTGAACTTTGAACACACGTAAAACAAATAATTTAAAGTTGTAAACTTGTAATCATCGAGAACGATTAGTATAGTTTAATCGGCTGTAAGAGTTTCTTATTCTGTTTTCCATTATATCAATTTATGCTCATTGGGTACATAGTTACTTTTACGTATTTAATTTTTATTTAACAAGATATTGTAAAATTATTTTTAAAAAATATATTACTGTACAAAACTTAAATCAGTAAAAAATACTAGTTGACATCAGAAAAAAAGAGTGATAACAAATTATGGCAAGTTATAGAAAGTTGATCTAGTTCAAGGTATAAAGGTGGAAAAATGACCCCAGATTAAGTAAATAATTTATCCTAGCCAAAATTAGGGGGATCTTTCTCTATATATAAAGCTAACTCTAGGATGAAAGTACTCAACAAAAAACATAGAACTCACTCTCCCTTCTTATTCAGGTCATGGCTGACAAAAAACAAGGGAGAAATGCTGTTTGTGGGCAACTCCAGATAGCTTTTGATCCTCCCAAGAAACCAAAAAGAAACAAGTATGCCGTTGCTTGTTCTTTTCTAGCTTCCTTAGCATCCATCTTGCTTGGTTATGGTAAGAATTCTTTTTTCCCTTGGCCTTCTCATCTCTCTAAAAGTTTGTGATGTTTTCAATTGTTCTGCCTGTAAACAATTGCCTGTACATTTGTAGCCTGTACATTTTTTTCACTAGAGAAACACTGCCTGTGTTTTTAATTTTAAAAAAACGCGGAAAAAGGGTCACTCTTTAACTCTTTCTCGAATAACATCCATTCAACAGGTTTCTTTTTACACCATCTCAGGAATTATATATAGATTATAAGGTTTTCACTGACGTACCCCTAGTGTAACTTAATCGATTTGTCGGATTTAGGGGTGGCATTTACTATTGAACCAACCCCTCTGGTCTAATCAAGAGGTTATTGAATTTGAGAAACTAAAAGATTTAGTTCTTTTTCTTTGTCCATTAATCTAGAGATTTAAAAAGCCTTTAAAACTTTTTTTTCAAGCATGATTTTTTGTGGAAACGTTTTACTATGAACAAATCCAAACAGTGAGGAGGTACCTAGGCGTTGCTCTATTGACATTTCCCTTCTTTATCATGTCTATGCAGAGTCCTCTTTTTGACGAAATTAATCTGTATATAGGCTGACATACAAAAAATTTCTTTTACACTATTAGTATAATTTAATTGATTGTAATAATTATTTATCTATTTTTCATGTTATCAACCCACATTCACTATCGACAAGTATATTTCTTGATTTAAATAGCTTGACAACGTAAAGTAACTTCGCAATTATAAGGGTAAAAAAGTTATATTGTTCTTCAAATTTCATAAAGGAATTAAATTATATACATTACTAGCCTAGTTTTAACTCTTGTAACATGTTGATTACAATGAAATTCCTTTCATAAAATGTGATTTCACGGCCATTTAAATTGCGGATATGGTTTGACCATGCAGATATAGGAGTGATGAGTGGAGCCATCATCTACATCAAAAAAGACCTCAACATCAACGATGTACAAGTGGAGATTCTAGCAGGAATCCTCAATCTCTATTCCCTTATTGGATCCGCCGCCGCTGGCCGAACTTCCGATTGGATAGGCCGCCGGAACACTATGGTGGTGGCGGCAGTAATCTTCTTTGTAGGAGCACTCTTAATGGGTTTCGCTACTAACTATGCCTTCCTCATGTTTGGCCGATTCGTCGCTGGCATCGGTGTCGGTTACGCGCTCATGATTGCTCCGGTTTACACGGCTGAGGTGTCACCGGCGTCTTCTCGGGGTTTCCTCACTTCATTTCCTGAAGTGTTTATTAATGGAGGTACGTGCGTGGTAGTTAGCTAGTAATGTTTCTTTTTTTTGGTTTTTGAGTTCCACGTACGTTGACTTAGGCGTTTTCTCTTCACATGAAAAACAAATAATGACAACACATTAACATGATTTATTTAATCATCATTAGTGGTGTAATATTTTTCTAATAAATATGACCGTGTCAAATTTTATACTATCAATATAATATACTCTATTGTTTAAGTTACTTTATTAGACTTATCATAAAAAGTTACATTGCTTATTATTCTAAATCAATTTAACCTAATGATTAAATTAAAAGTGAGTGTGTCATCAAATGAGCCAACTTACTTTAATGGAGTACTTAGTAAAAGTAACTCTGCAATTTGAGAATCCAATCCTAATTCGTTCCCGCAAAGTTCTTTTATCCCCTGTATGGCCGTTACTGCATATTATATATCTTCCTTTTAAAGTTAACTTAATTATTATTGTAATCTACCCTCTTTTCCTAGTTGTATAAAATTCTTCGTAATGTCAATGGATAATTTTAACGGGAAAATGTTGGTCATATAATAACAATAATAATAATAATAATAATAATAATCTTACTATCTTAATTAGCGACTGTTTGACCTTTCTGGCATTTGATGTTTTTATAATTCTCTAAGATGGCGCACATAGTGAGATTTTATAGAATCCATATATGTGAACATTATAGTTCTACATTTCCCTTTCCGTTTCTATATAATCACTAGTCCTATTATTCTCAGAGTGGTTAACTCTTGTTGCTTAATTTTGTTGACAACAGGTATATTGCTGGGATATGTGTCCAACTTCGCCTTCTCCAAGCTCCCAGCACACTTGAGCTGGCGATTCATGTTAGGAATCGGAGCAGTTCCTTCTGTATTCTTGGCTATAAGTGTTCTAGCCATGCCCGAGTCACCGCGTTGGCTCGTCATGCAAGGTCGACTTTCCGAAGCAAGAACTGTTCTTAAGAAAACCTCCGAATCACCCGAAGAAGCAGATTTGAGACTTTCTGAAATCAAAGAAGCGGCTGGCATACCCGAATGCTGCAACGACGACGTTGTGGAAGTCCCAAAACGTCCCAAAGGTGACAGTGTATGGAGAGAACTATTCATTTCTCCTACACCAGCTATTAAACACATAGTACTTACTGGCCTTGGTATCCATTTTTTTCAACAAGCAAGTGGAATTGACTCTGTTGTTTTGTATAGTCCAACAATTTTTGAGAAGGCGGGTATTAAATCAGACACGGATAGGTTACTTGCCACAGTAGCAGTGGGAATAATAAAGACAATATTTGTTTTAGTAGCCACATTTTTACTAGACAGAGTTGGGCGTAGGCCGTTGCTTCTAACAAGTGTTGGTGGAATGGTCATGTCATTGATATTCCTCTCTATTGGCCTTACAGTAATTGACCACTCAGATGGCACGGTATTTTGGGCCATAGCACTTTGTATCACAATGGTATTGGCTTATGTTGCACTTTTCTCAATTGGGGCTGGTCCAATCACATGGGTGTATAGTTCTGAGATTTTTCCATTAAGACTCAGGGCAACAGGGTGCAGTTTAGCGGTGGCACTGAACAGGGTGACAAGTGGGGTGGTATCAATGACATTCTTGTCGTTAGAAAAGGCGATAACGATCGGAGGGGCGTTCTTTTTTTATGCAGGACTTGCTGGATTGGCTTGGGTGTTTTTCTTTACGTTAATGCCAGAAACGCAGGGGAAAACATTAGAGGAAACTGAGGAATTGTTTGGAACTTTCTTCAAGTGGAGGTTAACATTGCGAGAACTCAAGGCAAAAGAAAAGAATAACAATGCCCAGATTCAGATGGCTACTGTGCCTGCTGTTGGTAGTTGAAAAAGACAATGGAAAATAGTTGGATATCCTTGGCATTGGTTTTACTACAGGAGATTTTCTGTCAACTTAAACTATTACAAGTTGGAGAACCATCCTTGTTTCGGTGTTTTAATATTGTTGTCCTTTTAGCTTTTACATAGTTCAAAATAGAATAGATTACGAGATATTTAAACTCGTAATATGGCCGTTTTAAATTGTAACCTTTTTAGCTGTTTGGCTGTTTTCATGGAAATTAAACTTTCTCTCCTCACCTCTCAAGATGTCGGCTTGGTTGGAAGTGAAAAAATAATAATATGGAATTTAGGAAGTATGGATAAAGGGGTAAAGAAAGAAACATGTTAGGAAAAAAAAAATACAATCTCTGTTTTAGTTTAGATGACACATTTTTCTTATTAGTGTGTTCCAAAAAGAATGATACATTTCTACAATTGAAAATAATTCAACTTTAAATTCTTCATTTTACCCATTTTACCCTTAATGAGAAGCTTTTATAACCATACAAATGACATGGTCCCACAAGCTTTTACCCCTTAACCTTTTAAGACCACAAGTTTCAAAAATTTATTTTTTTTCTTATACTCTATGCCGAATCAAACTACCTCATCTAATTTGAAACGGAGAGAGTATACTTGTCTCTCATGTAAGGATTTCCAAAGGGGTTTATAATATCTTGGGCATCTCAACCAATTACTTTAAGGGGACGTTTGGTATGATGCATACGAATAATGTTGAATAGAGTATATTAGTAATGCTGATATTAGTTATGCTTGCATTTAAGAATAATATAAATGAGCAAGAAAGTAAAATGTTATTGAGCTTTGAACTAAGTCTAGTGTATGCTTGTCAAAAAATTCGTGTCCTTACAATGATGGTAGAACTCACTATTTATAGCCGCACTTAGGGAACAAGGTCCTAGGATCAAGCCCCTCTTAAATGATAATTATGAGGGCCATTGAAGAATCTGTAACGGTAGGCAGTGAAGGCCATATTCTTTGTAACGGACCACGCACTTAATGCTATAGAATATTCTTCATTGAATACCACCGGGTAGCAGGTATTTATTTCGCCTTTATGAATGTCATTCTCTCCGGTAACAAACGAGATCGTTGCCTTCGGACCCGACTATCTTCTGTCTTCGGCTCCACGTGTCATTTTCTCATGCCGTTATTAAATATGAACATATTTTACCCAATACAAATAATCCCCTTGCTTTTCGGTGGCATTAACTTTGTGTCACCGGGAAGTTGGTAAACATACTTTTTTTGGCGGAAAATTCTCTGACCCCTTCTAAGAAGTTTCTGACGATTGATTAGACACATGTCTCTCCGCATTTAATGTCCCGAAAACTCGTCATCCCATAATTTAGCATCACTTTTGCCGGTTATCAAGGTAATTATGGCCACGATTTTAGTCATTTATTCCTTTACTTATACGCATCAAACTTCTTCATTTACACTTCATAATTCTCCAAACTTTCTCAAACTCTCTTTACTCAACTGATACTTTGTCTTTAACCTTTCTTTAACCTTCTTCTTCAGAGAAACCTTTCCTTCCTTTCTGGTAAGAATGCATTCTTCTTCTAGAAGCCCTAGTTCTTCAAAAAATAAAGGTAAAGCTGATGATGATGCTCAAGCTACGGTGAGCACCATCATCCCAAGAAGTCTTGTCACAACTAAGTACTTCGAAGATAAGTATCCTTCCGCTAACCCTCGTACATGGGCCTTTGACATGTACCCTTCTTCCACCCGTCTTTCTAATATTCCTGTCATGAAGGAAGACTGTCATTGCCAAGATTTAGACATTATCCCTCTTGATCTGGCGGAGCAGATAACCATACCCAAGAAGGGTTTCACGTATTTTTATACGTATCCCTTCACTTTGGGGTCGTTCTCTTTGAGTGGGGAACTTGATTCTGTTATTGTGGAGTTTTGCATCCATTACCAGGTATGCCTATCACAAGTAAATCCTTCTGTATGGAGGACAATCTTTTGTCTTCGGCGTTTGTGCTAGGAGACGGGAGAGGAGATAACCCTAGCTCGATTAATGAACCTTTATTCCCCCAAGATGTTTCGCGGGAGAATGATAAATTTCAGCGAACGTGGCCATCATGCTCTATTGTCCAGCATGGATGATGAAAACGACCGTGGGTGGATGGAACAGATCGTTGTAGTTGCAACAGTGGACATCATTCCGGGCACAGCTTCATCCTTTCCGAAATTGTGGAACCATACTCGTAAGTTCATTGTTTGTTTCTTCTTCTAGCTAAAGATCATCCCATGTTGTTACTGACTCCTCCTCTTTCACTTGTTTCAGCAACTCGGTGTGTTCCACTGAGGGTCGAAGGCTTGGACCAGTGGGTCAAAATAATTTTGGATGTTACTACGTCCGAGACCCGTACGTGGAAAGAACTAGCCCTTAAATATGGGTGGAAGGCCAAAAATCATGGTAGGTTAAACTCATCTTGTTTTTCCTTTTCGTATAAGAAAGCTGATTAACCTCCTTCTCTTGTTGAATTTAGGTCTACCCTAAGGTTCAGTTGTTGTCCCCGAGGAGGACATTTTGGCTAATCCTGTTGACGCGGCGAGGCTACTGCAGGAGGCTTTTACCCGAACAGGTGTCTCCTTGCCTGCTTCTGGTGCAAGTGCTTCTTCTCGGAGTCCCCGGCCGGAGAACAAACAACCAAAAGGAGACGTAGGGCCGCGACCGGGGGAAACAATAAAAAGGCAAAGAATGCAGCGCCTAAGACATTCCCGGATGTCGTAGAAATAAGCATCGCGCCCGAGCCGATCCCAGAAGCTGTGGTGATCGACGATGATGGAGGAGCCAGTGATGAGGGGGCTTGTCTACATAAAGACGACGACTTTCATCAGCTCAACAGAATGCTCAATCCGTTGAGCTAGTTACACCAACTGAGGACGATGCCTCGGCACTCCGGGGGGAGTTCGATATGGTGGAAGATGCTAACTCACGCTTCCAAGCCCCAATTGTCGTGCCCGATATTATGAGGTTGAGTACCGGGTCCCTTCTGTCTTCGTTTGACGAGCAACCAACAACCAGCACTGCATTTACCGCAGCTTCTTCTCATCCTACAATGCCATCTTCTTCATATCCCTCTTCTCCAACTCTGCCTTCGCCACCAGCAACTGCTACATCATCTCCATCGGCCGCAGTTGCCCGAGAGGAGGATGTCCCTCTTCCCCAGTCCCTAGTTCATGGGAATTTGGGGCAAAATTATGTTGTCCCCTCCGAAGATACCCAAAGAACTCCATGAGTGTCACCCTTTCGGTCTCTATTGGATGCCATCTGTTATCCTGGCCGGTGGAGCTTGCTAACTATCTGAATCCTTTGGCTTCAAAAACAGATAGGGATAAGATACAAACTCTCTCATGAGAGTGTTTGTTGAAAAATGTCGTGCACAACACAGCTATAGCCTTTGTTTCCTCTGTCGTTTCTTTTATCTTTCTTATGGAATGGTTTTGAATTTGTATTTTTGTTTTGCAGGCCAACTTCCTTGCTTCTGAGGGCCTTCAAAGGCTGATTCGTGATAAGGAGGAACTTACCTCCGAGCAGGATCGACTTTTGGCCAAGCGAGACCAAACTGCTACTCGCCTCTCAGAACTGGAAGTACGAGCTGCTGAGGCCGTTGAGTTGGAGGCTCGGTTGCTGCAAAGCGAGTAAGAAATAGTCACTCTTAGCCAGGAGGTCGCCCTGTTAAGGGCACAATTTGAAGAAACTAAGGCCAAATGGGTTGAGGTCCATAATATCGTTCTTGCTGCATCCGATCACGAGGCTGCCACTGCAGAGAGATTAAATAATTTGTAGGCAGCCTTAAACTCCAAAAATGAAGAGGTTACTGCTGCCGAGGCGAACTATGCCCGGTTAGAGGAGAAGCAAAAGAGGACCATCGAACATAATAGAGTTTTCAGCTCCACTGTCCGCGAGCTTGATGTCAGCCTCCGGTCCACCAGATCCGCGTGGGATAACCTTTCTACTGAGGTCGACCAACTTAAAGAAGAACTCCAGCACCGAGCGTCTTCCCTCATTGTTGATAAAATGTATGCTATGTATAACATGAGGAGAAAAACCTTGGAGAGGCCAAAGCGGGTGTCATTGACTTTGATGCCAAAATCTCTAAGGCCTGTGAGCTGGAGTCAACTGCCAAAAGGGGTCTTTCGGTCCGTCCTGATGCTACTGACTCTTCTGGTCCTAGTTTTGAGTTCTCGAGAACTGAAGAAGAAGCGGAAGGTGATGATGCTGAAGGCCAAAATGATGATGGCCAAAATTTTGAGCCGGCGACGGATCCACCCACTTCTCCTAGGGGTGTAGATGCTCCTCTTCCTCCGGGTTTCGGAGATGCAGTAGCTTAGTTTATGCTTTCTTTTATTTTTCATACTTTTGTATTTGTGCTACTTGGCATGTTTATTATGAATAGAAACACTTTTCCGTTCAAGTATTGTTCAAGTTTTTCTTTTTGCATACTTTTCGTTTAGGTATTTGCGCAAGTTTTTCTCTTTGCATCCTTTTCGTTTAAGTATTCTTGTCAGTTTTCCCCGTCGAGATATGCGAGGCTTCGGGTATATTTTTCCCCGGTAGTATTTGGATTCCGGGCATAGGTTCTTCCGAAATCAACCCTTTAACATGAGGGTTTCATAAGAGAGGGTCCTCTTATGTTTACGGTGCTCTTGAAGAGGACGTCTCCTGTTCATTATGGCACTAGCATTTGAAGTACTTGTTTAACATTCAAATGATAAAATTAACTCATCATTTAGACAAGAAACAAGATAGAAATAAAAGGACTTTACTTTATTCCTTCCATTTTCAAAAGTACATAAGCATTCGTTGTGCTAAAAAGAAATTGTCATTTCTTGTGGCTAACTTGTACAACTTGTTTCTATGGGGCTGGCTGCACAGTCCCCGATCCTGATGATATAATTATGTATCCGGGTTTCGTATTCCGGTCGATGTGACAGTCATTGTTGCCGTTCGATAGCAAACTTCACTTCCCCTTAAGAATTTATGTTATCGAGCCAAAGATTATCTAACAATCCCCCAATTGCTTGCACTTGTGAATGGTCGGGTAATATCTGTTTGACAACAAACTTTACTTCCCGGTAGGAACTTTGCTATCGAGCAAAAGATTATCTAATCGCTCCATAGTGGTTCTTTCCTTGTGTGCCTTTCCATTTAAAGGTCTTATTGTTGCTGCTGAAGCTTCCTTCATAGTATGCTTTCCGTTGCTGCCTCGTTAAAAAACTTTCCAGAAAAACCCAATTGGGACAAAAACTAGACGAAGGGAAAAAAAGTGCAGCACATACTTCCAGTACAGGCGAGGCTCATCGGTAATAGTATCTCTTGAGGTGTGCCACATTCCAGTTGCTTGGCAACTTTTCTCTATCTTGATTTTCTAACTCATATGACCCTTTTCCCCGTGACAGCTGAAACCTGGTAGGGGCCTTCCTATGTTGGACCTAGCTTCCCCGCATTGAGCTCCCGGGTGTTCTGAGTTACTTTCCTTAAAACTAAGTCTGCTACTTTGAAATAAAGGAGGTTGGCTCTTCTATTGTAATATCTCTCTATTCTCTGCTTTTGGGCTGCCATCCTTATATACGCCAAGTCCCTGCGTTCATCGAGCAGCTCCAATTTGACTGATATTGCTTCATTGTTTGCTTCTTCATTTTCCCAAAAATATCTCAGGGTAGGCTCTCCTACTTCCACCAGGATCAAAGCTTCCGCCCGGTACACAAGAGAGAAAGGAGTGTCCCCCATACTCGATTTGGCCATTGTTCGGTATGCCCATAGTACACCTGGCAGCTCTTCGGGCCATTTACCTTTAGCTTCTTCCAATTTCTTTTTGAGATTTTGTATAATCACCTTGTTTGTTGATTATGCTAGATCGTTTGCGCTCAGATGATAGGATGATTATGTGATCCTTTTGATTTTCAAGTCTTCAAGGAACTTTGTGACCTTTGCGCATATACATTGTGGCCCGTTTTCGCAGGCTATCTCTTTTGGTATCCCAAATCTGCAAATTATATCCTCCCACAAGAAATCTACCACTTCACGTTCATCGATCTTCTGATAAGGACTTGCTTCAACCCACTTAGAAAAATAATCAGTTAAAATCAAAAGAAATCTTACCTTACCGGGAGCCGGTGGCAGGGGTCCGATGATATCCATTTCCCACTTCATGAACGTCCATGGTGACAAAACTGAATGCAATGGCTCTGCCAGTTCATGTACCAACGATGCGCAGCGTTGACATTTTATCACATTTTGTAACATAAGCTTTGGCGTCTTGTTCCATCCGGGGCCATTAGTATCCTGCCCTAATTAATTTTAACACTAAGGAATCCGCGCTTGAGTGATTTCCGGATATCCCTTCGTGGACTTCTCGCATAACATAACTAGCTTCGGAGGCTCCCAACATCGGGCCTTGAAGAGATCTTTTGTATAATTGACCCCATTTGAAGCTGTATCGAGCTGCTTTAGTGCGTAGTGCCCGAGATGCCTTAGGAACTTCAGGCAATTTTCCATGCTCAAGATAATCAATAATCTCGTTTCTCCAGTCCCAGACCAAATTGGTCGCGTTTACCTCGTAATAGCTATCCACGTCCAATACCGAATGCATAAGTTGTACTACCGTGCCGGAGTCTAATCCCTTCATCTCTGTGGACGATCCGAGGTTGGCTAGTGCATCTGCTTCTGCATTCTCTTCCCTCGGGATATGCATAATTAACCATTCCCGAAACCAAGTAAGCAGAGCCTGGACTTTTATTACGCATTATTGCATGCGTTCCTCTTTTGATTCGAAGATCCTAAACTTGATTTACTACCAATTGGGAGTCGCATTTGATTTCTATGACCTCAGAGTCTAGTCCCTGGGCCAATTCGAGCCCTGTAATCAAAGCTTCATACTCCGCTTTATTGTTAGTTAGAGGAACAGTTTTTATGGCCTGCCTTAGGGTTTCTCCCGAGGGTGTGGTTAACACTATGCCGAACCCGGACCCTTTCACATTGAAAGCTCCGTCCGTGAACAAGGTCCAAACTCCCGATGTCGATTCTGACACCATTGATGCTTCTTTGGTAGCCAAAGGTAAAAGTTCCGGACTGAAATCGGCCACAAAGTCGGCCAATATATGTGACTTAATTGCAGTCATGGGTTTATATTCTATGTCAAATTTGCTCATTTCGACGGCCCACTTAGCCATCCTACCTGAGAGTTCTGATTTATGAAAAATATTTCGTAAGGGAAAAGTGGTCACCACAGCTATCGGGTGACATCTGAAATAAGACCTTAGCTTTCGAGCGGTAACTACGAGGGCTAAGGCCAATTTTTACAGATGTGGGTAGCAAGTTTCTGCCCCCGTTAAAATTTTACTTAGATAATAAATAAGAGACTACGTACCTTCATCCTCGCAGATTAAAACAATACTTACTGCTACCTCTGTGACCGCTAAGTAGATCAGTAGTTGTTCGCCTTCCTTCGGCTTTGACAGTAACGGAGGACTTGATAAATACCTTTTCAGATTCTTCAAAACCTGCTAATATTTCGGTGTCCATTCAAAGTTATTCTTCTTTTTGAGAAGTACAAAGAAATGATGGCATTTTTTCGAAGACCGGGAAATGAATCTGCTCAAAGAGGCTAGTCTCCCTGTTAGCCTTTGAACCTCTTTTATGCTTGATAGCTGGTTTGGGATGTCTTCGATGGCTTTAATTTTATCAGGGTTAACCTCGATCCCCCTTTGCGACACGAGAAAACCCATGAACTTACCAGAGCTGACCCCGAACGCACACTTCTCGGGGTTAAGCGTCATATTGTGCTTCCTTAAGATGTCAAAGGTATCTTGCAGGTGATTCATATGATCACCTGCGTTCAAAGACTTAACCAGCATATCATCTATGTAAACTTCCATAATTTTCCCTACTTGTTTCTCAAACATTTTGCTTACGAGCCGTTGATAACTGGCTCGGTGTTCTTTAGCCTGAAAGGCATCACATTGTAACAATATGTGCCAAAGTTTGTTATGAACGAAGTTTTTTTCCTGATCCTCCGGGTTCATCTTGATTTGGTTGTACCCAGAGTAAGCATAGAGGAAACTCATTAACTCATGTCCAGATATCGCATAAATTATTTGATCAATGTTTGGTAATGGGAATGAGTCTTTTGGGTACGCCTTATTTAAATCCTTATTGTCTACGCACATGCGAAACTTATTATTCTTCTTTGGAACTACTACTATGTTGGCTAGCCAGTCAGGATACTTTACCTTTCAGATTGAACCGATATCAAGCAAACGAGTTACCTCTTCTTTGACAAATTTATTCCTGACCTCGGCAATGGAACATTTTTTCTGCCTTACCGGAGGGATGTTAGGGTCCAGGCTTAATTTGTGCACTGCCACTTCTGGTGGGATATGTGTCATATCCGCATGCGACCACGCAAAGCAATCGATATTAAGTTTTTGAAATTCAATAAATCCAGACCTGAGCTCGGGGTGTAGTCCTGTCCCCAAGTGAAACTTCCTCTCTAAGAATTTTCGAACAATGCGACTGGTTCAAGTTCTTCCGCCGTAGATTTTACTGCGTCCGTTTCTTCTGGTACTTGAAAATATCTTAGTACCTGATAGGATTCTGATGACTCTTCCCCTTGGTTGACTTCGCTCGGCTCGGGAGTAGGTGCCGGTTCCTGTAATTTCTATGTCGCATGCTCCTTCCCTTTGCTACTGGAAGCTGATATCACATTCATCTCCCTTATTGCCGGTTTTTTGCCTCTTATTTGTTTAATTCCCACGGGAGTTGGGAATTTCAGCAACTGGTGATATGTTGATGGCACAACCTTTATTTAGTGCAACCACAGTCTCCCCAAGATAATATTATAGCCCATATTGCTGTCCACCACCTCGAAGAGGGTCGTCTTCATCACCCCCTCGGCATTCGTGGGAAGCAAGATCTCTCCTCGGGTTATCACACTTGCTAGGTTGAACCCAGCAAGGCGTTTTGTGGCCGGAATGATACTTCCGGTGAGCTTGTCTTGCTCTAATACTATCCATTGGATGATGTTGGCCGAACATCTTGGGTCCACCAGAACATGTTTAATTTTAAATTCTAAGACATTTAAAGAGATTACCAATGCGTCGTTGTGCGGCAGCAGTAGTCCATATACGTCTTCTTTCGTGAAAGTGATGTTGTCTTCAGCGACTTCCTGGAGTCTCTTGTTGTGGGTCACTGGCACCTTCATCATTTTTTCCACTGAAAATATCACACCATTAATCTCGCCCCCCCTCCCCCTAAAATCATGTTGATTGTCAAGCGTGGGGGATCTTCTCCTACTTTTGAAGGTTTCGCATTGTCACGATTACGCCCGTAGTTGTTTTTAGCTCGATCGCTTAAAAATTCTCAGAGATGACCATTTTTCAGTAATGTCGCCACCTCCTCGTGCAGATGCTGATAGCCCCATGTCCGGTGACCGTTGGTCCCATGATATTCACACCATAAATTAGGATCCCTTTGGCTGGGATCGGATCTCACTGGCTTCAAGAACCATGCCTCTTTGATGTTCCTCATAGCCAATACTAGCTCCACTACGCTGACGCTAAAGTTGTACTCGAAAAGCCTGGGTTAGGAGGAATCTCGAGAACCTGATGTTTCCTCATCCTATAACGACCTGTCATTCTGGATGCGATCAGTTCTCCTATCGGTGGTGAATCTATCCGAGCGGAAACCTCTGCCGCATCCTTTGGACCGTTCATAGTGCAGAACCCGTCCCCTTGAAGACCGTTGATCTAAGTCAAAAATCATCTCTTGACTTCTCTTTATTCTTCTCCTGGTCTCGACCCTTGGTTGATGTTGGGAAACCGAGCTGATCATCCTCAATTCTTATCTTTGATTCATACCGGTTGTGAATATCTTCCCATGTTGTTGCCTGGAACTCGAGCATACTTTCCTTCAACTTCCGGGAAGCATCGAACTCTTCGGATTCAGACCTTAGTGACTGCTTCAGCTGCCCATTCGTCTGGTGCGACGGTACCATCATTCTTTCTTTCCGGAATCTGGTCACGAACTCGCGCAGCAATTCTAACTCTCCTTGTGCAATCCTGAATATGTCGGCTTTTTAGGCATGTACCTTCCTGGCCCCGACGTTATCCTTAATTAAAGAATTTGCAAGCATATCGATTGAATCTATAGAATGCTTGGGCAAGAGTGAATACCATGCCATGGCCCCCTTCGTGAGGGTCTCTCCGAATTTCTTCAATAAGACTGACTCGATCTCGTGCGGAGCCAAATCATTCCCCTTCACCATCATTGTATAGGTGGTGATATGCTCCTGAGGATCTGAAGTCCCATCATACTTCGGCAGATTCGGCATTTCGAATCATTTCGGGATCAACTTTGGTGCCACGCTTGGTTCGAACGACAATTGGGTGTACTTCTTCGAGTCCGACCCTTTCAGTACTGGTGGTACGCCCGAAATTTGATCCATTCGGGCATTTATTTTCCTCATAAACAACATGAGTTAGATTTTAAAGGGATCACTCTCGTTGTTGTGCATCGAAGCCGACCTTGCCCCTCGGGGTGTTGTTGTCGACCCTTCGCATTGTTTGATTTGCGGGAGCACGGGAGGATTTGGGCCTCGTCCATTCACATTGCTGGAAGCACCCGACAATGCGTGCTTCAGCTCCATCATGACATGATCCTGTCGTGTGAGATGGCCTATAATGGCCTCTTGTTGTTCTTTCAAGATCCTTACTGTTTCGACGAAGTGCTCGTATTCAGCATCATCAAGAGTCATCTCTCGAACATATCATGGATATCGTCTGTTGTGGACCGGCATGGCCTCATCCCCCTCGTTGCGGGTATTACTAATTGAATCCTCGTGCTGAGGCTGCTTTCCTTGGGCCTCAATGTTATGTGCAATGTTGACACTGTTATCTGCCATTTTCTATGATTTTTGCTAATAACAAAGAATCAAACAAGTTAGTAATAGATGCAAGGATCAATTCAGTTACACAATTGTCTATGCCCCACGATGGGCGCCAAACAGTTTACCCGTAAAATGGTACAGTTGAATTTATATGTGATTTATAGACAAGTGAATCGATTTGATCCTAAAATTTTAAATAAATTAGATAAAAATATAAGGTTTAGCGTTAAAATCGAGATAAGAAGATAGAGATCTTGAGCCAGGAACCGAGCTTCCGGAGGCGGTAAGAATAATATAAATGAACAAGAAAGTAAAATGTTATTGAGCTTTGAACAAAGACTAGTGTATGCTTATTAGAAAATTCGTGTCCTTACAATGATGGTAGAGCTCACTATTTATAGCTGCACCTAGGGAACAAGGTCCTAGGATCAAGCCTCTTTTAAATGACAATTACGAGGGTTATTGAAGAATGTGTAACGGTAGGCAGTAAAGGTCATATTCTTTGTAACAGACCAAGCACTTAATGCTATAGAATATATTTCATTGAATGCCACTGGGTGGCAGGCATTTATTTCACCTTTATAAATATTATTCTCTCCGGTAACAAACGAGATCGGTGCCTTCGGACCCGACTATCTTCTGTTTTCGGCTTCACACGTCGCTTTCTCATATGATCATTAAATATAAACATATTTTACCCTATACAAGGAGAATTTATTAACTTTTATTTATGAATTCCAGGAGAATTAAAAAAATATAGAAAAAAAAATAAAAGGAGAAGAATAGGAGAGACAAGAAGTTTATATGATAGTGTCGATTTCAGTGTGTCCGTTGATGAAAGAAGATATGAGAGAAATGTTTTGAGACGAGCATTTTATGAGGAAGCTGGAAAGCACTCTCCATCCATTGCATCAATGTAAATTTGAAAGCTTTTCATTTTGAACATACAAGGGGAATGGATTTACGAGTTTAACCTGACATAGGATGTGGTTATCTCAACGAAAAAAGGATGAGTACCTTCACTTGAAAAGTTACTGGATGGTTCTCAATACTGTTTCCGGAAATAGAACAAATGAAAGTAAATGAAAGCTCTCGCAGTGCTCTTTGTTATGACTTGATGCATGTAAGCTGCAAAGTAGAGAGAATGTAGAGGTGGTGAAGGCACATTCAAGTGATCCTGTTTAAATGTCCTTTCAGAGGAGGAGAAGGTTTCCCGTTTTGTGCTGGTGTATTTATGTATGCTTATGCGTTTATGTACCTATAGGGGTATAGGACAAAAAGATGTTGTTAAGGAATGATATCTGATTATGTAATCTATCCTCTTGGTGTGTGTGTATATATAATGGATTTTACTCTTCCTCTACGCATGGTAACAATGAAAAGTATGATTTCTTTCTTGTTGAACTTCCAATTGTCTGTTCCTCCCCTCAAATTTTATCCGTGTATGTCCTTGTGACGATCCGATAGGTCGTTTTGAGTTCTAGCCTTAATTTTCATGATCTGAGACCTCCCGTAGCTCCATTTGATGTTTCTTGGTTTGCGTGCGTGGTCCGTGTCGCTTTTCGAAAAGCTTTTATATGAAATTTTGAAGAAAATAAAAAAATTGACTAAAAATGAAGTTAGAGTTGATTACGGTCAACATTTTGGGTAAATGACCCTGAATCGGTATTTTTACAATTCTGGTAGGTCCGTATTGTAATTTTGGATTTGGGCAAATGCCCGAAATTGAATTCGGAGATCCCTAAGTTAATTTGACTTGTTTTGCCGAAAGTTAGCATTTTAAATGTTTGGAAATTTCCTAGGTTTGACCGTAGGTTGACTTTATAGTTATCGGGTTCAGATTTTAATTTTGGGACTTGGAATAGATCCGTTTTGTTATTTTAAACTTGTCTACAAAATTTGGTGCAATTCGGAGTTTGTTTGATAGGATTCGGACGCTTGGTTGTGATTCTAGATGTTCTTGAGTTGTCTTTTGAATTTCATGAGTTGATGTCCGATTCGTGGTTCTATATATTATTTTAGTGTTTCGATCGTGCGAGCGAATTCACATGATATTTTTAGACTTGTGTGGATATTTGGTTTGGAGCCACGAGGGCTCGGGTGAGTTTCGGACGTGTTTCAGATTGGATTGAGCTGGTTATAGGTTGCTAGTGTGCTGGTGTTATAGTTGTCGCAATTGCGAGCACCAGCATCGCAATTGCGAAGAGAACAGGGGAGGTCCAGATATTGCAAATGCGACTCCCTCTTTGCATTTGCGAAGACAGTGTAGGATTGGGTTGGGTCGCATTTGCGACCATTGTGTCGCTTATGCGAAGAAGGCTGCCATCGTAATTGCGAAGCCCTTGTCGCAATTGCGATATCTCAGTGAGATGTCAGGGTTCGCTTTTGCGATTCCTATTCCGCAATTGCGAGGGTTCGCAAATGCGAACCTAAGATTGCATTTGCGACATCTGCAACTGAACAAAAGGGCTGGAAGACGAGATTTTCGTCTTATTTTCATATCTTTGAACTCTAGACTCTTTAGGAGGAGATTTGGAGAGGGAATTTTCACATACAATTATTGGGTAAGTAATTTTTATCTATTTTCAATTATAGTACATGATTATACATGAGATTTAACATCAAATTCATGAGAATCTAAGAGAAAGTTTTGGGATTTTTGTCTACGTTTTGGAAAATAAAAATTTGGGATTTGAGAGTCAAATTGGACTCAGATTTAAAAATAAAATACATATATGGACTCGTGGGGTTATGGGTAGTCAAGATCTACCCTTGTACTCGAGTTTTCATGGGGGGGATTAACTTTTGTTGACTTTTTTCAAATTCATGGAATCATTTTCACTCGTAGGTAGTTTCTAAAGCTTATTTTGAATTTTTTTATCAATAATTGGTTAGATTTGGTTGGTTTTGAGGCTTGTTCAAAAGGAAAGGCCGTGGTTAGTTGATTGACTTGGTTACGGAGTGAGGTAAGTGTGGCATCTAACCTTGACTTGAGGAAATTAGGATTTGTTGGACTATTTGTTATGTCAATTATGCGCGAAAACGGCGTATATGCGAGGTGACGAGTGTATATGCGCCGTCATGAGATTTAGCATGCGGGGTTGGGCTATTTACTTCCATGACTTCATGTATTCCATGTTATCTCTTGTTATATGCTTTAATTCCTATATGTTCTTACTTGACATCTATGCTTTACTTGTTAATTATTATTTAATTGTTACTTGTTAATTGTTATTTAATTGTTACTTGTTTTAATTTATTCATTTCTCACCCAATGTATGCTTACCTGCTATATGTTCCTACTTACTTTAATTGTATATTCTCATTGTCACTGTTTTTACTTGTTTTTATTCTTCTTATTTTACTTGATGCACTCTATTATGCTATTTCGATTACGTGAGCCATTCTATTTCAGTTTAATGTTTTGCCAAGGTTTGAGGATTACGAAGTATTGGCTATTCTCCGTTTGTATTGGTAGTTCCATATTGTTCCGTACGTTTCATTTCTCTGTTGTGTGGATATTTCTTGAATAGTGGTGTTGAGTTGTTTATGTTGATAAATTGATATTGGGGGATCAGGTTGCACGCCACAATCGTACTGAAATGAATTGATATTGGGGGATCGAGTTGCACACCGCAATGGAATAGGAAATGATATCAATTGACATTGGAAATGAGTTGTACGTTGTATAGGATATTGTATTGAAACTTGGAATCGGGTTGCAAGCCACAACGGATTTAATGTGTTTTAGTTATTTGTGGTTGTAGAGTTTGTTCTCGATATCATGATATGACATTTGCGATTATGTTATTTTGAGACCCTCTGGTAGTTGACCATCGGGTCCGTTTATATGAGTTTACTGCTTTGTTTATATTCTTGTTTTCTGTTGTTATTATTTCATACAGTTTATATATGAGTGACTTGCCATAGCCTCTCCACTACTTCGTCGAGGTTAGGCTCGGCACTTACAGAGTACATGTGGTCGGCTGTACTCATGCTATATTTCTACACTTTTTGTCCAGATATCATTGTTGGTCCCAACGGCGCGTAGCGCTTGAGGTAGAGCTGGTGGTATTCGTAGTCCCTAAAGTCCCCTTCTACCCTATCTTTACTGTTTTCCTTATTTCGAACAGGTGTAATTCATTCAGACTTTACCTGTAGAATTCTAGTGTGCTCATATATTCGTGGCTCCAAACTTCTGGAATATGTTTAGACTACGCTACGTTATATTTATCACATCTATTTCAGACTATTACAGTTTCGTATTATTAATGTTCTCTTTTAAGTTGTTAAAATTCGTTAAATAATTAGCTAATATTGGCTTGCGTAGCAAGTGGAATGTTACGTGTCATCACGATTCCGATATTGGAATTTCGGGTCGTGACAGTCCTATGTGTTCTTTCTTCCGATTACTACTATATTGATGATGATGATGATGATGATAGTGGAGGTTTAGCATTTGTCATAGTGGTGATTGTTTCTTTTTATTTTGTGGAGGTTCTTTTATATAAATCTTTCAAACTACTTACGAGTATATCCCTGGATTAAACAACTTAAACGGTGTTAGTATTGAAAAAGTCATTTTCAAGAAATACATCCCATAGGAAAGTCATTTTCTAGTTGTTACTGCTTCTTTTTTAATTTTTCTTGAGCCAAGAGTCTATCGAAAACAGTCTCTCTATCTCCACAAAATAGGGATAAGATCTACATGCATATACCCTTCCCAAACCCCATATTGCGGTAGATTATACTAAGTTTGTTGTTGTTGTAGAAAAGACAATTTCTAGTGTTTAGTTACAATGGTATATTTTCCAAAAATAACATTTTCCATCAAGAAGGGGAGAGTGACTTCTTTCACTTGCGGACAGAAGTCTTCCTTATAACTATATTAACTTTTATATTCACATGACTTTCTCTAACTGTTAAGAGCTCGATAGCTATATCAATGGAGCTCTGCGAGCTCCAACAATGAAGATATTTGTGAATGAATCAAAGAGAGAGATAATGGGAAAACAGAGTGTTTTGGAAGATTTGTCTTCTTTGATACTAATTTTATGATTGTACATGCGCTCATATATATATATATATACTAATGCACTAACCTATTTAATTACAAAATAACCACCTATAACTAACTACTAACCTACAACTAACTAACAGCCTGCACATGTGACGACCCGATTGGTCGTTTTGAGTTCTAGCTTCTTTTTCTATGTTCCGAGACCCCTCATATCATTATTGATGATTTATGACTTGCATGCATGGTCCGTGTCGTTTTTCGAAAAATTTATATGTGAAAATTTAAAGAAAATATGATTTTTAACCTTAAATGTGGCTAGAGTTAACCACAATCAACGTTTTGGTAAATGACCTCGGATCAGTATTTTGCCAATTCTGGTAGGTTCGTATGATGCTTTTAACTTGTACGCATGTTTGGTTGAGGTCCCAGGTAACCCGAGGCCGTTTCGGCGCATTATGTGAAAAGTTGAAACTATGAGTTTTGAAGTTGAAAATCTTGAGTTTTAATGACTGATTCTTGATAATTGATATTATTTTGAAGATTTGAGTTAGTGAGCGTGTTTATATGATGTTATTACAATTGTGTAGATATCCGGATTGGAGTCTGAGGGGCTCGGGTGAGTTTCAGATGCTTTGCAAACTGATTTTTGGCTTAACAGAACTTCTGGTGCTGGGAACCTGCAGGTCTCACATTTGCGAAGACCTGTTCGCAAATACGATGCGATGTCAGGATCGCATTTGTGAAGGGAGACTCAGAGCAAGCAGCTTTGCTTTTGCAAATAGTCTGTCACTTTTGTAAGCAAGTGGTGGTCGCATTTGCGATGTATGTGTCGCAAATGCGACACTGAGCAGGGGCAAGGCAGCTTCACAAATACAAAACTTAATCTGCATTTATGATGAAGGGGACCTTCGCAAATGCGAAGGATATGTTGCATTTGCGATAACTATGAAGTTGAGGCACTGATCGCATTTGCAATCAGTGGTTCGCTTTTGCGATGATCACAATTGCTAACAAGAGTTTGCAATTGCGATACCTGCAATTGGGTAAAATGTGAGAATTTCGAGACTTAACTCATTTTACACCATTTTTGAATCCAAGACTCCATAGTGGCGATTTTTGGAGAGCAATTTCTTGCCAAATTTATAGGTTAGTAACATTAATTTGTTTTCAAACAATTTCAATTAATTTTTCATGAATTTCATCATCAAATCTATAAATTTCAAAGTAGAAGTTGGGTTTTAGGTAGAATTTAAGAATTTTATAAAATTAAGATTTAGACCTCGAATTGAGGTCAGATTTCTAAACAAATCACATATCCAGGCTGGGGGTGAAAGGGTAATCAGGATTTAATATTAATTCGGATTTTGACCACGTGGGCCCCGATTGACTTTTTGTTGACTTTTTCAATTTAGTTAAAGATTGAACCTTCTTCATTTGTTGATAGTTTTTAAAACTTGTTTTGACTTGTTTGAACAATATTTGATTAGATTCGGGTGGTTTGGAGGCTTTTTCCAAAGGGAAAGCCGTGTTAGATTGTTGACTTTATTTCGGAAAGAGGTAAATATCATGGTTAACCTTAATTCGAGGGAATTAGGACTTATTGGTCTATTTGCTACGTGATTTATGTGTGGGGAACAACGTATATGCAAGGTGACGAGTGTATATGCGTTGTCATGAGTTCAAACATGTAGGGTGGACTACTTAATTGCATGTCTCTAATTATATCTTATCTTTATTTATTCCATATTTTTACTTGTTACTTGATTTACTTGCTACATGTCCTTATATGCTAAATATAAGTGTGGAGATGCAGGTCACATCAGAAAGTATTGTCCTCGATTTCAGAGCATTATTCCACAACAGGGTACTCGTGCCATAGTTCTAGCACAGATGGATCCACCACCCGCACAACCAGCTAGAGGTGGGGGTTAAGGAGCCCGAGGTGGGGGCCAGTCAGTTAGAGGTAGAGGTCAGTCACTGAGAGGTCGTCCCAAATGTGGAGGATAGATTGGTGGGGCTCAACCCTGTTGTTATGCACTTCCAGCTAGGCCTGAGGTGGAGTCGTCCAATGCAGTTATTATGTATTTTGTCTCTGCGGACCGAGGAGAAAAGGGGCTCGGCGGAAAGAGGAGTGTACCATGAGAGAAGCAAAGAGGTCAACCTCTTTCAAATATACAACATGGATTATGGCAATGTAGTTGGACTCTCATGTCGATCTGAATGAATCATCTTTTCCACATTATTATCTCAGTCTTTCATAGAGTTACTTCTGTGTTGTTTGATCCGGGTTCTACATATCCTTATGTGTCTTCATATTTTGCTTCGCATTTGAGTATGCCTCGTGATTCTCTTGATGTTCCTATTTATGTGTCTACACTGGTTGGAGATTTCATAGTAGTATATCTGGTTTATCGGTCTTATATTGTTACTATTAATGGTTTTGATAATCTACTTGATCTTTTATCGCTGGATATGGTGGATTTTGAGGTCATTATTGGTATGGATTGTTTGACCTCGTACTACGCTATCTTGAATTATCATGCCCAGACTGTGTCTTTATCCATGTCGGTGTTGCCTAGATTAAAGTGGAGAGGCACTCGCGGTTCACTCCACTAGCAGGGTGATTTCATATTTGAAGGCTTAGCATTTGGTGGAGAAGGGGTGTTTGCCGTATTTGGCTTATATCCATGATTCTAGTGCGGAGGTTCCTTCTATGGATTCGCTGCCGGTTGTGGGTGAGCTTTCGAAGGTATTTCCTATAGATTTGTTAGGTATGCCACCTGACAGGGGTATTATCTTTTGCATTGATTTGGTTCCGGGCACTCAGCCTAGTTCTATTCTATCGTATTGGATGGCTCCACTAAGTTTAAAGAATTGAAGGATAAGTTGCAAGATTTGCTTGATGAGGGATTCATTAGATCGAGTATCTCACCTTGGGGTGCGTCAGTGTTGTTTGTTAAGAAAAAGGACGGATCGATTAGGATGTGCATAGATTATCGGCAGTTGAACAAGGTCATTATCAAGAACAAGTATCTGTTTTCAAGGAATGATGACTTATTTGACCAGCTTCAGGGTGCCAAGGTATTTTCCATGAATGATTTGAGGTCTAGCTACCATCAAGTGAAGATTAGGGCATCGGATGTCCCTAAGACAACTTTTAGGACTTGTTATGGTTATTAGGAGTTCTTAGTGATGTCATTTGGCTTGACTAATGCTCCAAAAACCTTCATGGACTTGATGAATCGAGTGTTCAAGCCTTATTTGGATTCCTTTATGATTGTCTTCAGTGATGATATTTTGGTTTACTCTCGCAATAGAGAGGAGCATGAGCAGCACCTACGGATTGTACTTCAGACTTTGAAGGATCGGCAGCTATATGCCAAGTTTTTGAAGTATGAGTTCTGGTTACACTCATTTGCCTTTTTAGGTCATATTGTGTCTTCCGAGGATATCACGGTAAATCCTAAGAAGAAAGAGGTAGTTTAGAACTAGCCTATACCTACTTCGGCTATACAAAATTCGGAGCTTCTTAGGTTTGGCAGGTTACTATCACCGGTTTGTGGAGGGATTTTCATCTATATTGGCCCTATTTACCAAGTTGATCTAGATTGGTGCTCTTTTTAGATGGTCCGACTAGTGTGAGGTGAGCTTTCAGAAGCACAAGGCAACCTTGACTACAACCCCAATATTGGTATTTCCCATAGGTTTGAGATCTTACACTGCGTATTATGATGCATCACGTATTGGACTTGTCACGGTATTGATGCAGGACAGTAGGGTATTGCCGAAATGTCTCGTCAGTTGAAGGTTCATGAGAATAATTACCCTATGCATGATTTGGAGTTGACATCCATTGTTCACGAGCTCAAGCTTTGGAGGCACTATCTATATGGTGTTCTATGTGAGGTCTATACCGATCATCAAAGTCTCCAACATCTATTCAACAAAAAGGACCTTAATTTGAGGCAGCGAAGCTGGTTTGAGTTAGTGAAAGACTATGATATCATAGGAAGGCGGAGAGCATGGGTAGTTTGGCATTTTGCCAGCAGTGGAGAAGCCACTAGCCATTGATGTTAAGGCTTTGGCCAAGTGGTTCGTAAGGTTGGATGTTTCGGAGCCTAGCGGGGTTCTCGCTTATGTTGTAGCACAATCATCATTGTTGGAGTGCATCAAGGCTTGCTAGTTTGATGATCCTCATTGATTGGTGTTGAAAGACATGGTGCAGCAGGGTGATGCCAAGGAGGTCGTGATTGGAGATGATGGTTTTATGCGGCTTCAGGGCCAGATTTGTGTTCCGAATATTGATGGGTTGAGAGAGTTGATCCTTAAGGAGGCTCATAGTTCATAGTATTCCAGGTGTCACGAAGATGTATCATAACTTGAAGCAGCACTATTGGTGGTGAAAGATAAAGAAAGATATTGTTGGACATATCTCTTAGTGTATGAATTGTCAACAGGTGAAGTATGAGCATCACAAATCGGGTGGGTTGAATCAGAAATTGGTAATACTGGAGTGAAACTAGGATCGTATTACTATGTACTTTGTGGTAGTCTTACCACAAACCTTGAGGAAATATGACACTGTTTGGGTTATTGTGGATTGGTTGACTAAGTCCGCACACTTCATTCCGGTGATGACATTCTATTCTTCAGAGCGGTTGGCTCAGATTAACATCCGGGAGATTATTCGCCTGCACAGTATGCCCATTTCTATCATTTTAGATTATGGCACACAGTTTACATCACACTTTTAGAGAGCTGTGCAGCATGAGTTGGGCACGCATATCGAGCTGAGTACCGCATTTCATCCTCAGATAGACAAACAGTCTGAGTATACTATTTAGATTTTGCAGGACATGTTGCGAGCATGCTCCATGGATTTCAGGGGTCAGTGGGACCAGTTTCTTCCTCTAGCAGAGTTCGCCTACAATAACAGCTATCAGTCGAGCATCCAGATGGCTACATATGAGGCCTTATAAGGAAGGCGATGTCATTATCCGGTTAGTTGGTTTAAGCCCGATAAGGCTAGATTGTTGGGCACATATTTGGTTCGTGATGCTTTGGAAAAGGTGAAAGTAATTCAGGAGTGGCTTCGTACAGCTCAGTCTAGGCAAAAGAGTTATGCGGACAGGAAGTTTTCGATATGTGGATTACATGGAAGGTGAGAAGGTTCTTATCCAAGTTTCACCTATGAAGGGCGTGATGCAATTTGGGAAGAAGGTCAAGTTGAGCCCGAGGTTTATTGGCCCGTTTGAGATCTTGGAGAGGGTTGGGGAGGTTGCTTATAGGCTTGCATTGCCTCCTAGCCTACTCGGGGTATATTTGGTATTTCATGTTTCTATGCTTGATGAGAATTTAGCACGGTGCAGCTTGGTATTTCATGTTTCAAGTTTCACCTTCTAGACTTTAGCACGGTGCAGCTTGATGAGAATTTGACCTATGAGGAAGAGCCAGTTGCTATTCTAGACTGCAGGTTCGAAAGTTGAGATCTAAGAGTCTTCCCTCTGTGAAAGTGCGTTGGAGAGATCAGCCGATTGAAGAGGCTACTTGGGAGTCCGAGTCCAATGTAAGAAGTAGATACCCTCACCTTTTTACCAGTCCATGTACATTTTTAGGCCCGTTCGAGGACGAACGTTTCTTTTCGAAGCGGAGAACGTGACGATCTGATATGTCATTTTGAGTACTAGCTTCCTTTTCTGTCCGAGACCTCTCATAGATTTATTTGATTATTTATGACTTGCGTACATGGTCTATGTCAGTTTCCAAAAACTTTATGTGTAAAAATTGAAAGAAAATGTGATTTTTAACCTTAAATGTGGCTAGAGTTGACCACGGTCAAATATTTTGTAAAAGACCTCGAATCGGTATTTTGACGATACCGGTAGGTTCGTATGATATTTTGGACTTGTACTCATGTTTGTTTGGGGTCTCAGGTGACCCAAGGTCGTGTCGGCGCACCATGTGAAAAGTTGGAAAAATGAGTTTTGATGTTAAAAATCTTTAGTTTTAATGATCGATTCTTGATATTTTATGTTATTTTGATGGTTTGAGTTAGCGAGTCAGTTTGTATGATGTTATTACACTTGTGTGGATGTACGAATTGGAGCTCGAGGGGCTCTAGTGAGTTTTGGATCTTTGCCGATTAAGGTTTGGCTCAATAGAACTTCTGGTGCTGGGAACCTACAGGTCTCGCATTTGCGAAGACCTGTTTGCATCGCATTTGCGAAGGGGGATTAGGAGTAGGCAGCTTCGCTTTTGCGAAGAATCTGTCACTTTTGCGAGCAGGTGGCGGTCGCATTTTGTGATGTATCTGTCCCAATTACGACACTGAGCATGGGGAAAGGCAGCTTCGCAAATGCGAAGCTTGGTCCGCATTTGTGATGAAAGGGACCTTCGCAAATGCGAAGGATATGTCGCACTTGCGATAACTGTGAAGCTGAGGCACTGATCGCATGATTCACATTTGCGATACCCGCAGCTAGGTAAAAGGTGGGAATTTCGGGACTTAGCTCATTTTATACCATTTTGGAACATTAGACTCCATAGAGGCGATCTTTGGTGAGCAATTTCTTCCCAAATGCATAGGTTAGTAACTTTAACTTGTTTTCAATCAATTTCAATTACTTTTTCATGAATTTCATTATCAAATCTATGAATTTCAAGGTAGAAATTGGGGATTTTGACTAGAATTTAGAGATTTTTTAAAATTGAGATTTAGACCTCGAATTGAGGTCAAATTTCGAAACAAATCACATATCTGGGCTCAGTGGTGAATGGGTAATAAGGATTTGATCTTAATTTCAGATTTCGACCATATGGGCCCAGGTTGACTTTTTGTTGACCTTTTCAATTTAGTTTAATATTGAACTTTATTCATTCGTGGGTAGTTTCTAAAGCTTATTTTGACTTGTTTGAACAACAATTGACTAGATTCAGGTAGTTTGGAGGCTTGTTGCAAAAGAAAAGTCATGTTGTATTGTTGACTTTGTTCCGGAAAGAGGTAAGTGTCGTGGTTAATCTTGATTTGAGGGAATTAGGACTTGTTAGTCTATTTGCTACGTGATTTATGTGTGGGGGTGGTGTATATGCGTTGGCATGGGTTCAAGCACGTGGGGTGGACTACTTAATTGCATGTCTCTAATTATATCTTGTCTTCATTTATTCTATGTTTTTACTTGTTACGTGTTTTACTTGTTAAATGTCCTTACTTGCTAAATACATGCCTTCACTTGTTACATGTCTCTATTATTACATGCTTCCGTCTATCCATGCCTTTATTTATTGTCCATATTTACTTGTTATATTCTTTATTATGCTATTAAATAGATGCCTTTTACTTGCTTAATTGCCTTTGCTTGCTTCCTATTTCTCTCTACTATTTTATATTGAATTGTCTTAGAGGATTTATGCGTTTTAGTTCTCTTTTATGTTATGTTGTGAAATTCGCCGTAGTTGGTTGTTATTAAATATGTGGGTCGGGTTGCACGCCGCAACAATATTATATATATATATATATATAATACTGTTGCGGCGTGCAACCTGATCAATCCGATTCATACACACACACACACACACACACAGAGAGGATATATATATATATATATATATATATATATATATATATATATGGATCGGGTTGCACGCTGAAATAATATTATTATATATGTGGATCAGGTTGCACGCCGCAACTGTATTATTATTATATATATTGATCGGGTTGTGCGCCGCAAAAGGAGAGATTGTATTGTGGTTATTCTTGGATGTTGATTTCCGCTACCGTGTTGTGTTTTAAGACTAAGAAGTGATGATATTCTGGTGTCGTCTGTCATTTATTTCTTCTTTTGGTTATCACGTAGTTAGTTGTTTCTCTATTTCGTTATTGCGTTTCTTCTTATACTCGCACATATTTATAGTGAGTGTCTTGTCATAACCTCGTCACTACTTCGACGAGGTTAGGTTCAGCACCTACGGAGTACATGGAGTCGATTGTACTCATACTACACTTTTGCACTTCTTATGTGTTGGTCCCATCGGCGTACATCAGTGATTGCTCGGACCCTTCCTCCCAAGACACTTGAGATAGTGTTGTACAGCGTTCGCAGACCCTAAATCACATTCTTACCTTTATTGTTGTATACATGTATACTTTGTATTAGATAACTTGTATTTTATTTCAGACTCTGTTTGTAGTATTCTAGAAACTCATGTACTTATGACACTAGTTTCTGGGATTAGTTTAGATAGCGATTTTTATGAATTTATTACACATTTCAGAGTATTTCAATCTAAATTCCTTATTATTGTATTTTTAAATTATTAAACTGTTTAATTATTTTGTTAATGTTGGCTTTCCTAGCAAGCGAATGTTAGGTACCATCATGGCCCCGAGGTTTGAATTTTGGTTGTGACAGTACAATAACTAACTCCTTGTACACGCCAGCTTCCCTTAACACTACCCTTCAAGCTATGTAGGGTGAATATATTGAACACTCTCAGCTTAGATAACTAAAAATCATGTTGAGTGCAACAAGTCCCTTTGTCAATATGTCTGCTAACTACATGCATGTATTCCCAATGTCCAGCTTCAACCATCCCTTCTTGTATCTTCTCTCGAATAAAGTGGCAATCTATCTCTGTGTTTGATCCTTTAATGGCAGATATGATTTGCCACAATTTGAAATGTAACTTTACTGTCATAAAATAGCTTCATTGGCAGTTGTAACTTTAAGTTCAATACTTTAAAGAGTCTCACTAACCAGATCATCTCGGCAACTGTATTTGCCATACTCCTATATTCTGCTTCTGCGGAGCTTCTGGAAATGGTGTTCTATTTTTTTTATATTTTCAGAAAATCAAAGAGTCTCCTAGCTTCACCTCAAAGCCACTTACTGATTTCCATGTCCTTGGACAAGTCGCCCAATCTGCATCACAATATACTGTCAATTCTTGTGAAATTTTGGAGGACAGCAAAATCCTTAATCATGGTTTATTCTTTTGATATCTAACCACTCTCAAAGCTGCCTCCATATGAGATCTCTTAGGTTGATGCATGAATTGGCTCAAATTTTGTACTGCATATGCTATGTAAGGTCTAGTCATAGTTAAGTAGAGTAACTTCCCTACTAACTTCTAATAGCTTGAGAGATCTTCTATTGTGTCATCTGCACCAATTACTTTAGTACAACCCTTGTCAAATTCTACTTGGTTAGCCTGTGATTAACTTCCAAAGGTGTACTTGTAGGCTTGGAACCTGCTAATTCAAGTTTAGCTATCAAGTCTAGAGTGAACTTTCTTTGACCGACTGAAATGTCTTCCTTGTTCCTAGTATTTCAAGACCGGGGAAATATTTCATCTCCCCCAGGTCCTTGATCTTGAAATGATGATTCAACAAGGCCTTTGTCTCCTAAATAGAGCAGCATAGAAGCCTGTGATCAAGAGATCTTCCACATAGAATAGGATTATCACTGAATGTCCATCCATTGTCTTGGTGAATAAAGAGCAGTCATGATGTCTTTGGGAGAAACCTAATGCTAGGAGAGCCTCTGTTAGCTTAAGGTTCCACTGTCGGAAGGCGTGTTTTAATCCACAAAGAGACTTCTACAATTTACTGACTTTTAATTGCTCCCCTTGCTGACAAAAGCAGGTGGTTGCAGCATGTAGACATCTTCTATCAGATCACCCTGCATAAATGCATTAAAGACATATATTTGGTGTAGTTAACAGCCATGCATAGCTTCCATAGCAAGTACTGCTCTCATAGTTACTGTCTTCACAACAGGAGAAAAGGTTTTCTGATAATTCAGACCTTCGTGTTGTGTGTATCCTTTAGCAACAAGCCTTGTCTTATACCTCTCAACTTCCCCCTTAGCATTATACTTGACTTGGAACACCAATTTGTAACCTAATGCCCTCTTCCCAGTTGGCAAGTCAACTAACGTCCAGGTATTGTTGTCTTTGAGTGCTTGATATTTTTGATGCATAGCATCCAATCACCTCTCATCATGCATAGCTTCTGAATGAGTCTCAGGCTCTTCCACAACTAAATAATTGCAAATGGAGTTGAGATACGGTTCTGAATGAAAAGAGTAAGAGATGTAGTTGGCTATAGGGTATAGACAAGATGCAGCTGCAGGAGGATATGGATTGTTTTATAGAGGGCCATATATGTAATCATGCAACCAGCCAGGAGGTTTAGAGGTTCTACTAGATTTCCTGACCTCTGGTGAGGTATGAATAGATGGAGTTGGACCTTCTGGCCTGTATGGAATATAAGTTGTAGGGATTGAAACAACTAGAACTAAAGTCTGCTCAATTTGGTCTTCAGCACCCTCAGAATCCAAATTGTTGTCAGAAGAACCACTAGCTGAAGTATCAGGTACCTCATGCAAGATGTCCTAGGTTCCATAGGCTCTGGTTGACTTGTGATTTCTTTCTCATAGGTTGAAGGTATCACCTAGGACTCTTTATGCCCTATAGTAGGCACATGGGATTTGAAAGGAAATACATCTTTTTAAAATTGAACATCCTTGCTAACAAAGAAATGTTTCTGTCACGATCCAACACCACCATCAGTCGTGCGAGTACCTAAACCACTTGCTATGCAAGCCAATCATAAAACAATAGCGGAATAATAATAGCGGAATAATAACAATAATAATAATAATAATAATAATAATAA
The DNA here is from genome assembly GCF_000390325.3 of Nicotiana tomentosiformis. Lineage (NCBI taxonomy): Eukaryota > Viridiplantae > Streptophyta > Magnoliopsida > Solanales > Solanaceae > Nicotiana > Nicotiana tomentosiformis. Next base: position 36,159,626 of record NC_090814.1, read on the forward strand.
TAATAATAATAATAATAATAATAATAATAATAATAATAATAATAATAATAACAACAACAATAACAACAATAATAACAATAATAACAATAATAACAACAATAACAACAATAATAACAACAATAATAATAAGAATAACAATAATAATAAGAATAATAATAATAATAATAATAATAATAATAATAATAATAATAATAATAATAATAATAATAACAATAACAATAATAACAATAACAATAACAATAATAACAATAAGAATAACAATAATAAGAACAATAACAATAATAACAATAATAAGAATAATAATAATAATAATAATAATAATAATAATAATAATAATAATAACAATAACAATAACAATAACAATAACAATAACAATAATAATAATAATAATAATAATAATAATAATAATAATAATAATAATAATAATAATAATAATAATAATAATAATAATAATAATAATAATAATAATAATAATAATAATAATAAGAAGAAGAAGAAGAAGAAGAAGAAGAAGAATAATAATAATAATAATAATAATAATAATAATAATAATAATAATAATAATAATAATAATAATAATAATAATAATAAGAAGAAGAAGAAGAAGAAGAAGAAGAAGAATACCAAAGTAAAGAGTCTAACAATCGAATAGCATGGATAAATACCAAACCAATACAACAATCCCCAAAAACTGGTAACATTAAGTCATAAACTTTAAGACATGAATACAAGTCTGCTAATACAAGATACGGTTTGAAGCAACAACAGTAGTGAAATATAGAAAGAGACGCTAGGGACTGTGGTGGTCAGTAATGCAGCTCTACCTCGTGTCTCAACCACAACAGTAAGCGAACTCAACCCTCAGCTAGGTCCCACACTTGATTCTACAATTAAATGTAGAGTATAGTATGAGTACAATTGACCCCATGTACTCAGTAAGTATCATGACTAACCTCGATGAGGTAGTGACTAACCTCGATGAGGTAGTGACGAAAAAAGTCAATGATATTCACTAATCAAACCTGTATAGTACATGAATATATATGTACACAACAATAGTACTAGAATCTAAGCATAGTAACCAAGCTAACAGTTTGGCATATAGAGAATATATGCAAGAATAGCAAATCAAGTTACACTGAATTGACATATAGAGAAGATATGTAACGTGAATCATTACATCAACTAAATCAACATATAGAGAAGATATTCATAAAAGGTATGTATACATTCCGAGACTACCATATAGAGAAGATATGCAATAAAAGCATGTATACATCCAAGGAGATTGCATATAGAGAAGATGCAAAAAGTCCCAAACACTGATCAGTTTCCATAATCCGCGTGTACGTCATCAAGGAGAAACATGAGAGGATGACCCTAGGGGGATGAATCCTTATCACACATTACACGGACAACTCATGTGCAAAATTGTATCATCCGCACAGACAACTCACGTGCTCCTAAACCAGTCCATATCACAAAAAACATATACAATAATACATGTATAGGAACAACAAATGTCAAATCTTATACTCATGGACTGAGGAAAATAGCATGCTAAGGTGTATGTATGTGTGAAGTGTACAACTACAACTCAGATTAAGCGGGTACACCATACAGTAACAAGTATCTTGCTCAAACAAGATATCAAAGCCTATACAAGGTCTCTAACAAGATTCAAGGAGTTCACGGAGTCATACAAATGATCAAGACAGTAATCATAAGAAGTACACAGTTCAAACAAGGTATACGAGAAGCCTAAAGTCCAATTTGGTCAAAATCATACATAGCACTCGCATATACGCTCGTCACCATGCATATACGCTGCTTTTTACATATTCCAATTAGCCAAATAAGTAACATCATATTCCCCTACACAAAATTATGCAGGATACTTACCTCAAACAAGTAAAACCCAATACTCCAAGAACGTCTTTTCCTTAGAAATCACCTCCAACCGGCTCAAATCTTGCCAAAAATAACTCAATAACGCCAAATAAAGCCATGAAAATCAATTTCAAATAATAAAGCTTCAATCTCTATTCAATTCTCAAAAAGTCATCCTGGGTCCACATGGTCAAAATCCGAGTCCATGGCTAGATCCCGACTACCCATAATTCCAAGAGTCCAAATATATGATTAGATTCCAAAACTAAGTCCAAATCGACCCCAAATCCCAAAAATTCATCCTTTTAAGTTGTATACAAAAACTCCAATTTTTCCTCCAAAATCTCATGATTAAATTATATAAATCGATTGGAATTCAAGGTATATAGTCAAATCTAAGTGAGAATTACTTACTCACAAAGTGGTGATGAAAATCTCCCCAAAAAGCGCCTCTATCCGAGCTCCAAAACTCCAAATAATAAAAAATGAGCTAACTCTTCGAAATAATAAGACTGCTAGCGGTTCCGCATCTGTGGGAAAAAAGGGCCGCATTTGCGACACCGCTACTACGGTACCAAGCTCACATCTTCGAGCCTCACTAAGACTGTCGACCATCCGTATTTGCGGCCCATGCGTCGCATATGTGACTCCGTGGGTGCAGCCAATCCCTATCATAGGTGCGCACATCTCCTAGGACTACCAATCCTCGCAGGCGCGGTGACCATCTCTGCAAGTACGCCTTCGCATATGCTGCCTCCATCTTCGTAGAAGCGCAACCCCCCCCCCCCCCAGAACACCTCAATTCTGTAGATGTGACAAACTTGTCGCAGATTTATGGGCGCAGGTGCGATGCACCAGAACCAGAATTGCCTAAACTATTCCCAAGGGTCCGAAACAATTTGAAACATACCAGATCCTCTCGGGGGCCCGTCCAACTATATCAACAAGTCCAAATACCTAATCCAAACTTATCCAAAGACCCAAATCATCACGAATAACATCAAATTTACGAATCGAAGACCAAAATCTATCTCTTAACTTCCAAACTTTCCAACTTCCACAAATGTATTCGAACCATGCCTAAATATTCTGAATTCGAACCAAACTTTGCACACAAGTTTCAATTAAACAAATAAACCTTAACTAAAGTTCTGGAACACCAATCAGAACCCGATAACACCAAAGTTAACTTCCGGTCAAACCTATAAACTCTCCAAATCTTTAAATTACCAACTTTCAACAAATGGATCCAAAACCTTCTAGGAATATCCAAATCCAAATCCGAGCATAAGACTAAGTCTAAAATCACCATACAAATCCATTGGAACTATCAAACCACCAATCCGAGACCATATACTCAAAAGTTAAACCTTGATCAACTTTTAACAACTTAAGCTTCTAAAATGAGATTAAGTGCCTCCAATTACTCTCAAACTTCACGAAGCCAAACTAACCAATCCTGCTAGTTACAAAACAACAAACACACATAGGGGAAGCATCAAATAGAAAAACAGGGTCCAAATACACAAAATAACAGGTCGGACGTTACAATTTGTGAGTAAGATTATATAAGGTGTACCCCTTTTGAGTGCTAGAATATCCCATGAGAACATATGCCCCTGTGCTAGGACTAAATTTATCAGACTTATTTCTGGTTATAGTAGCATAATATAAGCTCCATAAGACCTTTAGGTGTAGTAAACTAGGCTTCCTTCGATAGAAAATCTCAAATATTGATTGACTCTGCAAAGTAGTGGAAGGCACCGTATTGATCAACTAAGCAGCTGTGGACACAGAACCCCCAAAACCTCATAGGTATACAAGCCTGAAACCTGAGTGCCCTAGCCACTTCAAGAATCTGTCTATGCTATTTTAAAGCCCCATAAAATTTCAAAAAATTTAAAGACTTTATGGTTTGCTAATATTCATTTGGTCATCGTTTTGCGTGCTATGTCTAATCTCGAATGGGGAGATGTTATACAAGCATGGTGTCCAAATTCGATGATTCTTTTTGCTATGGCTTTGTAATTATGATATGGATCTAATTCTTTAATCAAAACATAATTTGGAACTCATTTGTTTAATGTGGTACCATTTATACTGGAATAAACAACGTCTAACATCAAAAACGAGTACAACACAACCCAAACCTATCTGAACCTCACCCGACCCCTCGGGACCCCGTTCGAACATATCAATAAGTCCAAACACATAATACGAATCTTTTCGAGACCTCAAATCCCACATAACAACTTCAAAATCATGAATCGCACCTCAAATCAAACTTAATGAACTTTCAACTTCTAAAACCCGTGTCGAACCATATCAAATCAACTCGGAATGACGTCAAACTTTGCACAAAAGTTTCAAGTGACATAAAGAACATATTCTAACTCCCAAAACCACAATCTGAAGCCGATAACATCGAAGTCAACTCTCGGTAAAACCTATGAACTTTCCCAACCTTCAAATTGCCAACTTTTGCCAGTCAACGCAAAAACTTTCTAGAAACATCCAAATGCAATTCCGAGCATACGCCCAAGTCCAAAATCACCATCCGGACCTAAGGTGCCATCAAAACTCCGATCTGAGGTCAAATACACGAAATTCAAACTTGGTCAACTCTACCAACTTAAAACTTCCTATTTAGGAAACATTCTTCCAAGTCGATTCCGAACAGCTCGAAGATCAAAACCGACAATACACGCAAGTCATAATGCACCATATGAATCTATTCATGACCTCAAACCACCAAACGGAATGCAAATGCTCAAAACGACAGGTCAGGTCATTACATTCTCCCCCACTTAAACATACGTTCGTCCTCGAACGTGCCAAGGGTCGTTCCAAAGCCATCAAATTACCATATAATGTCCTCGTACACATACCCGTGGGTGATCCCATATTACCCCAACCATATAATCCAGACAACACAAGCTAGCTAAAGATCCTTACTTCAACCTTAGCCCATAAACATTAGAGTCAAATCTCCAACATCTTATAAGACCCGATTCTCGCATCTATACACTGTGCAAGTCTGAACAAGATGTATCAAGCCATAATTGTAACCCAAGATATAATCGCATGATATACTACATAACCCAGATTCTCAGAGCAATAATTTTCGACCACAATAGTTGCTCAATAACAAACCCAGTACCGGTATCAAACCTCATATCAAATAAAACCTTCTTATAAATCTTCGTACACTGCCAATGATGAAATAAACACGTAGAATCTCATAACCACTCATCATAACAGCAAGTCGTATAACTTGCTCGCCCGATAAGAACCATTTCAAAATTCTAAGTTGACTAGAGACGTTATTCTTTCAAACATACCTAAATCAAATTCGATAGCACTTATTCCAGGTCCAATAACCTCACCTCATCCAATACAAGTTGTTCAAGCGACATGCCACACCAATACCATCTATAGCCACATATCGTGCAATCCGTGCACCAAACAGGAAACAACTCAAATGTACCCAAAATGGAAAGAGAATCAAATGAGAGAATTGTTCTGCAAGCTCAACAGATACCACAGGCGCAATGCTGTGAACCCATCACATAAAGGAGAACCAAACCATACAAGATAAACACAAAGGATCATATCCCAACATAACTCTACAGCGATGCACGACCCAATCCAAACACCAGTCCACATGAAATACCTCGAACCATGATGTTCATAATCAACAACCATATGCATATCTACAACAAATACAATGTGCATGATCATAACCATGGAGAAATGAATAGCACAATATAACACAAATAGGAAAAACATAACCAAGGCACAATCAACCATTCAACACCCTAAGAACCATCTCACTCGAATTCTGCCACAAGGTCCAAACAAAACGCATCATGAGAGTAAATAGTCAACAGTCTCACAACCCATCGTAGCATAGCAGAGCAACACCCCAAACATATCAGGCACGAATAAGATCAACTCTAACTGATGACATAACATTCAACAATAGCTATGCTGAGTAAACAAATCTGATCCGATGGAGAATAAATATCCTCAATGGGCCTACCAGTGGCCTCCAATTCAATTTTGATCCTTTTGAAATAGATAGATAACCTCTGAAAGGTCCACAATAACTCATCCATAATACATACACTTAATCTTCAACCTCTTAACATGCCTTCACTGTCCGTAACCAAGGAACAACCAGCCTTTAAGAACCCTTATGGTCTTTAAATCCCTAGAATACACGAATCTCTAAGTTTGATCCCAACTTCACCACTCATAAGGCTAACACGTCCCTCATACACAATCATCTCACAAGAAATACTTCCATAATTCTTACGTGCTACACATCCAAAATCTAAACATCAACAGTCGATCAACCAGGCAATTACTATAATACCAGTCAAGCATCTGCAAGTCAAAACACAGTACGCCTTTCTAAAATACATGCTCTCCTCGAGTGATATCGAAATAGTGCCAGCATTCTTCGAAACATCTGAAGTTGTCCATGCTGTCTAAAACTCGTGACCTTCCCTTCAATATTGAACCACAAACTTGCACATGCAAATCTCAATCCCACACATCACACCGTATCCATCATGCCATCATAGGAAAACACAAAAACCCCATTATCAACCTCGAATCACAAATAGGATACACATTCCGTTAGCCAAAAACCTTCCACTTGACTCACATCCAAGAGAAAATCACAACACGCAGCATACCCCTCATACCTGACGAAAACATCTATCCGAAGTCATGGTCAAAATTATCGAGAACTCTTTTGGAACCCATTTGGACATCACCAAGCCATCAAAACTGAATCTATCTAACTCAACCAAATCACGCAGGTCGCCAAACATAAGAGTATTACCACAAAGCACCGATAAAGCCCCACCATATCTTAAGAAACAAAACAACTGATCATATCCATTACCATTATGATCCACCCTACCACCAAGTTATCCTATTTCTCCGAGTTCTTTTCGAATTGCCTTCAAGTTAACACTTCTCCTTGCCAGTACATCATGATCCTTACCCAAAGCTCACCACAAGGGAACCTAGCATGAAAGCACGTCATCTTAAAGCTCGTAAGCCATTGTATTCCCTCTTAAGCACCCAAAAGTATCGCAACCAAAATTCCCACTCTAAAGAGACCTCCCGCGAATGTAAAGTTGTTTCCTCAACCTCTCTGATACTAAAATGTAGAATCCATAATGATACAGAAATACCGCGAGTCCTGACACCATCCATCGCAAATCGCATATCTTAACCTTTTACAAGTCCAAAAATTCCTCAAATACTGCATATGCATTTCGAACCCATTAGAACCTTCTTGAGAGTCATCAACCCTATTCTAATCCCGAATGCACCGCCCAAACGAGCCGAACGACATGTGCTCCATTAGCACACCAACACCCAAAGAAGTACTCTACATCTGTAAGCAACCGAGTGAATCCCTACTCCATGAACACTACCTCCACTATGAATAACAACCTGAATTATTACAAGATTTCTAGTATCCCCATAAAGTATAGCATATCATGCATCCAGCAATTCCCTTGCTCAAGTCATCCTCAAAGCCAACCTCTTCAGGTCGCAACCGATCATTAAATATGCCTCAGACCGAAACCAATATAACACATAACCATGCAATCTGATCGTCGATAGCCGACTCCCCCACTTGGATCAAATCCATAGAACACAACATCTGATAACCCACAATACCCTTACTCCATTACTGTCATAATCCCGCATTGTAATTCAACTAAATATACCATAAGCTCATGTAGCTCTAATCATAAAAATACCTCAAATCATTTTCTAAACTCACATTCATCCTCGTGACAGTCAAGCTAACTTCCTCATGCGATCCAAACTCAAAATGCAACACATATAACCGACTGGTAGAAAGAAACTCTCCATAAAATATCATAAGAATCACACATCTGTAGACTATCCCGCATGTAATAACCCACCTGCTTAGCCTCAAACTGCATCTCTCTATGCCCTACCATTGTCACAATCACTATGCAATCGCTAAATCTTCCTGTGTCTAAACTCGCCAACAAGACATAAGAATCTACTTCATCCGACAAATGAACAACATGAAAGATCCCTTAACACTCTCATAACTCGAGATTGTACAACACATCAAGACAGAAATCAAGCACCCAATAGTCCTTTTCACATCCCAAGAAAACTCTTCTCATCACATCCAAGCCATCTGAACACATCCTGCAGTCACATAATATTTATTATATAGCAATCCAACCACTCACTGAGCCATAAATCCCACTCCTAGGGACACTACCGGACATATAAGTCCAAAAGCACATACTCACTCAACCGAATTCTCCAAGCCCAAGTTGCGGTCTGAACCTGGCCTCAAGTCCTCCAGACTAGCCCATCACCAAAACACAACAAATACATCTCGCACCTCATCCAGGGAGACACAAGCCACCGATGCACAGCTGATACTGGGCGCTCAACATAACACATGAGTGAGTGGAAGGAATTCAAAGAGATACGCTTCAAGCTGAATCAATGTCGCACGATAAGGAAAGAAATATGGAAATTTACTACATGCCATGTAGCCTTTCGAAGATAGGGATGGATGTCATCATACCGATCCGCAAAACTCTACTAGACACTTGCTAATGACTCGTAGAACTTATGAACCTAGAGCTTTGATACTAACTTGTCACGACCCAAAATCCACTAGTCATGATGGCACCTAACCTAACCCGCTAGGTAAGCCAACTAACAGTTAACACAATTCAAATGGGAATAATAAGGGATAGATAAATGAAATAACTGAAACTCTATTCAATAACCCAAGGACTAGTAATATGATTCATGAGCCACTAAGACTTAGATTTATAATGCTGATATGAAATAAATACAACATCTATTTGGAATGTATACAAATAGAATTCAAATCTAAAGCTACCAATGGTAAGTGATAGCTATATCCGGAACACAGGTACGTCTTCAGTGCCAGCTCCCAGCATCCACAGCATCTCAGCTCATAGATCTACACGCAAGGTACAAAAGTATAGTATAAGTACAACTGACCCTATATACTCAACAAGTATCATAACTAACCTCGACGAGGTAATAGAAGCAAGAATTATAAATGATACTCGCTATCACCTGTATAGTTCATAATTGCAGCACGTACAGAATAGAAAATATAATCAAATCATGATATCATGGATAAAACCACATTGGAGCTCTCAGTTTTCTCAACGGATTCTACACAGTTAACAATCCATCATTTAAGGAAGATATGCAAATAAATCAGGTAACAACCAAGGAAATTGCAAGTAAAGATAAAATGCAATAACCAAATATCAATCCATTGTGGCGCGTGACCCAATCCAAATAGAATTCACATCACGGCTCTCAGGACCATATCAGAATCACAGTAACCAAACCAAACAAATAACCAGCCCTCCCAGAGCTCACATCAACCAGAAACCCGTCGATTTCTCACAATTCACGTGTACACCATCAAGAGAGAAACATGAGAGGGTGACCCTAGGAGGGATGGATCCATATCCACGTGCTGTACGGACAACTCACGTGCTAACAATATCAACCGCACAGACAACTCATGTGTTGCACGGATAATTCACATGCCAATAATATCACTATCTGGATCAGCACGGATAACTCACGTGTTGCACGAATAACTCATGTGCCAATAGTATCAACCGCACGGACAACTCACGTGCCGATAATCACAATTCGCCTGGAGTGGTCACATGCTCAATATTACAATCCGCTCGGCGTGGTCACAGGCATAACAACATAATTTGCCTAGCGTGGTCACAGGTGTAAAAATATAATCTGCTCGGCGTGGTCACAGGTATCTAGTCCAAATCATATCACACAGAAGCAAATATACAAGAATACATGTATATGATCATGAATATTACATTTCATGCTCCTGGACATGTATAAATAACATGTTAAGGTGTATGGATGTGCAAAGTGTAGTATCATAGCTCAAATCGATAATTTACAAAGAAATAACAATTATCAAGTTCATTCAGGGGATTAGCCTCTATGTAAACTCAAACATGGATCAAATAATTCATATCAGGGTTATAATTATGAGAAACATTACAGCATAAATCTTAACAATCAAGTTAAGGCATGTCATAGCCTAAGAACTACCCCGAGCATGGATAAATACCTATGTGCTTGCACATGGGCTCTAACCACACACATATGCACACCCATAGCACGTAGCTATCACAAATAACTCAGAAAACTTGTGCCTCAACCAAGTTTAGTTAAGATACTTACTTCAAGCAAGCCAAATCAAATGCCTGGCAAGCCAAACAATACTCCAGAAATACCATCCCGCATGAATCAACCTCTGAATGGCTCTAAACTATCCAAAAGCACCTCAAAAACATCAAATACATCAAATAATGCCCTAGGAAACAAACCCAAGCGATAAAGGTCAAATCTTTAATTAAAAACTCAAAGTCAACCAAAAGGCCAACTCGGGATCGCACCTTAGAACCCCGAAAAAACATACAAATTCCAACAACACATTCGAATACGAGTCTAACCATACTAATTTCATCCAATTTCGACTCTAAATCAATTCAAAACTCAATTATTCTCTTTAGAAAAGTTTTTTTTTATAAAAACCCATAATTCTCCAATCAAAACATGGATTAATTCATAAATGAACTATTATAATCATGTTAAAATACAAAATGTCAAGTTAGATATTGACACCCCATGAAAAGACGAGAAGAACTCCACGAAAATCACATCAATCGGAGCTCTAGAACTCAAGATATACTCAAAATACCAAATTAACGCAGTCTGATTATTTTATACACAGGGATTTCCGCTGTCATTTCTGCTTTTGCTGACCACTTTTTGCACCTGCGGGGTCACAGATTTGGACCCTATTTCGCATCTATGAAGCACCAGCAACACCTAACTTCTCCGACACTAAAATGGGCATAACTCCCTCACATGATGTCCAAATTCGACGATTCTTTTTGCTATGGCTCCATAATTACGATACAGATCTAATGTTTTAACCAAAACATAATTTGGAGCTCATTTATTAATGTAGTACCATTTATTCTTGAATAAACAATGACAAAACATCAAAAACAAGTGCAACACAACCCAAACCTATCTGAAACTCATCTGAGCCCCTCAAGACCCTGCCAGAACATACCAACAAGTCCCAAAATATAATACGGACCTGCTAGAGGCCTCAAATCTCACATAACAATATCAAAACCACGAATTGCACCTCAAATCAAACTTAATGAAATTTTGAACTTTCAACTTTCAAAACTCGTGTTGAACCATATCAAATTAACTCGGAAAGACCTCAAATTTTACACACAAGTTCCAAATGACATAACAAAACTTTTCTAACTCCCGAAACCATAATCCAAACTCGATAACATCGAAGTCAACTCCCGGTCAAAACTATGAACTTTCCAAACCTTCAAATTGCCAACTTTTGCCAATTAGCGCCAAAACTTTCTAGAAACATCCAAATGCAAATTCGGGCATACGATAAAGTCCAAAATTACCATCCGGACCTAACGGTACCGTAAAAATTCCGATCCGAGGTCAAATATATAAAAGTCAAACTTTGTCAACTCTACCAACCTAAAGCTTCATATTTAGGAATAATTATTCCAAATCAATTCCGAACAACTCGAAGACCAAAACCGATGATACATGCAAGTTATAATACACTATATGAATCTATTCATGACCTTGAATCACCGAACAAAAGTCAAATGCTCAAAATGACTGTCGGGTCGTTATAGTATGGGAGGGGGTGAAATTAAAAAAAAACACAAGGTAGAGGACATACTTGGGCGTCGCGAGACTAAACGCGAGGGGGGCGGCGCCTGGCCAGGAGACGTGAGCTTCAAGGTGAGGGGGAAAGGGTGTGGCGCGGGCAGTGTGGCGAGCTGGAGCTCATGTTCGGGCAAGCAATGCTAGGCTTTTAAAGAGGTCCCTACCTTGCTAGGAGGGGTCTGGAGCGCTCTTAAGTGATTTTTCATCCCATTTTTGAATCCTCTATGCGTTTTGACCTCCCTATTTCTCTCTCATACCTATTCCAACACCAAACATCAACCTGTTAGTACCCGAAAATCAAAAAAAAATCAAATTAAACAAAGCTAATCTATGAATTGGGTTACCTCCCAAAAAGCGCCTTAGCTAACGTCGTGGCATAACATTTACAACATCAACATCGCCGCACGATGCAAAATGTTCCCGCAAGCATCCACCAAGTCTATCGAAGTTTTGTGACGACGAACGCTACCACCCCAATAGTATTTAACTCCTTGCTCTTTAACTACAAACATTCCACCGTGTATGGGATCCCTAAGTTCCACATCGCCATGCTTTGTATCACATACTACCTCAAATAGACCACACCATCGAGGCTTGTGCTTTCCAGGGAAGAGCTTCAATCTCGACTTAAGCACGAGCATGGATTGACCCAGCTCAAAGTCACAATGTGCAAGGTGTTTGTGACGCAACTTCTTTGTCTTTCCATTGCACACTTTCATATTTATAAGCAACTAAAACTCTTCATGCTCAATTTTCTTTTCAATACTATCATTCACATCACTATCTGGCTCTATTAACTTTGGTTCCACCACTAAAATCATGCACAAGTCCTCGTAATGCTTGGAAAGGTTGAGCGCCTTGTACACACTAAATGTAACTTCTTCATCATGCACTCTCATATTTAGCTTGCCCCCCCCCCCTCCCCTCACATCAATAAGTACCCCTCCAGTGGGCAAGAATGGTTGCCCTAAAATAATTGGAACCTCCTTATCGGCCATGTAGTCAAGAATAATGAAATCCGCGGGAAAAATAAACTTCCCCACTCGTACCAGCACATTTTCAATAATTCTTTCAAACACTGCTAATGACCTATCTGCTAGCTATAGAGTAATAGTAGTAGGCCTAGGTGCTCCCAAGTCGAGCTGCTTGAACACTAGCAATGGCATCAAATTAATACTCGCCCCAAAATTGCATAATGCTCTACCAACCTCGTATTTTCCAATCGCCAGGGGAATTGTAAATCAACCGGAATCCTTCAAATTAGGCGGGAGCTTACTCTGTACTCTACCACTGCATTCCTCAGTATATGCAACTCTGTAACAACTCGATCGGTCATTTTGAGTACTAGCTCTCCTTTCTGGGTTTTGAAACTTTTCATAGCTCTATTTGATGATTTATGACTTGTGTGCATGGTCGATTTTAGTTTTCGAGTGGTCTGGAATTGATTTAGAAGAATGATTCTCATTTTAGAAGCTTTAAGTTGGGAGAGTTGACCAAGTTTGACTTGTGCGTATTTGACCTCGGATTGGAGTTTTGATGCTTTCTATTAGGTCGGGGTGGTGATTTTGGACTTGGGCGTATGCCCGGACTTGCATTTTGATATTTTAAGAAGGTTTTGGCTCTATTTGGCGAAAATCGACAATTTAAAGGTTTGGAAAGTTCATAGGTTTGAACGGGAGTTGACTTTGATGTTATAAGGTTCAGATTATTTTTCTGGGAGTTGTAATAGGTTCGTTGTGTCATTTGTGACTAGTGTGTAAAATTTGGTCTCATTCCGAGTTGGTTTGATGGGAATCGGATACTTGGTTGCGATTTTTGGAAGTTCTTGAGTTTCATTGTGATTTTGATATGTTTTGGTGTATGAATCGTGGTTTTTCATGTTATTTTTATGATGCAAGCATGCGAGCAAGTTCATATGAGGATTATGTACTTGTTTGTATGATTGGACGGGGTTCTGAGAGCCTCAGGTGAGATTCGAAATGGTTTCGGATCATTTCGGATGGTTTATGTGTTGCTGGTTTCTGGTGCATCTATTGTGATTCGCGATTACGGGAGGAGATTCGCGATCGCGTATAGGGTTGTGGGGCAGCTGGCTGATCTGTTCGTTGCATTCGCGGAGTGGTCTCGCTTTCGTGTAAGGTAGTAAAGCTAGCTTTCGCGTTCGCACTTGGAAGTTCATGATCACGGAGTATTGCTGGAGGCAGTGGCTCGTTGGCCTTCGCGTTCGCGGTATAAGCTTACATTCGCGCTTCTATGGTTTAGTGGTTATCATGATCGCGGGGCACAGACACGATTGCGTAGGGCTTTTTATTGGATAGTGCTAATTTGTACTTCGCGATCATGATGGATATTCCGTGATCGCGATAGGTATCACGGGGAAGATATTTTAAGTACTCCATTTTAAGGGTTTGAGTCATTTTATTACATTTTGAGATTGGAAGCTCGGATTTGGGCGATATTTGAAGAGATTTTCACCATTTGGGCTGAGGTAAATATTTTTGACTCGCATTTGATTATTATACATGAATTTATCTTTGATTTTGGCATTTGATTGAGGAGTCTAAAAGAGAAATTGGGGGTTTTGGCTAAACTTTTCTAAAGTGAATAATTGGATTTTGAACATCAATTTGGAGTCGGATTTGAGTGAAACTAATATGGTTGGGCTCGTATTTGAATGGGCTGTCAGAATTTGTGAGTTTTTGGGTTTCGAGATGCGGGCTCGGGTTAACCTTTTGGTTGACTTTAGTATTTGATTAAAGATTTGACCTTTATCGTTTGGTTTGTTTTCTATTGCATTATTTAATGTTTTTGAGTTGATTTTGGTTAGATTTGAGTTGTTGGGATGTCGATTCATGTGGGATGGCATTTTAGAGTATTGTTATGGCTTTTTAAGGTAAGTGTCTTGTGTAACTTTGTTGAGGGAATTTTTTCTACTAAATAATAATGTTTGTTACATGTGGGGGTCATATATATACGAGGTGGCGTATATGCATGTACTAGGATTTCCATGCTCAGGAGGGAGAAATTATATATTTCTTTGTGCCTTGTTGAACTTGGTGATTCCTTATCTTATGCTTCAATTAATTATATGACTAATACATTCAATTATATGTGTTAGAACATATGACATCTTGAAAGGATTTAATGTGCTGTTTTTCTGAGACCATTTACAGGCTTAATTAAACCGTAGCATCATGAACGTTTATTTATACATGTTATTGTTAAGCTACTTGAGCTTCTTTATTCGTAATAAGAGATGAGAATTGGGGCCCTAGGGCTATGTTTGGCATGATGAGTATCGTCGTGCAGTGTGAAATAAGATAGGTTGGTTGGTCGTTACCGTGTGAGAAGAATGGGAGTTGGATTTTTGTAATGATTACTCGTTCGTTAAACATTTACATGCCCTCAACTTTGGTTTCTATTATTGTTTGCTATTTTGTATGTTACTTCCATGTTTGTGTCCCTTATGTAATTGCCTTTGTGTTTCATATTTGGCCTAATACTGTTATATCATTGATTCGACCTTGTTTGTTCCGGTTACTCTTACGCTTTTACTTGATTTACTTCTGCTACATGTTCTCCTCGAATTCATGCCTTTAGTTGCTATTAGCCCGTACATGTCACATGCCTCTATTTGTTACGTGATTTACTTATTAGATGTCTTGACTTGTTACATGTCTTCTCTTACTACCTGCATTCATATGTTATATGCCTTTACCTGCTATATATCTCTACATGTTACATGATTTCACTTCTTACACACCTCTACTTGATACCAATTTTTATTTGGCGTACCTCCTTCCTCGCTTCATGTTTTACACTTCTTTGCTTACCCGGTTTGGATAACTTTTAGATTGGTTGTGTGTTTATGCTTTGTGGGAGATTTGTCTTTATATGTGGGAGACTAGCTTTGGGGTGCGGTGTTGCTCATCTACTTTGTTTGAGTTTGTATTCCTAGTTGAACTTCGCATGTTAGTTTCCTTGGTGTTACGTTGTAAACTTCTCGTGCTTGGTCGTCGTAGAATAGCTTTGTATGAACTTATTTAAATTTTTGGGATTGGGTTACATGTCTCAACGGTATTGATATTATATATGGGATGGGGTTGCACACTGCAACAGTATTGATATTATACATATGGGATCGGGTTATACGCTGCAACGGTATTGAAAATTTATATATGTGGGTCGGGTTGCGCACCGCAATGGAAAAGTTGTACTATGGTTATTCTTGGTTGTTGGTTTCCCTAACCATATTGTGTTGTTAAACTGAGTTGTGATGATATTATGGGACCCTCTGTCAATTATATTCTTGCTTCATCCATTACGTGGTTATTCGTTTCTTTATCTCGTATTGCTCTTTCTACTTATCAACTGCACATGTAAAAACATAATAAGTGAGTATCTTGTAACTCAAAATCTCGTTACTACTTCACCGAGGTTAGTCAAGATACTTACCGAGTACATGAGGTCATTTGTACTCATACTACACTTCTGCATTTTGCATGCAGATCTTCGAGTTGCGTAGCTGTGGAAGACAAAGCGTTGCATTGAAGACGTACCTGCATTCCAGATTCAAGCTACCTCTTGATCATGGTAGTTTAGGATTTCAAATTCTATTTATGTAAATTTCAAACAGATATTGTATTTATCTTTCATATCAACTTTGTAAATCTAGATCAATGTGGCTCATGACTTGTACTACCAGTCCTTGGGAGGTTGTATAGAATTCAACTTTGTTCTATGTTTGGTTTACCTAACTCTAGGGTTAGGTGACAGCATGACTAGGTGGATTTTGATTCGTGACAAACCGTTTCAAACTCTATCAAACTTCTTTTATTGGCCATAATGTCTCTCAAGTACTTGGCATATTTAGAAACTTCTTGTAACACTTCAACCAAAGGTAGATTCACACGCACCTAGCTCACGATATCTAAAAACTTTTGTACTTGGAATCATCTTTCGATTTCTACAACCTTTGAGGAAAAGGCGGTGGTGGACTTACCTTTATCTCTTGTCTGTGTTCATCATCTATTTTTTTAGCTTCTACCTCCGGTTTAGGTACCAATCTTTCAAAACTTCTTTAGGTGTATACTTTTTAGGTGGCACATCCTCTAATGTTCTCCCATTTCTTAGATTAATTTTTTGCACTTGTTCGATGGGATTCTTCTTAGTATCATTTGGGAGAGCCCCTGCAGGTCGGATATTTTGCTGTGCATCCAACTGCCCAATCTGCCTGTCTAAATTTTGAAAATCAGTCCTCAGCTGGTTGTCAATTAACAACTTTTTCATCAAATCATTGGTGCTTTCTTCTACCTGTTGTGGTGGCTTTTGGGGCTGATTGTAATTTCCTTGGGGTCTGTATTGATTTTGAATAATCTGATTTCCACCCCATGAGAAGTTCGAGTGATTCCTCCAGTTGGGATTATAAGTGTTTCCATATTGTGCATTTTGGTTCGGGTAACTTCGTTATATCTGCTCTCGTGGCTGAAAATTCATCAAGCTCAATTGTACATGATGCTCTTTGTTTTATCATTCTTCGTGGTTCATCCTCACCTTGACAGTTATGATCGTTTGCGGTGATGTTGTTTAGTAGGGTCTGAATCTCACTGTATGACTTTTGCATGCAACTACTTTCACAAGCTGAGTCTAGATTCAATTTGGAGGTCTCGTCCAACCCATCGACAAAATTATGAACCAACACTTCATCAATTTGACAGTGATGCGAACAATCTCTGAGTAGCTTTTTATATCCCTCCCAGACTTGACGTAGAGTCTCGCCATCTTTTTGTTGAAACCCCAAAAGTTGGCTTCTTAGTGACTTTGTTTTCTTTGTGGGAAAGAATTTGATTAGGAATTTTTGTGCTAGACCATCCCAAGTGCGGATTGAGTTTGTTGGCTCTTTGTTCAACCATTCATTTGCTTCCTCCAACAAAGAAAAGGGAATCAAGGTCAGTCTGACATAGTCCTTGGAGACATTCGGATAGTTGTATGTATCCGTAATCTCCAAAATAATTTGTATGTGCCTTTGCGGATCTTCACTCGATAAACCCACAAATTGCCATGTGGATTGAATTAGCTGCACCATGTACTATTTCAGCTTAAAGTGACCAGTTATGCCAGGCTTCACGATAACCTGAGTCATGTTTGCGAGACTAGGACTTGCGGCCTCAATCCTGGTCTCTCGTCATTCTCTGCCATCTCGATTGGCTGTGATTGGACTACGATTCCCAACTATGCAGTTCTTGCTCTTGCTTCCGCCTCCCTCCTGCATAGTTGGGAATTATAATCCTAATCGCGAATCTATTCTCTGATGCCCAGATTCAAGAACTTACTCTACTCAATCTTATATGCAATCTATAATTCCCACTTTCGAGTTCAACTATAAATTCATAGATGGTATTCTACGGTTAGCTACGCAATAGAATAATTTAAGTGCAAGATTGAATAAACAAATTAATATGAACAGTTCAAAACCCGTTGGATGTCAATTGTAGATTTTTCACTCATCAGTGTAATTTAACTGATTATACTAGGTTAAGTAGCTATTTTCCAACAACTGACGCTCAACTAATTATAGACAATATGTCTTTAGCTAGCTTTTACACGCTGATTAGTGCATAAATATTAAACCCAAAATTTTTACAAGCAACTCATCTCTGCAATTCTTCGTTCAATTTAACTTAAGGATCACTTGCAGCTTCACGCTTCTACCCCACTCTAAAAAGAATTACACCTATGTGATATAGACATTTACATTTTCATAGATTACAAGAACAAAATATACAGTTTCTGTGAAACTCTGCAGCAACTCCCTCACTTTTCGATGCCCTGCTGCATATATTGTATCAAATCATATCCGGCCGTAGTCCACTTGTTGTACGCATCACTACATGCACGAATCATGTAATTGGCTGCTTCACGCTCACTCATCTCAGGGTGAAATCTCTTTCTAAGATTTCCTATGGGGTCACCCCTGCTAAAGCAAGGCAATCCGCTATCTAGCATCATCGAAACTGTATTTATTATCCCATCCATGTGGCGACGTGCAGCAAGGTAACCCTTGACACACAAGCTGGAAAACAATCAATCGAGCCTTAGCATAAGAAAAAAGTAATTCATACATAATAAGACAGAGCAATTAGCCCAACGAAGACCACTGACCTTACAAACTGGTACCACGTCTCACTTTTCATTGCTCCAGATGGGTCAATTAATTGGGTCATCTCATGACTCAGCTTGAAGTGAGCACTTTCAAATCGCATATTTCCACCAGGAGAAATTTCCAGGATAAAACCAAAATCAATATGGACAAGCCGACCAGCACTGCAGAACAAATATAAAAAGGAATTCATCAGATGATGAGTCAACATTACCCGGCCAATATTGACAAGCTTGAAAAGATATCTATTTATCCCAGTCCCAGAATAATGTATTTACTTCCTTGGAGTTTCCAGACTTCTTTGGAGTGTCCAAAAGTATATGTCCATCTTCATGAACTCCACAAAAAATATGCACCGCCCCACGTGGAAACAGCATTTCGAAAAGGAATGCACAGCTATGAAGTGAAGTTACTTCTCATCGTTAGGTTCTTGGTATGTTAAAAGACTCAATTAATACCACCTTTCCTGTTAACTAACCAATTGAGTCCACCATGAGCTCGAACAATGAACTCACTAGCCATCTATATACAATAGAAGACTAGTTGAACTTGCCTTATGAACAATACTGTTTCCTTGAGTCTCTTAGTTGACATTGCTAAATGCAAATATCACACGGCAACAGCAAGTATATGGCCAATCTTTAGTAGTATATAATTTATAAGCAGAATAGTCATCTATTGGTGTGCATATTGCACATTATCATTCAGCATCATTGATGTGTGTCAGCCATCTTACCATAGACTAATCTAACACGACATACAAGGTCTTCAAATCAGATCTGAAAAAGGAGCCTACTTTATGACACATCATCAATCTAAGCTGGAAAGCATGGTGGTGAGGAAACATATAAAAACTTATTTTAAAAAATCACTTTCAGACGCTTCCAAACACATTTAACAGCAGCTATCCTATATTGTGCATATTTCTATCTCCCCTTAGCTTATGCACTTCAACTGTTAAAACAATTTGAAACATTTCCACCATGACATGACGATATTTTAGAAGCCTCTGCATCTTAAGTAACACAAAACCTGACTTACATAAAGTGTAATTTCACAACCATTGGCATTATGAAACTTAACAACAGAAGACAAAGGTCTTACCTGTCAATCAGAAGGTTCCCATTATGTCTATCCTTAGGCTGAAGCAACAAGCTGGCAACTGCATAACCTGCACTGCTTATGATGAAATTCTCACGAGCAGCTTCAAAGCCAGGAGAGCCGACAGGCCCATAGTCCTGTTGGAAAATTTCATATAGACCACCATCAGTCGTCTCACCCATCTGACTTCTGCTTCGTGTGTTGGGTACAACCTGCAAAGGGACAGATGTGAAACGATTTTGGAGGCAAAAAGAGCTATCATGACCACATAAAACTAAATGACCTCATAACCATCGGCTACATGAAATATCATCTTTCTTCTGTATTGTAAAGTAGAAGATACCACCATGGATCGCATTCTAGGTTTTTTCACGCGTACAAAGATTAACTCTTTAACTAATCTCCAATACAAAACAAAACCATGCATATAAACAACGAACTGTTTGCTGAAAATACTCTATATGCTATAAAGATAAACCAAAGGTATGAGGGAACAAGGAGAAGATAAAAGGAAAAAATTAAGGCATTTTTTACAGCAACACAGTTCAGTAACCAATATTTAGCCACCTATCCTGCAGGTGAGCATTACATCCCTCTGACAACAATTTGCATTCAGACCTTCAATTACCTATACGATTCAGCAGACAGTTTAACTTTCCTAATTTCTCTCTAAGGTGTCGACAGTGAGTGATAAAATTTATCAGTTGTTACCTCACTGAGACGCTCTTTAACTTCTTACATAAAATATGTGTGTGTGTGTAATTTGGCATATTTACCGGAGATGAGAGGCTGTTTCCGATAGACCCTCGGCTCAAGAAAAGGTGAAAAGAGAGAAAAAGGAAGAAGAAAGAAAGAATAGGGGTAAGGTCTGCGTACACACTACCCTCCCCAGACCACACTTGAGGGATTATATGGGGTATGTTGTTGTTTCTGGTCAGAGAACTGAAAATTGCACTTGTCAGATTTAAAGTTTTTTTGAAAAAAAAAAGGGGGGGGGGGGGGGGGGTGCTTGGATAAATCTGAATAAATTTTAGATGGAACTACTGGCTAGGCTCAGTATTTTTGGTGGATGACATGAGAAATGAAGATGTAACACATAAAAGTAATTAATATTTGATGAAATGGAGGAGTTAAATAGCAGCAAATGTTGGGAATTCAAGGGCCAACACATCCGAAAGATGAATGCCATAAAAATACAGATGTTAAGATAGATGTTTGCGCATATAATATTGGACAAATTAGAATGATCAAATTCAAAAGGGAGTGTCAGTAGCACATATAGAGTATAAACTAAGAGAATTTTGCTTTAGATGGTTTGCCCATGTCCTATGTAAACCTCCAGATGCATCGGTTACATGTGTGATATGACGATTGAAGATACTAAAAACTTAAAAAGGGACACGGCGACCAAAAATCAAGTGAAAAGTAAGATGAAAGGCCTACAATGTCTAGAATCAATGTGAACTTAGCTGAGAGCAGCACACGATGGAGGCGAATGATCCATAAATGCAATACCTACTAGTTGAGATTAAAGTTTAGTTATTGTTTATACTCTTACGCAGGTCCAGCATTTGACACGTGTTTTTTTAGTCTGATGACATTTGTATGGCAGAACAGGGATAAGAGCGAAATCTAGAGAACCCCTAATTTGCCTTAAATCATAAATGACAAACTTATTTAGTAGTAAAAGGAAATGGATCCAAATAGAGCAGAATGAATACATAGGATTCATAAAGCCAGCCCCAATTATTTCGCGAGTGAGGAGTGATTGACTGGCTTATCCATGAAAGAGACTGAAATGCCAGTATTTCAAATTTTCATTGAAGTGAGACGCCAATAGCTTCATACTCAAACACGACAGATCTAACACATCTAATTATCAGTAATGTTTTTTTGTTGTCTCATCATAAATACTCTCTACAAGCTACTTTTATAACTTGGAGAGACTAGATACAACATTAATTTTTCAAGCACCTCTCCAACATGAGTAGAGGAATGCACAAAAGTTGTACCCTTCACTATGCAAATTAAAAGTTACATAAAATGGTAGCACAATTGGTCCTTTAGAGCCGGAAGGCTACAAAATTTCAGCATCCTACATATATTTTCATTTCTCAATCTTTCGTCAGAAGTTCTTTTAAAAAGAAATGTTGGAAGATAATTTTGAAAAGTGAATAAATGATCACAGGACAGCTTGTTGGCCCATAAAGTACAGTGGGACTGAAGGAAACATAGGCATCAAACAGAATGGAAGAGCTTGATTAATTGTCCTGTTCTCCTCTTTCAATCTATTCTTAGTTTTCCTACAGTCTCCAAGTTTGTCCCTATATTTTCTGCAAACTCTGTCATCAGGACATTCCATGATGAATCCCTCAAGGGACTATTTCACAATCTGATTCACCTAAAATAGCAAATCCTACAGAAACAAGGGCATATAGCTAACAGACTGATTTGGGTAAAACTTAATAGGTCAGTTACGGCTTGTTTTCATCTTCATGTCTTTTTTCTCCTCTATATTCATATCTATTTCCACTTCTTTTTTCGGATAAATCAGCAGTTTCCAGACATTTCACATATGAAAATTTCATTATGAAAGCATACGCATCCATGAAATCATAGGCAGATGTCATGTAAAGATTCACCTCAATTATTCCTCTTTCTGGGCCAGTTGGGAGAACTCCATATGGAAATAAATAAAGATTAAGCCCAACAGCTTCAAAGATATCTTTTAAAAGTGAAATAACTTGTAAAGCAAGAACATCTTGTCGACAATCATCTCCAACCTATGCCAAAGAAAAACAAAATTTAGCCATATGTAAACTAGCATAAACAAGAATGAGCCGAAAACTAACAGTTCCATCTATCTAACAAGTTAAGTTTCTTTTTTGATAAGGTAAGAAATCAGTTCTACCTAACCACTTAAACTTCTAGACTAGATAGGATAACAAATTTCGCATCGCATTAGATGAGACATAAATCCTGCTCTTGAATTTTAAAGCCAATCATCATTGGAATTTTTTTATGTATCTGGTCCAACAAAAATAATCAACTGTAGACGTGAAGAAGCGTTTTGAAGACTTAAATAAATAACTAAAAGTGTCTAAAATAGGAGAGTTCAAAATTTTAGATGACGTGATGCACACATTTTAGAAAAACTATTACTCCCTCTGTTTCATTTAAAGTGAAGAGTTTGATTGGGCACAGAGTTTAAGAAAGAAAGAAAGAAAAACTTTTGGGACTTAAACATGCCATGACATTTATGTGACTATAAAATCATATCATTAAGGGTAAAATAGGAAGTATAAAGTTAAATTGTTTCTAAATAGAAAGGTGTCATTCTTTTTATAACAGACTAAAAGGAAAGAGTATCACATAATTAAATGGAATAGAGGGAGTAGTACTTAACAATGTTAGAAACGAAAAGCGCATAAAAGCATAAAGGTCCCCGGGGCTTGAAGTGAAAAAGCGAGAATTAAGCATATTTCATGAATGAAGCGCACAATTTATGGAAAATAATAAATATCAAACTTGTATTAGTTCAGTACTACAATAATCAAATTGTGATTAAAGTAACATTCACAGTCATTTACAACAACGCAGATATTAATTCAACTCTTCAAAATTGAGAGCTAAAGAACCGACCACTTCTTGTTTGGATCACTTTGCTCATCGCATCGCTTCAGGGCTTTTAATAGCATTGCTTAACAAAAGAGACAGCAATATGATATGTGGCACAAATGTGCATATTTTATATGATTTATGACTCGTTTTAAAAACTTTTACATTGGTTTAGCTATTATAAACATTTGTATTGACCTAATTAGTGAACTTTGATGTTTAGGAGGCCATTGGAGTGAAAGGAAGTGAAATGGGTCGAATTTGGAGCAGAGATAAAGAGTTGGATAAAATTGTATATACATGCTGCAAGACATGCACCGCAGGCCTATAGCAGGTTTACAGTTAAAAGTGGGGTTAGAAATAACGAAGCTTCGGAGCGATCTTAGTGAGTTGTTTGAGTTGCTAGCTGGAGTTAGTTGAGAGAATAATTCTAGAAAATTACTGCTTTTTATCGAGAAATAATTGCAGTAACAAGAGAACTCACGATCAGCGGAGAATAATTCGGCGAAATTAGAGGAAACATGTTAGACACTCATCCTGATAATTCCAGAAATCACTATCCTAGCTTTTTACTCATCGAACACACCTTATCTCTTTAGTTGCTTATTTTTTTATTACTTTAGTGTTTGTCATTTAATTAGTTTAAAACAAAACCACAATTTTTATAACTCGAAAATTGTTTGAACTTGTTTTTTTTGTGATATTGATAATTATAGCTAAGCGTTAGTTCTCTGTGGGATTCGACTCAGGACTCTTTAGCCGGATATATTTGCAGTGACCGCTTATCCTTTTTAGAACTAGAGTTGGGCATTGATCACAATACTATTTCTGCAGGATCTGAATAAGCTTGGGAAAGCTTTTTAATTGCATAAAGTATTCAGGATCGTTGAGCCCATGTCAAGTTCATCTACTTACCGCTCAAAATCCATTACTTCTAGATTATATTCCTAAAACTGATGTATCAGTAAGATAAGAGAAGTAACTAACTTTCCAACTCCTCTATAATAAATCAAATGCCATTGTTCCTATATGAAATTGGTCTAAAAAGATTTTGTTAGTTTACAGCATGTATAGAGTGTAGTATTGTCTCACATTGGTAGAGGTGTAGTATGTCCTTGTATAGTATAGCTATAAATAAGGACATCTTGTATTGTATTGTTCATTCAACATCAATAACATATTTTCTCCCGTGCCTTCTCACATGGTATCAGAGCAATTGTGAGAGACTTATCGCTGTGCATAAATTCCAGTGATTCCTGGAAAGAGAAATCAGTACTTTTTAAGGCTATTTTCTATCTGCTTCATTTCTGCCAGTGTTGTGCAAAATCCAACACTACCACAAGAGTCGTCATTGTCCGGCGACCAAACCCCAATGAAAAGCTCCGGCAGCAGCCTCCTCACGCGCCTCCACGCGCCACCAGAAGCTCACGCGCCTCCACGCGCCGGCGCGTACGACCACTTCCGGTCATTTTTTGAAAATCTTCCTTCAGAACAGTTGGGTCGCCTGGTAATTCCGATCCTACCCCTACTGTTTTCATTTCATTTCGACAACTTTGAGTTTTTTCCGGCAGCTACAGTACTATTCCGACAACTACAGTATTCTGTTTCTGTGTTTCCGTACTCTGTTTCAGTAGATTACAGTTGATTCTTTCTCTTATTTGGTAATAATTTGCAACAATGTCTTTGGGATTTGATGCTTTTGGGTATAGAAACATGAGTTCTGGAAGCTCTAGTGCTATTATTACCTCGGAACCTTTAATGGGAGGTTCAAACTACTTAGCTTGGGCTTCATCTGTCGAGTTGTGGTGTAGAGGTCAAGGTGTTCAAGATCATCTAATCAAGCAGTCTAGCAATGGAGATGAAAAGGCAATAGAACTTTGAGCAAAAATCGATGCTCAGTTATGTAGCATCTTGTGGCGATCTATTGATTCCAAGTTGATGCCCTTGTTTCGTCCATTCCAGACATGTTATTTGGTTTAGGCAAAGGCACGCACCTTATACACTAATGATATATCTCGCTTCTATGATGTGATATCGCGGATGACAAACTTAAAAAAGCAGGAATTGGATATGTCTACTTACTTGGGTCAAGTACAGGCAGTCATGGAAGAATTTGAGAAGTTGATGCAAGTTTCTGCTAGTGTGGAAAAACAACAAGAGCAGCGACAAAAGATGTTTCTCGTTCTTACCCTCGCTGGACTTCCTAATGATCTTGATTCAGTACGCGACCAGATTTTGGCTAGTCCAACTGTCCCGACAGTTGATGAATTATTCTCTCGATTACTCTGCATTGCTGCAGCACCAAGTCCACTAGTGATCTCATCACAGATACTTGATTCCTCTGTTCTTGCATCTCAGACAATGGATGTTCGGGCATCTCAAACTATGGAGCATAGACGGGGAGGAGGTCGTTTTGGAAGATCTAGACCCAAGTGTTCTTATTGTCACAAACTTGGACACACTCGTGAAATGTGATATTCCTTACATGGTCGTCCACCCAAAAATGCTTACATTGCTCAGACCGAGACTCCAGGTAACCAGGGATTTTCTTTATCTAAAGAAGAATATAATGAGCTCCTTCAGTATCGAGCAAGTAAGCAGACATCTCCACAAGTAGCCTCAGTTGCTCAGATTGATAAATCTGTTACTGGTAATTCTTTTACTTGTGTTTCCCAGTCTAGCACTCTTGGCCCATGGGTCATGGACTCAGGCACTTCTGATCACATCTCTGGTAATATATCACTTTTGTCAAATATTGTATATTCACAGTCTCTTCCCACTGTTACTTTAGCCAATGGATGTCAAACTAAGGCAAAAGGAGTTGGACAAGCTAATCTCTTGTCTTCTATCACCCTAGATTCCGTTCTTTATGTCCCTGGCTGTCCTTTTAGTCTTGCATTTGTTAGTCGTTTGACTCGTGCCCTCCATTGTGGTATATATTTTATTGACGATTCTTTTATTATGCAGGACCGCAGTACGGGACAGACAATTGTTACAGGACGTGAATCAGAAGGCCTTTACTACCTTAACTCACTCAGTCCTTCCACAACATGTCTAGTTACAGATCCTCCGGATCTAATCTACAGACGTTTAGGACATCCGAGTTTATCCAAACTTCAGAAGATGGTGCCTAATTTATCTAGTTTGTCTACATTAGATTGTGAGTTGTGTCAACTTGGGAAACATACCCGAGCTTCCTTTTCGCGTAGTGTTGAGAGTCATGCAGAGTCTGTCTTCTCCTTAGTTCATTCTGATATATGGGTCCTAGTAGAGTCAGTTCATCCTTGGGATTTCGTTATTTTTTTAGTTTCATTGATGATTATTCAAGATGTACTTGGCTTTTCTTAATGAAAGATCGTTCTGAGTTATTTTCTATATTCCAGAGTTTCTGTGCTTAAATCAAAAACCAATTTGGTGTTTCTATTCGCATTTTTCGCAGTGATAATGCCTTAGAATATTTATCTTCTCAATTTAAGCAGTTTATGACTTCTCAAGGAATTATTCATCAGACATCTTGTCCTTATACCCCTCAGCAAAATGGGGTTGCTGAGAGAAAGAATAGGCACCTTATTGAGACTGCTCGCACACTTCTAATTGAATCTCGTGTTCCGTTGCGTTTTTGGGGCGATGCAGTTCTCACAGCTTGTTATTTGATTAATCGGATGCCTTCATCTCCCATCAAGAATCAGATTCCGCATTCAGTATTGTTTCCCCAGTCACCCTTATACTCTCTTCCACCTCGTGTTTTTGGGAGCACGTGTTTTGTTCATAACTTAGCCCCTGGGAAAGATAAGTTAGCTCATCGTGCTCTCAAGTGTGTCTTCCTTGGTTATTCTCGTGTTCAGAAGGGATATCGTTGTTATTCTCCAGATCTTCGTAGGTACCTTATGTCAGCTGACGTCACATTTTTTTGAGTCTAAACCTTTCTTTACTTCTGCTGACCACCATGATATATCTGAGGCCTTACCTATACCGACCTTTGAGGAGTTTACTATAGCTCCTCCTCCGCCTTCGACCACAGAGGTTTCATCCATACCAACCGTTGAGGAGTCTAGTGTTGCTCCCCCTAGTTCCTCAGCCACAGGAACACCACTCTTGACTTATCATCGTCGTTTGCGTCCTCCATCAGGCCCAACTGGTTCTCGTCCTGCACCTGACCCTGCTCCTGCTGCGGACCCTGCTCCTAGTACACCGATTGCACTTCGAAAAGGTATACGGACCACAGTTAACCCTAATCCTCATTATGTCGGTTTGAGCTATCATCGTCTGTCATCTCCCCATTATACTTTTATATCTTCTTTGTCCTCGGTTTTCATCCCTAAGTCTACAGGTGAAGCGTTGTCTCATCCAGGATGGCGACAGACTATGAGTGACGAGATGTCTGTTTTACATACAAGTGGTACTTGGGAGCTTGTTCCTCTTCCCTCAGGTAAATCTACTGTTGGTTGTCGTTGGGTTTATGCAGTCAAAGTTGGTCCCGATGGACAGAT
Source organism: Nicotiana tomentosiformis (assembly GCF_000390325.3). Taxonomy (NCBI): domain Eukaryota; kingdom Viridiplantae; phylum Streptophyta; class Magnoliopsida; order Solanales; family Solanaceae; genus Nicotiana; species Nicotiana tomentosiformis. Next base: position 36,187,724 of record NC_090814.1, read on the forward strand.
TGATCGACTTAAGCCCCGTCTTGTTGCCAAAGAATATACTCAGATATTTGGGCTCGATTACAGTGATACCTTCTCTCCCGTGGCTAAAGTGGCTTCAGTCCGCCTTTTTCTATCCATGGTTGCGGTTCGTCATTGGCCCCTCTATCAGCTGGACATTAAAAATGCCTTTCTTCACGGTGATCTTGAGGATGAGGTTTATATGGAGCAATTACCTGGTTTTGTTGCTCAAGGGGAGTCTCGTGGCCTTGTATGTCGCTTGCGTCAGTCACTTTATGGTCTAAAGCAGTCTCCTCGAGCCTGGTTTGGTAAATTCAGCACGGTTATCCAGGAGTTTGGCATGACTCGTAGTGAAGCTGATCACGCCATGTTTTATCGTCACTCTACTTTAAGTCTCTGTATTTATCTGGTAGTCTATGTTAATGATATTGTTATTACTGGCAATGATGAGGATGGTATTACCAATCTGAAGCAGCATCTCTTCCAGCACTTTCAAACTAAGGATCTAGGCAGATTGAAGTACTTTCTAGGTATTGAGGTTGCCCAGTCTAGCTCAGGTATTGTTATTTCTCAAAGAAAATATGCTTTAGACATTCTTGAGGAGACAGGGATGATAGGTTGCAGACCTGTTGACACCGATGGATCCGAATTCTAAACTTATGCCAGGACAGGGGGAGCCGCTTAGCGATCCTGCAAGCTATAGGCGGCTGGTTGGAAAATTAAATTATCTCACAGTGACTAGACCCGACATTTCTTATCCTGTGAGTGTTGTAAGTCAGTTTATGAATTCTCCCTGTGATAGTCATTGGGATGCAGTTGTCCGCATTATTCGATATATAAAATTGGCTCCAGGCAAAGGGTTACTCTTTGAGGATCGAGGTCATGAGCAGATCATTGGATACTCAGATGCTGATTGGGCAGGATCACCTTCTGATAGACGTTCTACGTCTAGATATTGTGTTTTAGTAGGAGGAAATTTGGTGTCCTGGAAGAGCAAGAAACAGAATGTAGTTGCTCGGTCTAGTGCAGAAGCAGAATATCGAGCAATGACTATGGCAACATGTGAGCTAGTCTGGACCAAACAATTGCTCAAGGAGTTGAAATTTGGTGAAATCAGTCGGATGGAACTTGTGTGCGATAATCAAGCTGCCATTCATATTGCATCAAATCCGGTGTTCCATGAGAGAACTAAACACATTGAGATTGATTGTCACTTCGTCAGAGAAAAGATACTTCCAGGAGAGATTGCTACAAAGTTTGTGAGGTCGAATGATCAACTTGCAGATATTTTCACCAAGTGTCTCACTGGTCCTCGTATTGGTTATATATGTAACAAGCTCGGTACATATGATTTGTATGCACCGGCTTGAGGGAGAGTGTTAGTTTACAGCATGTATATAGTGTAGTATTGTCCCATATTGGTAGAGGTGTAGTATGTTCTTGTATAGTATAGCTATAAATAAGGACCTCTTGTATTGTATTGTTCATTCAACATCAATAACATATTTTCTCCCGTGCCTTCTCACAGATTTAATGTCCCAAAAATGGAAAATCTTACTCATTTTACCTTTTATTACCATTTATGCAAAAGTTCAATTGGACTTACCACAATACTTCTGAATTAACATAAAACTATTTCAAAATCAAACATCTGGGCAATGGTGATCGTAAATTATAAATACCACTATTCTAATTCTACTTTGCATTTAGTCCTTCAAAATTTATCCACTTTTCTCAAATAGAATTTTTTTCTCAAGCTACCGAACTCTTTTGAATTCATAACAGCAGAATAATTGAACCGACTATTATATGATTAGAAAGTAGAAACTTCACTTTAGATAGGTTTAAATAAATCAGGCGTTTGCCTTTAGCTTTATACACATGTCTAATAGAAAATTGATGCAATCCACAAAACCCTCTAATGGAATACAAATTTAAGAATGTTAAAAGTTTGTAAAATGCTTAAGTTGTGTCTGGGCTACAAATTAATTGGAGGAAGAATCTATTATTCCCGGCAAATGAAGTGTCAGAGATTCAAGTATTAGCAGCAACTCGAGGATGTGAAGTTGATCTCTTCTTACAAGTTACTTAGGGATGGATCTGGGGTCAAGAAATAAGCCACAAGATATCGGGGATGGAGTTCTTGAAAGGTGTGAAAAAAGATACGCTAGATAGAAGAGCCAACACTTATCCTTGGGAGCAGGGTGATTTTGGTAAACACTGTTCTTTACTCACTACCTACCTATATATGATGTCTTTATTTCCTTTGCCTGCAAAAATTGAAAAGAGATTGATTCTTTGAGGAGAAACTTCATTTGGGAAGGTAACAAGGCAAGAAATGTTTCCACTTAGTAAAATGGAGAACTCTCATTGTTTTTGTTAAAGAGGGAAACCCGCAGCCGCTACACTTGGTGCGCACTGGGTAAACCTCCCCCCTGTGTAATAGCCTGCAAACCACACAGGGGAGGTAAGCCGCACTAGGCAAGCCATGTGCGACAGGCTCAACCCAGAAGGCATTGAGGGGGATTCGATCCCAGGTCATCCGTATGGATGACCGCCCCCGTATGGATGACCGCCCTCCAAACCAACTGGGCAACCCCGAAGGGGGGTTAGGTATAAGAAATTTGAGAATGCACAATAAAAGTTTACTTATGAATGATACGCAGATTTAGTTTGGAAGAGCAAGCTTTGTGGAGAAAGGTTGAAAAACACGGACAAGAAGGTAAGTGGGTCTTAAAATGGCTTCCCCTTATGATGTTAGTGTATGGAAGTCCATCAGAAACTTTTGGCCTGCTTTTGCCAATTATGTCAATATAAAACTTGGTAATGGGATGAAAACTTCTTTTTGGAATGACAATTGAGCCCAACATGAACCATTAAAAGATTGATCTTTCTGTTTGAGCCAACAACCTGATGCATCTGTTGCTGAAGTTAGGGATAAATAGGGGTGGAATCTAAACTTTAGAAGGCTTTTGAATGCCTGGGAAGTGGATAGAGTAGCTGAACTTCTCAGAAGTTTGGGACAGTTTCCAGGATCTACAGCAGCTGAAGACAGTTGAATATGGCGGAGGCATTGCAAAGGTGTGTATAAAATAGCATATATAACACTCGATCACAGTGGGCAACAGAGATTCAAATGGCCTTGAAAGGAAATATGGAAAGTGAAGATACCTTATAAGGCGGCATGTTTTTCATGGAGTCTAGCCAAGGAAGCATGCTTGACCCAAGAAAAACTTATGTGAAAAGGGTTGCAGCTGTATTCTAAATGTTTTTTGAGTGAAAAAGATTCTAAGAGCATAAATCATCTCTTCCTAGCCTGTGAAGTTACTGACGAGATTTGGCAGCTTTTTTCAACATGAAAGGAATAAAGTGGGCTATGCCAAAGAATACATCAGAGCTGTTGGCATGCTGGATTAATACTGGAGGTACTGCTGGACATAAACAAAATGGTGGCAAATGATACCTGCTTGTGTATGGTGGACTGTGTGGAAGGAGAGAAATACAGATGCTTTGAAGGAACCCGCAACTCTGTACAGGAAGTCAAGATGAACTGCCTGTCTTTATTTTATTTTTGGTGTAAAAAAGATCTCCTAGATGATGCTGAATCTCTCAAAAAAAAGGGAGAATGCTTCTCTCTAGTTACTTCCACCTGTATGACTTTGACCCAGTGTTGTCAAAGGCGCGCTTAAGCCCTGAAGCAAGGCTCAAAACATGTTGAGCGCTTTGGGGAAGTTTCAGTGTCGCATCAAGGCTCTAAGGCGTACTACTCCTTGCCAATGTGTGTGATCCTGACAAGGCGACACTAAACAATTGATATTTCATTTTATCGTAATTTTTTTCAATTTATTCATGCTTATAATTATTGGTCTTGGAATGTATATACATATTTTTGCTTTTTCTCCAGTTGCGCCTTTTTTCATTAATGCCCACGCTTTATTTGCGCTTTGCGCTTAAAGCCCCAACAGAACTTAGAGTTTTTTTGCGTTTTTCGCCTTTGATAACACTGTTTTGACCTAATTTACTATTTCCATGCTTACTTTTTCATCTTTCAGATTTGCAGTTTTATATCTGGATTCTGCTAGAGCAGATTTTGCTGATGCTGGCAGTATAGTACGCAGCACCTTAAAATTTTCTGGAAGAAGACATTTTATAGTTTGTCTGAGTACGTCAGAATAGCTAGTAGAATTAAATTTTTGATTGCATTATAGGATCCTTCTTGATAAGACCGGGTTTTTGGAGTTTACAAGTATCATATATGCTTCAATTCATCCGATTGTGCTTCGATTGAATTCTATGTGAAGTTCCTAATAATGCGCGGACGCATATAAATCTAGGAGTGCTCCCAGCGGTTACCTATTTCTCCTTCTTTTTCCCCTTCCTTCCTAAACTCACCATTGTAAATTCTGGCTATTTCTTCCTGTAGCTTTGTGTCATAAAGACAACCACACATCCTTATCCTTTCCCAAAAAAAACTTTTTGAACCAATTATATTTCCAAATTCTCATTTAAAAAAACAGCACAAAATCAAGGCCCAAAAGACGCCTTTCAAATCTGTCAAAACTTGATATTTTCAATGATTTAATGAGAGTCTCACTTGATTTGAAATTCTCGTTAATTATATTCCAAGCCTGAAAATAGCCTCCGTTTCATCTTTCTAATCCTCCAATGCCTAGGCCATCACCCATCCTAATACCCATTTAACCTAACAATTTTCTACCCCTTTAACCCCAATTGATCTTTGACTCCTATTCTTACCTCAGCGTGGTATTTTTTTAATTTAAGTCAAGTTTCAAGCTGTCGCAGCAAGGACAGAGATGTAAAAATTTACAACTCAACATGTCATTGGCAAAGCTTCAACTTTTACCTCAGCATGGCATTGCAAATGAGATAAAGACAATATATATTTCACCCTCTGATATTATAAGCAATGACCAGTCCGAGTTCTATGCTACAACAGTAAAATGTCAAACTAAACCATTAAATTCAAAATAGAGTAATTACCTACTAATCGTTAATTATGAAAAAGACACTCATAAATTTTAATGATTTTCATTCACTTCTTTCAATACTTCTGAAGCAAGCCAGTCAACCATCCACGGGAATTAACTGAAAGAAGACTTAAGAGGAAGAAATGCCTTTAAATTTATACTCCCTCCGTTCCAGTTTATGTGAACCTATTTCCTTTTTGATCCGTTCCAAAAAGAATGATCTCTTTCTATATTTGGAAACAATTTAGTTTAAACTTACAATTCTAACCTTAATGAGAAGCTTTTATAACCACACAAATACTCTGGGCCCCTTTTTGACTGGTTTAGGACCACAAATTCCAAAAGTCTTCAGTTTTTCTTAAACTTTGTGCCCAGTCAAACAGGTTCACATAAATTGGAACGGAGGGAGTATATATTAGCTGCTAAGCATAACGGTGTGGTGGGGAAAAGTTGTGGCAGGAAGGCAAGACCATAGGCAGATTTTCTTTCATCTGAAATAAAATATCTAAGATCTAGATCAATAAAATACGCTTATATCCCCTAATCATACCTTGAATATACAAGCTTGGGGTTTTATGTCATTTTGATCGCCATCTCGATCTGCAACGTTAAATGTGATCATAATAGGAACCTTGGCAGCTGATTGCAAGGGAATTCCACTATCAACCTGAATCCCTTTCACGATTTTATTAGGAGCTGTAGGTAGATAGAGATCATCTCCTTGCATCTCAATTTTCTCCAGCTCCCTAGTAAATGAAAATATGAGGTTTGTTCAAGATAGACAAATATCAGAAGGCACACAGCACCTATATATACAACATATTGTAGACAAATTGACAATATTAAATCTTGTTGCACATTTTACTTTACCTCCGAATGCCAGCTCGTCTCTCCTCCTTGGGGAGTGGATAGAGTGCGCCAGATATAGATGTAACCTTGTCAAAGAAATCAAACTCCCTTTGAAACACATCACGAGCCTTTTCATTGAACCCATCAATTATTCGTTGCCTCACAAGAGGAAGCAGGGCCAGAAATGCAGCATGCTGAAGATAAAATACAACGATATTGACAGTTATGAAATAGTGCAAATTAAAAATAAATCTATTAACCACTGAGTGAGAATGTGCAAGAACTTATGAGGTGGAACTACAAGAAAGACAAAATTCGTTGCCTTAAAAATTTTGGTCACCAGTCAACACAAAAGGTGAGAGAGATAGAGAGTGTGCAAAGTAAAAGGAAATGCATATGACATGCCTCTATGTGAGAGTTTCAGAGAGAAGTTGAATCATACAGAAAACAGATAAATGAATCTCCTTATCAGAAAAAGGATGGTTATAATATTGTCGCAAGGAGAAGTGCACCCCCCCCCCCCCCCCAACCCCCCAAAAAAAGTCAATTTGGAGGTATTACAAAGTCAATAGCTATACTCAAGGGAAATTACGTTTATTATCTGAAAATTAAAGTTTGCAGTTTCCAGAATCTTCCATAACATGGAGTTTATGCTGCATGCTCACAGAAAGAGGACCAGATAAGAGTGATTAGAAAAAGGTGCATTAGATGCTTTAAATGGAAGAGGTATCAGTTGAAAATTTTAATCTACCTTTGAAGAAGAATCTTTCCCTGACTCCGGCTCACAAGTCTCACCCTGCAAGCGTTATTCAGGTTAGTGGTTATCATAGAGAACAAGACCTATGTTCACCATAAAACAAGAGGGAACAGATTTAATTTTATCATACAAGGATAGCCATCTTAAAACAGAAACAAAGCAAAAGCTTCCCACCTGCAGATTCCATATTAGAATATGAGCGAATATGTCACTCCTTTGAGTAGCTCTCAGCAAGTATCCTTCTACTAATTTCTGCATGGGTAAACATCACATGATTAGGGTCAATCATGTCTATAATATGAAAGATGATTAAGCGTCTGTTTTCATTGATGAACACTACAGATGGGAAGTTGAGACACAAGGAAGGTATTATTGAGACTACTTCAAGATGAAAAGCCATTGTGATAGCTACTGTTTAATTCTAGTCATTTTTTCATACTACGAACAGAATCATTCATTTAATCGTTTATTATAACCATAAAATTGTTGTTCATTTAAGAATAATAATATCTGAAAACTGACAGGAATACTAAATCCAAGGTGTGAACTATGTAAAAACGTTGAACTAATGAATTAACTTCCAAGAATATATCGCTCTGACTTGCCGTCATGATTAAAAGAAAAGAACGAATTCACATCACAAAGTTAAGTAAAATGCACCTCGTCGTCATATCTCAGGGCCTGCACCAGCTGGGGCATGAAGAAGGTTACTCTTTGAGGAGGATAAGACTCCAACACCCTTAGAACATAAGCCATGACACGTGGATGACCCTTGTATGCTGGTGTGAGGAACTCCAGCGCCTGTGTAATTGAACAAGCAGCCCAGTGTGGCAATTGTTGTAGAAGTGTTGAATTTTCATCAATGGCTTTAGGTGTAACAAAGTATGGCAATGCTTCAGGTATGTGACGTATCTCCAATATATGCGACTGTAATAGAAACAAGATATTTATTTTCATCAGTCACAAAAAATAAAGAAAGGAAAAAATGGAAACAAAAATATAGGTCACCAAAATGAGTAGCAGTAACGGAATTTCAGTAACAGGATCAAGTGTTTGGTTAAAAGGACGACTAATAAGATTGTAAAACAGGCCAACTCAGAGAAATAGTGACAAGCCAGGAGCTGTAAACCAAGTTCTATTTCCTCTCATATAAGAAAATTCATAAAAAGAAAAAACAGATTCAACCTTAAGATGCTTTGGAAGACCATCAGCATCTCAAAAGAAACAGAATGATTTCTTCAGCTGATAAAATCATTATTTCTTACTTTATGCCTTCTCTTGGACTAGATTTATTCATACCAGAAAAGCTACATGGCCTAACACGATTGTCGTAGTGAGGAGAACAACTGCTCCGCAGCTCCAAACAATTCAAAATTTCAGGTTACAGTTGAGCAAAATGAGCATGCAATACAGAGAAATTAAGATAGCTAACAAGCAGCACATAAAACATAGCAGCTATGAAAAGAAACATATTTATTTAGGAGAAACATTCATCTGAGGTTTTTAGCTTATCAGACATGTAAAGCAGCCCTAGAAATTGTATGTCGCATTTTGATTTGTATCTGTCAAGAGATTTGACTTTGACAACTTGAAGTAATTAGACCGCTACAGTAAAAGAAAAAATCATGGCAATGAGCAAAAATTTAGTGAAAAGACCAAAAGGAAATATGCTGCCATAAAATTTCATGCTTGAATCAGCAAGGCAAATGGAGGCTAAGGCAAAGATGACCACAAGAACCATTCGACCAAATCTGAGGAAATGTTTGGTCAAGTCAACTACATTTCAAAACCATTCCAAAGCATTAAGAATGTATTTGGACTAGGCCATTGGAAGCTTTAGAAGCAAACACCTAAACTGGAATACTGGATCAATACTAAAATGACAAATGAGATCTGAAAAGATTGATGCAGAAAGCACAACAGGACATGGTTTTCAAGCATGTCCAAAATTATTGGATAGATTAAGTAAATTGAATGATAATCGGTTGGCTCTATACTATACAAGAAAAGAGATTTAGAATTACAGTAGTCTAGACTGTCAAAGTCATCATTTCTTTCATTCAGGAAATTAGTGTTGTTAAAATCATGGAGACTGTCTATTACTAGCTGGGTTGTTCCCAGTTTTTTGTAATAAGCAAATATATTTTATTAGAAGAAACAATCCCAAAAAAGGTGTCACCCTAAATAACACGTTTACACAAACCCAAAACATACGCAAAAGGAACTAGCTCTTAGTCCAATTTCTTTCCCAATCTTTATTTTGCATTAAACTCATTTCCCATCATAGTTGACACTGCCTTCCAACCATCATAAGTCACTCTTGTTTACTGCTTCCCCTCTTTCCTATCTGGTGGTTTTTCTTATCTTGGTTCACATCTTTGCTAACTCCTCCATTACATCATGAACAACATTACCTTTTTTAATAACATTTTAAGGAGAAAACAACCTTATGTTTTCATCTCAGATGCCATGATTTGCTTAAAGACTTAATATATCCTGCAACTCTGCCATCATGTTCAGATATTACCTAGTGGACCCTTATTAAAATTCCGTTAACTGATGGGTTGAACAGTTTCGTCAAGAGCCTTTAATGCATTCTTGGTTACCATTCTCCGATATCCAATTTTGACCCACTATCCCCTGTTGTCTTGTTTCAACTGCATCATCATATTCATTTCCCCACTCTTTTTCTAGATTAGAGTCCCCATCTGAGAGTATAATCCCCTTCTCCTACAGAATCCTCTCCAAAATCAAGAACCAGTAAAGCATTATGGGTTATCCTTTCTCTGAGATCCAATTACCCTCTATTCTCTGTTCTCTTGTTTCAACTCCATCACAATATTCATTTCCCCACTCTTTTTCTAGATTACAGTCCTCATCTTAGAGTATAATCCCATTATCCTACAGAATCCCTCTCCAAAATGATTGAGCTTAGTGTCAGCCAGATCACAGATCCCCAATAATGCATCATTTTCAGATGTTTCATATGAAGTGTTCCTTCCTAATTTTTTCCTCGTGATCCGAATAATTTTACTGAGGAAAGGTCTTTCCAAGCAAGGAAGACCAGAGGAAATAGAACTTGGAGCAGAGGAATTTTAAAGTCAAACATGTTTGTCGGAAATGCAAGGAAGCAGAACTTTATCCGATATTTCGGATCAACTTCAACTCTAGTCTTATCAAAGTGGACTTCATCAACTCCTTGTCTGTTAAATAGGAGCAACATCCCACATAATTTTTTTGTAATGTGGCACCTTCTCCGTGCTTATACGAATAAAACTTTACTTATCAGAAAAAGATGATACCAAGCCATATCTTACAAGCATATTGTACAGGAAGCATTCCTCCATCTTTTTGGCAAGAAAAATGTATTGAACATCTGATTGAGGTGGTGTTCCCATAGTAAAAGGCAACTTTTGTCCAATTAAAGCATCCTAACCTTTCTTTAAGGTGTAGAAAATTTCAGTCTACACTCAAAAGGAAAAGATGAAAATTAAAAAATCATAAGGGACATCTTTCTATTTCCTGGTCAGAAAATTTGTTACAGAGAACAGCCACCATATTATTGAAACTAGTTATGAAGCAAAAGTTACTCGAGAATGTTTGTCGTATGATTCACCAAGGCCCTTATTTTACGCGCTTTTGCATAAAAATTTCAACAAAATAGACAAATAATGCAATCTTCATCATCCTAAAGTCAACTTCATACGCAATTTCTGTTTCAAGTCATCTGTATTCTCTCTTAAAATATGTATCATTCAGGCACATTCATTCAGGGTTTAATAGAAAACCGAAGGATATGATGAGTGGGAATGAAAGACATACTTGCACCAACTGTGTTACTTCAGTCTTCAGATGATTATTTGTAGGAAACCTTGCAGCCAGACACAAAGCTATCTGAGGATCCACAGAAAAGGCAGTTCGAGCAAAATCGACCCATTTGTCGGAGCTGATTTTAAGACGTGAAGTGATTTCCCTGATGTTGGAAGAATTAATAACAATAGTGACAACCACATTAAAAGAAGTTAAAACAGGGAGAAAAACAATCAGTAATCGTTGTGCGTTACTTGGCAGTAGGTTGTGCCCAGACATCAAGTCTGTCAGCTTCATGCTGGCATAACATCAGAAGCAACTGTTTCCGCTTCTCCCTTCCAACAGCGTAGCTCTCCATTTGGCCCCAAACGGGATGGAATTGATCTCTCTGTGAGCATCATTAAGTTCAAAAAAGAGCACACGGACCATAAACAATTGTTTGCAATTAGAGAAAAGAAACTGTTCCCACGACAAAAAATAAAGATATTTTAGGCACAAAAAGTTTCACAAATGATGTAAGAACCAAAGTTTCCAGCGCCTCGATTATGATTATCTCACCACATCATTCAAAGAGTTTCCATTTTCCAGTGCACGTCCTCTGGAATCAAGTTGGGGAGTATCTAATTGCTCATTCAAAAGATGATGGACAAACATAGAAACGGACTGTGCCTCACTCAGGGCAAAGTTCTTATTCATATCATACCACTCAGGTTGGTGAGCAAACCACCCCAATGAAGCCCTGCAATTGAACATCACCAAATGGTTGAATGCATCAGCAAATCAGCATACTCCTAAATAAGGCCTAGTCTAATGAAACATATTGAATCCATTGAGATAAACTTCCATAAACAAATAGACATATGTTTGTGAGCAACTTAATGTCTATTAGCAAGCTATTGGTCAGAAATGATGAGCAAGGAACTTCCACTACTCATTCCATGCCTGTATTCACAATGCAGGCAAACATACTAGTCCAATTAAATGTGTGAGAAAGCACGGGAGAAAATATATTATTGATATTAGATAATAAATACAATACAAGAGGTCCATATTTATAGCTATGCACTACAAGGAGATATTACTCCTCTTCCAATGTGGGACAAGACTACACTATACATACTAACACTCCCCCTCAAGCCGGTGCATACACATCATATGTACCGAGCTTGTTACACATGTAGCTAATACAAGAACCAGTAAGAGACTTAGTGAAAATATTTGCTAGTTGATCATTCGACTTTACAAACTTTGTAACAATATCTCCTGAAAGTATTTTTTCTCTGACAAAGTGACAGTCGATCTCAATGTGTTTAGTCCTCTCATGGAACACCGGATTTGACGCAATATGAAGAGCAGCTTGGTTATCACACACTAGTTCCATCTTGCTGATTTCTCCGAACTTTAACTCTTTGAGCAACTGCTTGACCCAAACTAACTCATACGTAGCCATAGCCATGGCCCGATATTCGGCTTCGGCGCTAGATCGAGCAACTACATTTTGTTTCTTACTCTTCCACGAGACCAAGTTACCTCCTACTAGAACACAATATCCAGACGTAGAACGTCTATCAAAAGGTGATCCTCCCCAATCAGCATCTTTGTACCCAACAATCTGCTCGTGGCCTCAATCCTCGAATAGTAATCCTTTGCCTGGAGCTGACTTTATATACCGAAGAATGCGAACAACTGCATCCCAGTGACTATCACATGGAGAATCCATAAACTGACTTACAACACTCACCGGAAAAGAAATGTCAGGTCTAGTCACTGTGAGGTAATTCAATTTGCCAACCAACCTCCTATATCTCGTAGGGTCTCTAAGAGGCTCCCCATGTCCAGGCAGAAGCTTAGCATTCGGATCCATAGGAGAGTCAATAGGTCTGCAACCCATCATTCCAGTCTCCTCAAGAATGTCTAAGGCATACTTCCGCTGTGAAATAACAATACCTGAGCTAGACTGAGCGACCTCAATACCTAGAAAATACTTCAATCTGCCCAAATCCTTAGTCTGGAAGTGCTGAAAGAGATATTGCTTCAGATTAGTAATATCATCCTAATCATTGCCAGTAATAACAATATTATCAACATAAACCACTAGATAAATACACAGATTAGGAGCAGAATGCCGATAAAACACAGAGTGATCAGCCTCACTACGAGCAATGCCGAACTCCTGAATAATTGTGCTGAACTTACCAAACCAGGTGGTTGCTCCATATAAACTTCTTCCTCAAGATCACCGTGGAGAAAAGCATTCTTAATGTCTAACTGATAAAGAGGCCAATGACGTACAACAGCCATGGACAAAAAGAGACGAACAGATGCTACTTTAGCCACGGGAGAGAAAGTATCACTATAATCAAGCCCAAAAATCTGAGTATATCCTTTTGCAACAAGACGAGCCTTAAGCCGATCAACCTGGCCATCCGGGCCGACTTTGACTGCATAAACCCAACGACAACCAACAGTAAACTTACCTGCAGGAAGAGGAACAAGCTCCCAAGTGCCACTCGCATGTAAAGCAGACATCTCGTTAATCATAGTATGTCGCCATCCTGGATGAGATAGTGCCTCACCTGTAGACTTGGGGATAGAAACAGTGGACAAAGAAGATATAAAAACATAATGAGGTGACGACAGACGATGATAACTTAAACCGACATAGTGGGGATTCGGATTAAGTGTGGATCGTACACTTTTGCGGAGTGCAATTGGTTGACTAAGAAGAGACAAGTCCGCAGTAGGTGCAGAATCTGATGCGGGGCGTGAATCACCTGGGCCTGATGCTGGATGTGGACGACAATGATAAGTCAAGCGTGGTGGAGCTGCAGAAGGTTGAACTGGATTATGTGGAGGATCCGGAGCTATAGGTGGTGGAGCTACAACTGGAGCTCTAGGTGGTGGAGCTACAACTGGAGCTGTAGGTAGTGAAACTGGAGCTATAGGTGGTGGAGCTACAACTGGAGTTGTAGGTGGTGGAGCTAGAGTGATTGAATCTCCAAAAGATGAAACTGGTAGTACCTCAGAAATATTTAAGTGATGACCTAAACTTGTGAAGTATGATTGGGTTTCAAAGAAGGTAACATCAGCGGACATAAGGTACCGTTGGAGGTCAGGAGAGTAGCATCGATACCCCTTTTGTGTTCTCGAGAAACCCAGAAATACACACTTAAGAGCACGAGGAGCTAACTTATCTGTTCCTGGAGTAAGGTTATGGACAAAACAAGTGCTTCCAAAGATACGGGGTGGAAGAGAGAACAAAGGTAAGTGGGGAAACATGACAGAGAATGGAACTTGGTTCTGGATAGTTGAAGATGGCATACGGTTAATAAGATAGCAAGATGTAAGAATTGCATCCCCCAAAAACGCAACGGAGCATGAGATTGTATGGGTAGGGTACGAGCAGTTTCAATAAGATGTCTATTCTTTCTTTCAGCTACCCCATTTTGTTGAGATGTGTACGGACAAGATGTTTGATGAATAATCCCATGAGATTTCATAAACTGCTGAAATGGGGAAGACAAATACTCTCGGGCATTATCACTACGAAATGTGCGAATAGAAACCCCAAATTGATTTTGAATTTCAGCGTGGAAGGTCTGGAAAATAGAAAACAGCTCAGATCGATTTTTTATCAAAAATATCCAAGTGCACCTGGAATAATCATCAATGAAACTGACAAAGTAGCGGAATCCCAAGGTGGAACTGACCCGACTAGGACCCCAAACATCTGAATGGACTAAAGTAAAAGGTGACTCTGCTCGATTATCAAGACACCGAAGGAAATGGGAGCGAGTATGCTTACCGAACTGACATGACTCACACTCTAGAGCTGACGAGTGAGATAAACCAGATACCATTTTCTGAAGTTTTGACAAACTGGGATGTCCCAACCGTTTATGTAATAAATCTGGTGAATCAGTAACAGAACAAGTTGTAGAAGGAAGATAAGATGTGAGTCCATGTGATTTAGCAAGGATAAGGTAATAAAGTCTGTTTGATTCACGCCCGATACCAATGATCCGCCCCGTACTGCGTTCCTGTATAAAAACATGGTCATCAAAAAATAAAACAGCGCATTTAAGTGATTTGGCTAAGCGACTAACAACTATGAGATTAAAAGGACTATTAGGAACATAAAGGACTGAATCTAAAGGTAAGGAAGGAAGTAGGCTTGCTTGACCTATTGCAGTTGCCATGGTTTGAGACCCATTAGCCATTGTGACTTTTGGAAGAGATTGAGAATACGAAATAGTAGTGAAAAGAGATTTGTTACCAGAAATATGATCTGATGCACCTGAATCAATGACCCAAGACTCAGAGGATGAAGATTGGGAGAAATAAGTCACGCTATTACCTGTTTGAACAACAGAAGCTATCTCAGAAGATGTCTGCTTACATGCTTTGTACTGAAGGAACTCAATATAATCTGCTAAAGAAACCATCCGACTATTCAAAACATCGGTTCCTATGTCGCTACGAGATGTCGGCTTACATGCTTTGTACTGAAGGAACTCAATATAATATGCTAAAGAAACCATCTGACTATTCAAAGCATCGGTTCCCATGTCGCTACAATTTGTAGTAGTAGGATTAACTTGAAATAGTAGAAATAAGTAACTCCGGTGAGAAAACTGAAGAAATAGCTTGAAAAACACTGTTTACAGCAGGAAAACAGAACACTGTTCTGTGCTGGAAACACTATTCACGCTGAAAAACACTGTAGCTCGCCGGAATCTACTGTAGCTGACGGAAAGACTCAAATTGATCAGAATGTAACACAACCAGTGAGGGTAGGATCGAAATTACCCGGCGATCCTACTGTTCACCTGGAACTTTTTCAAAATCTGGCCGGAACAGTGCTCAGGCGCCGGCGCGTGGGTCAGATCTCGCCGGAAAATTTTTTTCTTTTCCAGGCGCGTGAGGGCGCGTGGACGTGTGTTTTCCGGTGGGATTGACTGGGGTTTGGTCGTCGGAGCCTGAGGAGTCTTGTGGTGGTGTTGGTTTTTGCACAACACCGACAGAAAGTGATTTGCTTATGGACAGCCTTCTAAGTCGCCGGAAAATTGTACGGCGAAGAGGTCTTTGTTCCCGGAAGTCGCTGGAATGATGCACAGCGACGAATTTCTCACTAATGCTCTGATACCATGTGAGAAAGCACGGGAGAAAATATATTATTGATATTAGATAATAAATACAATACAAGAGGTACCTATTTATAGCTATACACTACAAGGAGATATTACTCCTCTTCCAATGTGGGACAAGACTACACTCTACATACTAACAAAATGCAAAGTTTTTACCTATATATTCTGTCTTCCAGAAGCTGAAGCCCAGCCCTGAGGTTTTGCAAATTACCCTGTGACTTGCACGAGCAAAACTTCAGCCCAAGTAGCATCAGGGTGAAAAATGTGCCAGTAGCAGCAGGGTGGGAAGAAAAGTTCCAAGGTAGTTTGGTGGTTCCTTGCAACAACCGCCCTAAAAGTAAAAGCTGTGAAACACTATCATGTCGAACAACCTGCAAAGACAAGTTTTTCAAAACCAAAAAAAAAAAGTAGGAAAAAAAAAACTACAACTTGAACATTTATGAAATACATTTAAGAGAAACAAAAGGCTGAAACAATGATTATTTTAGCAACATTATCAAGAGAACATAAAGGCAGCACTTTTCACAAGAAAGGTTTGTTGTTTGTTTATTTTTCAATGTATGGTTTAAGCCATGTTTCATAGGCAACTATTGACAGTCTGGAAAAAGAGTGTTGCAAGAAGTTAAAGAGCAAAAACTGAGAAGCCGTCAAGGAACAGAAAATATAATCATTTCAATTGTGATGAAGTTAGTAGAAAAAACTATAGTAGTAGTTTTACCACGGCATCACCACAGTCCAACTAATCCAAACACAGATTCAACAAGCCAAGTACTCATATATCATAGTACTATACAAAGAAACAGCATTAGTGCGAGAAATTGGTGAGGAAGGAAACCAACGAGGGGCTTCTCTTACAAGTGCTGGAAGATACTCGGTAAAAGTTATACCAGACCAAAATACAATGAAAGAAGAGAAACAACAGCTAAAGACACCAATATTGTGAAATAGGTATTGCTAATTTGCCATGGAAAATCACATCTATTTAACTCGAAACCCTAGTACTTGAGTATTATGATTGAAGCAAACATCATATTGACATATTCATCTAATTAAATTTCAAATAAGTGATAGGACAACCGTACTTTAACATCATCTCTAAAGTCTAACCTAACCATTTTTGGGTGGACAATAGATCAGTGTATGTTTGATTATCGCATTGGTTCATAGGGAGCAGCTAAGAGAGTGAAAGCATTAAAACATTGATAATCACCTCAAAACGATCAATGAAAAAACCAAGCCATAGTTTGTGGGCCAATATTTGATCAACGGGATCCTTTTCAGGTGGTGCTTCTGGCTCCCCGGCAACCAGATGAGGCCTTAATTTAGCAGCAGGTCCACTACACCTAACTTCAGATGCAAAAAGACCTCGCTTTGTGTCGACTGTCCACAACCATGCATCGACGAGCTCAGCAAGTACCAGAGAACACAGTTGAGGAGCAGCTGAAACCAACCATGTCCAAATAAATACACCAGTCTCCATGGCATCAGATGTCAATATATAAGCTGGGCACCAGCAAAGAAGACGTAAAAGTTGTGAAAAGCTTTCTACATTTGATTTAGTATCTGAACCCTGTGGACAACAGCAAATACGGTAACATGTAAAGCGATAAAGAAAATTTAAGGGGAGAAAAAAGGAAGTTTCATCCCAGCCTAAGAATGCAAAGACTGGTAGGAATTAGAAACTTTTTGTACCAGATGAGAGAGAAGCAAAGCAGTTGCTTGAGAACAAGTTTCATGGAATGATGACTTATCCACTTCTTCCCCTTTTTCTGCAGTATTAACAAATTTCTGCAGCAGTCGGACAAACTTTGTAAGTAAAACCTCAGAAAAGGACTCAGTTTTTGGCTGCAAACTATCCACCATATCACCGGGACCCAATGCTGGCCGATCAAGGCTACCAATACTCTCATATAACCTTCTCATCCCTGCAATTTCTCCAGCATGATTACACTTCGCAGTTGCACTGATCATACCAGTACTGAGCACCTCTAAATTAAACGCCTCCGTCAATTTTAATTTTGCTCCAGATGCTGCAGCTGCTGCAGCCATAACAGCAGGAATATTTGCTGTTTTTGTTCCGGTCCAACAATCATTTTTACCAGTACCAATTTTTATCTCGGATAAGAGAGAAACAACTTCTGCTGTAGGCTGTGATTTTTGCCAAGTGTTTGCTTTACAAAGCTTTTCCTGAAGGAAGGAAAGAGAGACTAGCTAATAGTATGTGCAATAGAAAATGTAATAGGATAGAAAAGAAGATAAAAATCCAGTAAAACATCTGCACAAACCACGCAAATTCAGATCTTTAGGCAAAAAGGTATCTGAGATTTTAAACTTCGTTACTAAATAAAGCTAAAATACCATCTGCACACAAAATATTTACTCCTACATAAAAAAGACAATGTGTTTACCAATGTTAAAGACTAGTGATGTTTTTCCAACAAAATAATTTTTTGTCTGCCTGTATTGTCGCGGAGAGATAGACCCAAATATTCATTTTGCACTCTAAGCAAAGTGCATCAATCCCTTAGCAAGAGCAAATGAACATAGGCAAACAAACATACTTGAAAAATGTAATACGGAGGAAAAAAGGTGACACAGCCTTGTCATGAAACTCGAAACTGATGGAATAACAAACCTGAAGAAGCCCCTGACTAGTACAAGGAGCCTGTGAAAGTGAAACAATTATCCATTCGCGAACAGTTCTTTGGTACAAAGAGCGAATAGTAGCAACACAAGCAGGATCATTGACTACAGATGAAGGTGGATCATTGTGCACAGAAAACAACAGTGAATCTAGACAAGAAGAATTCCACAAAATCTGCAAGCCAGTAAATTATTCAACCGTTAGTATCAACCAATGGCAAGAAGCAAAGTAAAACAAATTTGACACTCGATACAAGCAGCAGCGAAACGCCACCTGAGGAAAGCGATCTCTTAATTGATTCAGCAAATTGACTGAGATATCTCGTATATGCTCATCCCTTTGAGACAAATTTTTTACAAGGAAACTGGCATGTGTGGACAACGTAGATTCCCTATACTCTGCTTCAGGTCCAGTCTCAGACATCCTATCCTCCTGCAGCAAGTTACAAAAAAGAGAAGAAACTGAATGGGGGGATGCAAGAGAAGAGGATCAGCAATTTATGTTTGTTTAAAAACTATGATCTCCATTAGCTTTTTCACTAAGAAAAAGTAGCTAAAAAGGTATGCTATACAGTTCAAAGTTGATTTCTAATGTGACGAACTTTGTCCATAACAGTTTCAAAATGTTCGTCTTCAGCTAAAGAAATTTAAAATGCTCTAAGTCGAGTACAGATATACGCAATTGCCTCCAGATGCAAAAAGAATGCCCCTTATCCCTATTTTCTACGATAAATTCCCACGCAATCCCCCAAAGAGTCTAGATGGAAAGAGGCTACGCCGTTTGATGCATATGATGGTGGAATGCAATAACCAATAAGAAGCAAAATAATCAGCAGTTTTGGTCTGCACTCGTTCAGAAAGAGAAAACAACAATGAAAACAACGTACTATTTAGGCAATTGAGAATTTTGCAAACAAAACGAGGGGCTAAATTGTTTCGAAGGCATAAATTGGAAGCTAACAAATTCGTAAAGAGAGAAGGGAAGACAGTTATTAAAATATCCATATGGGAAACACACACAGCAAAGGCTATTTAACGTACAAGATACACATATAAATTGTAAGCAAAGCTGAATACAGAACATTATTGCACATAAGTTAAAAATACAAACAAGATGTATACAAAGATGAATGCTGAATTTAATAGATATAAGTTAAAATGTTTAAGTAAACAAACCTATCATACTCTGAAAATATACAGTTTAACTGTTCTTTTTTTTTTTCACTGCATTTGGTATTCGACAATATTTTTCATTTAGTTCTATGAATTCTCGATGATTTGTGCATTCTGTTTCTTTCACTTAACTTGCATTTCTGGTATCCTTCAACCATCATATTATAGTACCCTTTATAAGAAAATTTAGATATACTGGTAATTTATAACCTTATAACTGCAAGTGATTAGTGTGTACAGCAAGACATAGCAGAAAGTTATAAGTACCAGCCACGCTACTGCTGTTTCAAAAGCCCTGTGAACAATTGCAGTCAAGCACTGAGAGACAGCCGGCGTGAGACCAGGACTCTTTAAGTATTCGAAGACACAGCTGAAGGCACTTCTAGAAGCTGTTGAACTAGGGCCCACACTGAGAATCCCACCATTACTACTAAACCGTATGATCTCCAAAAATGCTACAGCAAGTAGATAAGTTGACTTGACACCTGTAAAGGCCAAATAAAAATTATCTGTGAAGCCTAGAAACATCTCGATCATCATTTGTATCTAAGCAAAGAACATCTCAAAAACAATTAAAATTCATTAAGAACTTGATTTCCTTCTCAAAGCAAATCCTAACACGAAGAAATTCAACAAACCGGAAATTGTGCTCATCGCTGAAACTTCCATACGCCCTCCTAAAGCAGCAGAAAGAGCAGTTCTTTGGCTAACGGCAGCTTTCTCATTGCCACTACCACGCCGACTACCTGGGTTATGAAGAGCATTAAGTTCCAACTCATCTTCAAGCCACTTCACGGAGCTCACAACCTGGTAAACAGCACGTCTTAGACACCTTATATAAACTATTCGGTTAAACGAATTACATTATTAACATGAAACGAAAAACATTACAAGATTCAAGATGAAAAGAAATCGCACATTTATTGGCCTATTACTTTTGAAGTTATGGCTTGTGAGTAGGATAAACTATACTACCTTGAAGTAAATAACAAGAACAACATCCCATAATCTTTCTAGTCTCTTTGTCTCCACATATCACATCCCTCACAATGGTTTAAAAGCTAAAAGCGCACAAAAATGATATGATTAAAGCGAGAAGTGAAGCGAAGGCTTCCTTGAAGTGAGTTGTAAAATTTACAAAAATATAAAAAAATCAAACATATATCAGTTTAGTACTATAATAATATCTCAATTAATATAACTAATTCTGGCATTCAGTATGCAATAATGTTGATAGTAATCCAGCTTCTCAAAGTTGAGATTCAATAAACCAACAATTTTTCGTTGGGATCACTTTGTGTGTCATTGTTTGAAGCACACACTTCTATGAAGTGCATGGCTTCACTCATCAGACGACAAGCCTTCATTTCACATCATTTCATCGCTTCAAGCGACGAAGCAATGGCTTCTAACAACATTGATCCCTCCCTTCTCAGAAAATTGAGATCAAGAAAAATATCAAACATGTGGATAATTATGTTATCTTTAGACATGTGATATCCTTATTTTCGGTTTGGAAGTAAAATGCACCAATACTGTAGTTCTTTCCACTCAGTCAAAAGGACCAAAACAAAAGAGACAGCCATATAAGAGACTTATGTAATGAGAACTCGAGGAACTTTATTTTTTTGATAACCAAGAAATCCCCGAGGCCCAGTGGCCCTTGATCCAAAATTCGATAGATAGTGGGGCCGCCACTCTACCTTTCTCGACTTAAATACCAGGCTTTTGTCTCTCGCAAGTTAAAAAACGTATTGTGCACCTAATCCACTAATCACGGGTTGCGATCTTACCACTAGACCAGAGCCCTGAGGGCAAGAAATTGAAGAACACAATCACAAGACATGCTCATATAAAAATCGTCTAATGAGAGGTTTTTCTAGAAACCTTAGCTACATTCATAGAATTAGATGTGCTAAAGTAAAGGATGTCACGAAATATATTAGGGTTAGAAAGGCTTGTGATAAACCCAAATAGTATCCCTATAAAGGTTTGGAAGTGCCTTTGGGATGTCGGAATACCATAACTAACCAAGTTACTCAATGTCATTATATTAAGAAGTGAAAAGACGCCAAACAAGTGGACAAGAGTACCTTGGTTCTGACTATAAAACAAATGAGATGTTCAAAGTTGTGTCAATCAACTAGATATAAATTGGGTCAATGATGAAACTTTAGGAAAGAACAACAGAGTGTAGCCTTGGAGACATTAGAACACTACAAATGTGATAAGCGACAAGTTTGGTTTTATGTCTAAGCAGACCTACAACCAAAGATATATTATTGAAGATTGATGAAAGTTTATAGAGAGACAAAGAAGGATCTCTATGTGCTATTCATTGACATAGATAAAAAATAGATATGATAAAGTGCTATGAAAAGTCTTTTGGTGGGTGTCTGAAAAAAAGGAACTCATACCAAGTACGTAATTACTGTAAAAGATATTTAAGAGCAAGTTGTCACATGTGTGAGAATAGTGAGAAAAGTTTCTCATGACCGTGGATTTACACCAAGGATCTGCCTTGAACTGATACTTGTTTTAGCCTAGTTATGCATGAATTAATCAATAGTATCTTGATAGCATACAGGATGATATTCATTGTGTACAATTTGCAGTTGATATTGTGTTAACTCACAAACTAGCTAGGGAATATTGTGGAGAACTACTCAGAGCAAGTAGTTTAGAATAAGTAAAAGTAAACATAATACATGAACAGCAAGTTTAGGCCAGTGTTATCAAAGGCGAAAAGCGCAAAAAAGCTCTAAGGTCTGGTGGGGCTTTAAGCGCAAAGAGCAATAAAGTGCGGGCTTTAATGAAGAAAGACGCAAATGGAGAAAAACTACAAATATCTATATATATATATATATGTGTGTGTGTGTGTGTGTGTGTGTGTGTGTTATCCAAGGCTAATATCTATAAGCATGAATACCAAATACATGGACAAAGAAATTGAAGAAAATTTAAAATAAAGTGAAATATCAATTGTTTAGTGTCGCCTCTTCAGAATTACGCTCATTGGAAAGGAAAAATATGCCTTAGAGCCTTGATGAAAACACTTAAGCGCCCGCTAAGCGAGACGAAGTGCCCAACATGTTTTGAGCCTCGCTTCAGGGCTAAGCGCGCTTTTGAACTTTAGGCCCATAAGAAGAACAAAGATAAAATAAGATTAGACGGAATTGTTATGCATATATGCAGAAAATTCGGATATCTAGACTTAGTGCTCTAAAGGAATGGCATAATAGAGACCTAAAATAGGAATGGTCCAAATGGAGGATTGATATGCAATGTAAATTATGAAGATACCTAATAAATCAAAAGATAAAAGATAAGTTCTATAGAACAGTTGTGAAACGGGTAATGTATATGAAGTGAATATTATGTCTCAAATAAGTGTTGTAGAAATGCAAGTGTTAAGATCTCTACTTTTTCTGATGAAGTGTTAAGATCTCCACTTTACCCCAAGAAAATGCAAATGTTAAGATGAATATACAATCATATAAAATTAGACAAGGTTAAAAACAATCACATCAGATAGAGGATGCAAGTAGCACAAATAGAAGATAAATTGAGGGAAAGTCGTCTGAGATGGTTTGATCATATCCTAAGTAGACATCCAATATGCAGAAGCATGACAGTACAATAATTGAAGGTACTAAAAAGAGACAGTGCAAAGCGCAAAATCACGTTGAGAGGAAAAAAAAAAAAACAGCCCGGTGCACTAAGCTCCCGCTATGCGCGAGGTCTGGGGAAGGGTCGGACCACAAGGGTCTATTGTACGCAGCCTTACCCTGCATTTCTGCAAGAGGCTGTACACGTTGAGAGAATTAGCCTCAAAAGAACTTCAATCTATCAGAATTAATGCTAACTTAGCTAAGAACTAACAACTTTTAAGCAAGGATCCGGCAACATCAACTAGTTTGATTTAGACTAAGTTCTTATTGTTCTTTAAGTTACACTAGGTTTGGTAGGAATGAGTGTGAGATTTAAAGAATCCTCACTTAGAAAACCTTTAATTTGCCTAAACGGATAAATTATTTACGAATATTGGAATGAAATGGATGAAGGGGAGCCTTGGAGCAATGGTAAAGTTGTCTCCATGTGACCTATAGGTCACGGGTTCGAGCCGTGGAAGCAACCACTAATGCTTGCATTAGGTTAGACTATCTACATCACACCCTTAGGGTGCGGCCCTTCCCCAGACCCTGCGTAACGCCGGATACCTTGTGCATTGGAATGAAATGGATCCGCAAAATGAACCTTTTTTTCTGTTCATGTTGTTGTGATGTAGGTTTTTCCAAAATGAACCTCATCTTAATCAAGGAAGATGAAGAAAAAGAGCAAAATTAGAGCTAAATGAGTAAGAGGAATTACTAGGAAAACCGCTAAACTACTAAGTTGGGATGAAAATATGTAGCACACATGACATAGGAATGCACCAACAGGTGCAACATCTTAAGCATTTTCTTAACATGTTTCTCGAGATTGACCTACAATAGTTGCAACAAGGCAGCAATTTCAACATAAGTAGTAAGCATTCTAGGAGAAGATGATAACAAAAATTTGTTAGACGCTGAACTTCTAAGTCAGAACCAAACTTACAAGTGGTGGGGTTCCTTGAGAAATGCGTTGGACAGCGGAGGACCAATCAGCACTCCACATGTATGGACCACTCACCGCTTGAAGTGCAATTGCTCCCATGCTACCAACACTGTTTAGAGTCGTTGATACTGACTTTGCCATGCCATTAAGGTTCTGTAATGGAGGAGCCAACCCAAAGAGAGCAATATAGAACCACAAGTTTCTAAACAACTTCAAGAGTGAAGGTTCAACATCTACAGTAGGATCAAAATCTGAACATATCTCAGCCACGGCAGGAAGGAGAGGCCCAAGAAAATCTGCTCCACTCCTGCAAAATACAGTCCCTGAGTTCATCCAGAAACACTCCAGTAAAGCACATTCTCAGCCAACATTACAAAAACCTACTTTCCACTTTTTGACTCTGCAGCCAAGCCCACATCTGAGCACAGGGATAGCAAACGTTGACGGTAGTCTGTACGCAACTTAGGAGTAGTCAAATCTCTGGCAATCAGAAGAAATCCTGCGGGAAGTGTCTAGAATGTGATTGAACATGTGAGCAATCGATCAATTAAAGATAATGATAATTAACTGCTATAATATGATAAAAACACCATGATCCCACCTCAACACGCTCTGTTGTGGCCTCTGGGGCTGTGGTCTTACTTTCAGCTGAGCCAACAGCAGCAAGTTTACTTAAGTAACTCCTTGTCATCAGAACAACAGCTTCACGGTAGGACTTCTCAAAACCTAAACTTGCCATACGAGCAACAGCATCAAGAAGCTGCAGCAGCTCAACAAAAACAGGTTGAGTAACTCAGAAAGTGATTCAATTAGCTCAGTTAACAGAGTAAAGGCTTTCAAAACTTGAGTAAATGTTGCAGAGATACTGCACTAGGTTTGTGATGAAAAGAGATTTTCATACTCGGAGTCTCAATAAGCCTGGTATTGATGCATCACGCTCCTCTAAACTTTCAATGAATTTAGGCAATATCATATCCACAATTTCAGGCCTCTTAACTGAAGAATTCAGATCAGCTAGTAACCTTATAACGTTCAACTGCAGGGAAGGAGCTGCCTGCTTCTCCTTCTCTACCTGGAAATGTAGGCAGTTGCAAATAATATTATCAAAACAGAGACTAATAAAGAAACACTAAGAGAATTAAGCAATATGTCCTCCATGAAAAAATGCAAATACATGTAAGCCTCTTAGGTGGGTGTTACCATATTCTACGAGATTCCCCACCTTGGTTTGTAGAAGTATTTCATGAATATAAAGCATTTATTGGAAAAGGAGAGGATATTTAGCAAATGTTTTTTTAGATTGTTAAGGGAATAAATACTATTTTGTCACAGGCCAACCAGAAAGATGCTTGTCTAATGGCACAACTATGAATTTGCTCATCAAACTGTGATTTCAAACCTCTACTTGCAGAAACTTAGATATTCCAAAGCTATAGCTCAGTTGGTTGGCTACCTGAACTTTCAGCTTGTTGGTGAAGGTTCAATTCCCCACCATGTAATCCTCTCCCCCCTTTCCCCTTCCCCTATCCCCTATGTAATTAAAAAGATTTTGAAAAAACAATAAATAAATAAAAAACAAAAAAAACTATACTTCAGCTATAGGTTGTGCAGCCTGTAAAGCTGGATAACAAGCAAACTTCAATGTAAATGGATGCATATAAGCTATAAAAGTATTAGATTTCAATGCTTTATCATCAGCAAATGTCAAGAAGAAGACCAAGAGATTTTCTCAGGTCAAAGGAAAACTAACTTCGATTGTTTTCTTTGATGAGTAAACTATTTTCAACTTCTTTTATTGGTAACATATCTTCTTCTTATTTTATTTTTTTTGAGAGGGAATCATTAAACAATTCCTTATCAGTCTTGACTCCTTTCAATAGGAACAACAATTCAACTAGTACATAACAAGTATGGAACAAAGAAATATAATGGTACTAGGTTGACCTAAAGTCTTCCTATTTATATAGCAGGATCAAATAGAATTGAAGGAAAATGAATGTGATAAGACAGAATTTTTGATAAATTATATTTTTTTGATTGGTAACTATCTCAACTTTTTTGATACAAACTTTTCACAACATTTACAACGAACAACAACGAAACGAAATATTTCACATGATATACCAATTGACTCCTAAAGGAAAATCAAACATACAGGTCCCTAAGCAAGCATTCAAAAAGCTAAGCACAATTTCTAAGGGGTCCGTGACTCACAAGAAAAATCCTTCCCTTCTGTGAGCCTAGGAGAAACCAGAAACTCAACAGTGCAGATTAAACCACTAATCAAGACATTAAATGCCAAAAGTTTTGTCCTTGCAGCATGAAAGAGCACATTCAGTTTTTTATTATCAAAACTAGAGAAAGAGCAAATTTCTGAGGGAAATAAAGAGGATGTTTACACAACAATCAGTTGTAAAAATTACAGACATTTGAGGCACAAGTCAATCTTGTCCGTTCTTAGGCCTTAAAACAACCAAATCTAAGAAAAAACAAAAGCTCACAGACTAATCTTGAACTCACAACTTGATAACACAGTTTTACTTCAAGAAAAATAGATAAAAGCTTGAATAATGACCTAGCAATTGAAGCAGAACACAATGAAGCTAGACTCTAGAGTTGGGTCACAAGGAAGCTAGACTCTACTGGAGTAAATTAAGAGGGAGAAAGATAGATGAATTTAATTTACATTAACTGTAAGATCAAGTGAACTGCAGAAGTCGCCACACATTTTAACAGTTAACACACATTCAATGACACAGTCTCTGATCTATACAGTCAAAAGGGTCTTCACCACTCCAAGTTATCAACATGAAAAAGCTGATAGGAAACAATCAACCTGGAAATGCCAGTTTTTGTGGGAGAGGGAAGGAGTGGCATTAATCAGCAGTGTGCTAGATACTCTTCAAACATACTTAATGTCTCATTTCTATGACATCAAAGGTGGAAATGTTGCTCAACAGCATAGGAAGGACTTTTATGTGGGAAGGAAAAGCGAAAATCTTTTTTGGCAGAATACCTCGTGACCCCCCTAAACTTGACATGTTTTATTTAGTGCACACTGAGTATACACAGAGTATATACCAAGTAAAAGTTCAATGTCACAAAAATATCTTCCTTCAATTCCAGGCCACCAATTATGACTAAACATTTTTTTGTTTTTTCATCAATATAACCAAAAAGGTTGCTTGTATAGTTTAGGCTTAGCTAGGTAGATAAAATGGTAACAAAAAACCCATAATTTTGCAAGGAAAACACATTGAGGTAAATATGACATCACAAAATTAAACCTGAAAATGCTAAAAAGGAGCAATCTTGACACACACGTGTGAATTTTTACCTTGAAAATGCTAAAAAGCTAAGTTGCTCGGACTCTTCACTTTCAGTGCCGCACCCGTGTCGACACGACGTGGGTGTGGGTATGGGTGTGGGATCCGTGTCGGATCTGGTCAACCGATTTTGGGTACTTTGACCAAAATCAACGAAGAAATTTGGGATAGATATAATGATTTTTGAAAACAAATCAAAAGCTAGGGTGATATGGAAGAAAATGGAATACCTTCTATATATAAATTTCTATGTCAGTCCTTTTCCTTTTATCTCCTTCTAAAATTCTACTCTTGTTCAATATTTTCTCCTTCTCGGAATACCTTGTAAGTTTTCCACATAATGCCTCATAATTTAGACATATTTTTATAACTCTATTTTTAAATAATTGAATTATTTTTAGCCGAATCCCCGCACCCATATCCGTACCTGGATCCGTACCCCCGAATCTTTAAATTTAGATCATGAAGGATCTGACCTCTAGATCCGCACCCGTATCGGACACCCGCACCCGAGTCCGAGCAACTTAGCTAAAAAGGAGTAATCTTGACACACAAAAATGCTTACAGTTGTTGTTAGCTTGTTGTAAATGGAAAGATGTGAAATAGACATTTTGATAGAGTTTCTTTAGCTTTTTAAGGCTTAGCCTGCTTTATTCAAAGTTTGTGTATATTCCTGCACTCTCATATTGGTGGTTTTACTGCGACAAGATTCTTACTATACCTATCCAAAAAATAAAGATGAAGAGGAAGAGCCAGATGGCATATTCTTCTTTTGTGGACTACTAATGTGCGTCAGGCACAAAACAAAATTAAAAAGAAGGGAGAAAGCCCAGATTTGCCCCTCTACTATGGTATATTATTTACATTTGTCCCCTGTTATACTTTTCGTCCAAATCAACCCCTACCGTTAACAAACTTGTTAGAATTGCCCCTAACCCTAACGGTCCTCCATTATGGCAGCCGACCCCTCAATTAAAGAGCCACGTAGATAGCCAAGTCAGCACCTATTTTTAAAATGCCTTTATAGTAAATAATTAAACTCACTTAAAATCCCTAAATTTAATAGCCCCACATCATAGCAGCTCCTTCTTCTCCGTAAAAGACCTCCACTGCTGAAAAAGTTGAGGTTCATCAAGAGGAATCGGCTGCACCTTCAAAGAAATCACTCGGTGCATTAAATTCTTCCATAAATTTCCCTTTCCCCCAACTTGCTCTCTTCTTTCTCCATAATTAGAGTAAATGAATCAATTATTCTTCTACCAGACCCTTTTGTCACATGTTATTTCTCCTGATTGCCTTCTCCACCTCTTCAGCAAGTTGAGAGGTAAAGCTATTTCCAATTAAATGTTAAATTATTTTAAGTTTCTTCTCCCCTAATTGGACAAGATGTGGGAGTTGAGGCTGAGATGGTTCGGGCACGTACAGAGGAGGAGTACGGATGCTCCTGTTAGGAGGTGAGAGAGGCTGGCCGTGACGGAGCTGAGAAGGGGTAGAGGAAGGCCGAAGAAGTATTGGGGAGAGGTGATTAGGCAGGATATGGCGCTACTTCAGCTCACTGAGGACATGATCCAGAATAGAAGGGTGTGGAGGTCGAAAATTAGGGTAGTTGGCTAGTAGGTAGTCGAGAGTTCCCCGTTCTTTTTTAGTAGTATTAGTAGCTCCTTTTTTTCGTTCGCTCTGTGTATTGTATGTTCCAGTTTGTTACTGTTTGATGCTATTTTCTGTTACTGGTTTCGTTGTTGTTGTTGTTGTTGTTATTGTCATTGTTGTTACTATAGTTGTCTTTCTCCCCTTTTCCTTATCGTCCTTTGTCCCCCTATTCTTTATTTCTTCTTCCTCTTTCTTCTTCGTCTTCTTCCTTTCTCTCTTTTCACCTTTTCTTGAGCCGAGGGTCTATTGGAAACAGCCTCTCTACCTCGCCAGGTAGGGGTAAGGTCTGCGTACACACTACCCTCCCCAAATCCACTTGTGGGATTATACTGAGTATGTTGTTGTTGTTGTTCCTCCCTAATTATTTCTCCCCTATTTGTTGGAGTTTATTCGAGGATTGAGATTAGAAATTCTTGTTATGTTTTGCATATTTAACGAGTTGATTCAATTTGGTGGCATCTGATGCTAATTATTTCTTTTTAATTGATTTTTCAAATGAGTCTTGGATGGAAAATATGATGACCTTTCAGAGCAGTCATTCTATATGGTTGGTGGAATTGACGAGGCCATTGCCAAGGAATCTACAGCTTAGATTATGAACTCCATTGACTTTCTTTCATTCAACCGCTACTGGCTTCTGTTCATAAACTGTTGGACCTGGAAATGAAGCACCATCTTTTATGAATGCGTACTTTGTGGTTGCGAAAGAGCTTTAATGGAGAGGGTGAATATGGAGGTTACTCTGTGTGTAGTGTTCTCAGGTGGTGATTTTGAGAAAAATCGTTTGATAGAGGTGGTGCTTTTGGAATTTGTATTCCCGGCGATGATGGTGCGGTGAAGGGATGGGAATAGTTTAAGGAAAGGGGGTGGGGTTTGTTTGAAACTTTTCGTGGGACCCTTAAAAATTGCTGACATGGACAATTTAATTGAGGGGTCAGTCGCCATAGTGGAGGGTTGTTAGGGTTAGGGGCCATTATGACAAGTTTGTTAACGGTAGGGGTTGATCTGGACGAAAAGTATAACGGGGGACAAATGTAAATAATATACCATAGTAGAGGGGCAAATTCAAACCTTTTCCCTAAAAAGAATAAATAAAAAGTCATAGGACGTTATTGTACATAGTAATAGATGTGTTTATCCATATATGTCCAGTATAATAGTTTAATCAGGAAAAAATTACCGAAATGACTTATACTAGAACAAATGGTACGTAACAACGTTCTACCTTCCAGAATTGGCTCCATTTGCAATATGCGGAGCAAATGACTAGCAACTTTAACTTGCAAATAATTTTATCTAGCGACTCCAAACAACAGGCAATGTTTACTACCTCTTGATTCATCAACAAACATCCATTTACTTCCACTAGCTTATGATTAATGTGTGCGAGTTATTCAATGGCCAGTAAACTGCAAGGTAAAACTAACCTCTTCCTCATAACGATTCCTTTCACAAATAGGAAACCCCATAATAAAAGTGTCCACAGGAGATCGATCCTTGTTCCATCCAAACTGAATTATCTCGCAACTTGTCTTCAACACGCTTTCAAACAAGGCCCCCTGGTTGCTGCCCCAACTGTCTGCCTGTGGTGAAAAAACCCATAATCAAGAAGTTATGCTAGATTCTGCAATCACCATTGAACCATTAAGTGCGACTTAATGCAGCTGAATGTTGTACCTGAGCACATGTCGCCAGCACAAGAGGCTTAAACCGAATGAGCAGCACTCGAAGCATCTGACCATCACGAGCAACAGCAGCATGGGAAATTCCAGAAAGCAAGGAGCGAAATAGCTCTTCACATGCTCTCAACTTTCGCCACACCGAGAATAAACATGCCTCTGCAGCCTCTATCAATGAAGCAAGAGCTCCCTGCAACAATCTTTTTGATGATTTTCCATCCAAATCAAGGGATGCAAGAGTTTTAATCTGCAATCTGGCTGCTGCTTGATAAACAGCAAGTTTGGCATTGATCCTAACTTTCAGCAACTGCCCTTGTTCTGACCAGTCACGCTTCCTTATCTGCCAGTCAACCAAGTTAATTAGACCATCCTTTTCACTAACTTTTTCATCTTCTCTTCTAACGAGCAATAAACCACACATTTAACGAAATAAACTGCAATTACATCATGCTTTCTAGTAACATGCAATTTCTACTCTGAAGAGCAAAGGCACTGCGGATAATTAAACAGAATAAACTACATTTTAAACCAACCCTTTTTCCGCAACAATGCAGCTACTATCCTAAAGACCAAAAATTCACCACATATATTAAACTGAATAAACAGCAATATCTTGAAATGTTACCTTTAAAAATGCTACCATCGACTGAAATTGCAGCTTTACGATACCTCTAACATTATCCAATAGATTGGCCTCAATAGAGACTTTTTCCAGGACATTTCCTATCAATTTCAAAGCCATTTCTCTTTTCTCAAGGCTATCAAGTGGCTCCTCTTCGAATGAGGCAATAGCTCGTTGTTTCTCTGCGCTGCCATCTCCATCATTGTACCCACCACCACTACTTCCACCTAACAAATCTATATTGCTAACGCTCATAGGTGAACTATGAGAGGAAGAAGTTCCAAGAAGCTCTCGGGGAGAGCTAGGGACGAAATTATCAAACTGCTCGAGCAGACCCGAAACCAACTTATTAGCATCAGAAGGAACAATAGGAGGGAAATAATAACACATTGCTTTCAAAACTGCCTTCGATATCCCCAAATCTCCACTCCTGTTACCTAAAGCTGATGTCACAATATCCCCCGTGAATCTAGCTATGTCGGCAGAAAATTCCGGAGATAATTCACATGCTTTACAAATATATTCCAAAAAATCACGGAAAAATGAAACAATTGAGTCGTTTGTAAGGGATTGAGGCCAAAAGTGCGGGTTAAAAGAGGAAGGAATTGAACGATAGAAGGCGAGAACGAGGGATTTGGGCATTTCATCCGAATGGTTAGGACATTTGGAGAGGAATCGTGCAAGGGCGAGCATGCCATTGAGTTGAGACCTTGAAACCCTAGGAGAAGATCCAACGAGTAAGGCTTCTGCTGGAGGGCATCTGCCGCATATCCATGCTAATTTCTCTGCGAATTGAGCTGGGTTTTGTGCGATTAAATCACATAGCTCAATCAATGACTCCATTTTTAGAAATAATTGTGTCAACAGAATGAACCAAAAAAATTAAAGAAATCACAACTAGATCAGGAAATAATAGGCAAAATTAAAACTGGAAAGGGCCCGATCGGCTGGATCAGGGACCTGGAGGAAAATGGAAATGTGACGGAGCCAAAAGAATTCACGAATGCGGTAATGGATATTATAGATTTAATAGGAAAATTGTAATAAGAATGTGTCAAAGAGGATAATGGAGGAGAAATGAGGTGCAATTCGTGAATTCCGATGCCGGCTCCTTGTTACGTCGCTGTTTTTTTTTTTTTTTCCTTTCTTTTTCAGGTTGGGGGAAGCACACTGCACATCGCGCGCCTCGCTCAGATTTTTTTGTTCTTACGTTCGTACTACTATGTCTTTTTCCCCAGATTTTGATGCAGGCGCGAATTATTCGGCAAAATTAACTGTACTCCGTGCGTCTCGTAATTTCATACTGAGTAGCAAGTATTATTTGATGAAAACAAAAGTACTAGTAAGTATTATTTAAGTAGGGAAAAAATTCAAATTTGCCCCTACACTATATATGAAATAGTTTAAATTTTTATTTTTTTTAAAGTTGGGTCAAATATTGCCATTATCAAAATGGGCTAAATTTATTTTGCTAACGGAAAGTTAATCGAAAAAGGGTCAAATATATCCTCTACTATGTGAAAAGGATTATTTATACCCTCTGTTATCCAATGGGTCCACCACATCCCCTAACGTTACAAAATAGGTGAAAAAATACCCTTTCGCCTTCGGGGCATCCACCACGTCCAATACCATCCTACGTGGTCTGACATTTTACTGAGTGCCACGTGACAATACCACCTCACTGCCCCAACCCCCATTTTATTTCTTTCCCACTTTTTCCTCCACCGCCACTTCGCATTCACCCAAACACCACCGCTAACATCACCTAACCACCACAATCACTAACTCACTTCCAGAACTCCCTCCCCGCGGAAGTCGCCCCTCCTCTTTGTAATTGCACTAATCCTTAAACATGAATAATAAAAAAATCCCAGAAAAATGGTTGCATATGCACTTTAGAGTAAGATTGTAAATGAATTAAATCAAATTCAATAAACAAAAAAGTGTGAGAAAATTGTCAACTGACAAGGCAAAATAGTATCCTAGAAGAATCCCATGAAAAACAATCTGGTGATGGCATCATTATGACATATGACAACAAATGTTGGGAAATAACTATAAAAAAAAATCTCGCATTAATTACCTCAACTTAATAGATGACGCATACTGGAAAAGCTATATGTGAAAAAGCCATATTTGAACACCTGATCTCCAGTAGAACCATAAAGCTATTCTTCATTGTTCCAAGATGCATGCACAGTATATTTGTCAAATAGTTGCTACTCGCTGAAACAATTACAAGTCCAACAAATCATATGCGATTCAAATAGAGTTAAAGGCTCCTTTCTCTAGTTTTATTAATTATTGTTACGTACTCTTTTGTAAGTCAAACACATCATCTATGATTTTTTCTAGCTTTTTTTACTATGATTTGAAAAGTCACATAACTTCATCGTGGCTCATGTTTTCCAATATTTACTCACTATCTTGTAATTTCAACTTTAAAGTTAAAGGAAAGCAATTCTAAATGTCTAAGATCAGTAGGAATAGTAGGTAATTGTAAGTAATTTATCATGTATTTAAAGTTTTTTATTTCCTAATTAAGAACAAAGAAAACTCACTGAGCAAATATAGAGTAGAAGAAATTATTTCACAATTGCAGTAGGAAGAAAGTCGGAGCTTTTTCCCTATAGTCAATAGTTGTGCAGCTAATTTAATTTTATTGAGAATTTATTGTTATTCACTTTTAAGGATTTTGTCACGCCCCGAACTCGGGGAGCGCGACCGGCGCTCAACCGAGTGAACCCGATCAAGCAAGCATGTTAGATACTTTCTACCCAAACTCTCTTATAAATAAAGATAATACATGTTTTCGTTAATTAGACAATAAAGAGATCATGTGTACAATACCAATTCATTACCATTAGTTACTTCATTTTAAAGTCTCAAATTACACACATTTTCATGGTATGAAGCGAAACAAGTAATTCAAACACAATATAACTTGTTTGACTTCCCCCAATACTAATATACAACTCACACTATGTCTACGGAACCTCTAATAGATATGAAAGAGTACTATGATAGTGCCGGCAACAAGGCTCTGGCTATACCTCAAACACAATATACGAGGAACAAAAGATACATGACCCTGAAATGAAGTGGGGATCACCAAGTCAGTTGGGAAGAGGGTGTACCGCTATCACTGATCAATGTCTCATGCTGTGGAACCACCTGCATCCATTGAAGATGCAGCGCCCCCGGCAAAAGGGACGTTAGTACATATGGAATAACGATTAATAATACAAGCAAGAACAATCATAATATCAGTGGAAGCCTCAAACAACATCAAACCTCAAGTTAGGACCAAGACAGTGTTCAAATAAATTTCTATATTTTAAGTTGGGAAATCTTTAGTACCAATATGCCAACGTTCACAACACCAATACCACTGTACGTTTATCACGGAATCCGATCACGACTCGATCAGCTAGGCAGTCTCATCTAAGACATCAACCACCATCACGATTTCAATTACAATTTCCAGCACAATCACCACCATGTGTGCGGCATGGCGTCCGATCACGACCCGATCGGCTAGGCCGTCTCACCACAATAATGTGTAGATCGACGTCATCCTTTTCTACCAATCATCTTGTTTCATACTTCTTTCACATCTTTTTATTTCATTGGCACTAGTGGCCACAATTATAAAATCATTCTTGGCACGTCGGCCGTATTTAGTATTTCATGCTCACCTTTTTCACTTTCAAACATCATCATCACCATCAACAACAAGGCGTTTCAAATCAAGGTTTTTAGTACACGTGAGGAATTAAGAGTCTTAAGCACATAGAAATTTTCACAAGATTTGACATAATAGCCTTCGTTTGAACTTGACTTGAAATCAAAATATTTTTAATGCACAGCTCATACGTTCGAACACATTCTCAAATAATAACATAACATGATAAAAGCATTTGGGATACATATTGAACATATATCTTTCAACACAGGCTTATTCGGAATAACCAATTTTATAATGAACAACTCGGGACTTATATAAATTACATGAATACCGTGAGATTCAATTCTAAGAGAGGAGTTTAGCCAACATACCTTGATTTAAGCTTTTCTTAAATTACTACAATGTTCTGAAAATCCTAGCAATTCCAATCTATTTTGAAACATAACAAAATTGAACACAAATTAGGAAGATATTCATGGTTTTAGCTCACTTGAGTATTTTATCAAATACTAGGTGTGCAAATTTGGCTACAAGGTTCTTCTACAAGATTTTCTTTATTCCACAACCCAATCTTTACTTATTTGAGCTCAACAATCTTCCCACAAACCTTATTGGTACATGCATGTATACATAATACCCTCACACCCAAGAATTATACTCCCAATCACCCATCTTTTACCCAAACTCGAAATTAAAGAATTGGGGAAATGAATTTTTACCTCTTTGAAGCCTTAGCAAGATCTTTGTGAAATCTTCAAGCCTTTAGCAAGAATTGATGAACAAAATAGCTAGGTCTTCTCTTTCTCTCTTGAAGATACTCTCACCTCTCTCTAAAAATATCAAATGAAACCTTTAAAAATGACCCCCAAAGCCTTTTTATAAAAATGGGATCATGTTATAAAAATCAAAAAAAAATGGAGCCCTGTCACAGATATGCAGTCACATATGCGATCGCATAATGCTTATGCAGTCCGCAAAATGGGCCGCATAATATCCCTCCGGAACTGGGCAGTGTTGCCTCACTCTGCGACCGGTCTACGCTCCGCAAACCTGTTCTGTGGTCACATAATGGACCGCAGAACCTTTTTCAAAAATTTATCATGCTGGTTCTGTGATGGGATTTGCGGCCCGCAAATCGATTATGCGGCCGCAGAATGAACTGCACAATGGTCCTAAAATTTATCTCAAGTTTCTGCTTCATTCTGCGACAGTTATGCGGCTCGCAGAGTGATTCTACGGTCGCAGAATGAACCGCAAAAATGCCCTACACTTCCGAAAAAAAAATTCAACTCCACAAACCACTAATCAACCCAAAAAGTCCGAGCCGCACATAACCTACCTCGGCATCACAAAATCTTAAATTTCTTTACGAGATTTTAGGGGGCCTTAAAGATTTATACAGATACAGAAAAAAGGGGACGAGTGATGGAGGATTGTGGTAGTGGGTTCAAAGTAGTGATAGTAATTGTGGTGGTTGGGTGTTGTTGGCGGTGGTTGTTGGATTAAGGAGAATGTAGTGGTAGATAAAAAATGGGGGATGGGTAAGATGGGGTTGGATCGTAAGGTGACATTTTCACGTAGCGTCTACCTAAGTAAAATGTCAGGCCACGTAGGATAGTATTGGACATGATAAAGGCCTTGACGGAGAAAGGATATTTTTGCACCTCTTTTATAACATTAGGGGTTGTAGTGGATGAATAGTATAACGGAGGGTATAAATGATCCTTTTTCACATAGTAGAAGAATATTTTTAACCCTTTCCCGATATCCAACGAATTAGCACCGCAAATTGTCATGTGTGCATGGATTTAAATTAAACTTACTCTTGATACCCTGCTGCCCCGTTTTACCACCCCAACCTCTAACTTTTAATCCCTCCCCCCCTTCAACCACCATCTCTTCGGCAAATAGCCTTCATCCATAACAATAAGTTTGTCATGGAGTTTATTTTCTTGGCTCTAAAATTGTAGTTCAACCAAGAGCGCCCATTTTGAAATGACGATATATCGAAAAGAACCTTAAGTTTAACTATTGCGGCTCAAAAGAGAGTCAAGAAAGTACGAAACATGAATTAATTCTTGCAAATGTGATACTAGGTCTTTAGAATCACCTTGTTTTTAGTTTCTGGTATATTGCCCAAGACTTGCAAATGCCATATACTTTCATTGCTTTAGATTCTTTTTTCAGTATATATTTTGTTGGGTGAAAAGTGCGAATATTGGTTTCTGGTTCACATATGCTTATATTTTGTGGTATGTATTTGTTTTTTTCCACAATTTTCTTTCATTTGTAGCAAATGTCCTGCAAAAGTATTATAAATAGAAATTAGGGAGAATGGAAAGAGAACACAAATGAATACAAGTTGCAGATACAAATATAAGTATCAGATCTCGTTCCCATTTATAGTAAGTCAAGTTTAACTTCTTCATTGATAGCCATGAATGACACCAAAGAGACATTACAAATAACAATCGTCCAATTTCAAACCTTTCAATACCGATCAAACAAGATCCAAACACACTCTTTTTATTTCTTACTTTTTTATATGTAACAACCCGACCAGTCATTTTGACTTCAGTTCGGTGGTTTGAGGTCATGAGTATCTTCATATGGTGTATTATGATTTGCGTGTATCGTCAATTTTGATTTTTGAGTGGTTCAAAATTTATTTGGAAGAATGATTCTCATTTTAGAAGCTTTAAGTTGGAAGAGTTGGCCAAGTTTGACTTTTGTAATTGACCTAGGATCAGAGTATTGATGGTTCCATTAGGTCCGGATGGTGACTTGGGCGTATGTTCGGATTTGAATTTGGATGTTTCTAGAAGGTTTTTGCTTGAATTTATGAAAGTTGCCAATTTGAAGGTTTGAAAAGTTCATAGATTTGATCGGGAGTTGATTTTGATATTATCGGGTTCTGATTATTGTTTTGGGAGTTATAATAAGTTCATTATGTCATTTGAAACTTGTGTGCAAAATTTAAAGTAATTTCAAATTGTTTAGGCGTGTTCGGCATAAGTTTGGAATTTGGAAATTTAAAATAGTTCATTAAGCTCTATTTGAGGTGCAATTCATGATTTTGATATTATTATGTGGGATTTGAGGTCTCGAGTAGGTCCGTATTATGTTTTGGGACTTATTGGTATGTTCGAACGGGGTCCCGAGGGGCTCAAGTGAGTTTCGGATTATTGTGGTCTTAATGGTAGTTTTGGTTATGGTTTTGCGCACCTGCGCAGGTGTGGTCGCAGGTGCGGATCCGTTTGTGCGGGAGAAGGCTTGCTTCTGCGAAGAAGAGGTTCCCGGGGGAGATTCACTTTTTGCGGAGATTTCAGCTGCAAATGCGATGTCGCATCTGCGGGTGGGTGTGCGCACCTGTGAAGCTTGGCCGGACTGAGGAATTTCTTGCGCTTGAGGAACCGCACCTGCGGAGTCGCAGATGCGATGGGTGGCCCGTAGAAGGATACTCGCAGATGCGAGATTTGTACCGCATAAGGAGTGTCGCAGATGCGACTGTTTGACCGCAAATGCGAAGATGCCTGGGTAGATCTTATTTATTTTGAGGGTTGAGTTATTTTATCATATTTTGAGATTTGGAGCTCGGGTTTGGGCGATTCTTGAGGCAATTTTCATGACTTGGATTGGGGTAAGTATTTTTTACTCGGATTTAATTATTTTACATGATTCCATCTTTGATTTTGGCATTTGATTGATGAATCTAAAAGAAAAATGGGGGGTTTTGTCTAAACTTTTCTAAAGTGAATAATTGGATTTTGAACATTGATTCAGAGTCGGATTTGAGTGAAACTAGTATGGTTGGACTTGTATTTGAATGGATTATCAGAATTTGTGAGTTTTGTCAAGTTCTGAGGTGCGGGGCTGGGTTAATATTTTGGTTGATTTTGAGTATTTGATTAAAACTTTAACCTGTATCGTTTGGGATTGTTTTCTATGGTATTATTGGATATTTTTGAGTTACTTTTGGCTATTTCGAGCCGTTCGGAGGTCGATTCGCGTGGGATGACATTTTTAGAGTATTGTTTTAGCTTGTTCGAGGTAAGTAACACATCTAAACTTGGTTTGAGGGTAATTATCCCTGTGAACTATGATATTGGAGGTGTGTTAGGGTGACGCACACGCTAGGTGACGGGGCGTGTGTGCGTAGACCGAGGTATTCATGATCTGGATAGACTTTAGGCTACTATAAGACTTGGGTGCTTTCATGCCTCGTTATATCCGTAGTTTCTCTACTTGTATGATTATTTGAGATATGATTCATGTAAGAAATTATGTCTAGGCTATGTGCTTAATTGTTTGAGATATGATAGAGCTATTTTTGCTGTTTCAAGCTATTTGGATCGGGTTGCACGCCACAAAAGATTGATATTTGGATCAGGTTGCGCGCCGCAACGGATTGATATTTGGATTGGGTTGCACGATGCAATGGTTATATTGATTATTGATTAGCGTTTGGGCCAGGATCCACTCCTTTGGGGTCTGATATTATAGTGAGCGCAAGTACAATGATATATAT
This sequence comes from Nicotiana tomentosiformis, assembly GCF_000390325.3. NCBI lineage: Eukaryota > Viridiplantae > Streptophyta > Magnoliopsida > Solanales > Solanaceae > Nicotiana > Nicotiana tomentosiformis. Next base: position 36,227,186 of record NC_090814.1, read on the forward strand.
GTGCTTTGGTGATGGCATTTGTGCCAGGTACCCGTACAATACTGAGTGTGGTTGTGTGTGTGATGGGGAGGGGTATTTGTGTTAGGCACCCGTACAGTGCTGAGTATTGTTGTATGTTTGATGGTGAGGGGCATATGTGCCAAGCACCGTGAGTGTGCTGAGAGTGAGTGTACTTGACGATTTAACTATAATGTTATTGATTTGACAAGTATATTTGGCATGTAGGCATAGAGATGTATTTTTCTCATGCTAAATGGTAAATAGATGTTATTGACTTGACATGTATATCTGACATGTAGGCATAGAGATGTATTTTCCTCATGCTAGATGGTAATTGAAATGTTTTACCTATTGTTGTTAAGTTGGAAATCACAATTCTCTTGATAAACTCATGTTTTAGTGACCTCGATGGTAAGATTGTACTTTGACTGTCATACTTGCAAAGCATGTCTAAATTTTCGTAATTGTGAATGGGCTGAATATGATATCTTTGAGTTATTTACTTTTACTATCTTCATTGTATTCTGAGTTGTTATTGATTATTGGTGTTAGATACTGATCTTCTTCCCAACTCGTCACCGCTTTCAGCCTAATGTTAGATTTATTATTTATTGAGTACATGGGTTTGCTTGTACTCATACTACACTTCTGTACCTTGCGTGTAGATCTTGGAGCTGATGTTACTGTGCATGGCGGGAGCTAGCTTTGAAGATGTACCTACTTTCCGGATATAGCTATCACTTGTCCTTAGTAGTTTTAGATTCGTATTCTGTTTATGTATATTCCAAATAGATATTGTACTTATTTTCATACCAGTTTTTGTAAATCTAAGTCTTAACGGCTCATGACTTATACTACCAATCCTTGAGTTATGGTATATAAATTCAATTATTTCCCTTAATGAGTTCTCATTTATTTTCATTTGAACTGTGTAACTATTGCTTGGCTTACCTAACGGGTTGGGTTAGGTGCCATCACGACTAGGTAGATTTTAGGTCATGACAAGTTGGTATCAGAACTCTAGGTTCATAGGTTTTCTGAGTCATGAATAAGTGTCTAGTATAGTCTTGCGGATCAGTATGATGACGTCCATACCTATCTTCGATAGGCTATGGGGCATGTAGGAAAAATTTTCATCTTTCTTTCCTTATCGTGCGATATTAATTCAGCTTGAAGTGTATCTCTTTGAATTCCTTCATCCACTCTTATGTTATGTTGAACACTAGGGATTAGCTGTGCATCAAGGGCTGGTAATGTCATGAATGAGGCGTGAAATGTGTTCTATATATTGTGGAGATAGGCCAGTCTTGAGGATTTAAGGCTAGGTTCAGACTGCAGCTTGGGCTCGGTAGTTTATGTTATTTGAGTATGTGCATTTGTACTCTTATGTCCGATAGTGTCCCTAGGAGTGAAATTGATGGTTCTGTGAGCGGTTGGGTAGATATATGATGAGTATTATATGACTGCGGAATGTGTTTAGATGGTTTGGATTTGATGGGAAGAATTCTGATTGGCATGCAAAAGGGCTATGGATGCTTGATTTCTGTCTTGACATGTTTTACGGCTTTGAGTTATGAGTATGTTAGGGATATTTCAGTTGTTCAATTGTGAAATAAAGTAGATTTTTATGTCTTGTTAATGAGTTCAGACTAGGGAGAATTTAGAGATTACATAGTGGTTGTGACTATGATAGGGTATAGAGAAATTCCAGTTTGAGGCTAAGTAGATGGGCTATCTCCTACGGGATGTTCTGAGGTTGTGTGATCCCTGTGATATTTCTATGAAGAGTTTCCTTTCTGCCAACGGGATGTGTATGTGCTACAATTTGAGTTCGGATTGCTTGAGGAAGTTTGCACGACTATCGCGAAGATGGATATGCACTTACCAGATGATTTGAGGTCTTTTATAATTAGAGCTACATGAGCGTATGAAGGATTTGGTTGAATTACAATGCGGGATTATGGTTGTTATGGAGTAAGGGTATTGTGGGTTATCAGATGTTATGTTCTACTGCTTCGAGCCAAGTAGGGGAGTCTGCTATCGACGAGCAGATTGCATGGTCATGTGTTATGTTAGTTTTGGTCTAAGGCATACTTGTGGATCGGTTATGACTTGAAGAGGTAGATGTCGAGGATGACTCGAGTAAGGAAATTGCTGGATGCATGATGTGTTGTACTTTATAAGCATATGGAAATCTTTGAATGATTCGGGTTTATTATTTGTAGTGGACGTAGTGTGCGAGGAGAAAGGATTCACTCTGTTGCTGAAAGGTGGGGGTTACTTCTTTAGATGATTGTGTGCTAATGAAGCGCAAGTCATTCAGCTCGTTTTGGCGGTACATTGGAGATTAGAGCAGGGTGGATGACCCTAGAGAAAGTTCTAATGAGTTCAACATTCATATGTGATATTTGAGATTTCCCGGATTTGTAAATGGCTAAGATCTTAGATATGCATTGTATGGTGTCGGGACTTGCAGTATTTCTGTAGAATTATGGATTCTACGTTTCAGTATTAGAGAAGTTAAGAAAACAACTGCAGACTCACAGAATGTCTCTTCAGAGTGGGAATTTTGGTTGCAGTACTATTGGGTGCTTAAGAGGGAATACAATGGCTTATGGGCTTTAGGATGACGTGGTTTCATGCTAGGATCTCTTGTGGTGAGATTTGGTTAAGGATTGTGGTGTACTGGCAAGGAGAAGTGTTAACTTGAAGGATAGTTGAGAGTAACTCAAAGAAATAGGTCAGCTTGGTAGTGGCTTGGATCAGCATAGTAATAAAAGTGATCGTTCTTTCGATGTGGCAAGCTTTACCGGTGTTTTGTAGCAATACTCTTGGGTTTGGCGACCTGCGTGACTTAGTTGAGTTGGAGGGATTCAGTCCTGATGGCTTAGTTATGTGCTAATGGGTGTCGATGAGTTTTCGATGATTTCAACCACGACTTGGGATAGATGTTTTCTACAGACATAATGAGTTTGTTGCGTATTGTGAGTTTCTCCTGGATGGGGTCAAGTGGAAGGTTCCTGGTTGATGGGGTGTCTATCCTACTTGTGATTCAAAGATTGATAATAGGGTTATCGTGTTTTCATATGATGGCTTGATAGATGCGGTGCGACGTGTGAGATCGAGGTTTGTATGTACAAGGTTGCGGTTCAGATTTGAATGGAAGTTCATGAGTTCTAGACAATATGGACTGTTTGAGATATTTAAAAGAATGATGGCACTATCTGATATCACCTGAGAAGGGTGCACATTTTAGAAGGAGCATTGTGTTTTGACTTGCGGATGCTTGACTGGTCTTACCGTAATCACCTAGTTGATCGACTGTGCTGTTTAAATGCTTCTATGTGGAATGGAAGAATTATGGAAGTATTTCTTGTGAGATGATTGTATATGAGGGATGTGTCAGTCATTTGAGTGGTGGAGTTGGGATCGGACATAGAGATTCTTGTATTATAGGGATTTGAAGACTAGGAAGGTTCTTAGAGGCAGATTGTTCCTTTGTTGCAGACGGTAAAGATATGTTAAGAGTTTGATGGCTGATTGTATGTGTTATGGTTAGGTTACTGTGGACTTTTGGTAGGTATTTTACTTACTTGTGGATGATCGGAGTTGATTTGGAGGCCACTGGTAGGCTTAATGAGAATGTGTATTCTACATCGGGTCAGATTTATTTACTCAGCACAACTACTGTTAAGGGGTGTGTCATCGGTTAGAGTTGATCTTATTCGTGTTCTGAAATATGATAAGTGTGGATTTTAACCACTTATTAGTACCTTCTTTCTTTAGTTTTAGTCCAAAAATGCTGATTTTTAACTCCAAATCTAATGAAGATGGTTGAATTACATGTGTGCTGGAGAATGTGAGCTCAATTAAGAATTATAACTCAAAGAAGAGATGATCCATCTAAGATTAGAATAGTGCGGTCCGCATAATTTTATTGGCGGCCGCAAAAGCAAACGCAGACCGCAAAAGATGATATGCGGCTGCAAAAGATGAGCTGAAGCTTCAGAGATTTTTGGTAGAAGTGTGGTCCGCAAACAAAAAAGTGCGGTCGCACTTGGTCCGCAAAACAGGTTCGCACTGACAAGCCTAAAAGATCAGAGAATATGCAATCCAACAAAGTCTGGAGCCTCTTCAAAGTGCGGCCCACAACAAATTTAGTGTGGCCGCAGAAGCTGAAGTGCGACGACATAAGCTAATGTGTGGTCGCAGAACTCCTCCAACAGAAAGCACTTGCAACAGTTCCCACCAAAGTGCGGACCGCAGATGTTAAAGTGCGGCCGCATAACCCTCCGAAGGGTATTTTTGTCAGGAATTTCGGAGCACTATAAATAGACGTGAAACACTTTTTTAGGGCATCTTTTTGTATTGTAACAACAGCTGGTAGTAGTTATTCTTAGCCATTTGGGAAAACTTTGAGCTACAATTTGAGCGGATCAATCACTTTTCCATTTTAATTTAGTTTTATGCCTTTAATTTCTTCTTCATTTCATTTTTCTATGTCCATTGCTATGAATAGCTAGATTTTATCTAAGGTTGTGATCCAACCCTAGTATGTAAAACTTATGGGTGTTTAATATTAATGCTTGCTATTGATTGAGACAATTTTATATAGCGTTGTTTATGCTTTATAGTTTGAATTAATAGTTACAAACATTGATTCATGCCTATTTGACTTTGTTCTTACTTGAGAAAGAGAAATTTAGTCTAGGAAAACTTGGCCAACAAGAAATTGAACTAGTTAAAATATTGATTAGTTCAATTAAATGATTTAAACTAGAGATAGAGACAATCTAACTTGGACTCATATTCAATTGTTTTGATTGCTACCCATTTGGACTTGAGAGAGCCAATTTGGGATTAATCACTCTTTAACCAAGAGGTGTTGAGTGGGTACTTGTGTTTTGAGAGTCATAACAAACCCAAATCTACCAAACAAGCATATATTTATTCTACCCATTAGGTTTACACCTAGGTTAAGGTTACAACCCTAGGCTTTTCTCTATTTGATAAAACTTCAAAAATATTTCCATCATTACTTGTTCATTAGTTAGTTAAATTTCTTAGTAGTTTAATTTAGAAAAATTGTTACTCACTTTTGTTTGGAAGCTAAATCTAATGATTTCGAGTTTCTGTCTTATGTATTTACCTCAACACCCATTTTAAACTCCTTGTGGTTTCGATCCCGAGTCGCGTTGTGTTTATTATTGTAATAACGGTTTCATATTCCTTTAATTGGGGTGTGAATTGGACGTGATCAATTTTTAGCGCCGTTTCTGGGGATTTTACAGTGTTTGCTATATACTTGAGTTTATTTCTTGAAGTATCATCTTTTACTTTCGTGATTCTAATATGTTGAAGTGATTGTAGGTTCCAAATGGTGAACAACGAACTTGGAAACATACCATTGTGAGAGGTGGACGTCGAAGAGGAACAACTTGATGAAATGCCACAAGTTCCACAACAAAACAGTCGAGGTCGTGGGCAACAAGACAATATGCCTATACCTACCTCACCTCCACCACCTCCACAACCACAAGCGGTGCAACATCGAATTTTGTCCAATGAAGGGTATGCAAATGCCATAGTCCCCCCTCGCAATAGGGCGGGAAACTTTCAAATTACCAATGTGATCCTCACTTTGCTCGAGCAACGAGGCTATTTCACCGGGGCACCAACTCAAAATGCTTACAAGCATTTGATAGGTTGTGTGGATACATGTTGGGGGAACAAACAAACAAATATTTCGGAAGATGCTTTGCGGTTAAGGAATTTTCTCTTCTCACTAAATGGTAAGGCTTTGGGTTGGTTGGAACGCTTGCCTAATAATTCTATTCATACATGGGATGAATTGGAGACGAAGTTTATTTCGAAGTTCTTCTCTCCTAGGCACATGGCAACTCTACGGGATGAAATATTGGCTTTCACATAAGAGCCCAATGAACCTTTTCATAAAATTTGGGAGTGGTATCGGACAATGGTGAAGGAGTGCCCGAACAATAATATGACCGATAATATGATTCAATAAACTTTCTACCGTGGTATTAATACCACGAATCAATAAGTGGTCAATCAATTGGCCGGAGGCAATTTCATGATAACACCTTATGTGGAAGCATGTAACATTTTTTATGAGATGGCAAAAACTTCTTTGACTTGGCAATCCCGAGCTAATGTGCCCCAAGGTGATCCCAACATGATCCATCTTCATAAAGGATTGCAAGACCATGGGCAAGCTATTGCCGAATTGACTACTACCATGAATCAACTCGCTAAGTCTCAACTTCATCAAACTCAAGCTCCTAAGCAAGTTCATGCTATGGAAGGAGTGAATGTCTTGGCCAACAATCAAGGGAATTGGCATAACAACAACAACAACCAAGGGAATTAGGAAGGCAACAATCAAGGAAATTGGGGAAATAATAATAATCATGCGAATCGAAGTTCGAATTTTCAAAGACCCACAATGTACCAACAACCAAGCAACCCACCTCCTTATCCTTCAACGGTTCAAGTTCTTCAAGTAATAAAATGGATCATATTGAGAACATGTTCAAGTAAATGATGGAAATAAAATGCGGATTCAGATGCCAAACTTGCCTCATATACCACATCGATCCGTAATCTTAAAGTTCAAATAGGGCAAATTTCTCAAGATCTTAATACTCGTCCTAAGGGTGCATTAACAAGTGATACGGTAGTGAACTTGAAGGGTGGTAAGAATACCGGGCATGCTATAGCGTTTATCACAAGAAGTGGAAGAGGCGAGAATGCACCCACCTCAAATAAAAAACAACTTGTGGATGATGACCAAGTGATCCAAGAGAAGGAAATCTCTCAAAGTGATGTTCAAGTACATGATGACGTTCGGATAGATATTGATGATAGTGTGGAGGAGACCCGAGATGAGGTGAACCCGTCTAGGGAATACATCATTGACATATCGACTCCGGTAGTGCAAATGGCTAAGGCACCCTTGCGAAAGCCTTCACCTCCTACCCTCAAAGGCTTGCTAAGCAAAATGGTGAGAATCAATTTAAGAAGTTCATTCAAATGATTAAAGGTCTCTCTATTAATGTTCCATTGGTGGAAGCTTTGGAACAAATGGCCGGTTATGCCAAGTTTATGAAAGATATTGTGAACAAGAAGAGGTCGATGAACTTAGAACATTCAAGGTCACTCATAAAGTGAGTGCAATTGTTCATTCCATAGATCCCAAGTTGGAGGATCCCGGTGCTTTCACATTTCTCTGTACTATTGGAAGTGCCGATATTTCTAATGCTCTTTGTGATTTTGGGGAGAGTATCAATTTGGTGCCCTATTAGGTGTTACGAACGTTCGGGATTGGGAATCCTATACCCATATCTATGAGGTTACAAATGGCTGATCGTATTATGAAGAGACCATTGGGAATGATTGAGGATGTCTTGGTCTGAGTTGATAAATTTACTCTTCCGGTGGACATAGTAATTCTAGGTTGTGAGGTTGATTATGAAGTGCCTGTCATTCTTGGGAGGCATTTCCTTGCTATGGGTAAAGCTCTTTGTGATGTTAAAGCCAGAGAACTCACTTTCCGGGTTGGTGATGAACAAGTGATATTTTGTGTGTGCAAGTCCATGTGTCAACCAACTAGCAATGAGGTGTGCTCTTTTGTGGACTTGGTGACCGATGTCATTTTTGATGATACTAGCGCTACAATCAATGCAGTGACATGTTGGAAGCCATTTTGCTCAACTTTGACAATGATGAGATGGATGGTTTCACGGAGTGTGTGAATCCATTGCAAGGGATGGGGTCTTACAACTATGCACCCCGAAAGTTGTCATTGGATCTTGAGAATAGGAAAACTCCTCCTACGAAGCCTTCAATTGAAGAGCCACCGACTTTGGAATTGAAGTCATTGCCACCTCACTTTTGGTATGAATTTCTTGGCCCTTGTTCTACTTTACCGATTATTCTTTCCTCTTATTTGACTAACGTGCCGGTGGATTCTACATTGATGGTCTTGCAAAAGAGGAAGAAAGTTATTGGATAGACTTTGGCGGATATTTGGGGTATAGGCCCCGTATTTTGCATGCATAAGGTCAAATTGGAGGATAGTGATAAATCGTCCATTGAACATCAAAGAAGACTCAATGAAGCTATGCAAGAGATGGTCAAAAAGAAGATTATCAAATGGTTGGATGCCGGGGTTGTCTACCCCATTTACGATAGTTCATGGACATCTCCGGTCCAATGTGTCCCAAAGAAGGGGGTATCACGGTTGTTACCAATGATAAGAATGAGTTGATTCCTACAAGAACGGTCATCGGTTGGAGAGTTTATATGGATTATCTTAAGCTCATCAAAGTCACAAGGAAGGATCACTTCCCTCTCCCTTTCATGGATCAAATGCTTGATAGGTTGGCCGGTTATGCATTCTATTGCTTCCTTGACGGTTACTCAAGCTACAACCAAATTCTTATTGCACCGGAAGACCAAGAGAAAACCACCTTTACATGCCCATATGATACTTTTGCTTTCAAACAGTTGCCTTTTGGATTGTGCAATGCGCCGACGACTTTTCAACGGTGTATGATGGTTATCTTCACGGACATGGTGGAAGACTACCTTGAGGTCTTTATAGATGACTTTTCGGTAGTTGGGGATTCATTTGATGATTGCCTTGCTAATTTGGACAAGGTGTTGGCTATATGTGAGGAAACACATTTGATACTTAATTGGTGGAAATGTCATTTCATGGTTGAGGAAAGCATTGTCCTTTGCCATAACATTTCACATAATGGTATTGAAGTGGATAAGGAGAAGATTGAAGTTATTTCTAAGCTTCCACCCCCACCTCGATGATGGGTGTGAGGAGTTTCTTGGGCCATACAGGATTCTACCGACGATTTATCAAAGATTTTTCTAAAGTGGTGAACCCTTTGTGCAAACTCCTCGAGAAGGATGCCAAGTTCCATTTCAATGATTATTGTATGAGAGCTTTTGAATAATTGAAGCTCAAGTTGACAACTACTCTTATCATTACATCTCCAAATTGGAGTTTGTCGTTCGAGCTCATGTGTGATGCAAGTGATGTAGCAGTTGGGGCTGTTTTGGGGCAACGTATCACCAAAGTTTTTTATCTGGTCTACTATTCTAGTAAGACCATGAATAATTCCCAAGTCAATTATACCGTTACGGATAAGGAGCTCCTTGCTATTGTGTTTACAATTGAGATGTTCCGCCCATACTTGATGGGTGCCAAAGTTATTGTCCACACGAATCATGCGGCGCTTCTCTATCATATGAGAAAAAGGAATCCAAGGCTCATTTGATGAGATGGGTGCTTTTGTTACAAGAGTTTGATATTGACATCCAAGACAAGAAGGGAAGTGAAAATCAACTGGCTGACCACTTATCTCGTTTGGAGGAGGAGGGGAGGCCACATGATGGCCTTGAAATCAATAACTCTTTCCCTGATGAGTAACCCTTGGCACTTTCATTGAAAGAGCTACCATGGTTCGCGGATTTGGCAAATTTCCTTGCGAGTTGCATCATTTCGAATGGTTTCTCTTCAAACCAAAGAAAGAAGATCAAGAGGGATTGTCAAGACTACTATTGAAATGAACCATACCTTTTTCGGATTTGCACGGATGGGGTAATTAGAAGATGTGTGCCGGAGGAGGAAAAACGTGATATTCTTGGGGCTTATCATTCTTCACCTATGGTAGTCATCATGGTGGAGCAAGAACGACGGCTAAAGTCCTAAGTTGTGGTTTATATTGCCCTACTCTCTAAAATGATGAAAATGAGTTGGTGAAAAGATGTGATGAATGTCAAAAGGCCGATGGAATTTCAAAGAAACATGAGATGCCCCTTACAACCATCTTGGAGATTGATATCTTTGATGTTTGGGGTATTGAATTATTGGGTCCTTTCGTGAGTTCGTGTGGAAGCTCCTATATTTTGGTCGCGGTGGATTATGTTTCTAAATGGGTTGAAGTCATTGCGTTACCCAACAATGAGGCTAGAAGTGTGGTGGCTTTCTTGAAGCGGAAAATTTCACAAGGTTTAGGACTCTGCGGGAAATCATAAGTGATGGAGGGTCGCATTTTTGCAACAAACCTTTTGACACTTTACTTGGAAAGTATGGTGTCACTCACAAAGTGACAACTCCTTATCATCCTCAAGCAAGTGGTCAAGTGAAAGTTTCCAACCGTAAGATAAAGAGTCTTTTGTCCAAGACATTGAATGCAAATCAGACGGATTGGTCTAGGAAGCTTGATGATGCTCTATGGACATATAGAAGGGCTTTCAAAACACTTATTGGAATGTCTCCATGCCAGTTGGTGCTCGAAAAAGCTTGTCATCTTCCGGTGGAATTAGAGCACAAGGCAATGTGGACTTTGAAGAAATTGAATCTTGATTGGGATGTAGCCACTAACTTACGGGTTACACATTTGAATGAATTGGATGAATTTTGGTACCATGCATATGAGAGTTCATCCTTGTACAAAGAAGATGAAATACTTTCATGACAAGTATATTTGGAATAAGGAGTTCAAGGCCGGTAATCTAGTAGTGTTGTTCAACTCAAGGTTGAGAATGTTTCCCGGGAAGCTCAGTTACGACCTTAGATTCAACATGGCTCGGGAGTTGGTGACTGATACTCCATTTCAGTAGGTTGTGGAGATTACCAGGATATTAGAGCATATTCGGGGCGAGGAGAGGGAGGATAAGGAGGTCAAGAGGTCTCGACGTTCTAGAGGATTATATGGATTCTACTCTTCAGGTATGACCCATAATCGCGGAGGCTCGGGTAGTCGGCCAGTCCAGTCTGCACTTCAAACTACTCGTGGTGCTCCATTTAGTCAGGGTACTTATATGGGGCAATTATCTTTTAGTGAACCATCTGCACAGGGTTCCTACAATAATTATTCCAGTTATCCGGCACAGACTCAGTAGGAACAACCATGCACGTAGAGGGGCTGTTATAAGTGTGGCGATACCAGGCACATTATGAGAGATTTTCCCAGACTCGGGAGAGGTGGATTTCATCAGAGCACTCAGGCTACGGGCTCCATTCCAGTTGCTACTTCACCTGCATAGCTAGCTAGGGGTAGAGGACAGACGGGTATTGGGCGTCCTAGAGGGGGAGGCCCGACCCATTGATATGCTTTCTATGGTAGGGCTGAGGCCGCTGCACCAGATAATGTCATTACATGTATGGTTTTGATTTATTATAGAGGAGCATCATTATTATTTTGATTCGGTTCTGCTTATCGGAGTGAGTCCTCCTATCATGCTTCACATATGGGTGAGTTTCGTGATTCTTGTACTCTGCTTATGTGTTTACCCCTGTTGGGAGATTCTATAGTGGTAGACCATGTCTATCGTTTTGTTTTGTTCACCATTGAGAGCTATAAGACTAGATCGAACTTTCTGATACTCATTACGGTAAGTTTTGATGTGATTTCTGGATGGTTTGGTTACGATATGTGATTTAGGTACTCTACCGGTATGGGAAGTCCGTTATGTGTTGTTATTTTGTTTTGCAAAATTGAGTTAGTGGAAGTTTCCTTTTGGTGTGAGGTGTATTCTACTTGTGATTCAGAACTGAGGGTGAGACCCTCGCATTTTCATGTGGTTTGATATGTTTGAACCGGGCTACGTGCCGCTATGGAGTTATATTATGATGAAACCCTTGTGATTAGTTCATATGTTTTGATTCTCCCTTGTGGAATTGATTCGTAGTATGGTACTGATAGGGAGTTGTGCTTGTCGGGCTTGTTTGATAGTTCTCTCATGTGTTTCTCTTTGCATATTCAGTCATATTCGCGTTGCGCTTATTGGGTTTTAGATTGCGAAGTGTGTGCCTAGGTGGAGTTAGGTGTGACTTATTGATTTGAGTGAATGGTTATGTGATCTTCATGTTTCTTGAATTGTTGCAGTGTTGTGAAGGTTTGGAACATGGTTCTAGCTGTTATGAGATTATTTACCGGTACTGGATTTAGTTATGGGCAGCTATCATGGTCAGAGTTGTCGTTATGGGCCTCTGTGTGATGTGTTACGTCGTGTGATTATACCTTATGGGTGTATGCATGAGCCGTTGAAGATGGTTGAGGTTGATATAGTGTGTTTATGTGGGAATCAGTTCTTTGGGAAAGGATCAGATGGTGAAAATGTTTGTTCTAATGTTTATCAGTATGGGTGGAAGGAATAATCTTCAGCTGAGAGGGTGTTGTCGGGCCTATGTGGATTGGGGTGACATGGAATCATCCGCGAGTATATGTATGGTGAGTTCATTAAGTGATTTGATGACTTTAGAACGGTTCTTGGCACGCTCGAGGACAAACGTTTGTTTAAGAGGGGGAGAATATAACGACCCGACCGATCGTTTTTGTGCAGAGCCAGGTATTAGAGATAACAGACTCGGGCAGAGTTATCTTATTGATCGCGAGAATTTAAGGTAGAGCTGCTTAGTCGTCGCAGTCCCTTGGAGTCCTTTCCCTTCATTATATTGTCACCTTGTCATTTAAACAATATTGTATTTCGATCTTTGAGATCTTTCCATGTATTCTGCTAGAGTTCGTAACTCTATATTACCTAGTCTTGGGAGGTTGTTATTATTATTGCCGCGTAGGCTTATTTCACTTTTTGTTTCGGTATTCATATTAAACTCTATTTCAAATTATCAAATATTAAAAATGGCTTAATCGTTGTTAGTAATCGGCTTACCTAGTCTTAGAGACTAGGTGTCATCACAACGCCTGCAATGAGATTTTGGGTCGTGATAGTGACTTTGTTGAGTTAGAGGGATTTGGTCATGGTGTCTTAGTTATGTGGTAATGGGTTTCGATAAGTTTTCGATGATTTCAAGCACGACTTGGGACATATATTTTCTACAGGCATGGGGAGTTTGTTGCGTGTTGTGAGTTTTTCCTGAATGGGGTCAAGTGGAAGGTTCGTGGTTGATGGGGTGTATATCCTACTTGTGATTCAGAGATTGATAAACCATGTTTTCATATGATGGCATGATAGATGTGGTGCGATGTGTGAGATCGAGGTTTGCATGTATAAGGCTGCGATTTAGATTCGAATGGAAGGTCATGAGTTCTAGAAAGCATGGACGGTTTTAGATATTTAGAAGAATGCTGAAACTATCTGGTATCACCTGAGAAGGGTGCGCATTTCAGAATGAGCATTGTGTTTTGACTTGCAGATGCTTGACTGGTCTTACTGTAATCACCTAGTTGATCGACTATGATGTTCACATTCTGCTATATAGCATAGAAGAATTATGGAAGTATTTCACCGTGAGATGATTGTGTATGAGGGATGTGTCGGTCATTTGAGTGATGGAGTTGGGATCGGACATGGAGATACTTGTATTATAGGGATTTGAAGACTAAGAGGGTTCTCAGAGGAATATTGTTCCTTGGTTGTAAATGGTAAAGATATGTTAAGAGTTTGATGGCTGATTGTATGTGTTAATTGTTATGGTTAGGTTGCTGTGGACTTTTGAAAGGTATTTTACCTATTCATGCATGATCGAAGTTGATTTGGAGGCCACTAGTAGGCCTAATGAGAATGTGTATTCTACATCTGGTCGAATTAGTTTACTCAACACAACTATTATTGAGGGGGTGTGTCATGAGTTAGAGTTGATCTTATTCGTATTCTGATATGTTCCATATGTTACTCTCCTATGCTACAATGGGTTGTGAGACTGTTGACTATTTACACACATGATGCGGTTGTGTTTGGGCCTTGTGTCAGAATTCGAGCGAGATGGCTCTTGGGATATTGAATGGTGGATTTCGCCTTGGTTATGGTCTTCCTATTTGTGATATATTGTGCTATCCATTTTTCTATGGTTATGGTTATGCACTTCCCATGTTTGTTGTTGATATGCATATGGTTGTTGATTGTAAGCATCATGGCTCAAGGTATTCTATGTGGACATGTGTTTGGATTGGGTTACGCATCGCAGTAGAGTTATGTTGGGATATGATCCTTTGTGTTTATTTCGTGTATTTTGGTTCTCCTATGTGTGATGGGTTCATAGCATTACACCTTGTGGTGATATCTATTGAGCTTGTGGGACGGTTCTCTCAATTGATTCTTTTTTCATCATTGGGTACATTCAATTTGTTGCTTGTTTGGTGCACGAATTATACGGTATGTAGCTTGAGGTGGTGTTGGTGTGGCGTGTCGGTCGAGCAGCTTGTACTCAATGAGATGAGGTTATTGGACCTGGAATGAATGCTATCAGATTTGATTAAGGTTTGTTGAGAATAATAACGTCATTAGTCGGCTCAAAATTGGGTAATAGTTCTTATCGGGCGCGAGAACTCCTCGACTTGTTGATCTGATGTGTGATTGTGAATTTCTGCATGTTTATTCCATCATTGGCAGTGTACGAATATTTAGAACACGATTTTATTTAATATGAGGCCTGTTACCGGTACAAGGTTTGTTATTGAGCAGCTATTATGGTCGAATCTTATTGCAATGAGTATCTGAGTTATGCGGTATACCATGTGATTATATCTTGGGTTATGATTTTAGCTTGATATAGCTTGTTCAGACTTACACAGTGTATAGATACGAGATTCGGGACGTATGATGAATTTCAGATGTTGGGGATTGGGTTCTAAGATTTATGGACTAAGGTTGAAGAAAGGATCTTCAATTAGGTATGTTGTCGGGATGTGGATTGAGGACGTGGGATCTCCATGGGTATGTGTATGGTGAGGTTATGCTGTGATTTGATGGCTTTGCAACGACTCTTGTCACGCTCGAGGATGAACTATGTTTAAGTGGGGGAGAATGTAACGACCCGACCGGTCATTTTGACCATTTGCAATTAGTTCAGTAGTTTGGGGTTATGAGTAGTTTCATATGGTGTATTATGACTTGCATGTATCATCGATTTTGGTTTTCGAGTGGTTCGAGATTTATTTGGAAGAATGATTCTCATTTTAGAAGCTTTAAGTTGGACGAATTGACCAAGTTTGACTTTTATGTAATTGACCTCGGATCAGAGTTTTGATGGTTCTTTAAGGTCCAAATGGTGAATTTGGACTTGGGCGTATGCCCAGATTTGCATTTGGATATTTCTAGACGGTTTTTGCTTGAATTGGAGAAAGTTGGCAATTCGAAGGTTTGGAAGTTTATAGATTTGACTGGGAGTTGTGTTCGATGTTATCAGGTTCATATTATTATTATGGGAGTTGGAATATGTTCATTATGTCATTTGAAACTTGTGTACAAAATTTGAAATGATTCCGAGTTATTTAGGCGTGTTCGACGTGAGTTTGGAATTTGGGAATTTGAAATAGTTCATTAAGCTTGATTTGAGGTGTGATTTATGGTTTTGATGTTATTATGTGAGATTTGAGGTCTCGGGTAGGTTCGTGTTATGTTCTAGGACTTATTGGTATGTTCGGACGGGGTCCCGAGGTGCTCGGGTGAGTTTCAGATGAGTTTCGGATTATTATGGTCTTCATGGAAGTTTTGGTTTTTGCACCTGCGCATGTGTGGTTGCAGGTGCGGATCCACTTATGCGGGGTAAGGCTCGAATCTGCAAAGAGGAGGTGCCTAGGGGAGATCATTTTTGTGAAGATGTTTGCTGCAGATGCTAAGTCGCACTTGCAGGTGGGTGTGCGTACTTGGGAAGGTCGCAGGACTGAGGAATTTTGCTTTTGCGCTTGTGGAACCGCACCTGCAGAGCTGCAATGCGGCTGGTTTGTCGCTGATGCGATGGGTGTCATGTATAAGGATACTCGTAGATGCGAGATTTGTTCCGCTGAAACAGTGTCGTATATGCGACTGTTTGACCACAAATGCGGGGATGCCTAGGCAGATCTTATTTATTTCGAGGGTTGAGTTATTTTATCACATTTCTAGATTTGGAGCTCGGGTTTGTGCGATTCTTGAGGAGATTTTCACTACTTGGATCGGAGTAAGTATCTTTGACTCGGATTTGATTATTTTACATAATCCCATATTTGATTTTGGCATTTGATTGATGAATCAAAAAACAATTGGGGGATTTTGTCTAAACTTTTCTAAAGTAAATAATTGGATTTTGAACATTGGTTCGGAGTCGGATTTGAGTGAAACTAGTATGATTGGACTTGTATTTGAATGGTTTATCAGAATTTGTGAGTTTTGTCGGGTTCCGAGGTGCGGACCCAGGTTGACCTTTTGGTTGACTTTGAGTATTTGATTAAATATTCGACCTTTATTGTTTGGTTTTGTTTTTATGGCATCATTTGATGATTTTGAGTTATTTTTTGCTAATTTTGAGTCGTTCGGAGGTCGATTCACGCGGGATAGCGTTTTTAGAGTATTATTTTGGCTTGTTCGAAGTAAGTGACATATCTAAGCTTGGTTTGAGGACAATTATCCGTGTGAACTTTGATACTTGAGGTGTGTTGGGGGTGACGCACGTGCTAGGTGATGGGCGTGTGTGCATACACCGAGGTATTCATGAGATGGGTAGACCTTAGGCTACTATAAGACTTAAGTGCTTTAATGCCTTGTTATATCCGTATGTTTCTACTTGTATGGTTATTTGAGCTATGATTCATGTTAGAAATCATGTCTAGGCTATATGCTTAATTGTTTGAGACATGATAGAGCTATTTTTGTTGTTCAAGCTATTTTTCATGATTGTAGTCATATTCTCAATCATAATTCTTCACCTGTTGTTATATCTCAGTCTCTCCACATTATTTGTATGTCATATCACATGCTGTTGTTATGTTCTATATGTGATACTATTTGGGCTGAGTTCCATGAGATGTGAGCCATTGCGACCTGTGCGGTTGATGACTGATGTGGGCCATAGAGCCGTGTTGTGAGTTATGTTGGATCTGGTTGAACGCAACAACGAATTGATATTTGGATCGGGTTGCACACTACAACATATTGATATTTGGATCAGGTTGCACGTCGCAACTGTTACATTGATTATTGATTAGCGCTTGGGCCCGAATCCGCCCCTCCGAAGTCTGATATTACAGTGAGCGCATACACAATGATATATATGTGCTTTGGTGAGGGACATTTGTGCTAGACACCCGTACAATGCTGAGTGTGATTGTGTATGTGTGATGGTGAGGGGCATTTATGCCAGGCACGTATACAATGCTGAGTGTTGTTGTATGTGTGATTGTGAGGGGCAAAAGTGCCAGGCACCGTGAGTGTGCTGACAGTGAGTGTACTTGATGATATCACCTTAATGTTATTGACTTGACATGTAGGCATAGAGATGTATTTTTCTCATGCTAAATAGTAAACATATGTTATTGACTTGACATGTATATCTAACAAGAAGGCATATAGATGTATTTTCCTCGTGCTAGATGGTAATTGAAATGTTTTACCTATTATTGTTAAGTTGGAAATCACAATTCTCTTGATAAACTCATGTTTTAGTGACCTCAGCAGTAAGATTGGACTTTGACTGTCATACTTGCAAAGCATGTCTAAATTTTCTGTAATTGTGTACGGGCTGAACATGATATCTTTGAGTTGTTTACTTTTACTGTCTTCATTATATTCTGAGTTGTTATTGATTATTGGTGTTAGACACTGACCTTCTTCCGAGCTCGTCACTGCTTTCAACATGCGGTTAGGTTTGTTACTTATTGAGTGCATGGGGTCAGGTTGTACTCATACTACATTTCTGCACCTTGCGTGCAGATCTTGGAGTTGATGTCGTTGTGTATGGTGGGAGCTGGATTTGAAGATGTACATGCTTTCCGGATATAGCTACGACTTGTCTTTGGTAGTTTTAGATTCGTATTCTATTTATGTATATTCCAAACATATATTTTATTTATTCTCATACCATCTTTGTAAATATAAGTCTTAGAGGCTCATGACTTGTACTACCAATCATTGGGTTATAGTGTGGAAATTCAGTTATTTTTCTTAATGAGTTCTCATTTATTTTCATTAAAAAATGAGTTCTCATTTATTTTCATTAGAATTGTGTAACTATTGTTTGGCTTACATATCGGGTTGGATTAGGTGCTATCACGACTAGTTAAATCTTAGATTGTAACATTGTATCTTTTTATTTTCATGTTCGCAAAATGGCAACGGTGGGAACGGGAGGACGATGATGGGAAGAAAGTGGGACAATTGTTGGAGAAGATAGTGGTGGAAAGAGTTGGTTTTGGGGGGGGGGGGGGGGAGGGGGGAGGAAACAAGGACGATAGAGGGGGAACGAGGTTGGGGTAAAATATTAGGGTTGTAGGAGTAGGTTTGATGTTGAGCCGTTGACACAAAGCAATTTATAGTGCTAATTAGTTGCATTAATTTGTCATAGCAAATAAGGTAAATTTGGCTCATTTTAATAACGTGGAGGGTATATTTGACCCCAACTTCTAACAGTTGGTAAATTTAAATCATCTTATATAGTTCAAAGACAAATTTGAACCCCGTTCAACTATATAATATTTATAATATTCTCTAAGTATATTATTGATATTTTTAGTTTATGTTACATTTAATGTTATTTTTAAATATGCAAATTTTATTATAATCAAGAAAAAAGATAGATGTTCATACAAATTTATTCGATGTGTATTTAGAATCTCATCATTTTTTTGTGCGGAGGAAGTATTATTCTTAGTACTTTGTTTATTGGTATGTATTTAATATAGGAAATGGGTCAAACAACCACTCAACTATGAGAGATAGAACAAGTTTGCACTCTGTTTGAATTTGGTTCCAACTAATGTTATTTTTCTTTAATGGA
Source organism: Nicotiana tomentosiformis (assembly GCF_000390325.3). Lineage (NCBI taxonomy): Eukaryota > Viridiplantae > Streptophyta > Magnoliopsida > Solanales > Solanaceae > Nicotiana > Nicotiana tomentosiformis. The sequence goes on from NC_090814.1 coordinate 36,245,946, forward strand.
CTAACTTAAAATTATACTCAACTATGTGAAATAGAACATATTTGCCATCCATTTGAATTTTGTCTTAGATATGCCCTTATCGTTGGTGGATTAGCTCAAACTTGAGCCGAAAAACTTACGTAATTCACCTTTTTTTCAATCGACCCTCTTATTTTTGGGTCATAAGGTTTATTTGACTTCTATTTTCTAAAATATCAAAAAGAAAAAGGAAAAGAAAAAGGAAAAGAAAAAAAAAAGAACATGTAGAAAACAAAATCTTCAGAAATACTTATCAAAAGCACAAAAAATATTTTCCGAAAACTTTCCTTTTTGCTCAAGACAAGAGTGGGTTGCTCTTGGGGTGACTCGAACTCACAACCTCTTCCAACCAAGAGGTTGTGAGTTCAAGTCATCCCAAGAGCAAGGTGAGAGTTCTTGGAGGGAGGGAGCCGGGGGTCTATTGAAAACAACCTCTCTATCCCAGGGTACGGGTAAAGTCTGCGTACATACTACCCTCCACAGACCCCACTAGTATGATTATACTATGTTGTTGTTGTTGTTGTTGTTGTTATTTCTTTTTTGCTCAACTAATGACTAATAAATTTTCCCTCTTTTAATTTCTATCTTTTTGAAGATTGATATTTTTAGTCTATGTAATTGCGGTTATATGCATAGTTTAGCTTAACTAAAATAAAACTAATATTTTATTAATTTTTTTTTAATCCTTTTTAGTATGGCAATAATCATAATTTCTTTTGCAAGAATAAAATATTTTGTTAAATGTACATAATAAATCTCTATAGTTTCTTCATTTATTTTTATTTTTCTCATTACTTTAAGAATCTTAATTTCGTATTGAGTCCTTGAAGATTATTTATTTTTTTCATGAAAAATATTTGATTTTCTAGAATTCGTGTTTTGTTTATTTATTGTTAAACTTCGAGGCGTAAGCCCTGAGATATGGGACGTAAGCCCTATGGATCTTTAGATTTTTTTAATTGAAAAATTAATAAAATAGCATAATAACCACAAAAATACATAAGTACATTAAATGTTCAAGAAAATAAAAAGGGATTAAAATAACTCATAATAAATAAAAAATTTAATATTTTTTTATAAATACAAATAATGCAATAGTGTTAAAGTTACTATGTGATAAAAATCAATTATAATGTCTTATCTTTCGAACGATTAGAAAAAAATAATTTCTAAAAAATGTTATCAAACTATACAGTTCATCTTTATAAAAGTTAATGATCAATAAAATTTATAAGTACTATCATTTTAAATATTACTTCTTATCAATAAATGTAAAATTACATACAAATAGCAAAATAATGAAAGTCCGATTGTCACGACCCAAATCCCAACCTGTCGTGATGGCGCCTATCACATTACTAGGCAAGCCGACAATCACATAATAACCACGCGTCTTAAATTAAAAATGTGATTTAATAAGTTCAACAGTGAAAAATCTCATAAATAACTGATAAGAACAACTGCGACTCAACTACAGCAATCCCAAAATTCTGGTGTCACCGAGTATATGAGCTACAAGTGTCAACACAGTCTAAATCTCTAATATAACTGTCTGAAAAACAATAGAACAATACTGAATAAACTGAAAGGAAGGAGCGTCGAGGTCTGCGAGCGTCATAGCAGCTACCTCAACAGTCTCCGAGCAGATACTGCACCAAATCTAGCAACCACCACGTCCAGATGTATCTGGATCTGCACACGAAATGCAGAGTATAGTATATGTACAACCGACCCAATGTACTCAATAAGTAACATGACTAACCTTGGGCTGAAGCAGTGACGAGCTTAGAAAGATATAGCCCGAATCAAAATAATGACAACACAGATATAATAAGATAATGACTGTAATAACTCAGAGAACTTCCATATTCGGCTCGTACACAGTACAAAAATTTAGTCATGCATTCAAGTTCAAAAATTTAAGCTCAACATTGATAAAATATGCCAAGTACAGCTAACACGAGTAATGTTACATCTCTATGCCTACATGTCAAATATGCATGTCAAATTCAATGCATCACAGTGGTAATTCGAGCTACTCACACTCTCAAAGTACTCAATTTGTCTGTCTCAAACTCCCACTCATCATACGCAATCACTCAGCACTACGGTACCTGCGCTCACTACTGGTATGTCAAACTCAGGAGGGGAGGATCCTGCCCAAGTGCTAATATAAAACCAATATGGCCTGCTGCGACGTGCAACCCAATCCCATAATCTGCTGCGACGTGCAACCCGATCCATAATAATAATAATAGATATATATATAAAGCCAATATGTCCTGTTGTGACGTGCAGCCCAATCCACAATTTCACTCACAACACAGACGACTCTCAGGTCCCAACTCAGTCATCAATCTCTCTAGTCTCACAGGCTCATATATCTCATGCCACTCAGCCCAAACAATGATAACATGATGTAACAGTGAATGATAACAGAGACTGAGATATGATATGCAAATAAATAAATATAATTGAGTGCAAAATGGAAACTTAAGCAAATAACTCAACATCAATAATAACCTCGGTGGGTCCCAACAGAATAAACACATAGCCTAAATATAATTTCTAGCATGAATCACAGCTCAATTACTCTAACATATAGAAATTACATGGATAAAGGCAAGATTAGGTAACTACACAGTATCACAGAATTAATCGAGTCATAATTACCACGGTGCACACCCACGCGTCCGTCACCTAGCATGTGCGTCACCTCAACACCAACCATATAACATGTATTCCAGGGATTCGTACTCTCAATACCAAGTTTAGAAGTGTTACTTACCTTAAAGTGTGCAACTCAATGCTCTAACAAACCCTTGTCTCGCGAATCGGCCTCCGAACGACTCGAATCTAGTCACAAACAACTCAATAAAATCAATACAAACTATAGGAATCGTCCCATACGATAAATCTAAGTTCTTTAACCAAATTCAAAAAGTCAACCCAAAACGTCAACCTCGGGCCTACGTCTCGTAACCCGACAAAATTTATAAAATCCGAACACTCATTCAATAACGAGTCCAACCACACCAAAATCATCCAATTCCGACCGCAAATAGACCCTCAAACCCTCAAATTTTACTCTCAAATCCCTAGTTCAAAATCCCCCCTATTTCACCTTAAAAACACATAATCTAGGTGTATAAATCAATGGGTATTCAATATAAATGAATAAAAATGATCAAAAGTTGCTTACCTCTTGAAATCTAGTGAATCCCTCTAAAACATCACCACTATCCGAGCTTGCAAAGTCCAAAAATGAAGAAAAGACTCCAACCGTCGATTAAATCTTCTGTCCAAGCATTTTGCACCCGCGGTTCACTTAACCGCTTCTGCGGTTTCCCTAAAGGCCCCCTACTTTGCATCTGCGTACAAGACTCCGCTTTTTCAAAAATTCCTGCCCCTCGCATAATCCGCTTTTGTGACCATCCTCCCGCATCTGCGAGTTCGCAGGTGTGGAAACAACCTTGCACTTGCGACCACTGCCCAGCCTTGCTCCATTCCGAATATGCGTCCTCATGGTCGCTTCTGCTGCTCCGCATCTACGGCCAGTTCCAAGCCGATATCAATAAAGTCAGCTCTCAGTCAAACTTCTCAACTTTCCAAACCTTTAATTTTCCAACTTTCGCCAATTTAATCTGAAGTGACCTACTGTGATCTCTTTCGGATCCATGCGGTATGGTGAAATAGAGATAGACTGTGTACATAGAGCCAGATCAATACAGAAATTGATATCACGATTTAGTGGCATGCCTGGGAGAGCAAAAGGAAACACATCGGAGAACTCCCGCACCACGGGCACTAAATCTATCGTCGGAGTCTCTACAGTAGTATCCTGAACATAATCTAGCTAAGACAAATAACCCTTCTCGACCATGTGGCGAGCCTAAAGGAAAGAGATAACCCGACTAGATGCACTGATAGATGTACCCTTCCACTCCAGTCTAGGCAACTTTGGTATCTCCAAGGTAAGATTCTTGGCATAGCAATCAAGGACCGCATGATTTGGAGACAACCAGTCCATGCCCAGGATGACCTCAAAGTAAACAGTTTGAGGAGTTGCTAGCAAAGGGGTTTGTCAAACCGAGTGTGTCACCTTGGGGGTGCACCGATGTTGTTCGTGAAGAAGAAGGACGGGACTATGCGGATGTGCATTAATTACTGCCAGTTGAACAAAGTTACCATTAAGAACAAGTACCCGTTAATGAGTATTGATGATTTTTTTGACTAGTTGCAGGGTGCCATGGTATTCTCTAAGATCGACTTGAGATCTGAGTATCATCAGCTGAAGATTCGTGCTTCAGATTTTCTGAAGACGGCCTTCCGGACTAGATATGGTCACTATGAGTTTTTGGTGATGCCCTTCTGCTTAACTAATGCCCCGATGGCATTTATGGATTTGATGAACCGAGTGTTCAGGCCGTATCTTTATTCTCTTGTCATTGTCTTCATTGACGACATATTAATCTACTCACACAGTATGGGGGAGCACGAGCAACATCTGAGAGTTGTGCTTCAGACCTTGCGGGAACATAAGCTATATTTTAAGTTATCCAAGTATGAGTTTTGGTTTGATTCTGTTGCATTCTTAGGGCATGTTGTATCAGGCGAGGGTATTAAGGTAGATCCCAAGAAGATCGAGGCATTCCAGAGTTGGCCTCGTCCTACCACAGCGATCGAGATCAGGAGTTCCCTGGGGTTATCAGATTATTATCGCCGGTTTGTAGAGGGCTTCTCATCTATTGCAATACCTTTGACTAGATTGACCCAGAAGGGTGCTCTGTTCCGATGGTTCGATGATTGCGAGGTGAGCTTTCAGAATCTCAAGATAGCTTTGACCGCATCACCAATGTTAATGTTTCCTTCCAGTTCGGGGATGTATACTTTGTATTGCGATGCTTCACGTGTTGGCCTAGGTTGTGTATTTATGCAGGAGATGTGAGTTATTGCATATGCTTCACGTCAGTAGAAGCCCCACGAGAAGAATTACCTCGTACATGATTTGGAGTTGGCAGTGATAGTTCATGTCCTGTGAGGTTTACACCAATCATCGCAGCTTACAACATTTGTTCAAACAGAGGGATCTTAATTTGAGGCAGCGCAGGTGGCTTGAGTTACTAAAAGACTATGATATTACCGTCCTTTATCATCCGGGGAAGGCGAATGTGGTTGCGGATGCCTTGAGCAGAAAGGCTGAGAGTATGGGAAGTTTGGCATTCATTCAGCAGAGGAAAGGCCATTGGCTTTGGACATTCAGTCCTTAGCTAACAAACTTGTGAGGTTGGATATTTCAGAGCCCAGTCGGATTCTTGCATGCGTCGTGGTTCAGTCTTCATTACTCGAGCAGATCAAGGCTTGTCAATATGATGATCTGCACTTGTTGGTTCTTAGAGAGACGATACTACACGGTGGTGCCAAGGAGGTTACTATCGGTGAGGATGGTGTTCTGCGGCTCCAGGGTCGCCTATGTGTTCCTAATGTTGATGGCTTGAGGGAGAAGATTCTAGAGGAGGCGCACAGTTCTCTGTATTCTATTCATCTAGGGGCTACAAAGATGTATCGTGACCTGAGGCAGCATTACTGGTGGTGGCAGATGAAGAAGGACATAGTTAAGTATGTGGCGAGATGTCCAAACTGCCAGCAGGTCATGTATGAGCACCAGAGGCCAGGTGGCCTCCTTTAGCAGATGGTTATACCAGAATGGAAGTGGGAGCACATCACTATGGACTTCGTTATTAGATTGCTGCGGACGTTGAGGAAGTTTGATGCCGTTTGGGTCATTGTTGATAGGTTGACCAAGTCGGCACATTTTATTCTGGTGGTGACTACTTACTCTTCAGAGTGGTTGGCCCAGATTTACATTCAGGAGGCTGTCTGATTGCATAGTGTGCATGTTTTCATCATATCAGATAGAGGCCCTCAGTTTACTTTGCATTTCTAGAGGGCAGTACAGAGTGAGTTGGGTACCCGGGTAGAGCTCAGCACAACCTTTCATTTGCAGACCGTCGGGCACTCGGAGCGGACAATTCAGATTCTGGAGGATATTCTTAGAGCATGTGTCATTGACTTCAGGGGTCAGTGGGATAGATTCTTTCCCTTGGCCGAGTTTGCTTACAACAACAATTATCAGTCCAGCATCGAGATGGCTCCATTTGAGACTTTATATGGTCGGCGATGTCGTTCACCCATCGGATGGTTTGAGCCCAGCGAGGCTACATTATATGGTACTGATTTGGTGAGGGATGCCTTGGAGAAGGTAAAGTTGATTTAGGAGCGACTCCGCATAGCACAGTCTAGACAGAAGAGTTATGCGGATCAGAAGGCGTGTGATCTATCATTTATGGTGAGTGAGAAGGTTCTCTTGAAAGTTTCACCGATGAAGGGGATCATGAGGTTCGGCAAGAAGGGCAAGCTGAATCTAAGGTTTATTGGCCCATCTGAGGTATTGCGGTGAGTGGGGAGGTTGCTTATGAGCCTACTTTGCCTCCCAGTCTATCGGGAGTTCATCCGATCTTCCATGTGTCTATGCTCCAGAGGCATTATGCCGACAGGTTGCACATTCTAGATTACAACAAAGTTCAGCTAGATGAGAGTTTGGGTTATGAAGAGGAGCCAGTTGCCATTATTGACAGGCAGGTTTGCCAGTTAAGATCCAAGACGATTGCTGTGGCAAAGGTCTAGTGGAGGGGTCAACCAGTTGAGGAAGTGACTTGGGAGACCGAGGAGGACATGCAGATAAGATATCCACACTTATTCAACACTCCAGGTATGATTCTAGACCCGTTCGAGGATGAACATTTATTTAAGAGGTGGAAAATATAACGACCCAGCCAGTCATTTTGCTTTTTAGATCCCCGTTCCCCTAATCAAGACTCCCTGTATATGCTTCTACTGTTTTATGTCTTGCGGGGATAGTTAGTTCGGGTTTGGAAGGCTTCGGGTAGAAATTGGAACACTTAGTTCCTTAACAGTAGCCTATAATGGTTAAGCTTGACTTGAGTCAAAGTTTTGAGTAAATGACCTTGGAACTGGGATTTGACGGACCCAATAGGTTCCTATTATGATTTTGGACTTGGGAGTGTGTTCGGATCGGGTTTTGAATGAACCGGGAGCGTTTTTGCGCTTAATATTGAAAGTTGGCGCATTGAAGGTTCTCCAAGTTCTTTAAGTTTGGTTTGGAGCATAATTTGGTGTTATCGAGGTCTGTTTGGGATTCCGAGTATAGGAGTAGTTCCGTATGTTGATTTATGACTTGCACGCAAAATTTCATGTCATTCCGAGTTGATTTGATAGGAATCAGACGCGCGAAAGTATTTTTAGAAGTTTTTGAGTTTCATGATTTAATTCATGCATTTTGGCATCCGATTCATGATTTTAGATGTTATTTCGGTGTTTTGATCGTGCGATCAAGTTCGTATGATGTTTTTAGACTTGTGTGAATGTTTGGTGTGGAGCCCCGAGGGCTCGAGTGAGTTTCAGACATGTTCAGAGGGGGTGGAAGGAATTTAGTTTTTCTTGTTTTCTGGGCTGGTGTTGCAGGTCTCGCAAATGCGAAGTATTGTTCGCATTTGCGACGAACCATTCACATTTGCGAAGTTGGGAAATCATTGAGGATTTCGCATTTGCGATAATTCTGCCGCTTTTGCGAACAACTCTCTTCACATTTGCGAAGTTTTTGGTCACATTTGCAACCATGGCAGAGATGGACACCCTTCACATTTGCGAACAAGATATCGCAAATGCGACATCTGCGACTGGTGCAAGAGCTTTTTATTACGTGACTTAGCTTTATTTCCCTCATTTCCCACTTGGTGTTAGGCAAATTTGAGAGCATTTTGTGGAGGGATTTCATCAACATCAAGAGGTAAGTGATCCTTATCAATTCTTTAGCTAAATACGTGAATCATATGTAGATTTAACATGGAAAAATGATGATATTAATGAGATTTTGAGAAGAACCTAGGGTTTTGGTAAAAATAGGATTTGACCACAAAAATGGTTATAGAATTAAGTAAAAATTATATATTTGAGTTCGTGAGGCTATGGGTAATATTTATCTTCAAAATTTTTCGGAATCCGGGCACGTGGGCCCGGGGGTGAATTTTAGGAATCTTCAATTTGGGTTGAAAAATTACTCTAATAGCTAAATTATGAACTTTTGAGTATATATTGATTGAATTATATAACATTTGACTAGTTTCGGATTGTTCGGAAATGACTTATGGCTTTTATAGCGGATTAGTGGACCGAAAGTGAGCTTGGGAACGAAGTAAGTCTCTTGTCTAACCTTGTAAGAGGGAACTCATACCCTTAGGTGTATCTTTGTTGTGTATTACTTGTGTGGGGAGCTACGTACGCACGAGGTGACGCGAGTCCGTGCGTAGCTATATTCCATGATATGTGTCACGCCCCAAACCTGGGGAGGCGTGGCTGGCACCCGGTGCCGAGCTGGCCCGAGCGAACCACTCTGTAATTCATGATCATTCGACCAAAACTAGAACATACATAGGTCAAGTTGGCTGAGCTCATTCCTTTTGTTACTATCATGGGCAAACATGGCCACAACTCATAATGTACAACTGTAAGTGGGCGAACATTGTATCAATAAACTATCATTCTTAAAACATGAATACAAATGGGCCGTCAAGGCCTCTGAAATACTGTACAAAATGAACCTCTGTCTACAAAGCTTCTAAGATTATTAGACATCAAACAGAACAGGGTACCGGCCTACCCATAAGTTTGTAGTAAAACTCTAACACGATGACTTATAGACTCGACTGCACTCCAAATGAGGTGGAGTCTTACCGATCCTTTGCTGAATGCTAACCTCATCTACTATGATGGCTCGTCAAACTGATTATCTATACCTGCAGGCATGAATGCAGCGTACCCAACAAAAGAACGTCAGTACAAATAATGTACCGAGTATGTAAGACATATAAATAAGTATATAAAAGACATGAAAGAAACATGGAGTACATGACTCAACCTGCAAGTGGATAACTCTGTAAATCATGAAATACTTAGTGTCATGCATATGCATATGGATGTCATGTCGTGCATAGGTACATGTGTTCTTAACATCATCAAGCCTCTAAGGGCATCCCATTATATCATCTCGGCCACTGTGGGCAAAATCATCAACGTATATCAGCTGATCAGGTGGTGGTGCATATATAACGCCGTAACCTTTTTCCAGATCCCATATCCATATAATATACATATATACACGTATATAACGCCATATGGTCATGGGTCAATGTACATGTATAAATGCATGAAATGCATAAGAAATACGTTAATAAGATTTTCTCGGAATGCCATAAAAATCAATATACCTTTCGGCTAAACTTTATCAAATACGTATTTTTTTGAGACCCATGAACAGAAGATATAATAATAATTCACATGGAAAATCAAAAATATAGACACCCCTAGTATTTCTATGAATAGAGTTATTTATAAAAGTTGCGTATTTTGCTCGTTTCATTTGTATTATTTGGATTATGCCAAAAAGAAAGAAGGGGTAGCCTTAACATACCTGAGCCGTTTCTCTTGAGAAAGATTAAACCGTACTCCCTAAAATTTGCAAAAATCTCACGCTATATTGACAAGGTGGAGTGCTTTAAGCTATGAAAAACTCCAGCTAGTGGTTAAAAGTCTCAAGATGAAAGTGGCTTAGTGAAATATACACTGCCAGTGCTGGTATGCTCCATAGTTGCTTTGGTTATAGATCATAAATTATACAGAAGTCTTCCAGGTATAGTGAACAGAGCAAAGGTAAAGAATCCTAATACATTTTCTAGGTGAATATATTGTCATGATTGAGAATTTAGTGAACAACAGAACAATTTAGAATAGGATCAAAAAGTGGGTTTTCGAATATGAAACCATTCAGCTCCAATTCCAGTATCCCCTCTATGTCAAATACTTCATAATGAGTTTATGCATCACCTAATGTGCAAGAGTATCAAATAATTAATTTACTACGAACCAGATCTAGAGTTGTCCATAAACTTGAGATTATTTCTTGAATCAAAGAACAAAGAAGTAGCTTTCTTTATTCTACAAGTGAACCAAGACTTTAGTGAAGATGAGAAAAAGAAGAATACACATTAGCTAGGCAAATAATGGACTCTTCTTTATTAAATGAAATAACTTACATTCTTAAAGACTTTGCCAAATATCACATCTCTAAGCTTGCCATATAACATAATGACTTTAAGAGTCACTATTCCCATAAGGTAAGGCTGCCACGTTAATCTTTATCCCAAAGATTTTAATTTCCTAGTTAATCTTACTACCAAAATTATTAAGTAACCCTAATTATTCACGTAATTAAGAATTATCTCAACTTACTTAAAATACTACTCACTTTTAACACACTTTATATAACTTACTATCATGGTCATGTGGTACCATATAAAATAAATACATACACTATTATTTAAAATATCTATGTAAAAATACATATATTTTCTCAACTTCTAATTTTTCTAATCTCATATAAAGAGTACAAATTTTTGTACGCTTAATTCTTAAAATAGTAAAAAGATAATCTTCTTTTCTTATGAGAAAATAATTTCTATCTTTACAACAAAGAATATCTCATAAACTTTCTCATATTATATATGTGTAAAATTTAAAGCATATTCGAAAGTAGTAATATTAATAACTATATAAAATTATAATTTTCAAACTTTTTATAAAAATATTCCACTCCAAATATCATATCAAATGTATATGACGGTATCAAGGTTGTTAAATTTACAGGGTCTTACAATAACATAGTCACAATCTTCAAAAATAAGAAGTTTAACTAACATGTATGCATTCAGTACGTGTAACATCAAATTGGAACTAAGGTTATTAATTTTAGCATCCAATATAAAATAATGACAATCTTAATCGAACCACTCAAAGTGGTCATCATTAAAATATACTCTCAACAGACCATAGAAGGATAACATCAATTGCAAATTGATTTTCGATTCCCGATTTATCTACCATTATAGAAAACTAATTTGCAGCATTCAGTTTCAGATTTAAATGCATTAGAAATTTTATTTTAAAATATAAAAGTTTGGCAGAAACATGTAAACTTTTTCCTCCTAAACAGATATCCTAATATTAAAGTACAGGGTGTAACAATATGTCCAGGTAGTCTTAGATCCACATCATGCTCTTAATTGTACTATTGTGTTTATCATATGTGTTAACTATCTTGAATAGAGCTCAGACTAGGGATTTAAAGTTGAATTTTCGACTTAGCTTTCTTATTTTGGAAAATTGAGGAATACTTAATAACTATGAAAAATCTATGTCCTCTCGTGTTGCAATTACTTCCGCGAGCGAGGTAAACTTCTCTACTCTAATGGGATCGGGCCGTTAACCTCGGCAGTATGGTAACACCACTCTTATGGGATCGGGTCGTTTGCCTCGGCAGTATGGTAACACCACTCTTATGGGATCGGGCCGTTCGCCTCGACAGTATGATGGTAACACTATTCTTATGGGATCGGGTCGTTTGCCTCAGCAGTACTGAATACCATTATTCTTATTGTTACACCCCATATTTTTGTACGTAAAAGTACGCCATAAATATATTGATGAAAGCTCGGAAATGAGATGTTACATTCCGTATTTTCATACGTTAAAGTTTCGTCGTAAGTTAATCAACGTAAGTTCGGGAATGAGATTTATTTTGGGATTATAAGTATTATGCTATTTCAAATAAGTGATAAGTAAATTCGTGAAGGTGAGAGGGTAAGCGAATCGAAGGAAATGAGTTTTCGTCGAAGTTTGACATTTTGAGAAAAACATACGACCCGAGCTAAAATATCCGATATTTATAGACTAGTGCCATACAAGGTACCACGTGACCATGATAGTAAGGTGTATAAGGTGTGTTAAAAGTGAGTAATATTTTAAGTAATTTGAGATAATTCTTAATTATTGAGTAATGGGAGATTACTTAGTTAATTAAGAAATTATTGGGTAATTAAGTAAAGAATTGGATAAGATTTGGCAGTAAGCCACCCCATGAATTGTGACTCTTAAGTCATTACATTATGTGTCAAGATTAGTGATGTGGGATTTGGCATTCTTAAACAAACGTGAGTCACATATCCGTTCTTAACATATCCACTCTTAAGAAAGAGTAACTTATTCATTCTTAACATATTCATTCTTAACATATCCATTCTTAACATATACGTTCTTAAGAAAGAGTCACATATCCTTTCTTAAGAACGTGCGAGTCATATATCAGACCGTAAGATTTGACAATTATAAGGAAGTACGGTACAATCTTTCTCAAGAATATCATACGGATTGTCCCATATTTTGATCTCACCGTTACGTGTTTCGTCGCAATTAACGTGTGTTAGAGGAATTATCAAGAGAATTGACTCACGTATGTTAAGGCTATCCCTTCTTTCTTTTTGGCATGATCTATACGACACGAACGAAATGAGCAAATGCACAACTTTTATAAATAACTCTATTCATAGAAATACTAGAGGTGCCTATATTCTTGATTCCCCATGTGAATTATTATTATATCTTCTGTTCACGGGTCTCAGAAAAATACGTATTTGATAAAGTTTATCCGACAGGCATATTATATTTATGACATTCCGAGAAATCTTATTACCGCATTTCTTATGCATTTCATGCATTTATACATGTACATTGACCCATGACCAGATGGCGTTATATACGCGTATATATATGTATATGGAATATAGGAAAAGGTTACGACGTTATATATGCACCACCACCTGATCAGCTGGTATACGTTGATATTTGCCCACAGTGGCCGAGATGATATGATGGGATGCCCTAAGAGGCTTGATGATGCTATGAACGCCCATGCATTGTAAGCCATTTATATGCATATGCATTACATTATAATATTAAATGATTCACATAGCTATTCAGATATACATGTTGAGTCTTTTACTCCATGTTTCTCTCATGTCTATTGTTTACTAATTTTCATTCCTTACATACTCGGTACATTATATGTACTGACGTCCCTTTTGCCTGGGGACGCTGCATTTCATGGCCGCAGGTCCCGATAGACAGATCGAGAGTCTCCAAGTAGGCTATCAGCTCAGCGGAAGATGTTGGTGCGCTCCATTTGCTCTGGAGTTGCTTGTTTGGTTAGTATGATTTAGACGTGTATTGTTTGGTATGACGGGGCCCTGTTCTGACCTTTATGATAAGTATATACTCTTAGAGGCTTGTAGATAAATGTCATGTATACAGATACTTGTATGGCCTTGTCGGCCTATGTTTTAAATATATAATGGATCACATTGGCCTTATAGGCCCGTATGTCAAAGATATGAGTTTCTATATCAGGTTGGGTCATTCTATGTCGGGTATTTCCTCATGTTTACTCTGTTTATCTCATGACGCCCCTTCTGACCCACTTACCTATGATGATATATTAAGAAAGATACCTTATGTTGGTACTCGGTTGAGTAAGGTACCGGATGCCCGTCGCGGCCCATCGGTTTGGGTCGTGACAAAAGTGGTATCAGAGTAGTTCTGTCCTAGGGAGTCTACAAGTCATGTATCTTAGAGTCTTATTTATGGGTGTGTCGTGCGCCACACTTATAAGCAGGAGGCTACATGACATTTAGGACTGCCACTCTTTCTTCTTACTCTAGATCGTGTGGTAGAGCTCAGTTGTAAGAACTTAATTTCCTAAACCCTATCTTATTCATAATATGGCGATGCCTATATCTAGAAAGATGGTTGGTAAGAGATTTAATGTTGCTATGGAAGAGTTGAGTCAGAGGAACTCAATTTTTGCATCATGCTTATGATGGATAAATATGAGGTATTCAACAGATCATGTGTGTACTAAGATGTGTAAACTTCTTGATAAGGATCCCTAAGGCAAGAATGTCTATCCACTCTTACGGTAAAAAGGAATAAGAGAATCGGAAGGTAGATACAAGTTTCAGCAAGTAAAAGAAGCAATGTGAAAATGGTACGAGCTACCCAGCTAATGAAGATTATCGCAGAGGAATATAAGCCTTTTGAGTTACCTTTAACAATAACAGAGGTATGTACAATTGGCCACACCCATATCATTTATGCCCTATGGGGGCTAACAGAAGTAGTATAAGAGAAGGCAGGATATCAGGATCTAGCTGGGGTTAGGGTAACCCAAAATGGTGGATGGATTGTTAGCGTTAGCTGACATTTCTGAAAGATATTGCAAATGTGCTAATAGATATCCTTGTAAGACGCCCAGATGCTGCACTCTAAAATAGTACAACTAGATATGAGTACTACAAAGATAGGCACTGGAAGACTGGAAGGGATGAATATTATCTTAGTGTCACTCCTGTCCCTAGTAGAGAAGGAATGTTAGGCAACCCGAAGAGCCAGTAGATGGAGCAAGGGGAGATAAAAGCAAAAGAATGTCTTGTTCGAGTTTTCAGAATAAAGTGATAGACATAAATGTTTGCGGGAAATAAGAAGAGAGTTAATGAAGCATTATGAGTAAGATATGATACATGGATGACAACGGTAGATCAAAATAATGACAGTATTACAGAGTCTATAGTCAAGTGAAGGAAAAGACAAGAGGTGACAAGCCTTGAGACAACAAAAGAGTATAGGCCATAAAGTCAAATCCTCATTTCGAGAAATAAGTTCGTGACTCTAACGCGACTACCAAAAGGGAAAGTTAGACCCCATAGTAATAAGAAATCAGCATGGATTGATGAATAAGATAATCTAAACATGAACTAGGGACTGAGTAATAGTCGGCATCATGAGAATTTCAGAGATTGCATCCCGGCGATAATAGAATGGACGACAGAAGAATACCCTTTAAAGGTCATTTAGGAAGACGCTTTCCTAAAGCAAGCAAGGTGAGCAAAGTTAAGCTTAAGGGACTGTACATGCCAGTTACACTAAGTTTCACCCTTGCGAGTAAGAAATTTCGTTATCCTTGGTACAGAAGGATTACTGCAAGGCGAGTGAGGATCATCGATGATGTGGAAAGATGCCAAAGATGAAGAGGTAAAACATCTATACGTAGATCTCCGTAGCTCCAATTATTAGTACTCCCCTAAAGGAGGGAATATGGAGTGATGTGGCATGAAGTCAGAATTAAATGGTTCTAGTAACTATGGATTAATAAAGGAAGAATGTGATAAGAATGAGAAAGGGATAAGATTGCACTTATTCAAATCCTACAGATATGCTACGATTCCAGAACACTATGCAAATAGGACGTCAAGGAAAGGAAGTAAGGATTCCTACCCGAGGTGTTATTGATAAATAAGGAGTCAGTGTGAGAGTTAAGTTAAGACAAAGGAAATAACGTGAGAGTTAAGTTAAGACAAAGGAAATAACCCAACAAAGATTACGCGGAATATTGACATGAGAATGGGCCAACAAGTAGTTAGTAGTTGATTCAGGAAGAGCTTAGTTATGGCTAGACAAGAGGATACAGACAAATTAGCAGGTCGTGCAAGATAAAAATAGTAAAACCCAATATAGTGGATTCAGCCCCGCAGTTATGACATTGTAATACTTGAGAAATATTCAGATAGGAGTTGGGGTAGTTAAAGGTACCGTATGAGTGTTATGGGAATAAAAGAGAGTGCCACTAAAAAGGCAGTCAAAATATCGATTCAGAAGCAACCCTAAAAGCACAAGGGCGTGGAGGTAAGTAACTACAGATAATTATAGGCGAGGAAGAACATCAAAAATTTTATTGGATATGCGATGTAATAAGCCCGCAGATTTACAAAAGTCGAGGGTCTTCCCTAAGTACAACAACGAAAGACTAGCTGAGGAAATATGGAAAAAAGCTTCAACCTAAGCACAGTGACCTAAAGAGAAAATGGTCTTGTAACAACAGTCTCACAACAACATTGTATGCACCCCATAAGAAAGTGGCACCTATCGTGGCCAATATGTGTGGGCACTAAGATAAACCAAGTATTCATGCAACAAGTGGCAGAACGACCAGGAAAAGTAATTGCATGCATTTAAAGAAAGTTGAGAATGAATGAAAGGAATTATTCGATCAATGATTCAGAGATAATTACATTATGAATGCACCTAAGATTTTGGGGTATTATGCAACATATATGTTGACAATCATACAAGCCGTAGAAGACTCTGGTATAAGTTAAAAGAAAGAATTGAGCCCAGGTCATAGACAAAGGATTGAATTGTTAGGAGATTGTATGGATATTCCATAGCGTCCATGAAGGGATAAAGTAATAACTAATACTATGACCCGCAGATTGGAAGAAAGCTTAAGCTTACATAAAGGTTGATAAGAGGAAAGAGGAAACTAAAGAGTTACATCAACTAAGTAAATTAGGAGTCTCATTATTGGGTCCAGAAAGTTATAGACATCATGATTGATAACATTGCAGAATCACTCTTAATATCAGAGGTACAAGAGAGATAGTACAATAGCCATATTCTATAACAGCTCTACGATAAAGCCAGTTAGAAGGGCACCAGCCTTATAAGACGTCAGTATGAAGCTCCCACCGGATTGTATATGCACCAAAAGTGCACGTGTTATAATAGAGCTTCAAGTTGTGGATGTGAATTATACCTATGTGGAAGGGAGGCCATGAAAAAAATAGAAGATATGATGCGAGATTTTAAGGTAAAGGTGAACAACGTACGAGATACTCAAATGCAGAAGGTTGTGAATAGTCCATACTTCGGATAGAAGGATAGAAGCGTTAGGATTCAGTATCCAGGAATGATAGCGGCGTCGTCAGTGACAAAGTATCCAGGAATGATAGCGTCATCGTCAGTGACAAAAGTGGTATAAAGATGACGTTTGGGCCTTCGATTGAGTAATAATTTGATTTCATGGACGGCTCGGGATTAGAATACCCCCACCCATAAGATGAATCACGTTAGGACACCATGAAATACGGTTATGGAAGTACAGTATCGCCCCCAGGTGGGTCAAGAAAATCACTTCAAATAATCCTCAATGCAACGTGAGCCCTATTGATTACATAAGAGGTTTCAAGTTATCAGTGGTAGAGTGTAGATCAATATTGAGATATCAAAAATGGATGTATAAGGGTTACAATATATGAGATGCGAGTAGGCCGTCATTCTTAAGATGGACAGTAATGGGGAAGCATTAAAAGACTTAGATTTATACATATATGATAAGCAGCGAAAGAATAACCTGGAGTTTGGTAGCAGACCTCAGTAACGATAAATCGAAGTAAGAGTTATGGTATAGTATGACCTATCTAGATGTGGTAAAGTCATACGAATGGATAATCGGGTCTATGAAATAAGATATAACAAAATTTGTAAGTTTAACAAAGTATCGAGCGAAGAACTTCATGGCACTTTATAGATGCCCAAAGGCACATCTTATTAAGTTTTGTATATGTTCACAAAATGAGGCCTAGGGATTGGCTAAAATCTGGAGGAAAAAGGAGAGAAGAGTCGCATAGGCACACTTACAAAGTCAAAGTCATACATGCTGCATGATAAAAGATAGCAACAGTTACAAGATTGGAATGATTCTGACCACGAGTCGTGGTGTGAGAAAGAGGCCTAAAGGGGGAATGCCATGGCCTTTGGATTTATTCAAATAATAGTTTCCTAAATAGCAAGAAGAGTATTAAATTATTCGCAAGAGCTATGGGTTATGAGAATGATAAGTGCATCAGTCAATATTCGAGGACGAATGTTCCAAAGGGGGAATGATGTTACACCCCATGTTTTCGTACGTAAAAGTATGTCATAAATAAATTAATGAAAGCTCGGAAATGAGATGTTACATTCCGTATTTTCATACATTAAAGTTTCGACGTAAGTTAATAGACGTAAGTTCGGGAATGAGATTTATTTTGGGATTATAAGTATTATACTATTTCAAACAAGTGATAAGTAAATTTATAAAGGTGAGAGAGTAAGTGAATCGAAGGAAATGAGTTTTCGTCAAAGTTTGACATTTTGAGAAAAAAATATGGCTCGAGCTAAAATACCCAGTATTTATAGACTAGTGCCATACAAGGTACACATGACTATGATAGTAAGGTGTATAAGGTGTGTTAAAAGTGAGTAGTATTTTAAGTAATTTGAGATAATTCTTAATTATTTGGTAATGGGAGATTGCCTAGTTAATTAAGGAATTATTGTTTAATTAATTAAAGAGTTGGTTAATATTAACCCTTCCCCACGTGGCAGTAAGCCACCCCATGAATTGTGACTCTTAAGTCATTATATTATGTGGCAAGATTAGTGTTGTGGGATTTGGCATTCTTAAACAAACGTGAGTCACATATTCGTTCTTAACATATCCACTCTTAAGAAAGAGTAACATATTCATTCTTAACATATTCATTCTTAACATATCCACTCTTAACATATCCGTTCTTAAGAAAGAGTCACATATCCTTTCTTAAGAACGTGAGAATCATAAATCAGACCGTAAGATTTGGCAATTATAAGGAAGTACGGTGCAATCTTTATCAAGAATATCATACGGATTGTCCCATATTTCGATCTCGCCGTTACGTGTTTCGTCGCAATTATCGTGTGTTAGAGGAATTGTCAAGAGAATCGATTCATATATGTTAAGGCTATCCCTTCTTTCTTTTTGGCATGATCTATACGACACGAACGAAATGAGCAAATGCACAACTTCTATAAATGACTCTATTCATAGAAATACTAGGGTTGTCTATATTCTTGATTTCCCATGTGAATTATTATTATATCTTCTATTCATGGGTCTCAGAAAAATACGCATTTGATAAAGTTTATCTGACAAGCATATTATTTTTATGACATTCCGAGAAATCTTATTAACGTATTTCTTATGCATTTCATGCATTTATCCATGTACATTGACCCATGACCAGATGGCCTTATATACGCGTACATATATGTATATGGGATATGGGAAAAGGTTACGTCGTTATATACGCACCACCACCTGATCAGCTGGTATATGTTGATATTTGCCCACAGTGGCCGAGATGATATGATAGGATGCCTTAAGAGGCTTGATTATGCTATGAACGCATATACCCATGCATGATAAGACATTTATATGCATATGCATTACATTATAATATTAAATGACTCACAGAGCTATTCAGATATACATGTTGAGTCTTTTACTCTATGTTTCTCTCATGTCTATTGTTTACTGATTTTCATTCCTTACATACTCGGTACATTATTTGTACTGACATCCCTTTTGCCTGGGGATGCTGCATTTCATGGCCGCAGGTCCTGATAGACAGATCGAGAGACCTCCAAGTAGGCTATTAGCTCAACGGAAGATGTTGGTGCGCTCCATTTGCTCTGGAGTTGCTTGTTTGGTCAGTATGATTTAGACGTGTATTGTTTGGTATGGCGGGGCCCTGTCCCGACCTTTATGATAAGTATGTACTCTTAGAGGCTTGTAGACAAATTTTATGTATACAGATACTTGTATGGCCTTGTTGGTCTATGTTTTAAATATATAATGGATCACATTGGCCTTATAGGTCTGTATGTCAAAGATATGAGTTTCTATATCAGGTTGGGTCATTTTATGTCGGGTATTCCCTCATGTTTACTCTGTTTATCTCATGACGCCCCTTCTGGCCCACTTACCTATGATGATGTAATAAGAAAGATACTTTACATTGGTATTCGGTTGAGTAAGGTACCGGGTGCCCGTCGCGGCCCATTGGTTTGGGTCCTGACACTTATGGGATCGGGCTGTTCACCTCGGCAACTTTGTGCTTAATAGTTGAAACGGGTTCCAGTTTGGATATAATTGAGTTAGAGTCTTCACGGCCAGTTATGAGATATGTTACAGACTCCTATTGTATTTATTGTAGTTATTTTTATTTGTCTCGTTGATATCTGTTGTATGTTCACCATGTGTGCTTTATGCACTTTCATTATTATTATTGACCTCTAGTAAGTGTCAAGTCGAACCTTCATCACTACTTCTTCGAGGTTAGACTAGATACCTACCAGGTATGTGTTGTTCTTCGTACTCACGCTACACTTCTACACTGATGTGCAGGTACTGAGGCAGGTACCACCAGTGGTCACGCGAGCGCGTAGCCCATCATCTACGGAGACTTAGGGGTGAGCTGCTTGCCTTGCTACGATCCGCAACACCGGAGTCTCCTTCCATCTTATTTACTATTCCTATCTATTACTTTCGGAAAATTATTTTAGTAGTTTTGTATATTCTCTAGATTGCTCATACACTTGTGACGCCGGATTTTGGGGATTTGTAGCACTTATGTACTAATGTACTCGTCATTTCTATCACCGCAAACTATGTACTTATGATGTAGATATTTTGTTTAAAAAGTCTTATCACAGTTGGATGAAATTTAGTGTAATTAAAAATAAGTTGAAAAGGGATAAATAAGTTGTAGTTACACTTTCAGGCTTGCCTAACGACGACATTAGGTGCAATCATGACCTATTACGGATTTGGGTCGTGACAATCATTGCCATCCAAAGCTTCGCGAATGCGAAGAACAATTACCCCTGCCAACAGATTACCCTCCGCGATCGCGAAGAAGGAAACAAGAACTGAGAATCAGTAGTTCCAAAACATGGAGAAATGGTCCGAAACACACCCGAGGCCCCCGGAACCCGTCCAATCACACAAACTAATTCAAAACATAACATGGACTTACTCGGGGCCTCAAACCACACAAAAAACTAGCAAAGTCATGAATCGTACCCCAATTCAAGTTTAATGAACTAATAAACTTTAAACATCCAAAACTCATGCCGAACCATATCAAATCAAGTCCGAATGACCTCAAATTTTGCATGCAAGTCCAAAATGATACAACAAACCTATTCCAACTCCTAGAACCAAAATCCAAACCCGATATCAACAAAGTCAGCTCTCGGTCAAACATATCAACCTTTCAAACCTTCAACTTTCAAACTTTCACCAAAAAGCTTCAAATCAACCTACGGACCTCCAAATCCAAATTCGGACATATGCCTAAGTACCAAATCACCATACGAAGCTATTTGAACCATCAAAAGTCAATTCTGGAGTCGTCTACACAAAAGTCAAACTCTAGTCAACTAATTCAACTTAAGCTTCCAACCTTGGGACTAAGTGTCTCAATTCACTCCGAAACTTCCCCGAAACTAAACCAACCACCCCGGCAAGTCACGAAACCCCAAATACATATAATTAAAGCATCAAATAGGGGAAACATGGCTAAATACTCAAAACAACTGACTGGGTCGTTATATTCTCCCCGTCTTAAATAAATGTTTGTCTCGAACAGGTCTAGAATCATACCTAGAGTCTCAAATAGGTGTGGTTATCTGCTCCACATATCCTGCTCGGTCTCCCAAGTAGCCTCCTCCACTTGCTGACTTCTCCAATGAACCTTCACCGAAGCTATATTCTTCGACCTCAACTTTCGAACATGTCGGTCCAAAATGGCCACATGCTCCACATTATAAGTCGGATTCCCATCTAGTTGTACCGTGCTGAAATCCAAACATGTGATGGATCACCATAACACTTTCGGAGCATCGAAATATAAAACACTAGTTGAGCTCCCGATAGACTAGGTGGCAAGGCAAGTTTGTAGGCCACCTCTCTAACCCTTTCAAGCACCTCAAAAGGGCAAATATACTGAGGGATCAACTTGACCTTCTTTCCGAACCTCATCACACCCTTCATGGGCGGAAATCTAGGAAGAGTCTTCTCACCCACGATATATGCAACATCACGAACCTTCCTGCCAGCATAACTCTTCTTCCTGGACTGTGATGCATGAAAACTCTCCTGGATTAACTTTGCCTTCTCCAAAGCATCACAGACCAAATCAGTGCCCAACAACCTAGCCCCCCCAGGATCAAACCAACCAACCGGAGAACGATATCTCCTCCCATATAAGGCCTCATAAGGATCTATTTGGATACTCGACTGGAGGCTGTTGTTGTAGGCAAACTCTGCTAATGGAATAAACTGATTTTACGAACCTCCGAAGTCGATAACACATGCACGTAACATGTACTCCAAGATCTGAATAGTACGCTCGAACTGACCGTTTGTCTGGGGATGAGATGTACTCAACTTTTGCTGCACTGCTCTCCAAAACTGCAATATGAACTGAGTGCCCCGATCTGAGATAATAGACATGGGCGCACCATCAAGTTGAACAATCTCACGAATGTAAATCTAAGCCTGCTGCTCTGAAGAGTAGGTAGTCACAACTGGAATGAAATGTGCAGATTTGGTCAGTCTATCCACAATAACCCATACTGCAACAAATTTCTTCAAGGTTTGTGGAAGTCCAATTACGAAATCCGTGATAATACGCTCCTGCTTCCATTATGGATTATCAAGTCTCTGAAGAAAACCATAGGGTCTTTGATTCTCATATTTCACCTGCTGACAGTTCAAACACCGAGCAACATACTCAATAATATCTTTCTTCATCCTCCGCCACCAATAGTGTTGTCTCAAATCTTGATACATCTTCGTGGCACCCGGATGGATTAAATACCGCGAACTATAGGCCTCCTCAAGAATCAACTCACGCAACCCGTCCACATTTGGAACACAGATCCGACCATGCATCCTCAATACCCCATCATCTCTAATATTAACCTCTTTAGCATCACCGTGTTGCACTGTGTCCTTCATGACAAGCAAATGGGGATCGTTATACTGACGCGCCTTAATGCACTCAAACAAAGAAGACCGTGATACAACACAAGCAAGGACTCTACTGGGCTCCGATATATCCAACCTCACGAACCGATTGGCCAAAGCTTGAACATCCAATACTAAAGGCCTCTCCATAACTGAAAGATAAGCAGGACTCCCCATACTCTCGACCTTCCTAATCAAGGCATCAGCTACTATATTGGCTTTTCCCAGGTGATAAAGAATGGTAATATCATAGTCCTTTAGTAGTTCTAAACACCTCCGTTGTCTCAAGTTCAGATCCTTTTGCTTGAATAAGTGTTGTAGGCTTCTATGATCTGTGAACACCTCACAAGACACGCCGTAGAGATAGTGCCTCCAAATCTTCAATGCATGAACAATGACTGTCAACTCCAAATCATGTACATGGTAGTTCTTCTCATGGGGCTTTAATTGACGCAAAGCATAAGAAATAACTCTACCCTCCTACATCAATACACAACCAATGCCAATCCGAGAGGCATCACAATAGACCGTATAAGAACTCAATCCTGAAAGTAAAACCAGAACTGGAGCTGTAGTTAAGGCAGTCTTAAGCTTCATAAAGATTTCCTCAAACTCATCATACCACCTGAATAGGGCACTCTTCTGGGTCAATCTAGTCAAAAGTGCAGCAATGGTCGAGAAACCCTCCACAAAACGGCTATAATACCCGGCCAAACCAAGGAAACTTTAGATCTTAGGAGTAGAACATGATCTGGCCCAACTCTGAACTGCCTCAATCTTCTTCGATCTACCTTAATCCTCTCACTGGACACCACGTGCCCCAAAAATGCCACCGAATCAAGCCAAAACTCACACTTGGAGAATTTAGCATATAACTTCTTCTCCCCCAAAGTTTGGAGCACGATCCTCAAGTGCTTCTCATGGTCCTCTTGGCTGCGTGAATACACCAACATATCATTAGTAATCACAATGACGAAAGAATCAAGATACGATTGAAACACACTGTTCATCCAGTGCATAAAGGTTGGTGGGGCATTGGTCAGCCCAAAGGACATCACCAGAAACTCATAGTGACCATAGCGCCTCCTGAAAGTCGTCTTCAAAATATCTGAATCCCGAATCTTTAACTAATGATACCGCGACCTCAAATCGATCTTCGAGAATACTCTGGCACCTTGAAGCTGATCTAATAAGTCATCAATGCGCGGTAGTGGGTACTTTTTCTTAATTGTAACTTTATTCAGTTGCATGTAGTCAATACACATCCTTATAGTAACATCCTTCTTCTGCACAAAGAGAACCAGCACACCCCACGGCAACACAGTAGGCCTGATGAAGCCCTTATCAAGTAGTTCCTGCAAGTGTTCCTTCAACTCCTTCAACTGTATAGGTGCCATGCGATACAGTCAAATAATGATGGGCTAAGTGCCCGGTACCAGGTCAATACCAAAATCAATGTCCCTATCGGGTGACATGACTGACAAATCTGCTGGAAAATATCTCGGAAGTCTCTCACTAGCGGAGCTAACCCAACAGTAGGAGTATCATCACTAACATCCCTCACGAAGTCCAAGTACGCCAGACATCTCTTCTCAACCATCCATTGATCCTTCAAGTATGAAATTGCCCTACTCGAAACAGAGTCTAGGGGACCTCTCCACTCAACCCTAGGCAACCCGGGCATCTCTAGCATCATAGTCTTAGCGTGACAATCAATCCATGCCCAAAATCACGTCAAAATTAACCATGCTAAGCAGTAAAAGATCAACTCTCAAATCATAACCCAGAAAAGCATAGAACCTAGCTGGAGCGCCACCTATCTAGCCTACACCTGACTGGCCTCCACCTCTAGGACGGCCCCTACCCACCTGCCCTCCACCTCTCGGCGGCCGGACGACTGGTGCGGCAGCTGGTGCTGGAATTATAGGCTACTAACTCTGCTGCATTGCCTTGCCCCGAAGCCTGGGGCAGAGCCTCCGCATATGACTAAGATCGCCGCACTCAAAACAACCTCTCAGTACAGTGGACTGTTGACCTGAAGTCTGACCCTGATGGCCTGAATACCCACTGGAGGAACCTTGCATAGCTGGTAGGCAGTAGGAACTCTCTGGCATAACGCTGAAATATGGTCACACCGAAGCACCCCGAGGAGGCGGCGATGCTGGATAGGTGGGCCTGCTAGACTGATCCCTCACAAACTGACCTCTGCCGCTAGTCGGGGCACCTCTGAACTCTACAGAATATCGAAACCACTTATCCCTCATAATCTGCTCTCGGCTACATTGACGTACTCCCTCGATCCTCCGAGCTATCTCCACAACTATCTCGTAAGAAGTCCTCATTTCAACCTCTCGAGCCATAGTGGCCTGGATACCTGAATGCAAACCCGCAACAAACCTCCGCACTCTCTCTACATCAGTAGGAAGTATCATAAGTACATGGCGAGACAACTCAGATAATCTTTCCTCATAGTCGGTCACTAACATCTGATCCTGCCGGAGCTGCTCGAACTGAAATCATAACTCTTCCCTCCGAGAGGGTGGAATATACCTATCTAGAAAGATAGAGGTGAACCGGCCCCAAGTAAGGGTGGCAAGTGGGCCGGGCCCGGTCCTAAGTGGGCTTCGCGGGCCCGGTCCTAAACGGTCCCGGGCTTCGCGGGCTTATTGCTGGAACCGGCTCGGGACCGGGACCACGAACTAACGGTCCCAGGTTAAGTGGGCCGGTTCCGGGCCTAAACGGGCCCAACAGAAAATTTGTATTTTTTTTATTTATTATAGAAGTTAGAGAAAAAAAATAGTAATAAAGATATATAAGCTATATTCGATTTATATACTATATATACATCTTAAAATATACTATATATACATCTTAAGATATACTATATATATATATCTCTCTATATATATATATATATATATATATATATATATATAGTAAGATGTATATATAGTATATCTTAAGATGTATACTATCGAATATGACTTATAAACTATGTATATATATTATAGTATATATATAATATATTATAGTATATATATATATCTTAAGATATATATATATACACACACACACACACACACACTATACTATATATACATAGTATATTCGATATACTCGATATACATATATATATAAGCTTATATATATATACTATATATACTATACTATATATACATCTTAAGATATACTATATATACATAGTATACTAGATAAGATATACTATATATACATAGTATATCGAATATAGTTTATATATCTTAAGTTGTATATATAGTATATATATAATATACTATACTATACTATAGTATATTGTACTATACTATGTTATACTATATGTATAGCTTAAGATATATAAAAAGACAAAAATATTGTAAAGAGATATTCAAATCAATGCGTTATATTTTTATTATAGTATTAAAAATCATGGCAATATCTTTCTTAGTCTTCCTCTCTCCTATGGAATGAGCACAACAAGGTGTTAATACCACCATTGAGAAGAAAAAGAAGCTAATTAAGATGTATTATCATCCGGTTGCGTTTCATCAAAATCTATTTCTTCATCATCATTTTCATCAATAGTTGGACTACCATAAAGAGCATTCATATATTCATGGTTTAATTGTTCACCGGGTACAATATTATGGCAAAACTGACTCTCGGTAAATTGTAATAAACTATTATCGCTATCAAGAATAGGAGGTGTAGGACGGGTAACATGTTTGGGTCGGGGAGCCGGGGGAAGTGGAGGAGGAACATATTGGCCACTAGATTCACCACTCTTCGATTTTCCCTTATTTTTACTAAACATATTTTTTAAGGAATAAGCCATCTTAATTAATCAAGCAAAGTAAATAAAACAAACAAAATTATAATATTAAAACTTAAGAGTTGGAACGAGTTTACCGAATTGACGAACAACTTGTTGGAAATTGATTATCGTTGAAGACTTCAATTCACCAACTTCACAATTATTTCACAAATTGTAACAATAAAGTAAGTAATAGTAGCAATTATAGAAGTAAATTAGAGAGAGATTGTGATAGATTGATGATTTTGTAAGAAAAAATGAAATAATGATAGGGTATTTATAGTTGAAAATAGGGAAAAAGTGTAATTATAAAAAGTTTGGGATTAAAACAAAGTTGGGGGGTTAAATGGCTATTTCATAAATAACCAACGGCTATTTTTGACAGCCCAACGGCTATTTTTTTATTTAAAAATAGCCGTTGGGCCCGCTAGGCCCTCTAAGGGACCGGGCCGGTCCCGGGCCTGACGGGCCCAAATCATAGGACCGGCCCACGAGACAGGACCAAGCCCGCTAAAACCGGACCAAACGGTCCTGGCCCGTTTAGCCGTTTGGCCCGCGGTCCCGGGCCAGTCCCGGCCCTGGACCGGCCCACTTGCCAGCCTTAGCCCCAAGTCATGGGAGGAGAATGTGTCGATCTGCCGAGGAGATACGGCTGCCACCACCTACAGGCCCTGCCCTCCTGCTGGAAAGTAGTAAAATCCACCCCATGGGACTCCAATATCCTCATATTGTGCGGTCTGTCCCTGCACCGATCAATAAAGTCCTGGGGGTCCTCATGTCGCTAACCCCCAAAGACAGGAGTATGCAGCCTAGTCCATCTGTGCAATAGCTTCTGCGGATCGCCGACCGCAGCTGGTCTGGGCTCAGGTATAGCTGTTGCAACTGGCTGAGCTCCACCCACGGGTAATGTGCCCGGGGTCTGATATACGGCAGTTGCATGCCCTGGAGCTTGAGTGGTAGGGGTATGTGCTCCCCCTCCCGCCTGAGATGTGGCTGGGTCCGTTGGAAATAAACCAGCCTGAGTCATAGAATCCATGAACCGCAACATACGGCCCATAACCTCCTGGAAACATGGTGCGGACATGAAATTCGCTGGGGCTGGCTTTGCTACAGGAACCTCTTCCTGCTCCTCAATAATAGAATCCTTTACTGGATCCGCTGGTGGTATAGCGGGAGTAACTCTAGGACGCCCTCGTCCTTTACCGTGGGCTGGAGCCCTCCCTCGACCTCTAGCAATAGGGGAGCCGCTCCTCCATGGTCTGGAACATCCGCTGCGCACGTTCTTACCATCTGTGAGAGAATAAGAGAAAGATACTTAGTACTACATCAACTGCACGATAGGAGATGAAGACAGAGTAGTTTTCTAACACCCTATAGGCCCTCGAAGATAGGTACGAATGTCTCCCTACCGATCCGCAAGACTCTATTAGGCCTGCTCCTAACTTGTGAGACCTACGTGAACCTAGAGTTCTGATACCATGTTGTCATGACCCAATTCCTACTATGGGTCGTGATGGCGCCCAACGTTAGCGCTAGGCAAGCCAACAGTGAATTAAACCATGTTATTTCTCTTTTAACAAGTTTTCAAGTAATTAAATTCTATTTAAGAAGAAATTAAGGAGTGGAAAATTCAATAAATGAAACGAAGACAACTGAGTGGAAATCATAGTGATATAAGTACTCCAAAACCATAAAGTCTACTAGTGTGTGTGCCATGACCTGGTGTCACAAGTGTATGAGTAACTAGTAGAATATGCAAAACTCTAACTATTGTTCGAAATAAAGGAGACATAATATAAAATACAAAAGAGATACTCTAGGGGCTGCAGAACGGCTCAGGAATAAGCTCACCACTAGGCCTCGGGATATCTAGGATGCGCACCGGTAGGAACGCCAGATGAACCTGCCTCAAATCCTGCACGATTAGTGTAGAAGTGTAGCATGAGTATATAAACAACATGTACCCAGTAAGTATCTAATCTAACCTCGAAGAATTAGTGACGAGGGATCGACATCGACACTTACTATGGGCTAACAATAATAATACAAAAATTCTAAATAGGCATGAGTTATGTAAATAATAATAACAACTCAATAACAAGCAGGAATGAATAATTCTTTCACATTTAGTAATTTCCAAGTTAATTTCCTGTCATTAATAATCAAAACTTCACAAGTCATAAAATAATATCAAGTATAATTAGGCTCTTAGTATTATTAAGCACAATTTATGCCGAGGTCGTACGACCTGATCCAGAATAACATGTACATTGTTGAGGGTCATGCGGGATGAACCATAGATGCATCTATTCTACTGCCGAGACGTTCGGCCTACTCCACAAGAAGAGAGGATACTTTATGAACATTCAATTTAAAAGTTATTACGAGGCTAATACACAAAGAACCACAATTTCTATTAACGGTCATGTAACCCGCCGAAACCCAAGTAAGTGAAATTCGGTCTTTTACAATCCCTTTATCAAGTTCCAATATAATTTAGGCAATTTAATTAATAAGTAGAGTGCGAACATGACAAGTATTTCATGATTTGGGTCCTAAACTATCCGGACATAAGCATAATTAGTAGCTACGCATGGACTCTCGTCACCTCGTGCGTACGTAGCCCCCACAATTAGAAGAAAATATTAATTTAAATCACCTATGGGGTAAATTTCCCCTTACAAGGTTAGGCAAGAGACTTACCTTATCTCAAAGCTCGCTTTCCGGCCTCAAATTTACTCTAAAGCCTCAACTCGGTGCCGAACAATCCGAAACTATTCAAAGGTTGTATAAATTAATAAATATGTATTCAAAAGTTCATATTCTAACTATTTGAGTGATTACCCAATCCCAATTGAAGGATTCCTACAATTCACCCCCGGTCCCATATGCCCGAATTTTGGAAATTTTTGAAAAAAGTTGTTACTCATAGCCTCACGAACTCAAATATATAATTTTCACTCAATTCCCTAACCATTTTCGTGGTTAAATCCCATTTTTTATCAAAACCTAGATTTTTCATCTAAACCCATGATTATCACAATTTTACATGTTAAAATCTAGGGAAAATATATAGACGGCCCCTTAACTTGGTTCCAGTTTCCATTTTGACACCTTAACTTAGCGATTTTCTTATTGAATACTTTAACTCTATTTTGGTTTATACCATTTAAACATAATGCATGACCGGCCAAAGTAGCGTTATGTCCACACATGGTAAGCGCGTGAATATTATTAATATTTGCTTAGGTGGATATTCCAACGGTAAAAAAAACCCCACTTGTTAGACCCACTTCAAAACACCCGATTTTCCCATTATTTCTCTCAAAAAAGCCCTAATTCCTATTTCGTATTCTTCCCCTTTCAAAGTCGTCATTTTTCCCTTCAACTGAAGCTTAGGTGCCCAAGCTTGAATCTTTATCTGATTTCTTCCTCATCTTTCTCGTTTATCAGCTTCATGTCACAAAAATCAACAACTTCACGCAATGGAATGGATATTTTTCACTGTGGATTAAATGCGCCACTGACTATATCATGGTCACCTGCAAACCCAGGTTGTCAATTTTATGGTTGTAAATTGGTAAGTCGATCGTATTGCTTAGACCCTTGAATTTCTTAAAAAAGAAATATGTTTTTAATTTTTTGGCCATATTTCTTTTTTAATATTGTAGGGTCGAGGTGGATGCAAATACTTCAGATGTCATGATGATGAAATGCCCGACCAAGCTAAGAGGGTTATACGAGGTCTATTGAAGAGAGTCGAAAGAACTGAGAAAACAGTTGCGCGGTTGAAGTGGTTATTTGTTATGGTGGTGGTTCTGTTTCTATGGATATGGCTTTGCTGATGCTGGTGGTTTGAAGAACAATGTAGTATTTTTATGATATGCTGGTGATAATGGTGTTGTAGTTGCTACTATTAGTTAAAGAACAATGTAGTATGTTGGAAGTGGGTACTAGGAATTTGGCTTTTGATTAATGTACTTGTTATGAATGAAATGGCAATGACCAATATTTGATGCAAATTGAAGTTCAGCTGCACTTCCATATTGTGTTAGGAATGAAATGCAAATTCATATTCATGAATTGAAAACATAACTGCCCAAACATATTCATGAATTGAAAACATAACTGCCCAAACATTCAATTGCATAATATGATGAACTAGCATTACATCGAAGCTAAAACACAGAGCATTATTTTGGTCTACAAATTACAAAAACAGAGCATTATTTTCCCAAACAAATTACTTCCCAAACTAGTAAACTGTAATAGAGCATAATGTATCAAATAGAGCATAATTGCCCAAACAAAAAACTGGCAGTGACATCTTAGATAACATAAACAAAAGCTGGTCTGCTTCACAATGTAGATGCAGCTGAACTTATTTGACTTGAAGGGCCTTTTTGCCTTGCTGAACTCATATGCTGAAGCTGTGACCTTGTCACTGTATTTTTTCCTTTAAACTTCAATCCGGAGGGGGGGGGAGGGAGGGGGGTTAAATCCAATGTCTATGTTAGTTGCAGATGTATCCTTGAATGTCCCAGCTGATATGACTCTCTCAGATGATATACCAGGCTGTAAAATACAATAAATTAGTAAAAATAGAATAATTCCAGCGCACAAAACTGCGTTACAATAAACTATACACCCTTGTTGCTTTGTCTTTTGACAACACTTGTATCCTCACATATAGATGATGGATTGCTTTGTTGAGATGGTATTTCCTGAGATGATCTTGGTGGAGGTAGTGGTATATTTTGACTTTGTTGAGTAGCACTTCTTGGAACATGCTGACAGAAGTAAAAGAAAAGAATATCAGAATTACAAAAAAAGAATGTAAAAGACAGAATTACAAATATGAGAACTTACCATATTCCTGCATCCAAATTTGTTGTGGCCTGTTTGTTGGCAGTTTGAACAAGTCATCTTTACATCTTTCTTTGATAGTTTACCATGCTTTTTCCTTGGTTCATCCTTGACTTTTCTCCTACATCTCTTTGGTCTACCTGGCATAAGTTTAGGTTTCAGAGGCTCTATATATGGATTTGTTGAATCTGGCCACATCTTCATATTGGGAATTGGCTGAATGAAATGCTGGTAAGCAAGCTTTAAGGAAAGTTTTCTTCCTATACCAGTGGGCAACATAATCATCTAGGTTTCACACAATTTACCAGTGGGCACAGACTTGTGCCTAGGACCTACTATCCAAGAATTGAATATTTCACACATGCTATTCTCAATGACATCACACTTTGAATCTTCTCTAAAGTATGCCCTACACCAATACTCTTTATCATACTTCAACAAGTCTTCACATATCTTATAACCAAGCTTATTCATTGCTTCAAGTTCTTCCTTGAATTTCACTTCATAAGATGCTTTGGCACATCTCCAGAATTATTTTCTCCTTTCTTCACCTCTCCAGGTTTTGGACCAGTTAGACCAAATGTGTCTAGCACACATTTTGTGTTCTGCCATTGGTAGTAATTCTCTTATAGTTGGTACTAGTCCCTACAAAAAATAGTAATAACTGTTTTGTAATTTTACCTTTTGCATATCTGACATAACAGTTAAGCCAACACCATCTCCTAACTGTAAATCTGTAATCAAATATGTGATGAACCAACTCCAAGAGTGTTTTGTCTCTTGATCAACTACAACCCATGCAATAGAAAATATTTGATTGTTCCCATTTCTACCAACTGCAACAAGTAACTCACCCTTGCAGATTCCCTTTAGAAAACAACCATCAAATCCTATGATTTTTCTGCACCCTTCTAACCATCATCTTTTCAAAGCATCTAAACATAGATAAAAATAGCAAACAGATTCTTGCCAGGAAGAGTCTCACTATCTGTTATGATCCAGCATGAACTCCCAGGATTTGTTTGCTTAATAATATCAGCATAATCAGTAAGTTTGTTAAATTCCATCCTCCAGTCACCCATGTATTGACTTATCACCCTACACTTAGCCCTGTAACAAACAGTCCTTCCAACATACAAACCTAACTTATCCCTGACCAAATTCTGAATCTCCCACAACTTAATATTTGGCTGGGAAATAATCCTATATTTATACTTATTGACAATGTACTTAGAAGTACATAATTTGTTCTTATTTTTGGTGTTGCACTTGTGAGCTGGATGGTACTTCTTCATAGTAAAGTCACATGAATCCTCATAATTGCTTGCATACAATTCCCAGTTACACTTGGCTCCTTTACACTTAACTCTAACCCTATCCTTTTCATTAGGCCTAATTTTTAGTTGCACTTTGTTCTCCACAGCATATGAGGCTACTGCTTTTCTAAACTCTACAACATTTTCAAATACCATACCAAGCTCAAAAATAGCAAGGTAACAGTCAGGGTCAAACCTTACCTTTTTACTTCTCCTTCTAGGAGGTAAATCAATACCTCTTTCAGCTAAAATATCTAAGTCATCTGTGCTATCATCACTTCCAATATCAGAACTAGTATAGTAGTCTTCATCCCCTCCTAATTTTTCAGCAAACCTGTCCTCCTTAGATGGCCTACCAATATCCTCAAAGACTTTATCTATTCCAGCTTCTCCCAGAATAATCTCTTCAGTTGGAGTAGGTTTTTTTCTTTGTTTATTCTATTTTTTCTTGTTTCTTCTTTCATGCCTTAATGAAGTGAGCTCTTCATTCACATCACTATCATCTTCATCAGGAATGTTATCTAATTCAGACTCACTACTTGACAGATCTAATGCCAAACCAACATCTATGTTTGTTGTTTCTTCAGCCACAAATGTGTTATCTGCAGCACTTTCTTGGACATTTATATCCTCTGGAATAGTAGATGTTGCCCCAGCCTCTTTATTTAATGTATTTTCACTTGGTTCAACAACTTTTGGCCAACATAAAAGGCCGCATGGGACAGTCTCATCAACCAACAAAGGCTCATTAACTACATGCTTAATAAATAAATCTAAATGATCAAGATGATTAAGGTGACAAACTATATTATATAGCTGTTCATCATTTTCAATCAAGACAGAGTCATTAGATTTCAGATTAATTAGATAGAAACCCTCTACCTCAGAATACCTCATATCCTTTGTGTAGGACAGAAGCTCAAAAAGAGAAAAGTGGTCCTTGTCTATCATGTGACCATCCTCACCCCTCTTTCCTATATATCTCGGGTCAGGATCCTTGACAATATGTCCACCATGGTGAAAATTGACAAGAATATATTCGTCTGCAGATATGTCTAGATTTACCACTGTATT
Source organism: Nicotiana tomentosiformis (assembly GCF_000390325.3). Lineage (NCBI taxonomy): Eukaryota > Viridiplantae > Streptophyta > Magnoliopsida > Solanales > Solanaceae > Nicotiana > Nicotiana tomentosiformis. The sequence goes on from NC_090814.1 coordinate 36,279,730, forward strand.
GAAACACCAAAAAGCGAAACAGAGGATGTCAGTAGATTTCCGGACCCAAATTTATAAAAGAACCCTAATTTTCACAAACTCCAATCAAACTAAATTACAACAACCAAAAACAACTATGTTTTCAGTAAATAAAAGCTTACCACAAAGGAAAACTTCAATTGAAATAGCGTAAACCGCGAAACTCCAGTCACGACCAAGTCCAATCACGACTAGCTCCAGTTACGACCAACTCCACTCACCACCACGGTCGAAAGAAGCAAACGATTACCCGTATTAGTAATATAACCGACCAAGATATTGACGGACAGTTGAATCTAACTCAAAACCAATAAAGATTCCACCGAGAATCGGTCTCAATATAGTTCATTAGGGTGGAAGATCGATTAACCGAGGCGAGGTAAAATGTGGGTAAGGTAAAAAAGGTTTTTTTTATCCGACCTGAATAAATAAACACATGTCAGACTATTCTTAGTATGTTATTCCACGTGGGAAGCATTTAAAAATATACGCTTAAGTTTTTACATCCCGATCATGCGCTGTGTTTAAATGGTATAGACCAAAATAGAGTTAAAGTATTCAATAGGAAACGCGCTAAGTTAAGGTGTCAAAATAGAAACTGAAGCCAAGTTTAAGGGGCCGTACACCTATTTGGCCTAAAATCTACACATAATCTATGTTTTGAACTCATATTGTATAGAAATTATATACCTCAACGTGCTACGTAAAAACCCCCTTCCAAGAGCTCTAAAATCGCCCAAGAGTTGAAAGAAAATGAGCCAAAATAGCCTAACATTAAATGGACCATTCTGCCTTCAGCGATTTTCGCTTCTGTGGAGGGGCAGCCGCTTCTGCGGAAAAATCATCACAGATGCAGCCCTTCCCCAGTTGATCTACTTCCGCATCTGCAGACCACTGCCCCGCTTCTGCGACGCGAGTGTCACACCTGCGTCTTTGGCCACTTCTACGGTTACTTCCATCGCACCTGCGCGTTCGCAGGTGCGTGCCATGTCCCACATCTGCGGTTTCTGGGCTGCCCATGCTGGGCTGCTTCTACGGCTGCTGGCTCGCTTCTACGAGTTCGCACCTGCGGCTGGCCCTCCGCAGGTGCGATTGCATCAGAAGCTGGGTGCTTCGGCTATTTACCCAAGGCTAAACAACCTCCGCGCATCGTCCGAATGGCATCCGGGGTTCCCGAGGCCCCGTCCAAATATACCAACAAGTTTGAAATAATAAAACGGACTTGCTCGCACCCTCGGAATGCGGAAAACAATATTAAAACTAAGAATCGCAACCTAAAACCAATAGAATCAACTTATGAACCTCAAATTTTTCCAACTTACTCCGAACGCGCCGAAACATACTTAAACTACTCAGAATGACTTCAAATTGTGCGCGCAAGTCTTAAATCACCATACGGAACTATTCCCAGGCTTGGAATCCCAAACGGACCTCGATAGCCTCAAAACGTACTCCAAATCAAATTTAAAGAACTTTAAAACCTTTAAGGTACCAACTTCCAATATTAAGTGTCGTAACGCTCCCGGATCATCCAAACCCGATCCGAACATATACCCAAGTCCAAAATTATCATACGAACCTATTAGAACCGTCAAATTCCGGTTCCGAGGTCGTTTATTTAAAATATTGACCAAAGTCAAACTTAGTCCTTTTTAGCCAACCTTAAGGAACCAAGTATTCCTATTTCAACCCGAACCCTTCCAAATCCCGAACTGACCATCCTCGCAAGTCATAAAACAGTAAAATCACATACAAAGAGTCTTATTTAGGGGAATAGGGATCTAGAAAGTAAAACGACTGGTCGGATCGTTACCGATATAAGACGCCATTTTAGCATTCCATTTCCTAGTACCATGACCAAATTAAACTTCTGCCTCCATTATCTCTTCCAAATTTATGTTCCAATATCTTCTTGTCAGTTCTCCCCCACACCCTCCCCCCTTTGTTTGTTATTTTTTTTCAAAAAAAAAAAAGAAGAGACGAGGAACCCAGAATTGAAATAAATAATTGTTCTGATGGAATCTTTTCTTCTATCGTAGATTGGGCGTAGATATACGACCTAAACCATTATTCTTTTTATTACCAAAGCAAATAACCATACCAAATGCAGATAGCGAAAGAGATGAATCCATTGTTAGGAATCATTAAATCCTCTAAATGATTATTAGAGTATATCGTGGAAAGTTTTTGAAAGACAAGAACCAAATAATTTTATGTGGTGGAACAAAATATCTCTCATCTCCCCCTTGAATAGATTCCTTTTTTTTTTTTTGTTTCCAAAGGAATTTTGTTATGTTGTTTTGAAAGGTGCACTAATCCCTTGAATCCGGTACCAACGGGTATTCCCTCCCCCCCTCCCCCCCAAACAACGTTCTCTTTCAGGCCTTTCAACCACTCGTTATGACCCCGGAGAACCGCTTGCTAAAACTCGAGCAGTTTCTTGAGAACTCGCTTCAGATATGAAACTTTGAATATTGAGAAATGCTCTTGTTATTCCCAATAGGACGACTCGCTAACTGATCGCTTCTTCCAAAGTGCGCCCCATTAGTTCTGCTCGCAACAATCCAATAAGTTCTTCGGGTAATAAATATTAGACATTCCATCTTCTGAAACCTACACTTTTGATCTTATTTGACGTACAATAATTTCTATGAACCTATTATGCACCCGTGGGAGTGATAAACATGTTGGATTTTATTAACCAAAGAGAATCGACTTTGCGCTATAGTTAGCTCAGCACCAAGTACGAATAAACTTTTGCCTAGTTCTTAGAAGGAGACCCGTGAAAAAAGTTACTATTCAGGTTTTGATATTTAACTCGAATTGGTCAAGTGATAAATTAATATATAAAAATAGAGAACTAAGTTAGTTAAGATAGATTATTGATAATATAAATACAGAGTGAGTAGGTTTTTCTAACTCAGAGGAAAATACGTTAAAAGATATAGTTAATATTATCAGAAATAACAATAGAGGAAAACTATACATATATTTTAGAACCTCATCTTGTTTGCTATATAGAATCATATTCTGGGCAAATATATGTTAAGAGCATTAGTGTTAACACTACAAGAAAAAAACATATTTTCAACAAATAATTCTGTCAAAAAGCGATCGACTATTTAGAATTTTCTTCTTATAGAACGAAATCGCGAAAGAAAAATAAAGAAAACAATAAAGTTATCCTATCAGGTTCATGAGTATAGTTCAAATTACCATGCCTAAAAGGTTCTTTACTCATTCATAATATAGTTTACAAATAAAAAGAAGCAGACAAACATACTAAGAGCCCGTTTGGACATAAGAAATTTTTTCTTTTTTTTCAAATTTTGTTTTTGAAAATAATATTTGGTTATCAAAATCTTACAATTTTTCCAATCTCACTTGAAAATGGGAAGGTTGCTAGTATTTAGTTGCAAAATATGTTGAAAAAAAGACATCCAAATATGTTGCAAAAATTATAACCAAACACAACTTCATATTCAATTCAAATTTTAGTGAAATTTCAAATTTGAATTTTGTTTTTGGAATTCATGTCCAAACGCCTGCTAAAACCCCCAAGAAAAACAAAAACAAAAAATAAAAAGGACAGTTTTGTCATTTTTTTTGGTAAATTGTGTTATTTTTTAAAATTAGTAAGAAAGTAGATCTCTTTAAAGACATACATGTCCTCTTCCTATGACGCCTTTACCGAGTCCATCGCATTTTCCACCCCTAATGTGTATCTTTTTTGTGATTTGCACCCTGTTCTATTTTTTTTTATTTTTTTATTTTTTTTATTTACAATTTCAACCTTAACCTCTTTATTCCCTTACAAAATAATAAAATCACCATTTATATAAATTTTTTATGAAGGCAAAATAGAAAATACAAATAAAATATACTTGAGGGCAAGGGAGAAACCTATACTTGGACTATTGAAGGAATTAGAATATACTTGATGAAGAAACTGAACCAAAAGAGGGAAGACCTGCTCAAATACTAAGGTAATATTGTTATTGTAACTTCTCTGAAGCACAAAATATTTAACATGATCCTGACAATATTTTACTATAACAGGAAATTTATGCCCTCGAATCCGAAAACTAGTAGAAAAAGTGAAGGAAGACTAGGCTACATCAATTCCTACTTGGGCTGAAAATTTTTTATTTCAAGTAAAGACCATGTATGGTGAACAATTTAGTGTTGACTTGAGTGGAAGAACCTGTTAATGCAGGGGATGGGACCTTACAGGAATCCCATGCTCACATGCAATGAGCTGCATATTCCATATAAGAGAGAATCCAGAAAATTTCATACATGATTGTTATAAGAAAACTACTCAAATGAAGATTTATGAGCCAGTCATTGCTCAAATGGATGGACCTGATATGTGGGAACCTACTGATCTACTTGATGTTAACCCTCCTAACTATGAGCCGAAGAAAAGAGCCCGATGAAATTGAAGCCTCCAAGAGAAAAGCAGTTGAGATGAAAAAACAGAGAAGAGAGAAAAAGAAAAAACAATATGCAACAAGTGAAATGCATGATGTTACCAAATTGAGTAAGAGAGGGGAGTTAGGGAGGTGTAGCAAGTGCTTGCAAACTGGTCACAACAAAATAACTTGCTAGAAGAGTAGTGATTCCCCGAATTCAACAACTCTACCTCAAGCTACTCAAACAACTCAAGATTGTTGCCAAAATGCTACAAGTCAATCCCACCCAAGTAAGCAAATCAATTTTGAGTCCACTTATTGGACTGGACATATAAATGAACCTTCCAAACTCAATGTAAGTATGGAACCTTAAATGTAGGAGATTTAGTACTTTGAGAGACAGTTAATATATTTGTGTTCTTTATTTTTTTCACAGCTAAGAAGGCCAATGGAGGATGATTCATCTCATAGGCATGCGCGAGCTCAAGTTGGCGGCATTGTGTTAAATGCTGAGAAGTATATGTGGAATGAAAAAAATTGTATTAGCTTACAAACCCTTCAAAATACAAGTGCTACAGAGAAGTCCAAGTAAAAGAGCTTTGATGTGGAAGAAAATAGAAGCAATTAGCATATGAAATTGTCAGCAAGAACAAATTTTAATTTCATCACTTCTTTTGCTATTCAATGGATATTTCCCTATCATTTATTCCTAAGAGATTCTCAATGTCAAGTTTGTCATTTATCTTTACAATTTAATTTTAGTATTTCTACTCTTCGAAGCCTTTTATTTGTATTTTCTATTTTGCCCTCATGAAAAATTTATATAAATGGTGGTTTTATTGTTTTGCAAGGGAATAAAGAGGTTAGGGTTGAAATCGTAAAAATAAATAGGAAAGAGTGCAAATCACAAAAAAGGATACACATCACGGGTGCAAAATGCGATGGACTCCGCCTTTACCCATGTGGCAAGCGTCGATGAAAAATTATCTTATTTTTTAATGGATAAGACTAATTTTATATACGATCACTGAACTTTACCCACTATATTAACAAAATCTAAAAGTTAGGTTTTGTATTATTAAAATCACATAAATTTGTGTTACTTTTTAAAAAATACAACTAACTGAAAAGTTAAGTTTTCCGCATTGAAAAATGACATGTCATATCCAAGTTCTGAATTTTGTTGTTAAAGATCTTTTTTGAAGTTTCCTACAAGTAAATGAGAGTAGATTTTGCGAGAAGAAGTCTTCGAAATCGTAATAGTAATTTCGGCATGCTGAATGACGTCCAAAGTAATACCTCACATCCTTGACAAAGCATAGGTGAAAAAGTTGACTTCCTTGTGTTTTTGAGGGGTGTTGGAGAGTAAGAGACAACATATCTAAAGGTAAAAGAGGTAGTCATCAATTGGCATACTTTCTGGCTAGTTCTTCGATTAAAGGCCCTTCTCGACCAAAAAATCTTCATTTCCCAAAGAAACGTTTTAAAGAGATTCTTCTCTAGCCGAAAAGAAACTTTTCCAAAAGATATTTTTGTTTCACTATTTGCTTGGCTTTATAAAGGAGGAGAAGAAACAAAACGAGAAAATGAATGTGAAAGACAGCAAAGAATACTAATGATTGTATGCATAGGCGGATTCAGGATTCGATGGTTATATGTGTAATTATTTTAATGCAAACCGATTATTAGTGAAGAAGATTGAATTAGAGTGTACATTCAGACGATTCGATCCATTTTGGATTACTTTGGTTCGGTTCGGTTCGATCCATTTTGAAATTATCAATCCAGTTTAAAAGATTTTTTATGCATAAATGAATATGTGATACACTCTTTCAATCTACATGTAACTTATTAATGTCTTTGATGCATCACTGTAAAAAATTTTATAATTAATAAAATAACATTAGATGGATAAAAACAGAAAATTATTAAATTATATTCAAATAAAATATGAAGATCCAGAAAAAGACAAAGAAAAATATACAATATAAATAAATAAGAATAGTGAATAACAAAGATGAAGAAAATAAGAGAAATTAATAAAAGGAGCATAAAGAGAAGAAAGGAAAAGGAAAAAGGCATAAGAGAAACAACAAGAACATCCCGAGAGTCTAGATCTCGGGCGTTGCAGGTTGTTTTTCATCACTTCAACCATGACACCTTTAATCATTTTGTAACATGGGATGCCACTTATTGGTTATGTAGGAGTTTTTGTGAAAAATACTAGTATATATATAAAATTTTCTCCAAGCGATTGGGTGGCATACCACTCCCAATTCCATACGTAGATCCGCCTGTGATTGTAGGCGAGCTTTTCCCGGCCATGTTTATAAGGATACTAGTAAATTTGCTCGTGTTTCGTACGATCGTAAAAGTCGACATTGTAGATTCAATTCCTCTTTTTTTATTAGAAAGATAACGCTTATAAACCAATATTTGCAAATTTAAATAGAGGGAGGAGAAGAAATGGAAAAGTACTCAACTTTATTGGAAAATAACTTTCATAATTTTATGTTTAGGAGCAATAAAATATATATAGACGGATATATTACCTTCCTGTGATAAACGTTTACCATTTTCAATAAAACAAAACTCTACTCTTTCCAATTCTGTCATGTGAATATAAATTACAATAATATAATGCTAACTTTCATCTTGGAATGGTCCAAAGTAGACCACTAAAGTTAATATATTCAAAACTCTGCCAAATTCACGAAGGGAATAACACTTATATGTAATCGTTCTTAAAAGTGAAGACAAAGAAAAGACCTCAATTTCAAGAAACTATACTTGTTGAAGGTCATTATGTTTTGCTGCTACTCTACTCTTGAAAGACATTTTTTAATTCAATGGATTTCACAAATTAGAGAATCCAACAGGCCAAGAAAGTTATGCCGGTCATTATTTTTACATCAAGCATACTTTGAACGTAAATGCTATGAACATACTTTGAGGAAGATGCAATTACAATAATAAGCTATAGCCCATAGCTATTAGCTTATTTACCTGTACAGGAAAAAGGAGTGTTGCTCTCTCTCTCTCTCTCAATTAGTACACTTTGCAGGGTAGGGAAACAAAAAGGAGTAATACTTTTGTATACGGTCGAAATAGATTTCGGCCTTCCTACGTTCGATCGAGTTCAAGTGGTAAGAAGTAGGAGTGGAATTTTGGGAGTGAGCTCCGAAGACAGTACTAACGAGCCTTGAGTCCGAAGGCCGCTCGAGGAGTCGGCTCGATAACCTTATTGAGCCCGTGACCGAATCGATCCGCAAGGCATTGCTTTGAGGTCGGAATTGCGCGACGCCCATCCCGAAGGTCAAACTCGAGCCAAGACCGAAGGGCTCGACCCAGTAACGAGTTCGAGCCAGTATCGAACTCACAGACAAGAGCCGTTGCAACCGCACCAAGAGAGAGAATCTTGGCAGGAATCGAGGAAGAGACAAATCATCATGGGTCCTTCACTATATGCTTTATTTTATTATTTTTTGTAATGACCCTCTACTATAAAAGGGGGAATCCTTGTAAGCTATGGACATACTGAATACACTGGAAAAAAAGAGACCTCCTTGTGCTTGTTTTACTTCATTTTATTCGTTCTTTTTGATTCATTATTTTCACTGTCATAGTCAAGAATATTCGTATTACTATCTCTCTATACGATTTGTATCAAAGGGTATCACGTATCCTTAGAACCATACATAAATTTAACGTTATCCGATTTTTCGGGTAAACAGTTTGGCACCCACCGTGGGGCTAAGGATAACCGTGATTGTTTGACATAAATCTGCAGTACACACCAGGTTACAACTTCAAATCAACAATGGCTTTACCTATCGACCACGAAGCCGGCCTTCAAGATGAATCCAACAACTTGGCACTCGGGGGCGGAAGGTCACTTGACGATGGCACTGAGGCTCGAATCGAAGTACCCGAAATTCGAGCCGAAGTACTATTGGATGTCAATTCATGAATAGCTCTGGAGGCGAATCAGCGTTCCGAACCGGAAAAAATCATTCAGGGCGGTACTCGATCCGTAGCCCGAGATACCCATAATGCGGGGGAAATCGGAGCCAGCTTACGTATGATCTTCGAGATGCTACAAGCCCAACAAATAGCAATAGCCCAGTTACAGAGCCAAACTCATATACAAAGCAGGCCGAATCCCAATCCGCTTCGAGAAATCACCCCCAGAACGGAGCCCGCCATAGTGAAATCAAATGAGTAGGAATCGGGGACCACTCCCGAAATTACTAAATTGCTCTAAGAACTCACAAAACGAGTCGAAGTCAACGACAAGAGAGTGGAAACATACAATGCCAGGGTCGATCAAATCCTGGGAGATCCACCAATGATAAAAGGGCTAGATTCGAAAAAATTCATACAAAAGCCTTTTCCCTCGAGTGCGGCCCCAAAACCAATCACCAAAACAATTCCGTATGCCCGAAATTCCCAAATACAACGGTACGACCGATCCTAACGAACACGTTACCTCTTACACATGTGCCATCAAAGGTAACGATTTGGAGGATGATGAGATCGAATCCGTGTTGTTGAAAAAGTTCGGGGAGACCCTGTCGAAGGGAGCAATAATCTGGTATCACAATTTACCGCCTAATTCCATCGATTCTTTTGCCATGTTAGTAGATTCGTTCGTAAAGGCACATGCTGGTGCCATAAAGGTTGCAACAAGGAAATCAGACCTCTTCAAAGTAAAGCAAAGGGGTAATGAAATGTTGAGGGAATTTGTATCCCGATTTTAAATAGAACGCATGGAATTGCCACCGGTCACAGACGATTGGGCCATACAAGCTTTCACCCAAGGGTTGAACGAGCTGAGTTCGACAGCGTCACATCGGCTAAAGCAAAATTTGATCGAGTATCCAACAATAACTTGGGCAGATATACACAACTGATATCAATCAAAAATTAGGGTCGAAGATGACCAGTTGGGAGCTCCGTATGGACCCGTGCATCAGAACAAGACAACTACTAAAAACCAAAGGGAGATCGACAGAGAACAAAGGTCGAACAGAGACCAATATCAACCGTACGTCGCAGATCGGATGAATAACAATCCAACATACAATATAGTTCAGAACAATCGAAGGATTGATCGAGGGCAAAATTCTCGGGGACTTATGAGCAAGAGCGGCTTTGATAAATATGCCGATCCTATAGAAGCACCTCGGTTATCAAAGTATAAGTTCAGCATTGGTGCATCCGCCATCATGTCAGCTATCAGACGCATTAAAGACACCAAGTGGCCTCGACCCATGCAGACCGATCATGCCCAAAGGAATCCCAATCAAATGTGCGAATATCATGGCACCCATGGTCACAGAACGGAAGATTGCAGGCAACTAAGAGAGGAAGTAGCCCGCTTATTTAATAAAGGGCACCTTCGGGAATTTCTGAGTGATAGGTCAAAGAACCATTTTAAAAACAGGGATTTTGGCAAGCAAAACGAGCAAGAAGAACAGCAGTGCGTCATTCACATAATCATCGACGGCGCCGATACCCCTCCGAGACCAATGCTTAAACGCACTAAAACATCGATTGTGAGGGAAAAGCGATCTCGGACTCAAGATTACGCACCCACGAGGACTTTGTCCTTCGATGATAAAGATGCAGAAGGAATCATCCAACCCTATAACGATGCACTAGTAATATCAGTACTCATGAATAAAACTAAAATTAAGCGTGTGTTAATCGATCCAGGTAGCTCGGCCAACATCATCAGATTGAAGGTCGTAGAACAGCTCGGCCTATAGGACCAGATCGTACCCGCAACTCTAGTTCTAAACAGATTCAATATGGCAAGTGAAACCACCAAAGGCAAGATAATCTTACCAATAAACGTGGCCGGAACCATCTAGAAAATGAATTTTCACGTGATCGAAGGCGACATGAGGTACAACTCCCTTTTTGGAAGGCCATGGATCCACAATATGAAAGCTGTACCTTCGACCCTACACCAGGTCCTCAAATTCCCGACATCGAGAGGTGTCAAAATAGTGTACGGAGAACAACCGGCCGCAAAAGAAATGTTCGCCGTCGAGGAAGCGAAATCAATATCCTCGCCTTTGCCGATAAAGGGATCGGGCTCAGAAGGAGAACGGGATACCAAATAGCAATCACAGATGTCGGCCTCGACCCAGCCAGATAACCAGAAGATCGAAGAAGATGATGGTCAAAGGGTCCCTCGATCTTTCATGATTCCCGATGACTCCGACGCAACCAAATCAACAATTGAAGCACTAGAGCAAATCACACTAATCGAGCACTGGCCCGAGCGAAAGGTATACTTGGGAACGGGGTTGAGCCCCAAACTCAGGAAGAAACTTGTTCAGTTTCTTATCGATAACATTGATTGTTTTACCTGGTCCCACTTAGATATAACAGGGATCCCACCGGACATAACGACACATCGGCTATGCTTGGACCCTAGGTTCAGACCGGTGAAGCAAAAGAGAAGATCGCAGTCCGAGGGAAAGTACGCATTCATAAAGGACGAGGTAACCAAACTTCTCAAAATAGGGTCCATTCGGGAGGTGAAATATCCCGAATGGTTAGCCAACGTAGTGTAGTGCCTAAAAAAGGGAAAAAAACTTAGAATGTGTGTAGATTATAAGGATTTGAACAAAGCATGCCCCAAAGATTCCTTTCCGCTGCCCAACATCGATCGCATGATCGATGCCACGGCCGGCCACGAGATCCTCACTTTTCTCGATGCCTATTCCAGGTATAATCAAATCCAGATGAACCCGGAGGATCAGGAAAAGACCTCATTTCTCACCAAATATGGAACATATTGTTATAATGTGATGCCCTTCGGGCTAAAAAATGCAGGGACTACTTACCAACGCCTGGTAAATAAAATATTCGAAGAACAAATAGGTAAATCAATGGAAGTTTATATTGACGACATGCTAGTTAAGTCCCTACGCGCAGAGGACCATTTGACCCATTTGCAGGAAACGTTCGAGATTTTGAGAAAATACAACATGAAGCTCAACCCCGAAAAATGTGCTTTCGGGATCGGTTTGGACAAGTTCCTCGGCTTCATGGTGTCAAACCGGGGAATCGAGATTAACCCCGATAAAATCAAGGCCATCGAAGACATCACCATCGTGGACAGTGTGAAAGCTGTTCAAAGACTAACGGGACGGATTGCAGCCTTAGGCCGATTCATTTCGAGATCGTCAGATCGAAGTCACAAATTTTTCTCTCTACTCAAAAAGAAAAACGATTTCGCTTGGACCCCGGAATACCAACAAGCATTGGAGGAACTAAAACGATATCTATCGAGCCCACCACTACTTCACACTCCAAAAATGGAAAGCGAACCCCGGAATACCAACAAGCATTGGAGGAACTAAAACGATATCTATCGATCCCACCACTACTTCACACTCCAAAAATGGACGAAAAACTTTGTTTGTACTTGGCAATATCGGAAATCGCCGTAAGTGGTGTCCTAGTTCGAGAAGAGCAAGGTATGCAATTTCCCGTTTATTATATAAGTCGGACCTTAGGAGAAGCAGAAACTAGATATTCACACCTAGAAAAATTGGCACTTGCACTGATAAGCGACTCTAGAAAGTTAAGACCGTACTTTCAATGTCACCCCATATGCGTATTAACCACTTACCCACTTCGTAATATTTTGCACAAGCCCGAACTATCAGGACGGTTGGCCAAATGGGCCGTCGAACTCAGTGGGTACAATATCAAATATCAACCCCGTACGACCATCAAGTCTCAAATTTTAGCAGACTTCGTGGCCGATTTCACGCCAACCCTCGTACCTGAAGTCGAAAAAGAACTCCTGTTGAAATCGGGTACATCATCGGGAGTATGGATCCTTTTTACGGATGGGGCTTCAAACGTGAAGGGGTCCGGGTTGGGCATAGTTTTGAAACCACCCACGGGTAACACTATTAGGCAATCTATTAAAACTAACAGGTTAACTAACAACGAGGCCGAGTATGAAGCCATGATTGTAGGTCTCGAGCTAGCTAAAAACTTGGGAGCAGAAGTCATTGAAGCCAGAGGTGATTCTTTGCTGGTGGTAAGTAAAGTGAACAAAACCTTCGAAGTTCGAGAAGGTAGAATGCAAAGGTATTTAGACAAACTACTTGTCACTTTGCACCATTTCAAACAATGGACTTTACGGTATGTTCCACGAGAACAAAACAATGAAGCCGATGCACTTGCGAATTTGGGATCGTCGGTCGAGGAAGATGACTTGAGCTCGGGGACTGTCGTCCAACTCTCGAGATCGGTAATCGAAGGAGGTCACACCGAGATAAATTCTACAAGGTTATCCTGGGACTGGAGAAATAAGTATATTGAATACTTAAAGAGCAGAAAGCTCCCATCGGACCCAAAATACTCTAGGACCCTACGGACTAAACTGCTCGATTCACGTTGGCTTCAGATGGAACGCTATATCGAAGGACATTCGATGGACCGCTGGCAGTATGCTTGGGTACGGGAGGTACCGATTACATCCTACGGGAAGTACACGAGGGCACTTGTGGGAATCACTCTGGTGCCGATACATTAGTTCGAAAAATAATCAGAGAAGGGTATTATTGGACCGATATGGGCAAAGACGCGAAGGAATTTGTTCGTAAATGTGACAAATGTCAAAGGTTTGCGCTAATGATCCATCAACCCGAAGAGCAACTTCACTCAGTCCTATCCCCATGGACGTTCATGAAATGGGAATGGATATCGTCGGCCCTCTGCCATCGACCCCAGGTAAAGCCAAATTTATTTTATTTATGACTGACTATTTTTCTAAATGGGTTGAAACGCAGGCGTTCGAGAAAATAAGAGAGAAAAAAGTTATAGACTTTATTTGGGATCATATCGTATGCCGATTCGGGATACCCGCCGAAATAGTATGTGACAATGGGAAACAATTCGTTGGCAGCAAAGTAACAAAATTCCTCGAAGATCACAAAATAAGAAGGATACTATCAACACCATACCACCCCAGTGGGAACGGACAGGCCGAATCAACGAACAAAACTATCATTCAAAACCTAAAGAAGAGGTTGAACGATGCTAAAGGAAAATGAAGAGAAATCCTGCCCGAAGTCCTTTAGGCGTATCGGACACTATCGAAATCTAGTACGGGGGCGACCCTATTCTCCTTAGTATATGGGTCCAAAGCATTGATACCAGTCAAAGTCGGTGAACCCAGTACCAGATTTCGATTCACGATGGAAGAATCAAATAACGAGGCTATGAATACCAGCCTCGAATTATCGGACGAAAGACGAGAAGCTGCTCTCGTCCGATTGGCCGCCCAAAAGCAGCGAATCGAAAGATATTATAATCGAAGAACCAAGCTCTGCCATTTCAAGCCCGGGGACTTAGTGTTAAGAAAAGTCACCATCAATACCCGAAATCCGAACGAAGGAAGACTAGAACCAAATTGGGAAGGACCATATTAGGTTCTAAAGAACGTCGGAAAGGGATCGTACAGGCTCAGCATTATAAACTGCAAACAGCTATCAAGCAGTTGGAATTTGTCACATCTAAAGCGATACTACTGCTAAGGTACGACCCTTCCATATTCATTTATATTTCAAAACTGACCCCTGCAGAAGTCCGAACAAGAGCTAAGATGGACTCATCGCTTGAAAGCATGCGTTGCACTCTTTTTCCCTCAGACCGGTTTTATCCCAAATGGGTTTTTCGGCAAGGTTTTTAAAGAGGCAACCAATGATCGTGCTGCACTTACAACAAGTATCCGAGGCCTCCGTACAATCGACCTCAAATACTGGAGGGGCATTAGACCTCAAATATATCAAGTTCTAATACAAGAAAGTTATTTCGCAAGAACGGGGTTCCAGTAGGAAAAGTTGTAAGAGCCAAAATGGTCAAAACGAACCATGCACATGTAGTTGGCCCGAACCCAGACACGATATCTTATATCCAAGAAAAATTCCTCTATTTGGAGATTTATTATGCAATCAGAATTAAGATAAACTCGACCATTACGCCTACGGGCTACATTACTTCGAGTTCGAATCATTCACTCGATGACTAAAGCCTACATGCTACTTTCATTTCGAGTTCGAGCAAGCACTCACTCGACCATTACGCCCACGGGCTACATTACTTCGAGTTCGAATCATTCACTCGACGGCTAAAGCCTAAGGGCTACTTTCATTTCGAGTTCGAGCAACTACTCACTCGACCATTATGCCCACGGGCTACATTACTTCGAGTTCGAATCATTCACTCGACGACTAAAGCCTACGGGCTACTTTCATTTCGAGTTCGAGCAAGCACTCACTCGACCATTATGCCCACGGGCTACATTACTTCGAGTTCGAATCATTCACTCAACGACTAAAGCCTACGGGCTACTTTCATTTCGCGTTCGAGCAAGCACTCACTCGACCATAACGCCCACGGGCTACATTACTTCGAGATCCAATCATTCACTCGACAACTAAGCCTACGGGCTACTTTCATTTCGAGTTCGAGCAAGCACTCACTCGACCATTACGCCCACGAGTTACATTACTTCAAGTTCGAGTCATTCACTCGACGACTAAGCCTACGGGCTACTTTTATTTCGAGTTCGAGCAAGCACTCACTCGACCATTATGCCCACGGGCTACATTACTTCGAGTTTGAATCATTCACTCGACGACTAAGCCTACGGGCTACTTTCATTTCGAGTTCGAGCAAGCACTCACTCGACCATTATGCCCACGGGCTACATTACTTCGAGTTCGAATCATTCACTCAATGACTAAAGCCTACGGGCTACTTTCATTTCGAGTTCGAGCAAGCACTCACTCGACCATTACGCCCACGGGCTACATTACTTCGAGATCCAATCATTCACTCGACAACTAAGCCTACGAGCTACTTTCATTTCGAGTTCGAGCAAGCACTCACTCGACCATTACGCCCACGAGTTACATTACTTCGAGTTCGAGTAATTCACTCGACGACTAAGCCTACGGGCTACTTTTATTTCGAGTTCGAGCAAGCACTCACTCGATCATTACGCCCACGAGCTACATTACTTCGAGTTCGAATAATTCACTCGACGACTAAGCCTATAGGCTACTTTCATTTCGAGTTCGAGCAAGCACTCACTCGACCATTACGCCCACAGGCTACATTACTTCGAGTTCGAATCATTCACTCAACAACTAAAGCCTACGGGCTACTTTCATTTCGAGTTCGAGCAAGCACTCACTCGACAATTACGCCCACAGGCTATATTACTTCGAGTTCGAATCATTCACTCGACGACTAAGCCTACGGGCTACTTTTATTTCGAGTTCGAGCAAGCACTCACTCGACCATTACGCCCACGAGCTACATTACTTCGAGTTCGAATCATTCACTCACCGACTAAAGCCTACGGGCTACTTTTATTTCGAGTTCGAGCAAGCACTCACTCAACCATTACGCCCACGAGCTACATTACTTCGAGTTCGAATCATTCACTCGACGACTAAGCCTACGAGCTACTTTTATTTCGAGTTCGAGCAAGCACTCACTCGACCATTATGCCCACGGGCTACATTACTTCGAGTTCGAATCATTCACTCGACCACTAAGCCTACAGGCTACTTTTATTTCGAGTTCGAGCAAGCACTCACTCGACCATTACGCCCACATGCTACATTACTTCGAGTTCGAATCATTCACTCGACGACTAAAGCCTACAGGCTACTTTCATTTCGAGTTCGAGCAAGCACTCACTCGACCATTACGCCCACGGGCTACATTACTTCGAGTTCAAATCATTCACTCGACGACTAAGACTACATGCTACTTTTATTTCGAGTTCGAGCAAGCACTCACTCGACCATTACGCCCACGGGCTACATTACTTCGAGTTCGAATCATTCACTCGATGACTAAGCCTACGGGCTACTTTCATTTCGAGTTCGAGCAAGCATTCACTCGACCATTACGCCCACATGCTACATTACTTCGAGTTCGAATCATTCACCCAACGACTAAAGCCTACGGGCTACTTTTATTTCGAGTTCGAGCAAGCACTAACTCGACCATTACGTCCACAGGCTATATTACTTCGAGTTCGAATCATTCACTCGACGACTAAGCCTACGGGCTACTTTTATTTCGAGTTCGAGCAAGCACTCACTCGACCATTACGCCCACTGGCTACATTACTTCGAGTTCGAATCATTCACTCGACGACTAAGCCTACGGGCTACTTTTATTTCGAGTTCGAACAAGCACTCACTCAGCCATTACGCCCACGAGCTACATTACTTCGAGTTTGAATCATTCACTCGACGACTAAGCCTACGGGCTACTTTTATTTCGAGTTTGAGCAAGCACTCACTCGACCATTACGCCCACATGCTACATTACTTCGAGTTTGAATCATTCACTCGACGACTAAAGCCTACGGGCTACTTTCATTTCGAGTTCGAGCAAGCACTCACTTGACCATTACGCCCACGGGCTACATTACTTCGAGTTCGAATCATTCACTCGACGACTAAGCCTACTGGCTACTTTTATTTTGAGTTCGAGCAAGCACTCACTCGACCATTACGCCCACGGGCTACATTACTTCGAGTTCGAATCATTCACTCGACGGCTAAATCCTATGGGCTACTTTCATTTCGAGTTCAAGCATGCGCTCACTCGACTATTATGCCTACGGGTTATATTTCTTCGAGTTCGAATGATTGACTCAACTAGTAAACCTAAGGGCTACGTCACTTCGAGTCTGAAGAAACAATCAATCATAGAGACTACGAAGTCCAAATTAGATTAAATTGTTAAGATCCTTGTGAAAACATTTGTAAGGCACGTATAAAGTCTTCACAAGTCGGCCAAGTTGTCTATATACAAAAAGTTTTACATGATTGATTACAAACGTAAAAAATTAAGAACTAAGCTTCCTGACCATCCTTAGGGGCGTTTGCTTCTCTGTCAGGCTCTTTCCCGTCCTCGGATCCGCTCTTGCTACCGTCATCATCATCGTCATCGCCATCAGAAGCCAAGGCTTCAGCTTCAACTTCGAGCTCTTTGGCTTTTTTTATTTCTTCAGTAAGGTCGAAACCTCGAGCGTGTATATCCTCGAGGGTCTCCCTCTGAGACCTACATTTAGTAAGTTCGGCAATCCAATATGCCCAATTCTCGGTAGTATCCGCCGCCTCTCGTGCCTCCATCTGAGCAGCCTCGGCATCAGCCCGATACATGACAATGTAGGGCTGCTTATCGGGCGGATTGGGTGGTTGTTTGCTCTTAACGGTTTGGCTTATCGGTTATCGACTTTTAAATGTATTAATCCGCTAGCGACCCGATAAAATATCAGGCGGATTAGTATCGGTTTAGCTCTTATCGGGTGGTTATCGGGCGGTTTATCAGATTGTTTGCTGACTGCTGTGACTCAAAATAAAATTTCTATGCTCAGCAGACTACATTCCGGTCTATAGAATATGGCACCTAAGAAGAGAGCTAAATAGAAGAAATATAGAGCTACATTCCAGCTTATTTTCCAGTAGAATCATCTCTGGGGATGAGCCTATTAACAACTTATAACTATCAGAAGAAATAGAAGAGAACACTGGGTATAACACATGACATCAAAATTATCTAATAGTAACTAACTGGAATAGTAAATTATAACTAAATGTCTAATAGTAAATTAGTAATAGATAGAGTACTAGAAGTGGAAGAAGGATTTTTTATTATTTAATATATATATATATAGATAAAAAAATGGAAGAAGTGGAAAGGTTTTTAATCTTTAATATATATTCTTAACGGGTTAACGGATTATCCGTTAAGAAAATTGAATAATCCGCCCCCCAAACCGATAAGCCGTTAATAAAAAAATTTCAATCTGTTCCCCGTCCGTTAAACCGTTAAACCGATATCAATAAGCCATTAAGCTTCGGTTTCGGTTCGGTTTTGAACACCCCTACGACAATGGACTTATCCGCCAAAATTTTCGACGACTCAACCTCCGCCTTGGCCTCAGCAAGCCGAGCTTCAAGCTCCTCGATCCTCTTAGCTTGAGCCGAACCCTTTTGCTTGACGTTTCGAAGCTGAACATCGGCCGATAATAAGTTGGTCAAAATGGTCTCTTTTTTCGCAGCCAGGCGGTCGATTGTCTCCTTCCACCGATTACATTCAGCTCTGATTTGATCAACTTCTTCCCGAAGTAACCCGATCGAACCGTCGAAAATCATATCGATTCTCACCGCATCCTTCATGAGAAACGAGGGGACTATCTGTATACGGTCGAAATAGATTTCGGCCTTCCTACGTTCGATCGAGTTCAAGTGGTAAGAAGTCGGAGTGGAATTTTGGGAGTGAGTTCCGAAGACAGTACTAACGAGTCTCGAGTCCGAAGGCTGCTCGAGGAGTCGACTCGATAACCTTATCGAGCCCGTGACCGAATCGATCCGCAAGGCATTTCTTCGAGGTCGGAATTGCACGACGCCCATCCCGAAGGTCGAACTCGAGCCAAGACCGAAGGGCTCGACCCAGTAACGAGTTCGAGCTAGAATCGAACTCACAGACAAGAGCCGTTGCAACCGCACCAAGAGAGAGAATCTTGGCGGGAATCGAGGAAGAGCAAATCATCATGGATCCTCCACTATATGCTTTATTTTATTATTTTTTGTAATGACCCTCTACTATAAAAGGGAGAATCCTTGTAAGCTATGGACACACTGAATACACTGGAAAAAAATAGACATCCTTGTGCTTGTTTTACTTCATTTTATTCTTTCTTTCTGATTCATTATTTTCACTTTCATAGTCAAGAATATTCGTATTGCTATCTCTTTATACGATTTGTATCAAAGGGTATCACGTATCCTTAGAACCATACATAAATTTAACGTTATCCGATTTTTCGGGTAAACAACTTTGAAAGTAAAACAAAGCAACTTGATAGAGCCAAATAAATAATCAATAACAGAACCTTATAAATCCTAATCTAGAGACAAGAATACTCGAAAGCAATGGCAATATCATTTCTGAATTTCTTAAAGGCCTTATCAATAATCTCAAGAGGCAAAGCATTTTTTTAGCTCCTCTACCACATTCCTTAACCTCTAGTTCCATCTTTACAGATACATCATAAAACAAAAGAAAAATCACAGGATTTTATTACAAAAGCAGTAAACCACCCATACACAAAAACTTATTAATGAAATTTAGATATTTCATGGGCAACCATTGTTGCGAAAAATGAAACTACGTACTGACTCATTCCATTTAGGCTTAGCTTTCAACGATATCACAATGCGATGCTTCTGAACAGAAGCTGAGAGCGATCCAATTATAGAGAAATACGCAATAGAGACACTGCTAAGTTAGAAAATGTGAGTCAGAACTCCATTCATCTGCCAACTAGAAAGAATAAAAACTAAATGGAATCATATGCAGCTCCCTGTCAACATTCTACATTGAAGAAAAAAAGAAACTAAATAGATATATTTTGTAGCAGGATGTTAGCATTTATACCGATAATTGGATAGACTTAAAAAGAGGACAAATAAGCACATGATCTATATGAGTCTAAAATTTTATATACAAACAACATATCAACCGCTAGAAAGGAATTATTTTATCAAATTTTCTACAGTTTCAATAAAGTTTCAAGCTTTTCAATCAACACCGTCAAAATTAAGCAGCGCAAAGATGAAAACACTCCAGAAAGCTTATTTCTTATGCGTATCCTAAGTAATTAATATGATAAAATAGTTACTTGACCAAAGTGGCAGAGATTGCACCTCGTGTGGCTATCAAGGCAATTACACCTGTGCAGTTATGGGAGCGATACAATACGGAGTGGTGACCTTTATATATACAATCCAAAAAAAAGAAATTTGATAAATTCAGGAGAAGTCAAACCTACAGAATTATATCCACTTTTATGGAATTACACAAATGAAAAAGTTGACAAACCTAAATAGAAGGAGTAGGGGTAGAGCCACCATCAATACCACCAGTCTACCTTGTTGCTTTCGTCGTTAAACTTTAGCACAAATCAATACCGTATCTTTACATCACAAAAATCAAATAAAATAAGATTGGCAAAGAATCACTAAATTGATATGTGTTTGTCAACTTTCTATCTCAGAATTTATATTGATCGAATATAATTAAGTGCTAAGCGAATATGTAAAGAAACATATCATATATTCACTGAGTTGATGAACATTGGGCTTGAGTGAATTTTAGCAATAACATACTATTAAACACTAAGATAGTTACTACTGCTTTAGAAACTGTACAAAAGTTTTAAGTTTATGATAGTCATCTCGGTGGTACAAATTCAGATAATAGGCACAATATTTAAATAAAAGTAGATGTTGATACACAAAGTTAACTTAGATGAAAAAGGGTAGAAGGAACATATTATTAACTAATAATATGTCGATCTTTTACTGAAAAAATACTTCTCTTCTTATTTTGTGATCGAATTAGTAAGAAAATAAAGTGCGTGAACAGTCTGTGTCTTATTTCAGACATTTTAATGTGAAAAACTGAAGAAAATATGAAGTTTAGCCTTAAAAATAATTTGAGTTGACTACGGTCAATATTTTATGTAAACGGACCCGGATCGGTATTTTGACGATCCTGGTGGGTGCGTATGGTGATTTTGGACTTGGGCATATGTCCAGAATTAAATTCGGAAGTCTATAGCTTGTTGTGACGTGATTTGTTGAAAACTAGTAATTTGAAAGTTTAAACAATTCTGAAGTTTGATCGTAGGTTGACTTTATAGCTATCGAGTTCGGATTTCGGTTCCGGAACTTGGTATAGGTTCATTTTACTATTTAAGACATGTCTGCAAAATTTGGTGCAAAACATAGTTGATTTGATATTATTCGGAAGCTCGGTTGTGAATTTGAAAGTCCTTGAGTTTCTTTAAAATTTTCATGCATTTTGATGTCTGATTCATAGTTCTAGGTGTTATTTTGGTATTTTGATCGCGCGATCAAGTTTGTATGATATTATTACACTTATGTGCATGTTTAGTTTGAAGCCCGAGGGGCTCGGGTGAGTTTCAGATAGGCTACGGATCGATTTTGGACTTAGATGATCTGCTGGTTTTGCTGATATTTGCTGATTTTGTGCTTCGCGATCGTGAAGGTACTCCCGCAATCACGAATGGGAAACTGGGACAAGGGTGAAACTCCTTCATCGCGAACGCGATGGCTTGGTAGCGAACGTGAAGCACTGGGGGTTTACCCTTTGCGAACACGTAGGGTTATAGGATTCCCGGGGTAGTTGGTCAGTTGCTCTACCGGAACACGAGCCCACGCTCGCGAACGCGAAGGTCCGGGGGGACAGGCCATCGCGAATGCGTAGAGTTTCTTGCGAACCACTTGGGTCGCTGCTCTTCGCGATCGCGTCAGGCTCTTCGCGAACGCGAAGAAGGCCTGACGCCTAGTGATTTAAACAACCCAAAGTCGGGATTCAACCCATTTTTCGCCATTTTCAAGTATGAGCTCCGCCTAGAGGTGATTTTGAAGAGGTTTTTCATCTCAACTTTATAGGTTAGTAGATTTTAACTTATTTCCTTCTATTTTCATAAACACCCATAGATTTTAACCTTTAATCTATGCTTTTTCATGGTAGAAATTCGGGATTTAGGTAGAAATTGAGGATTTTGAGAAATTAAGATTTAGACCTCAAATTGAGGTCGGACTTCGAAACTAATCACATAACCGAGCTCAGCGGTGAATGGGTAATCAGGATTTGGTCTGAATCTCGGATTTTAACCAAGTGGGCTTGGGATTAACTTTTGTTGACTTTTTCCAAAAATATTAAAGATTGAATCTTTTTCACTCGTGGGTAGTTTCTAAAGCTTATTTTGAATTATTTGAACTATAATTTAGTTAGATTTATTTGGTTTGGAGGCTAATTCTAAGGAAAAGCAACGGTTGAGCATTGATTTGGTTGTGGAGTGAGGTAAGTGTCGTGGTTAACTTTGACTAAAGGGATTATGACTTGTTAGTCTATTTGCTACGTGTTTTATGTATAGGAACATACACATATGTGAGGTGACGAGTACTTATACATTATTATTGGGTTAAAGCATGCGGGGAAACTTATTTCATTTATATTTTATTGCTTTGTTAATTATGATATCCATGCTTAGGTTAGATTATTACTTCTTTAACTATTCGTTTCGTGATTATTTCTTATTTCATAGTTGTTGAATATTTTTGTAAGTTAAAGTTTGGTATCATGGCACCATATTTGACGTTAAATTTATCCTCCGCATTATTTATTAATCGAATTCATATTATCATTACTATATGGTGAGGAAGAGAGTAAAAGCACGAAGGGTGGTGTCGTGCCATTGTATTAACAGTATCATTATTACATGGTGAGGAAGAGAGTAAAAGCATGAAGGGTGATGCCGTACCATTATATTCATATTATTGCATGGTGAGTACGAGAGTAAGAGCACGAAGGGTGATGCCGTACCATTTTCATATCATTGATGTTTGACTGATTTTACCGGTATTGATGTTTTACTTGGTTATTTCGTGATTTCATACCTGTCGTAGTTGTTATATTTTCCCCTTTTCGCATGTCCCCTCCCAATTTGTACATTATCATCCTCTGTTATTGTTGCTGCTTTATATACACTTGTATAAGTTTATTTACGTAGGTGTCTTGTCATTGCCTCATCACTACCTCATCGAGGTTAGGTTCGGCACTAACAGAGTACATTGGGTCGGTTGTACTTATACTACACTTCTGCATATTCTTGTGCACATTCTTGTATTGGTCCTAGTGGCGCTCAGTAGCTTTCTGCTCGGATTCAGCCACGGTCGAAGACTTGAGGTATAGTTGCTCGTCGTCCGTAGCCCTGAAGTCCCCTTCCCCTTTATCTTTACTGTTTTATTGAGTTTCAAAATAGTTGTATTCTGTTCAGACCTTATTTGTAGCACTCTAGATGCTCATGTACTCGTTACTCCAGGTTCTATTTCCCGTCAGCTTGCCTAGCAAGTGGATGTTAGGCGCCATCATGACCCTGAGGTTGGGATTCTGGGTCGTGACAAGTTGGTATTAGAGCACTAAGTTTCCTATGAAACATGAGTCATGAGCAATCTTAGTAGAGTTTGGAGGATCAGTACGGAGACGTCTGTACTTATCTTCCATAAGCTATGGAGTTTTAGGAAAAAAATCACTTCTTTCTCTCCCTATCGTGCGATTTTGTTCTATAATTGATGTTTGAATCATTTCATTCTTGTTCTCTCGCAGATGGTGGGAACATGCACAACATCTACAGTCGGGTAGGAGCTGGAGCCCCCTGTTACAACTACTACTAGGGGTAGAGGCCGAGGAAGAAGCAGGGCTCAGCCTAGAGCTCGAGCAGCGGCACCCACAGTAGAGCCTCAGATTGATCAGGAGGAGGAGATCCCAGCTCAGACATACCAGTTGGACCAACTCAGGTCCAGGAGGGATTCATAGCCACTCCAGTACTTCAGGACGCTCTAGTATACTTGGTGGGCCTTATGGAGAGTGTGGCCCAGACCGGTGCATTTCTGGTGGCACCAGCCGTCTCTCAGGCTGGGAGAGGAGTACAGACTCCCGCTACTCACACTCCGGAGCAGATGGCTCCCCTATATTAGACTCCATCAACCCAGCCAGTTGGGTTAGTTTAACCAGTTATTGCGGCATTAACCGAGGAGAGGTCCGCGATGCCTACTGAGGGATTGGTAAGATTGGACAAGTTCACACAGATCTTCCCTATTCACTTAGTGGTGCACCCTATGAGGACCCACATGATTACTTGGACCGTTGCCACGAGGTGTTGCGCAACATGGGTATTGTTGAGACCAATGGGGTCGAGTTTGTAGTGTTCCAGATAACCGAATCTGCCAAGAGATGGTGGAGAGATTATGTATTGACCAAACCAGCTGGTTCAGCTTCACTAACCTGGGATCAGTTTTGACAGCTATTTCTAGAGAAGTTCATTCCTTTCACTCTGAAAGAGGAGTATCACATGCAGTTTGAGTGCCTTCAGCAGGGTAGCATGACTGTTACCTAGTATGAGACTTGAATTATGGACCTAGCTCGCCATACAGTTATTTTACTCCCTACTGAGAGGGAGAGAGTGAGGAGATTCATTAACGGGCTCACTTTTAACATCAGGCTACAGATGGCCAAGGAGACCGAAGATGATATTTCTTTCCAGAGGGCCGTAGAGATTGCTAGACGGATCGAGATGGTTCGTGGTCAGGAGAGAGGGACGGTGTCTAATAGAGACCTCGTCATTTTGGTGGTTTTAGTGGTGCCTCATTTGGAGGCAGGGGTGCCTTTGGTAGAGGCCATTCTCCCATGTCATTTCAGTCAGTGCTTCAAGCATCCCACGATGCTTCGAGTAGTCGTCGTCCTTATGTATCTCATTCTGAGTAGCTAGCCTACAGTGAACCATCAACACCTATCAGTGTACCTCTAATCTAGAGTTATCAGAGTGGTTATTTAGGTCGATAGGGAAAATTCCATGGCCAGCAGTCACAACAACCGAGGGCCTGTTATTCTTGTGGAGGTCCGAGGCACCTTTCTAGATTTTTCCCCAGGTCACAGGGCGATATGTCTCAGCAGAGTTCTTGTGCCATGGTTCTGGCACCGATTGCTTCACCACTGGCTCAGCCAACTAAGGGCAGGGGTCAGGCTTCCAGAGGTGGAGATTAGGCCATTAGAGGTGGAGGTCAGGCTGTTAGAGGTAGAGGTCAGCCAGCTAGAGGTCGTCCGAGAGGCGGAGGTCAGAGTGGTAGGGCCCAACCCCATTTTTATGCATTCCCAGCTAGAACTGAGGCCGAGTCATTTGACGCCATTATCACAGGTATTGTTCCAGTTTTCCATAGAGATGCTTCAGTTCTATTTGATCTGGGCTCTACTTATTCCTACGTGTCATCCTATTTTTCTTCATATCTAGTTGTGCCTCATGATTCTTTGAGTGCTCATGTATATGTGTCCATGCCTATGGGAGATTCTATTGTTGTAGAGCGTGTTTATCGCTCGTGTGTGATTACTATTGGGAGTCTTGAGACTAGTGTAGATCTCCTACTTCTTGATGTGGTAAACTTTGATGTTATTTTGGGCATGGATTGCCTGTCATCTTATCATGCTATATTGGACTGTCACGCCAAGATGGCGACCTTAGCCATGCTGGGGTTGCCTAATTAGAGTGGAGAGGGACTCCTAGCCATTCTACCAGCATGGTTATTTTTTATGTCAAGGCTCGGCGTATGGTCGAGAAGGGATGTCTAGCTTATTTGGCTTATATTTGTGATTCTAGTGCGGAGGTTCCTTCCATGGATTTAGTACTAGTTGTGCGTGAGTTTTCAGAGGTGTTTCGTGCAGATCTGTTGGGGATGCCACCCGACAAATATATTGACTTCTGTATTGACTTGGTTCCGGGCACTCATCCCATTTTTATTCCACCATACCGTATAGCCCTGCCTAAATTGAAGGAACTAAAAGAGCAGTTGTAGGATTTCCTTGATAAGGGATTCATTAAACCTAGTGTCTCGCCCTGGGTACACCAGTGTTGTTCGTGAAAAATAATGATGGTCCGATGAGGATATGTATAGACTATTGCCAGTTGAACAAAGTTACTATCAAAATCAAGTACCCGTTGCCGAGGATTGATGATTTATTTGATCAGCTTCAGGGTGCCAAAGTATTTTCGAAGATTGATTTGAGATCTGACTACCATCAGTTGAAGATTAGGGCATCAAATGTCTCTAAGACAGCTTTTCAGACTCGGTAAGGGCATTATGAATTCCTAGTGATGCCATTTGGGTTGACAAATGCCCCAACAACATTTATGGATTTGATAAACCAGGTATTTAAGCCCTATTTGGATTCTTTTGTGATCGTATTCATTGACGATATCTTGATCTACTCTCGCAGTCGAGAGGAGCATGAGCAACATCTTCGAGTTGTACTTCAGACTCTGAGAGATAGTCAGTTATATGCCAAGTTTTTGAAGTGTGCGTTTTGGTTGGATTCGGTTGCCTTTTTGGGACATGTTGTATCGGTTGAGGGTATTAAAGTGGATCCTAAGAAGATTGAGGCACTTCAGAACTAGCCTAGACGTACTTCAGCTACAGAGATTCGGAGTTTCCTGGGTTTGGCGGGTTATTATCGCTGGTTCGTGGATGGGTTTTCATCCATAGTAGCCCTGTTGACTAGATTGACCTAGAAGGGTGCCCCATTCAGGTGGTCCTATGAGTGTGAGTTGAGATTTCAAAAGCTCAAGACTGCTTTGACTACAACCTAGTGTTGGTGTTGCCCACAAGTTCAGGATTCTATACAGTGTATTGTGATGCATCTCGTATTGGGCTCAGTACAATATTGATGCAGTATTGTAGGGTGATTGCATACGCGTCGTGACATTTAAAGGTTCATGAGAAGAATTACCCTGTTCATGACTTAGAGCTGGCAACCATTGTTCATGCATTGAAGATTTGGAGGCATTACCTCTATGGCGTGTCGTGCGAGGTATTCACGGATCATCGAAGTCTACAGTATTTGTTCAAGTAGAAGGATCTCAATTTGAGGCAGCGGAGGTGGTTGGAGCTATTGAAAGACTATGATATCACCATTTTGTATCATCGTTGGAAGGGCAATGTTGTAAGGCCCCGTAAAATTTTACCTAAAACCCGGAGTTTCGTGGTGCCAAAGTAGACTTATGCGTTGATAATTGTAGAGGGTCAGACCTTTTGGGTTGAACAATGCGTTGGGGAGTTGAATAAAAATTTTGGAAATATAGGGCGTTTTCTGCGGTCCATTCTGTGGTCGCACAACTGATCTACGGACCCCGTATCTACCGCAGACCGAGGCAGAAATTTGGGCAAACTTTTTGGACCATTATACAGTCCATCATGCGGCCGCATAATCATTTTGTGGGCTGCATAACCCCTCGCCTATCCAATACAAAACAATTTTGGAGGAACATTCTGCGGCACATTATGTGATCGCAGAATAGGTCTGCGGACCGCAGACCAGTTGTAGAGTGAGGCAGGGATGCCCAGTTCCGGAGGACCATTATGCGGCCCATTTTTTGGAACGCAAAAGCATTATGCGGTCGCATATGCGACCGCAGACCTGCATCAGGGCTTCATTTTTTCTAATTTTTGAACCCGATCCTATTCTTATAAAACAGCCTTGGGGATCATTTTTAAAGGGAAAAACATATATGTTTAGAGAGAGGGAGTGCCACAGAGTGAGAGGGGAAGTTCCTAAGCTCATCATCCATCAATTCTTGCTCAAAGTTGAAGAATTTGCAAGAAGAATTCACTAGGTCTTCGTCCTAGAGGTAAGGTTCTACTCCATAACCCTCAATTTCGTGATTTTAATTGAAATTAGGTAATAAGCCAAGCAATTCTTGGGTATGAGAGTTTTTTATTTTACATGTATGTACCATCAAGGGTAGTGGGAAGATTGTTGAGCTCTTTTGGGTGAACTTTGGGTAGTGGGGTGAAAGAATCCACCATAGGAGGACCTTTAAACCTTAATGCTCACCTAGTGTTTGATAAAATGCTCAAATGAGCTGGAACTATGAACTCCTTCCTAATTTGTGTTCAATTTTTCTACATCTCTAAATAGATCAAAGTGGCTAATATTTTCGGAACATTGTAGTAATTTAAAAAGCTCGAGGGAAGGTATGTTGACTAAACTTCTCTCTTAGAATAGAATTCCCACGATGTTCTTGTAAGTCCCGAGTTGTCCATTATGAATTGACTTTTATGAATATGTTTAGTGTCGAAAGATGTATTTATATGAATATGTTCAAAATATGTTTCAGAATATTCTTATCATGTTATGTTATTCTTCGGGAGCGTGTTCAAAGTATGAGTATGTATTAAAATGTTGTGACTTCAAGTCAAGCCCAATTGAAAGTGATCATATCAAATTGTGTAAGAAATCACATGTGCCTAATACCCTACATTGCTCAAATGTGTGCTTAATGTCTTGATGGGATTCCCTCAAAGGCTTGATGATGTTATGAACGCATATACCCATGCATGGTATGACATTTATACGCATATATATGACATTATAATATTAGATGATTCACAGAGCTATTCAGATATACATGTTGAGTCTTTTACTCTATGTTTCTCTCATGTCTATTATTTACTGATTTGCATTCCTTACATACTCTGTACATTATTTGTACTGACGTCCCTTTTTGCCTGGGGATGCTACATTTCATGCCCGTAGGTCCTGATAGACAGGTTGTGAGTCCTCTAAGTAGGTTATCAGCTCAGAGGAAGGTGTTGGTGCGCTCTATTTTCTCCGGAGTTGCTTATTTGGTTAGTACGATTTGGTCATGTATTGATTGGTATGGCGGGGCTCTGTCCCGACCTTTATGGCAATTATGTATTCACAGAGGGTTGTAGACATATGTCATGTGTATGAAAGATTGTATGGCCTTATCGGCCTATGTTCAGTGTACGAGTGATCATTTTGGTCTTATAGTCCGTATGTCTTATGTATAAGTTGGTATTACATGTTTTATTCTAGTTATCTCACGGAAGATTTCCCGTCTCATTTTCCTATGATAGTATGATACGAAAAGATACGTTATGTTGGTACTCGGTTGAGTAAGGTATCGGGTGCCCGTCGCAACTTCTTATGTATTTCATTCATTTATACACGTACATTGACCCATGACCAGATGGCGTTATATATACGCATATTATATATGTATGGGATATGGGAAAAGGTTACGTCGTTATATACACACCACCACCTGATCAGTTGGTATACGTTGATGATTTCGCCCACAGAGGCCGAGATTATAAGATGGGATGCCCTCAGAGGCTTGATGATATTATGTACACCTATACCTATGCATGATACAACATTTATACGCACGTGCATGACATTACAAATGTTTTAGAATTCATAAAGTTATTTAGACTTACAGGTGAAATTCTTTACTCCATGTTTCATCTATGTCTTTATGTACTGATTTTCATGCCTTACATACGCAGTACATTATTCGTACTGACATCCCTTTTGCCTGGGGACGCTATGTTTCATGCCCGCAGGTGTAGGTAGACAAGCTGACGGTCCCCCTTTTTAGGATCTTTGATCAGCGAGAGTTGGTGTGCTCCACTTGATCCGGATCTGTTACTAGTTTTAGTACGATGCTTTTGGTATGAAGATATGGGTACGATGGGGCCCAGTCCCATCCTTTATACAGTTGTACACTCTATTAGAGGTATGTTGACAGTAATTTATAGTTGGAAAGTATGTGGCCTTGTCGGCTTCTAGTTTTGGATATATAGTTCTCTATAGCAGCCTTGTCGGCTCGCCCTACCGTTTTCCGCATGTATATGTATGTATACATATATGTATATACATATATACATTACGTATGTTGTTCACGTAATTCAGTAGTTTATTGACAAATGTTATTCCTGACCTACCCTTAATTCATGTTTATTGTTACACCCCATGTTTTAGTACGTGAAAGTACGCTATAAGTAAATTGATGAAAGCTCGGAAATGAGATGTTACATCCCACATTTTCGTACGTTAAAGTTTCGTCGTAAGTTAATCGATGTAAGCTCCGGAATGAGATTATTTTGAGATTATAAGTGTTATGCTATTTCAAACAAGTGATAAGTAAATCTGTGAAGGTGAGAGGGTAAGCGAATCGAAGAAAATGAGTTTCGTCGAAGTTTGACATTTGTGATAAAATACAGTCCAAGCTATAATACCCCATATTTATGGACTAGTATCGTACAAGGTACCACATGACCATGATAGTAAAGTGTATAAAGTGTGTTAAAAGTGAGTAGTATTTTAAGTAATTTGAGATAATTCTTAATTATGTGGATAATTGGATAATTAGTGATTTTAGTGGGAGATTAACTATGTAATTAAAAATACTTGGATAAGCTTGATAAGCCTCATAACGTGGCAGCCCAAGAAGTCTTGATCAAAACCCAAATAATGATTCTTAACTCATGTAACAAGGTGGCAAAATTAGAGGAATTTTGGTGGCCAAGTCATCTCCTAAGTGGGCCCCACACCCACTAGGATAAAAGACCTATCTAACTCAAAGAGAGGTGCTTATATCTAATCTTCAAATAATGGATCTTCTTCAGCAAATTCATACGAGACATCTTATAGCTACGTGAGAATTTGCGATTCTAAGGGAGTACGGTGCAATCTTTCTCAAGAACATCATACGGATTTTTTCCTGCTCCGATCTTGCCGTCCGTGTTTTGTCGCGATTGTCGGGTGATGAAAGGATTGTCAAGAGAATTGGCTCAGGTAGTATGTTAAGGCTATCCCTTATTTCTTTTTGGCATGATTCATACGATACAAACGAAACGAGCAAACGCACAACTTTCATAAATGACTCTATTCATAGAAGTACTAAGGGTGTCTATGTTCTTGATTCCCCATGTGACTTATTATTATATCTTCTGTTCATGGGTCTCACAAAAATATGTAAGTTGATAAAGTTTATTTCATGATATTAATCAAAGGCATATTGATCTTGTGACATTCTGAGAAATCTTATTAACGTACTTCTTATGCATTTCAGTCATTTATACATGTATATTGACCCATGACTAGATGGCGTTATATATACGTATATTATATGTATATGGGATATGGGAAAAGGTTGTAGCGTTATATATGCAAGCAACACCACCTGATCAGCTGGTATACGTTGATGAATTGCCCACAATGGCCGAGATGATATGATGGGATGCCCTCAGAGGCTTGATGATGTTATGAACGCATATACCTATGAATGGTATGACATTTATACACATATGTATGACATTATAAGTATGAAATGATTCACAGAGCTATTCAGACTTACATGTTGAGTCTTTTACTCCATGTTTCTCCATGTCTTTCATTTACTGATTTCCATTCCTTACATACTCGGTACATTATTTGTACTGACGTCCCTTTTGCCTGGGGATGTTGCGTTTCATGCCCGCAGGTCCCGATAGATAGGTTGAGAGTCCTCCAAGTAGGCTATCAGCTCAGCGGAAGGTGTTGGTGCGCTCCATTTGCTCCGGAGTTGCTTATTTGGTCAGTATGATTTGGACATGTATTGATTAGTATGGCGGGGCCCTGTCCCGACCTTTATGGTGTTTATCTACTCTTAGAGGCTTGTAGACTGTTACACCCCATATTTTCGTACGTGAAAGTATGCCATAAGTAAATTGATGGAAGATCGAAAATGAGATGTTTCATCCCGCATTTTCATATGTTAAAGTTTCGTCGTAAGCTAATCAACGTAAGCTCGGGAATGAGATTATTTTTGAAATTATAAGTATTATGGTATTTTAAACAAGTTCGTGAAGGTCAGAGGGTAAGCAAATCGAAGAAAATGAGTTCCGTTGAAGGTTTTCATTTTGAGATAAAATACGGTCCAAGCTATAATACCCCGTATTTATGGACTAATGCCATACAAGGTATCACATGACCACGATAGTAGGGTACATAAAGTGTATTAAAATGGAGTAGTATTTTAAGTAATTTGAGATAATTCTTAATTATGTGGGTAATTGGTTAATTATTGGATTAGTGGGAAATTACCAAGTTAATTAAGAAATTGGTAATTAATTAAGACATTTTGGATAAACTCTTGAACCCCAACGTGGAAGCAATATGTAGTCAATCAAATGACTCTTAAATTATGTTTCAAGGTGGCACAAGCCGTATCTAAATAACGAGCAACGTGTGATGACACATATGAATAAGTGGAACAAGGGTGAAATAACACTGAAGCATCTTTGTGACACATTAAAACAATACTTGTGATCACGGCATCAGAAGCAACTGCCTCTAGCCTAGTGGGAAATGCATAGAAACGGGCCTGACCACTTCCTGAATGACCTCCCCATTAGGATGACCTCGTGTTGACTGTGCCCTACCCCAGCTGGTTGTGTAGGTGGTGAAGTTGCGGGTGCTGAAATTATAGGCTGAGAGCTCTGTTGTGGAACTCTGCTAAGTGGTCGGGGGCAATCTCTCTTGAGATAACTCAAGTCACCGCACTCAAAACAACCTCTCATCTGACGGAGCTACTGACCCTAATCATCTGAATAACTGTATGTGGAACCCTGTGCAGATGAAGCACGGTAAGAACTCTGTGCTGGCAACACACTGAATGATGACTGAGCTGGGCATGCACTGTATGAACATTGGCTAACTAAAGAACCATGAGGAACATGGCAAGCTGTCTGAATGAGTCTGGAAGGACGACCTCTGCTGTAATGGGACTGGCCTCCAGATGAGGCACTGCTGAAACCACCTAAACCACGAGGCCTCTTGGACTCTTGCTCCTCACGCTCCAAACGTCTAGCAATCTCAACCACCTGGTCAAACCTAGCATCTGTCGCAACCTCTCGAGCCATACTATAAAGCAAACCATAGTTGAGGCCGTCAATGAATCTCCTGATCCTCTCCCTCTCGGTGGGAACCAACCATATAGCCCGACGTTCCAAATCTGCAAATCTAATCTTGTACTGGGTCACAGTCATATCCTCCTGGCGTAGCTGCTCAAACTCCCTACACAACTTTTTTTTGCGAGTCTGTGGGATAAACTTCTCTAAGAAGAGAACTGAGAACTCATGCCATGTAAGTGGTGTTGTGTTAGCTGGCCTGCTCAACTCATAAGCGTTCCACCATCTGTAGGCTGCCCTGTCAGCTGAAAGGTAGTAAATACAACTATACTAGTGTCCAAAATACCCGATGTGCGAAGAATCCGCTGACACCGGTCTAGAAAATCATGAGTATCCTCTGATCCCCTCGCTAAACTCTATAGGCTTAATCCTCCCAAACTGCTCCAACCTCTTCTGCTCCTCATCACTCATAAGTGGACCAACCTCGACCCGAGCAACAACAACCGACTGAACTGGTAGCACCCCCGGTGTTTGATGACCTTGAGCTAGCTGCTCCGGAGTACGGGCGGCAGGAGTTTAGGAACCTCCCCCAGCCTGAGAGGTAGTTGGTGCAACTGGGATCAAAACCTCCTGAGCCAAGCTCGTACACATTATCAAAATATGAGCTAAGGCCTCCTGAAGGCCAGGAGTAACAATAGGCACTGCCGGTGTCTGAGCTAGTCCCACCGACAGAACAATATCCGAAACCAA
Source organism: Nicotiana tomentosiformis (assembly GCF_000390325.3). Lineage (NCBI taxonomy): Eukaryota > Viridiplantae > Streptophyta > Magnoliopsida > Solanales > Solanaceae > Nicotiana > Nicotiana tomentosiformis. The sequence goes on from NC_090814.1 coordinate 36,313,325, forward strand.
CTCCTCAGCTGGAGCAACTGGTGGCTCCACATATTCTACCCTAGCTGCAGTAGAAGCCCCACTTTGACCTCTACCGTGGCCCCGACCTTTCGCGGCCCTAACTGATGGTACTGGTGGCCGTCCGCCAGATCCAATCGTACGTGTCCTCACTATCTGTGAGAGAATAGAAGAGTCAAACTTCGGAAATAGCAAATCCGCATGACAAGAATGCAGGAAAGTGAAGTTTTTCCTAACACTTCGGTAGCCTCTCAAAGATAAGTACAAACGTCTCTGTACCGATATTCAAGACTCTTCTAAACTAGCTCATTACTTGTAGAACCTATTAAACTAGGGCTCTGATACAAACTTTTTACGACCCAAAAATCCCAACCAGCCGTGATGGCACCTAACACAGTTGCTAGGCAAGCTGGATATAGCCATGATGAACCAAGATAGCAGAAATAACATAATAAACATGAGTCTAAAACCTTAACATAGCACAATACAAATACCAATACATTTAAGTCCTCTAGAACTGGTAAATACAGAGTGATGAGCTCTAAGATGAAAAGAAAATATAAGTTTGAAAGCTAAATAGCAACACTGTATGAAATAAGGACAATAGTACATTATGGAAAAAGATGCTAGGATTGCGGTCGAGCAAAAAACTCTACCTCGTCTCTCGATGATCAACTCAGCTAGCAAACTCCGCTATCGGTGACTGGGCCTGACACCTGGATCTGCACATTAAGTGTAGAGTGTAGCATAAGTACAACCGACCCCATCTACTGAACAAGTATCATAACTAACCTCGGCGACATAAAAGCAACAAGAGGTATAAATGATACTTGCTATAACATGTACAGTTCATAAATTTTACTAGTACAAAACATAAATATGATCAAATCATGAAATCACTAATAAAACAACATTGGTGCCCACAATCACTCAAGTACTCTGCTCAGTCATTAATCCAGCATATAAAGATGATATACAAGTAAATCAGGTAAATAATCATAGAAATTGCATGTAAAGATGAAATGCAATAACCAAACAACACTTGCCAGATTTTTCTTAGAATTTCCAATACAGTACCAAACCACTGATAAGTTTTTCTCACTCCGCATGTACACCCTCAAGAGAGAAACATGAGAGGCTGACCATAAGGGGATGGATTCATATCCACACGATACACGGATAACTTATGTGCTGTATAGACAATTCACGTGCAAATAATATCAACCGCACAGACAACTCACATGCCAATAATACTAATATCTGGATCTACACGGACAACTCACGCACTGCATGGACAACTCACGTGCCAATAATACCAACCGCACGGACAACTCACATGGCAATAATCACTATCCGCCTGGCGTGGTCACATACTAACAACACAATCTGCCCGGTGTAGTCACATGCACCTAGTCCAAATCATATTACACAGAAGCAAATATACAAGAATACATATATATGATCAATGGATATTATATTCCATGCTCCTGGACTAGTATAACTTACATGCTAAGGTGTATGCATGTGCAGAGTGTGCTATCATATCTCAAATCAACAATTTCATCACATAAATAGCAATTATAAATTCATTCAGGCAATTAGAATCTATGTAACCTCAAACATGGATCAAATAGTTCACAACAGAGTTAAAAATATGAGAAATATCACAACATAAAGCTTATCAAACAATTCAAGGCATATCATAGCCTAAACACTACCCAAAGCATGGATAAATTCCCTGGTGCTCGCACACCGGCTCAACCCCCACACATATGCGCACTCATAGCACGTAGCTATAACAAATAACTCAAGAAACTAGTGCCTCAACCAAGTTTAGGTAAGATACTTAACTCAAGTAAGCTAAATCACTCCTCTAACAAGCCCTTCTCGGATGAATCAACCTCTCAACGGCTCAAATCTAGCTAAAATAACTTAATATAATCAATAAAAGCCATAAGAATCGATTCCAATTGATAAAGCTAAGATCTCTAACCAAAATCAAAACGTCAACCCAAAAAGTCAAACCTGGGCCCGCACTTCAGAAACCAATCAAACTCACAAATTTCGATCACCCATTCGGTTGCGAGTCCAACCATACCAATTTTATTCAATTCCGACCTCAAATTGACCTTCAAATCCTCAATTTATACTTTAGAGAAGTTTTTACTAAAATTCCCAATATCTTCACTTTAATTCACCAATTAAATATTATAAATAAGAATGGAATCATGGAGTATAAATAAATCCGAGTAAAAAAATACTTACCCCAATCTAAATCGTGAAAATCCCCTCTAAAATCACCCAAATTCGAGCTCTACAACTCAAAATACGTTAAAATAAACAAAAACCCTCGAAAATAGAGTACTTATGGTCTGCCTAGGCATAACTTTCGCGATCACGGAAAAGCCTTCGCGATCGCGAAGAACACAATTCTCCAACTTCAAAAAACTCCTTCATGAGCGCGACGCCTTAGTCGCAAACGCGGTGACCAACGACCCCAAGCCTACGCGAACACGTAGCCTCTCCCGCAAACACGAAGGCCTGATGCCCCAGCTGAACTCCCCCTTCTACGCGAACGCGACAACACTTCCGCGATCGTGAAGATCACTGCCATCTAAATCTTCATAAAAGCGGTGAGTACTTCACGAATGCAAAGAACAATTACCCCTTGCAACAGATTACCCTCTACGAACGCAACCTCTTCTTCGCGATCGTGAAGAAGGAAACCAGAACTGAGAATCAACAGTTTCAAAACATGGAAAAATGGTCTGAAACCCATCCGAAACACACCCGAGGCCCCCGGGACCCCGTCCAATCATACCAACTAATGATAAAACATAATACGGACTTACTTGTGGCCTCAAACCACACAAAACAATACCAAAACCACGAATCGCCCCCCAATTCAAACCTAATGAACTTTAAACTTCCAAAACTCATGCCGAACCATATAAAATCAACTCCGAATGACCTCAAATTTTGTATGCAAGTCTCAAATGACGTAACAGACCTATTCCAACTCCCGGAACCAAAATCTGAACCTGATATCAACAGAGTCAACTCTCAGTCAAACCTATCAACCTTTCAAACTTTCAACTTTCCAACGTTCGCCGAAAAGCTTCAAATCAATCTACGAACCTCCAAAACCAAATCCGGACATATGCTTCAGCACGAAATTACCATACGAAGCTATTGGAACCATCAAAACTCCATTTTGGAGTCGTCTACACAAAAGTCAAACTCCAGTCAACTCTTTCAACTTAAGCTTTCAACATTGAGACTAAGTGTCCCAATTCACTCTGAAACTTTTCCGAAACTAAACCAACCGCCCTGACAAGTCACAAAACCCCAAATACACATAAGTAAAGGATCAAATAGGAAAAACAGGGCTAAATACTCAAAACAACCGGTTGGGTCGTTATAGTCAAAAACTAAATCACAAGCTTCTGATAAACAACGAGCAGTTCTAGTACGATTTGTAATATGAATACCCTTACGTTTGGCAGAGATATTGTCACAACCCAATTCCTACTATGGCCTGTGATGGCACCCAACGTTACCGCTAGGCAAGCCAACAGTGAATTAAACCATGTTATTTCTCTTTTAACAAGTTTACAAGTAATTAAATTCTATTTAATAAGAAATTAAGGAGTGGAAAATTCAATAAATGAAACGAAGACAACTGAGTGGCAATCATAGTGATATAAGTGCTCCAAAACCATAAGGTCTACTAGTGTGTGTGCCAAGACTCGGTGTCACAAGTGTATGAGTAACTAGTAGAATATACAAAACTCTAACTACTATCCGAAATAAAGTAGACAGAATATAAAATACAAAACAGAGACTCTAGGGGCTGCAGAACGGCTTAGGAAGCAACTCGCCACTAGGACTCGGGATATCTGGGATGCGCGCAAGTAGGACCCCAGATACACCTGCCTCAGATACTACACTATTAGTGCAGAAGTGTAGCGTGAGTACATAAACAATATGTACCCAAGAAGTATCTAGTCTAACCTCGAAGAAGTAGTGACGAGGGGTCGACATCAACACTTACTATGGGCTAACAATAATAATACAGAAATTCTAAATAGGCATGAATTATGTAAATAATAATAACAACTCAATAACAAGCAGGAATTAATAATTCTTTCACATTTAGTAATTTCCAAGTCAATTTCCTGTAATTAATAATCAAAACCTCACAAGCCATAAAATAATATCAAGTATAATTAGGCTCTGAGTATTATTAAGCACGATTTATGCCGAGGTCGTGCGACCCGGTCTAGAATAACGTGTACACTGCCGAGGGTCATGCGGCATGAACCATGGCATCTATTTTACTGCCGAGGCGTTCAGCCCGCTCTACAAGAAGAGAGGATACTTTATGAACATCCAATTTAAAAGATATTACGAGGCTAATACACAAAGAACCACAATTTCTATTAGCGGTCAGGTAACCCGCCAAAACTCAAGTAAGTGAAATTTGGTCTTTTACAATCTCTTTATTAAGTTCCAATATAATTTAGGCAATTTAATTAACAAGCAAAGTGCGAACATGACAAGTATTTCATGATTTGGGTCCTACACTACCCGGACATAAGCATAATTAGTAGCTACGCACGGACTCTCGTCACCTCGTGCGTACATAGCCCCCATAATTAGAAGAAATATTAATTTAAATCACCTATGGGGTAAATTCCCTCTTACAAGGTTAGGCAAGAGACTTACCTTATCTCAAAGCTCGCTTTCCAGCCTCAAAATTACTCTAAAGCCTCAACTCGGTGCCGAACAATCCGAAGCTATTCAAAGGTTGTATAAATTAATCAATACGTGTTCAAAAGTTCATATTTTAATTATTAGAGTGATTACCCAACCACAATTAAAGGATTCCTAAAATTCACCCCCGGTCCCACGTGCTAGGATTTCGAAAATCTTCAAAGAAAGTTGTTACCCATAGCCTCACGAACTCAAATATATAATTTTCACTCAATTCCATAACCATTTTCGTGGTTAAATCTCATTTTTTTATTCAAAACCTAAGTTTTTCATCTAAACCCATAATTTTCACAATTTTGCATGTTAAAATCTACCCATAATCTATGTTTTGAACTCATATTGTATAGAAATTACTTACCTCAAAGTGCTAGGTAAACACCCCTTTCCAAGAGCTCCAAAATCGCCCAAGAGATGAAAGAAAATGAGCCAAAATAGCCTAAGTCCCGCATTAAATGGACCATTTTGCCTTCAGTGATTTTTTTTTCTGCGGAGGGGCAGCCGCTTCTGCGGATCTGCATCTGCGAAAAACTCACCGCAGATGCGGCCCTTCACTAGTTGGTCTACTTCCGCATCTACGGACTACTAGCCCGCTTCTGCGAGACCGCTTTTGCGACACGAGTGTCGCACTTGCATCTTTGGCTGCTTCTAAGGTTTCTTCCATCGCACCTGCGCATTCACAGGTGCATGCCATGTCCCGCATCTGTGGTTTTTGGACTGCCCATGCTGGGCTGCTATTGCGGCTGCTAGCTCGCTTCTGCGAGCTCGCACCTGCGGCTGGCCCTCCGCCGGTGCGATTGCATCAGATGTTGGGTGCTTCAGCTATTCACCCAAGGCTAAACGACCTCCGCGCATCGTCCGATTGGCATCCGGGGCCCCCGAGGTCCTGTCCAAATATACCAACAAGTTTGAAATAATAAAACGGACTCGCTCGCACCCTCGGAATGCGGAAAACAATATTAAAACTAAGAATCGCAACCTAAAACCAATAGAAATCAACTTATGAACCTCAAATTCTTCCAACTTACTCCGAACGCGCCGAAACAAAATTAAACTACTCGGAATGACTTCAAATTTTGCATGCAAGTCTTAAATCACCATACAGAACTATTCTCAAGCTTGGAATCCCAAACGGACCTCGATAACCTCAAAACCTACTCCAAACCAAATTTAAAGAACTTAAAAACCTTCAAGGTGCCAACTTCCAATATTAAGCGCCGAAACGCTCCCGTGTCATCCAAAACCCGATCCGAACATACGCCCAAGTCCAAAATCATCATACAAAGTTATTGGAATCGTCAAATCCCAGTTTCGAGGTCGGTTACTCAAAATGTTGACCAAAGTCAAACTTAGCCCTTTTTAGCCAACCTTAAGGAACTAAGTGTTCCGATTTCATCCCGAACCCTTCCAAATCCCGAACTAACCATCCCCACAAATCATAAAACAGTAAACAGACATACGGGGAGTCATATTTAGTGGAACGAAGATCTAGAAAGCTAAATGATCGGTCGGGTCGTTACATTCTCCATCGCTTAAACAAACGTTCGTCCTCGAACGGGTCTAGAATCATACTTGGAGTGGTGAATAAGTGTGCATATCTTCTCCGCATGTACTCCTCGGCCTCCCAAGTCGCCTCCTCGACTGGTTGGCCCCTCCACTGAACCTTTACCTCCAAAATCTTTTTGGACCTCAACTGGCGAACCTGCCTATCAACAATGGCAACTGGCTCCTCTTTATAATCCAGGCTCTCATCTAGCTGGACCGTGATGTAGTCTAAGACATATGACCTGTCGGCATGATACCTCCGGAGCATAGATACGTTAAAAATCGGATAAACTCCCGATAGACTGGGGGGCAATGCAAGCTCATAAGCAACCTCCCCAACTCGTCTCAACACCTCAAATGGACCTATAAACCTTGGAATCAACTTGCCCTTCTTCCTGAACCTCATGATTCCCTTATGATCCACGTAACTCTTCTATCTGGACTGTGCTGTGCGAAGCCAATCCTGAATCAACTTTACCTTTTCCAAGGCATCCTTCACTAAATCATTACCGTATAACTTAGCCTCGTCGGGCACAAACCATCCATTGGGCGAATGACATCGTCGACCATACAAATCCTCAAATGGAGCCATCTCGATGCTGGACTGATAACTGTTGTTGTAAGCAAACTCGGCCAAAGGAAAGAATCGATCCCACTACCTTCTAAAGTCAATCACACATGCTCAGAGCATATCCTCCAAGATCTGAACTATTCGCTCTGACTGCCCGTCGGTCTGTGAGTGAAAGGCTGTGCTAAGATCTACATGGGTCCCTAACTCACTCTGTACTGCTCTCCAGAAATGCGAAGTAAACTGAGGGCCTCTATTTGATATGATGGAAACAGGTACACCATGCAACCGAACAATCTTCTGAATGTAAATCTGAGCCAACCTCTCTGAAGAATATGTGGTAACAACCGAAATGAAGTGTGCCGACTTGGTCAACCTATCGACAATGACCCAAACTGCATCAAACTTCCGCAAGGTCCGCAGCAACCCAACTACGAAGTCCATAGTAATTCTCTCCCATTTCCACTCAGGTATAGTCATCTGCTGGAGTAGGCCACCTGGTCTCTGATGCTCATAGTTAACCTGCTGGAAGTTTGGCACCTCGCTAAATACTCAACTATGTCCATCTTCATTTGTCGCCAACAATAATGCTACCTCAGTTGTGATACATCTTCGTAGCACCTGGATGAATAGAATACCGAGAACTGTGTGCCTCCTCTAGGATCTTCTCCCTCAAGCCATCAGCATTAGGAATACATAGGCAACCCTAGAGTCGCATAACACCATCCTCACCGAGAGTAACCTCCTTGGCACCACCCTGTAGTACCGTCTCTCTGAGAACCAACAAGTGCGGATCATCAAACTAGCGAGCCTTGATCTGTTCGAATAGTGAAGACTGAGTGACAACACATGCAAAAACTCGACTGGGCTCTGAAATATCCAACCTCACAAGTTTGTTAGCCAAGGACTGAATACCCAACGCTAGTGGCCTCTCCTCTGCTGAAATGAATGCCAAACTACCCATACTCTCCCCCTTTCTGCTCAAGGCATCCGCAACTACATTCGCCTTTTCTGGATGATAAAGGATGGTAATATCATAATCCTTTAGTAACTCAAGCCACCTGCGTTGCCTCAAATTCAGATCCCTCTGCTTGAACAAATGCTGCAAGCTGCTATGATCGGTGTAAACCTCATAGGACACCCCATAAAGATAATGCCTCCAGATCTTAAGTGCATGAACAATCGCAACCAACTCTAAATCGTGTATAGGGTAATTCTTCTCGTGGGGCTTCAGCTGATGCGAAGTATATGCAATAACTTACCCCCCCTTCATCAATACACAACCCAAACCAATGCGTGTAGTGTCGCAATACATAGTATACATCGCTGAACCGGAAGGCAACACCAACACTGGTGCTGAAGTCAATGCAGTCTTGAGCTTCTGAAAGCTCGCCTCGCAATCATCGAAAAATCGGAACGAAGAACCCTTCTGGGTCAATCTAGTCAAAGGTTCTGCAATAGATGAGAAGCCCTCCACAAACCGACGATAATAACCCGCTAACCCCAGGAAGCTCCTGATCTCAGACGCTGTGGTAGGACAAGGCCAACTCTGAACTGCCTCAATCTTCTTGGGGTCTACCATGGCAGAGGTAGTGAAAAGAAACAGAGCTCAAACACAAGGCATGCAACTGAAGTTCTGCCCTCCGGTGGTGAAGGATGAAGTGAAAATAGCCAAGTTAAACCCAAAGGAGTTAGAACAACAATGCCAGCAATGGAAAACGGCTTTGATTGGATATGTTTTAGGGGAAATCCGTCGTTCAAGGAGATGCTCAAATTCGTCTATGGCGTATGGAATCTAGTTACGACACCAACGGTACTTCTACATGATGACGGGTATTTCATTTTCAGATTTGAATCTGTGGAGGATATATATTTAATTGTGCAAAATGGCCCTTATACCTACAATAGCAGACCTATGGTAATAAAGGATTGGGATCCGAACTTTCAGATTCAGAATGAATCTATGAGGATAGTTCCTGTATGGGTCAATTTACCTGGGCTGCCTGTTTAGTGTTGGGCTGAGGAAAACCTAGGTAGGATTGCTAGTCTATTAAGCAAACCTATTTGCACTGATAAACTTACAGCAGAATGTGAAAGAATTTCATATGCTAGAATACTTGTTGAAATGGACATCACACAGCCATTACCAGATGAAATTCTCATAGAAACGCCAGATGGGAGGAGCTGGATGCAGAGAGTAGATTTTGAATGGAAACCAAAGTTTTGTTTGGATTGAAATAAATTTGGTCATGGTACTGGTGAGTTTCAACAAGCAACACAGCAGGACGAGGAACCAAAACAACACAAAAGAAGAAGAAAGAAGAGATCAAAAATGGAATGAAAACCTAAAGCAAAAGATGCAGGAAACAATAGTAATACGAGTTTGCCTCAAGAGGATCCTATACAGAAGGAGATAGTAGTAGAGATACAGGTGACAAATAGAGGCAAACAGGCAGTGGTTACTCAAGGATCAGCTGGCAAAACAAAGCATAAGGAGATCAATTATGATGAACTAACTAGAAGAAATGCATTTGCTCCCCTGACAATACTGGAAAGGCCATCAAATGACAGTCAGCAGGGACAATCCTTTAGTAATGAAGAAGTTCAAAGGGAAAATGAGTGTAATCCTATTAATCATAATCCTCAATAATTGTTGTATCCTGGAATATAAGAGGACTGAATAAGTCCTATAAGCAACGAGAATTCAAAAAGTTCTTGTTGACGAATAAGGTAGATATGATAGCTTGTCTAGAGACTAGAGTTAAACAACAAAGATCAAAAGCAATTCAGAGGAAGATGGGTGTTGATTGGTAGTTCAAAGATAACTATGCTTATGCACCTAATGGTAGAATCTGGATAGGTTGGAAAGTAGCAAATGTTCAAGTAACAGTACTGGATGGCTCAGATCAGCTGATGTAGCATAGAACCTTGATACCTTGATATTGTTCGAGTCTCTTATTGATTTCCTACTTAAAATTTACCTTTCCCCTAACTTGATACCTTGATATTGTTCGAGTCTCTTATTGATTTCATGTTTTATTCTCTGTTTACTGTTGCTCGTTCTATTGAGAGGGTGTTTAGTTTTACATACTAGTACTATTCCATATGTACTAACGTCCCTTTTGCCGGGGGCGCTGCATCTTTAATGGATGCAGGTGGTTCCATAGCAGGTGGTATTGATTAGTGATAGCAGCACACCCTCTCCTCAGCTGACTTGGTGAGCCCCACCTCATTTCGGGGTCCTGTATCTTTTATCCTTTGTCATAGCACTCTTTTGTTCCTGTTAGAGGCTCCGTAGACATAGTGTGGGTTGTATCTATTTTTGGGGAGGTTAAACTAAAAATGCTGTAATCGTATCATCTGTTCCACTTTAACTATGATTGTACAAGGTACTGTTTTAGAGACTTGTTAATGACATAACTAATGGAAATGAACTAGTATTTTCACATGACCTTTTACTGTCTAATTAATGAAATGTATTCTTCTCTTTTTTCATGGGTGAGTTGGGTAGACGACACTGTGCAGTCTTGCTCGACCAGGGGTAACTCTATTGTATGCCGGTCGCACTCCCCGAGGTCGGGCCGTGACAAATGTGGTGGCCGATGCCTTAAGTAGAAATGCTATGAGTATGGGTAGCCTTGCATATATTCCAGTTGGTGAGAGACCGCTAGCATCAGATGTTCAGGCCTTGGCCAATCAGTTTGTGAGGTTAGATGTTTCAGAGCCTAGTCGGGTTCTACCTTGCACGGTCTCTCGATATTCTTTGTATGAGCGCATCAGAGAAAGTCAAATTGACGACCCCCATTTGCTTGTCCTGAAGGACACGGTGCGGCACGGTGGTTCCAAGCAGGTTACTATTGGAGATGATGGGTTGTTGCGGTTGCAGGGTCGGGTTTGTGTGCCCAATGTGGATGGGATTCGTGAGTTGATTCTTGAGAAGGCCCATAGTTCACGGTATTCCATTCATCCGGGTGCCACCAAGATGTATCAGGATTTGAGGCAGCATTATTTATGGAGAAGAATGAGGAAGGATATAGTTGCATACGTGGCTCGGTGTTTGAATTGCCAGCAGTTAAAGTATGAGCATCAGAGGCCTGGTAGTTTGCTTCAGAGACATGAGATTTTGGAGTGGAAGTGGGAGCATATTACCATGGATTTCGTTGTTGGGCTCCCATGGACTTCGAAGAAAGTTGACACAGTATGGGTCATTGTGGACAGGTTGACCAAGTCAGCACATTTCATTCTAGTCGCAATTACCTATTCTTTAAAGCGTTTGGCTGAGATCTATATCCGCGAGATCATTCATCTTCATGATGTGCCGCTGTCAATTATTTCTGATTAGGGTATGCAGTTCACATCGCACTTCTGGAGGGTGTCACGACCCAAAATCCAACTAGTCGTGATGGCACCTAACCCAACCCGCTAGGTAAGTTAATTTAACAATAATCCAATTTACAATGAGATTTACTAACAATATAATGATGAACTAATTGAACTTTTATACAACAACCCAAGGACCGGTAGTACAAATCATGAGCTTCTAATATTTAGAGTTTACAAAGCTGGTATAAAATGAATAAATCATCTATTCGAAATATACATAAATAGATTTATAAATCTAAAGCTACCAAGAACAAGAGGCAGCTATAACCGGAACGCAGGTATGGTACATCTTCAATGCCAGCTTCAGCCATACACAACAACATCAACTCCAAAATCTGCTCGCAAGGTGCAGAAGTATAGTATGAGTACAACCGACCCCATATACTCAATAAGCAACAAACCTAACCTTAGGTTGAAAGTAGTGACGAGCCTGGACAACGGTCAGAGTCCAACACCTATAGCCAAGAATAACTCGTAACAATAGAATGAAAGCAGTACAAGTAATAACTCAAAGATATGATGCTCAACTCGTTCACAATTATGGAAAATAGGCATGCTTTTCAGGTATAACAGTAAAACCTAAATCTTTCACCGAAATCACCAAAATAAGAGTATATCAGAAAACTGTGATTTTTCCCAAAAACTTTTAACAACAGATAAGATGTTTCATTATCAGATAGCATGAGGAAAGTACACCTCTATGCCTATGTGTCAATGTGCATATGAAGCTATGAATGCCACAATACCATTTAGTATGAGGAAATGCATCTCTATGCCTACATGCCAAGTATGCATGTCAAATGTAATAATGCATCACAGTGATGAACTCATGTACTCATACTCTCAGAGTACTCAATCTCACTGTCTCACACTCAGTACACTCTATCACTCGGTACACTCAATCATTCGGAACTCGGTACCTGTGCTCACTATTGGTATGTTAGATTCTGGAAGGGTGGGTCCTGTCCAAGCGCTAATATAAGCAAACATGGCGTGCAACCCGATCCTATCATGAATCAATTCAACCTGCTACGGCGTGCAACCCGATCCCATCATGAATCAATACAACCTGCTACGACGTGCAACCCGATCCCACCATGAATCAATAAAATCTGCTGCGGCGTGCAACCCGATCCCATAAATATCACTCACATTCCGGCCCTCAGGCCCCGACTCAGTCATCAATCTCTCAAGTCTCTCGGGCTCACAAATCTCATGCCAATCACCCCAAACAATGATAACATCTATGACAACAAATGATAACAGAGACTGAGATAGGATTTGCAAATGAATGAATATGACTGAGTATGTAATTGCAATTTAAGCAAGTAAGTCAACAACAGAGATGACCTCAATGGGTCCAAACAGTATAAACATATAGCCTAAATATGATTTCTAACATGATTCACAGCTCATACAATCAAACAAGTATGGAGAACATAGAAAGTCCAACCATACTAGTTTCACTCAAATCCGACTCAGAATCGATGTTCAAAACTCACAAATTCACTTTATGAAATCTTAGACAAAAAACCCCAGTTTCTCTTTGGAAAACATCAATCAAATGCCCAAAACGAAGATGGAATCATGGAATAAAATCAATACCGAGTTGAAAACACTTACCCTATTCAATGTGGTGAAAATCGCCTAAACAGTTGCATTAATCCGAGCTCCATAGCTCAAAATATGCTAAAATGTCCGAAATCTCCGAAAATAGAGTACTTATAATCACTAGACGAATTTATGAATTGCGATCGCGGAAAATCCATCGCGACACGATTGCGAAGAAGATAAATTACACTGCTCTGAAATACTCTACGCGTTCGCGAGCCTCATGCGAACGTGATGCCCAGAGATGCGAACGTAGATTGACCCAGGCGAACACGGAAGAGAAATCACCAGCTCCCAGCTCCCCGTCTCAACACTACGCGATCGCGGTTCATCCTTCGCGAACGCAATGCTCCAGTTCCCTTTACTACGCGAACACGGTCTATACCTCACGAACACGAAGCAGAAAATCCCAGCTCTAGACTTTACCTTACTCGATCGCGTCTTCATCTTCGCGACCGTGAAGAACAATTTAGGCACTAGACACCAGCAATGAAAATATGAAGAAAAATAGTCCAACATCAATCTGAAACACGCCCGAGTTCCTCGGGGCCTTGTCCGAACATACCAGCAAGCCCCATAGCATAACACGGACCTATTCATGGCCTCAAATCACACATAACAACATCAAAACCATGAATCACACCTCAAATCGAGCTTAATGAACTTTTGCACTTTCAACTTCCAAAACTCGTGTCGAACCATATCAAACCAACTCGAAAAGAACTCCAATTTTTCATACAAGTCCCAAATGATATAACGAAGCTATTCCAATTCTCGGAACCACAATTCGAACCCGATATCATCAAAGTAAACTTCCGGTCAAACTTATGTACATTCCAAACCTTCAAATTACAACTTTCGCCAAATAGTGTCGAAACCTTCTAGAAATATCCAAATGCAAATCTGGGCATACACACAAGTCCAAAATCACCATCCGAACCTAATAGAACCATCAAAACTCTGATTCGAGGTCAAATACTCAAAAGTCAAACTTGATCAACTCATCCAACTTAAAGCTTCAAACATGAAATTCATTCTTCTAAACTAATTCTGAATCACCCAAAAACTAAAACCGACGATACACACAAGTCATAATACATCATATAAAGATACTCATGCCCTCAAACCATGAGCGAAGTGCAAAAATGGCCGGTCGGGTCGTTACATTCTCCCCCACTTAAACATACATTCGTCCTCGAACGTACCTAGAGTCATTCTAAGGCTATCAAATCGCCGTGTAACCTTACCATGAACATACCCGGGGGTGATCCTATGTCACCCCAATCCATGTAAGCCCGACAACACAACATAACTGAAGATCATTACTTCAACCTTAGTCTGTAAAGCTTAGAACCCAATTTCCAATATCAGGAATTCCTTACAAGACCAGAATCTCACATCTACACACTATATAAGTCTGAACAAGCTGTATCAAGCCATAACCATAACCCAAAATGTAATCACATGATATACCACATAACTCGCATACCCACAACAGTAACTTGTGACCACAATAGCTTCCCAAAAAACAAGCCCTACACCGGGCATATAAACTAAAACCTTGTTCCAACCCTTCGTACACTGCCAATGGTGAATGAAACATGTAGAAACCCGTAACCACTCATCAGATCAACAAGTCATGGAGCTCTCTCTTGTCCGACAAAATCAAAGTTAAATTCTAAGTCGACTTCCGATATTATTCTTCCAACCATACCATAAACAAATCCGATAGCACCTAGTCTAGGTCCAATGACCTCATCTCATAAAACACAATCATTCTATTGACATGCCACATCAATGAAACCTAAAGCCACAAACCATGCAATCTGTGTACCAATAAGCAACAATTCAAGTGTACTCACACATGGAAAATGACTCAAATCAGAGAACCGTCCCGCAAGCTCAACAAGTACCACCATAACGCAATGTTATGAACCCATCACACATAATAGAACCAAGACAGACGAATCTATCACAAAGGATCATATCCCAACATAACCCAGTTGCAATGCGTGACCTTATACAAACACTGGTCCATATGAAATACCTCAAGCCACAATGCTCAAAATCAATAACCACATGCAATTCGACATCAAGTACACGAAATGCATGACCATAACCACGGAGAAGTGAATAACACAATATACTACAGCTTGAAAAGACCATAACGAAGGCGCAATCAACCATTCAATACCCCAATAACCGTCTAGCTCAAATTCCGCTACAAGGCCCAAACAGAACCACATTATGTGTGCATATTACAAACAAATCACAACCCTCTCGTAGTATAGAAGAGTAACACATAGAACATGTCAGAGCACAAACAAGGTCATCTCTAATCGAATAATACACCTCTCAATACTAACAGTTCTGAATCAATAAATCCGACCTGGTGTGGAATACACATCCTACCCGGGCCTACCAATGAGCCCCCAAATCAACTCCGGTCATCCCCAAATGGATAAATAGACCTCCAAATCCATAGAATACACGAATCACCATAATTGATCCCAACTCCACCACCCGAAAGTCTAACACATCTCTCATACACGATCATCCCATGATGAATACTTCTATAATTCGTCTGTACCACATAGCAAAATTTGAACATCAGCAGTCGATCAACCAGGCGAGTACTGCAATACCAATGAATCATCTGTAAGTCAAAACACTATGCGCCTTCTAAAACGCGCACCCTTCTCAAGCAATACCAAGTAGTAATAGCATTAATCTAATCGTCTTAATACACTTTGAAATCCATTTGCACATAACCAAGCTATCAGAACTGAATCCCTCTAACTCAACCAAGCCACGCAGGTAACGAAATCCAAGAGTATTGCCACAAAACACCCGTAAAGCCTCACCTCATCATAAGAACCAAAAAAATCGAGCATACCATTACCATACCGACCCAACCTACTACCAAGTTGTCCTATTTCCTCCAAGTTTCTTCTAAATTGCCTTCAAGTTAACACTTCTCCTCACCATAATACCACGATCCTCAACCAAAGCTTACTACACGAAATCCTAGCATGAAACTGCGTCGCCCTAAAGCCCATAAGCTACTGTATTCCCATTTAAACACTCAAAATATCGCCTCCGAGATACCCATTATGAATAGACCTTATGTGAATCTAAAATTGTTTCCTTTAACTTTTGACACTAAAATGTAGGATCCATAAGGATACAGAAGTACCGCAAGTCCCGGTAACACCCAATGCAAATCTCAGATCTTAGCCATATACAAATCCGAAAAATTATCAAATGCCACATCTAAATCTTGAACCCATTAGAACCTCCTTGAGGGTCCTCCACCCTATCCAATCTCAAATGCGCCGCCCGAACGAGACGAACAACTTATGCTCCATTAGCACACAAACACCCAAAGAAGTAATCTACACCTCTAAGCTACCGAGTGAATCCCTACTCCATGTACACTACATCCGTCACGAATAACAAACTCAAATCATCCTGTGATTTCCATCTACCCATAAAGTGTAATATATCCCGTAACCAGAAATGTCCTTTCTCGAGTCATCCAAGATCTCAACCTCTACAAGTGATAACTGATTCACAAGTATGCCTCAGACCGAAACCGATACAACACATAACCATGCAATCAAATCGTCGATGGTAGACTCCCCCACTTGTCTCAAAGCCACAGAACAAAACATCCGGTAACACACAATATCCATACTCTATTACAACCATAATCCAGCACTGAAATCCAACTAACTCCTTCATAATCTCATGCAACACAAATCATAAAATACCTCAAATTATCTGCGAAGATCGCATCCATCCTCGTGACAGTCAAGTCAACTTTTGCAACCATTCCATACTCAAATCGCAACACATATAACCCACTGGTAGAAAGAAACTCTCCACACAATCATCATAAGGATCACACATCTATAGATTACCCCGCAGGTGATAACCCACCTGCTTAGCCTCAAACTGACATCTCTCTATACCCTTTCACAACCACCATTACTATGCAATCACTTAATGTTCCTGAGTCTGAACTTATCCACAAGAGATGTGAATCTATGTCGTTCCACAAATAAACGACATGAAAGATCCTCAACACGATCATAACTCGAGACTGTACGACACACCAATACAAAAATCAAGCACCCAATAGTCCTTTTCACATCTCAAGCAAACTCTTCTCGTCATATTCAAACCATATGAACACATCCCGCAGTCATATCATACTCATTATATAGCCATCCAAAACCTCACCAAGCCATAAATTCCACTCATAGGGACACTACTAGACATATAAGTCCAAAAGCACATGCTCACACAATTGAAACTATCGAGCCAAAGCTACAGTCTAAACCTGGCCGCAAGTCCTCTAGACTGGCCCATCACCAAAACATAGAAAACGCATCTCACACCTCATCCATGCACCGCTAATACCGAACGTTCAGATAACGTACGAGCGAGTAGAAGGAATTCAAAGGGATACGCTTCAAGCTAAGTCAATGCTGCACAATAAGGAAAGAGAGATTAGAAGTTTAATTTAAATGCTCTGTAGCCTCTCGAAGATAGGTATGGACGTCATCATACCGATCCGCATGACTCTACTAGACACTTGCTCATGACTCGTTGAATCTATGAACCTAGAGCTCTGATACCAACTTGTCATAACCCAAAATCTCACTAGTCGTGATGGCACCTAACCCAACCCACTAGTTGAGCCAATTTAATAATAATCCAAGTTCAAATGTGATTTATTGAGAATATAATGATGAAATAACTAAAATTTTATACAACAACCCAAGGACTAGTAGTAACAATCACGAGCTTTTAAGATTTAGAGTTTACAAAGCTGGTATAAAATAAATACATCATCAGTTCAAAATATACATAACCGATTTATAAATCTAAATCTACCAAGAACAAAAGACAGCTATAATCGGAACAGAGGTACATCTTCAATGCCAGCTTCTGCCATAAACAACTTCAACTCCAAAATCTGCACGTATGGTGAAGAAGTGTAGTATGAGTACAACCGACCACTTGTACTCAATAAGTAACAAACCTAACCTTAGGTTGAAATTAGTGACGAGCTTGGACAATGGTCAGAGTCCAACACCTATAGCCAGAACAACTCGTAAAAATATAATGAAAGCAGTACAAGTAATAACTCAAAGATATGATGCTCAACTCATTCACAATTACGGAAAATAGGCATGCTTTTCAGGTATAACAGTAAAACCCAAATCTTTCACCGAAATCACCAAAGTATGAGTATAACAGAAAACTATGATTTTCCCAAAAACTTTCAACAGCATATAAGATGTTTCATTATCTGATAGCATGGGGAAAATACATCTCTATGCCTACATATCAATGTGCATGTGAAGCCATGAATGTCACAATACAGTTTAGCATGAGGAAATGCATCTCTATGCCTACATGCCAAGTATGCATGTCAAATGTAATGCATCACAGTGATGAACTCATGTACTCACACTCTCAGAGTACTCAATCTCACTATCTCACACTCAATCACTTGGTACACTCAATCACTCGGTACACTTAATCACTCGGCACTCGGCACCTGCGCTCACTACTGGTATGTTAGTTTCCGGAGGGGCGCATCCTGTCCAAGCGCTAATACAAGCCAACATGGCCTGATGTGGCATGCAACCCGATCCCATCATGAATCAATAAAACATGTTGCGGCATGCAACAACCCGATCCCATCATGAATCAATAAAACCTGTTGCGGCGTGCAACCCAATCCCATAAATATCACTCACAATCCGGACCTTAGGCCCCAACTCAGTCATCAATCTCTCCAGTCTCTCGGTCTTACAAATCTCATGCCAATTACCCCAAACATTGATAACATGATGTGACAACAAATGATAATAGAGACTGAGATATGATATGCAAATGAATGAATATGACTGAGTATGTAATTGCAATTTAAGCAAGTAACTCAACAGCAGAGATGACCTTAGTGGGTTCAAAAAGAATAAGAATATAGCCTAAACATGATTTCTAACATGATTCACAGCTCATACAATCAAACAAGTAGGGACAACATGGATGTAACAAGATATAACAACAAAACAAGTTCGGTCATAGTCTAATAGTCGACTAAAATCATGATTTCCTCTGTGTACGCCCATACGCTCATCACCTAGCATGTGCATCACCTCAATACATCTTTTATAACATAGTTCCCAGGGTTAAATACCATCAAATTCAAGTTTAGATATGTTACTTTCCTCGAACAAGCCAAATCCAATACCGAGCAAGCCAAACAATACTCTAAAAATGACACCCCACGCGTACTGACCTCCGAACGCTTGCAATTGGCCAAAAGCAACTCAAGAACATCAAATAATGCCAAAGAAAATAAACCCAATCGATAAAGGTTGAATTTTTAATCAAAAGTTCAAAGTCAACGTCAAACCCGGGCCCGCACCTCGGAACCCGACAAACTCACAAAATCCGATAACCCATTCAATTACGAGTCCAACCATACTAGTTTCACTCAATTCAGACTCCGAATCGATGTTCAAAACCCAAAAATTTACTTTATGAAATTTTAGACAAAACCCCCCAATTTCTCTTTTGAAATCATCAATCAATTGCCAAAAACGAAGATGAAATCACGGAATAAAATCAATACCGAGTAGAAAATACTTACCCCATTATATGTGGTAAAAATTGCCTCAATCCAAGCCCCATAGCTCAAAATATCTGAAATCTCCGAAAATAGAGTACTTATAATCACTGGACGAATTTATGAATGGCGATCGCGAAGAAGAAAAATTACACTGCCCTGAAATAATCTATGTATTTGTGAGCCTTCTTATGAGAATGCGATGCCCACAGATGCCAACTCTCCACGAATGTGGACTGACCCACGCGAACGCGGACTGACCCACGCAAATGCAGACTGACCCACGCGAACGCGGAAGAGAAATCACCAGCTCCCAACTCCCCGTCTCAACACTACGCGATCACGGTTCATCCTTTGCGAACGCGATGCTCCAGTTCCTTTAGCTACGCGAACGCGGTCTATACCTCGCCAATGCGAAGCAGTAAATCCTAGCTCTAGACTTTACCTTACGCGATCGCGTCTTCATCATCGTGATCGCAAAGAACAATTTAGGCACCAGACACCAGCAGAAATCAAAAATGAAAATATGAAGAAAAATAGTCTGAAATCAACCTGAAACATGCCCAAGCCCCTCGAGACCCCATACAAACATACCAACAAGTCCCATAACATAACATGGACCTACTCGAGGCCTCAAATCATACATAATAACATCAAAACCACGAATCGTACCTCAAATCGAACTTAATGAACTTTTAAACTTTCAACTTCCAAAACTCCTGCCGAACCAGATCAAAACAACTCGGAATGAACTCAAATTTTGCACACAAGTCCCAAATTATATAACAAAGCCTTTCCAATTCCTGGAACCACAATCTGAATCCGGTATCATCAAAGTCAACTCCCTATCAAACTTATGTACATTCCTAATCTTTAAATTTTCAACTTTTGCCAAATAGGGCCAAAACCTTCTAGAAATATCCAAATGCAAATCCGGGCATAAGTCACCCGAAAACTGAAACTGATGATACACACAAGTCATAATACATCATACGGAGCTACTCATGCCCTCAAACCACCAAGTGATGTGCAAATTCTCAAAATGACCGATTAGGTCATTTCAGAGGGCCGTACAGTGTGTGTTAGGAACACGAGTTGAGTTGACTACAACATTTTACCCCCAAACGGAAGGACAGTCCGAGCACACCATTCAGATTTTTGAGGATATGTTTAGTGCATGTGTTATGAATTTCAGGGGTTCTTTGAATAATTTCTTGCCGCTTGCGGAGTTTGCCTACAACAACATCTACCAATTGAGTATTCAGATGGCTCCCTATATGGCATTTGATAGGAGGCGGTGTTGTTCGCCAGTTGGTTGGTTTAAGCCGAGAGAGGCTCGATTGTTGGAAACCGATTTGGTTCAGGATGCCTTGGAAAAGGTCCAGATGATTCAGGATCGACTTCGCACAACTCAGTCTAGGCAAAAGAGTTATGTCGATCGTAGAGTTCGTGATGTTGCATTCATGGTTGTAGAGAGGATTTTTCTATGGGTTTCACCCATGGAGGGTGTGATGAGGTTCGGAAAGAAAGGCAAGTTGAGCCCTAGGTATATTGGATCCTTTGAGATTCTTGAGAGAGTTGGTGAGTTGGCCTACAAGCTTGCATTGCCACCTAGATTATTAGAAGTTTACCCAGTGTTCCATGTCTCCAAGCTCCAGAAGTACCACGGTGATCCGTACCACGTATTAGATTTCAGCTCAGCCCAATTGGATAAGGATTTGACTTACGAGGACTAGCCGGTGGCCATTCTAGCACGGAAGGTTCGTGAGTTGAGGTCTAAGAGTTGTCTTTCTATTAGAGAGCAGTGGAGAGGCTAGCTGATCGAGGCAGCTATATGGAAGTCCGAGTCCGATATGCAGAGTAGATACTTATACCTTTTCACTAGTCCAGGTACTTTTTTATGTTTGTTCGAGGATGAACGTTTGTTTTAGGGGTGGAGAATGTGATGACCCGATAGGTAATTTTGAGTTTTAGCCATTATTTCCATATTTCGAGACCTTGATTAGCTACGTTTAGCATTTCTCGATTTGCATGCACAGTCTGTGTCTTATTCCAAAAAATGTTTATGTGAAAAACTTAAGATTTTGAAGTGGTTTTTCATCCTTTAGTAGATTTTAACTTGTTTCCTTCCATTTTCATAAACACCCATTGATTTTAACCTTTAATCTATGCCTTTTCATGGTAAAAATTAAGGATTTAGGTAAAAATTGAGAATTTTGAGAAATTGAGATTTAGACCTCAAATTGAAGTCGGATTTCGAAACTAATCACATAATCAGGCTCGGGGGTGAATGGGTAATCGAATTTTGGTCCGAATCTCAGGTTTTGACCAAGTGGGCGCGGGGTTGACTTTTGTTGAATTTTTCCAAAAACAATAAAGATTGAATCTTTTTCACCTGTGGGTAGTTTCTAAAGCTTATTTTGAATTATTTGAACTATATTTGATTTGATTTATTTGGTTTGGAGGATAATTCTAGAGGAAAAGTCGCGGTTGAGCATTGATTTGGTTGCAGAGTGAGGTAAGTGTCTATATTAACCTTGACTTGAGGTATTAGGACTTGTTAGTCTATTTGCTACGTGTTTTATGTGTGGGAACAATGTATATGTGAGGTGACGAGTACTTATACGTTGTTATTGGGTTAAAGCATGCGGGTGGAACTTGTTTCTTTGTATTTTATTGCTTTGTTAATTATGATATCCATGCTTAGATTAGATTATTACTTCTTTTATTATTCGTTTCGTAATTATTGCTTATTTCATAGTTGTTGAATATTTTTGGAAGTTGACATTTGGTATCATGGTGCCATATTTGACGTGAAATTTCTCCTCCGCATTATTTATTACTCGAATTCATATTATCATTACTATATGGTGAGGAAGAGAGTAAAAGCATGAAGGGTGATGTCGTGCCATTGCATTTACATTAACATTATCACATGGTGAGGAAGAGAGTAAAAGCATGAAGGATGATGCCGTGCCATTTCATTTACATTATCATTATTACATGGTGAGGAAGAGAGTAAAAGAATGAAGGGTAATGATGTGCCATTTCATTCATATTATTACTACATGCTGAGGATGAGAGTGAAAATACAAAGGGTAATGCCGTGCCATTATATTCATATTATTACATGGTGAGGACGATAGTAAAAGCACGAAGGGTGATGCCGTGCCATTTTCATATCATTGGTTTGTCTGATTTTACCGGTATTGATGATTTACTTGGTTATTTCATGATTTCATACCTATCATAGTTGTTATATTTTCCCCTTTTCGCATGTCTCCTCCCAGTTTGTACGCTATCATCCTCTATTATTGTTGATGCTTTATATACAATATCTCCAGTGTTCACCAAATAATGGACGATCAGTTAGAAAATAATTTGGAACATCCTGAACGCATATTGGAAGAAGTTGATATAAATGAAGTAAGAATTATAGAAAATGAGGACTAAGAATGAACTGATGAAATTGAAACAAGTGACAAGGAATTCTCGGACGAGGAACAATATGTCGACGAGGATTAAAATGTTGGTTTTTAAAGCACTCTCGTGTTATAACTAGTTTCTCATAAGTTTCAATCTAAATATGTATTATATTATGCAGATGGCAGGCAAGGGTCAAGATAAAAATGACCCTACTAGTTCTCGGGTCGAGAAAAGGCTAGGAAGGGAAAGAGGAGGGTAGAATCTGGGGATAATACTATTCCCTCATTTCTACCCTCTTCAGAGATGCCTATGTCTTATCCTCCACCACATGACTATATTGAGCTGCCATAGCATCACGAGGCCTATACCTTCATCCAGACACCATGTCTTCCATCACAAGGCCATAGGACTATACGTCCGACATACAGTCCATGTGCCTTACAGCCACGTGGATCGCAGCCATCTGCATCACAGCCACATGGATCACATCCCTATATATCATAGCCACATGGATCGCATCCATCCATATCACAGCCATATGGGTCACAACCATCTGTATCACAGCCACATGGATCGCATCCAACTATGTCGCAGTCATAGGGATCGCTGCCATCTTCATCATCGACCCCATCCATTTCAGGACTTCGCCTGCGAGACCGTAGCTCTGAAGCCCCATCTACATCGTCTACACATGCCTCTGATACACATGCTGAGGATGATGATCTAGAGGTAGTGCATTATGATTGCTATGGCAGAATCATCATAGTCCCTAAGGGTAACGAGTAAGAGTTATTTGTTATTTTTGCGTTTATTATTTTATACTCTTTTTACTAATATTTTCATGTGTTTTTATTCTTAAATTGCAGGTTCAAGCTGGGTAAGCAGACTATGAAGATAATCACCAATGCGATCAAAAAGCTTTATGCTGGCCCCTATGCGACTTGGAGTGATTTTCGATACTCGCTGAAGGAGCAAATTTTAAATCAGTTTAAGGTATAAATATTTTTTTAAGCAGTTTAATAATTGATATTTATGATGTTTCCATCTAATATTTAACTTTTGAGATGCAGAGTAAGTGTGTATGGGATGACCGCTATAGCGAGGAAGTGGCTGCAAATTTTCATCTTAAAGCCCACAAGAGATTGGCAGAACATTTCTCGGATGGTAGAAAGAAGAATAAGAGGCCTGACTAGTGTCTGCAGAATTTATGGGATGACTTGTTAAGCCAATGTGTCACGACCCAAAATCCAAGTAATCGTGATGGCACCTAACCCAACCCGCTAGGTAAGCCAATTAACAATAATCAATTTTAATGAAATCTGATGAGACAATAATGATGAAATAACTGAGCTTTTATACAAAATCCCAAGGATTGATAGTACAAATAATGAGCTTCTAAGATTTAGAATTTACAAAGCTAGTATGAAATAAAATACATCATCTGTTTGAAATATACATGAACAGATTTAAAGTTCTAACGCTACCAAGATCAAGAGGCAGTTATGCCCAGAACGCAGGTACATCTTCAAATCCATCTCCCAACGTACACAGTAATATCAGTATCCAACATCTACACGCAAGGTGCAGACGTGCGGTATGAGTACAACCGACCCCATGTACTCAATAAGTAACAAACCTAACCTTAGGTTGAAAGTAGTTTTGAACTGGAACAAAGGTCGGAGTACAACACCAATAGCCAACAACAGATCATAACAACATAATAAAAGTGATAAAAGAACTAACTCAGAGGTATAATGCTCATCCCGTTCACAGTTCCAGAAATTAGGCATGCTTTTCAAGTAAATTATTGAAAATCCAAATATTTTACCGAAATCACCAAAATATGAGTAAGTTTGTAAAACTGTATTTTTTTCAAACACTTTCAACAAATAAATGTTTCATTTTCAAATGGCATGAGGAGAATACATCTTTATGCCTACATGCCAATGTGTATGTGAGGTCATAAATGACGCAATACCGTATAGTGTTGCTCCCAAACGCACATGCAAGTATACGTGGCCGTATAAGATCCAGTTCAATATCTTGATCTATTCAATCTTATTTGCAATCTAAAATTCCTTTTCCCGAGTTCAATTCTAGATTTGTAGATAGTATTCAATTTGTGATCAAGCAATCAAATAATTAAGAGCAAGATTGAATAAATAAACTAATATGATAAAATAATAGGAGCAATTCAAGTTTCAAACGACAACGTTCATGTAGCACCTCACAACTCTAGCACTAATAAACTAAAAAATTAAAGGAAGAGAAGATAAGAGAAGCAAAATCGAGAATCCTTGTTCCCGAGTGTTCCGCAGGTGTCTTTTTCTCTCAAAGTGGCGTCTCTACTCCCAAATTTATGCTCCCCCCCTCCAAAATAGGTTTAGACTTTCTTTTATGCACGTTGGGGAGGTCTTGGGCCGAAATAACCTTGTCCCGAGTGAAGTAAGAGAGATTTCCCATCACCTTCTCCCAGGGTAGCGTGGAGCGCTATCCCTGGCACTGGAATTTTTGAGGTTCTGGAAACTGGGACACAGGTAGCGCCATGCGCTACCTGTGGTACTACACTGTTTCAACCACCTACTCGATTTTTCACACGCCTATTGGCTTTGATTCCATGCTCCTACTCCTACAAAACACAAAACAACACTACAAAAATAACACAATTAAAAAAAACAAACAAAAATAAATAAATAAAAACAGTAGAGTTGGGTTTCCTCCCAATAAGCGCCTTATTTATAATTGTGGCACGACTTGCCCCACTTCACCACTTTTCCTTCCACTTTGACAATATGAATTGCGCCCCCAATTTTTGCATCAATGTTTCTATCACGTTCCTGGAGCGGCGGTACTAATATAAAAGAACCAAGTAAACAATGTCGCATCTTGCACTTCTTAGCCTTTAAGTGAGGGATGTCATTTTGTCTCCTTGGCATCGCAAATTTTAGAATATATGTACTTTGTTCCTCATCCATTGACTCCTCCATATGCTCGAATGGATCAATTCTCGTGTCACCAACCAAACATAATGTTGAAAAGTATTTAGAATGAGGTCCAATGCGCTCCAACTCTAGAATCGCTTCACTTTTAACATCCTCACTTTTACACACTTCGTCAACCTTTGCATCATTAACAAAATTTTGGTCGAATAGTTGGAATTCCTCTTTTTTCTCCGCAAGTTGGCCAGTATCTACAATAATTGGTTGTAGGGCATCATACGCATCAACCTTTTTATTCAATTGAGCCTGCAAGTCATGTATATCTGAGCCAAATTGGTCTATCTCTTGCCTGAGCTCAATTCTTTCTTCTATCAGCTGTTCGGCCATATTTGAAAAACCATTCCGTAGAACCCCATGAAATTTTATTAGCTGAGCTTGTTTCTCTAGCCAAGATTGGCCCACTATATCTGCTTCTTCAATTTTTACCTCTTGTGGGAACTCACTCTCTTCGTCGAGTTGAGGTTCTTCTTGAAAATTGGCCATTAATTCTTCCATTCTAGCCTGCAGTACTTTTATTCCTAAGGCAGTCTTTTTGTGAATTTCATCTTGTCGCTCGGCTACTTGCCTCACATGTCCATAATACGGGCAGCACGCTTCACATCCTATCAAACTCATAAACATTATTAGAAACATCATAATAAGGGCCCAGAAAAGGGTAAAAAGAATTAGGACAACCATCCCAATGGCCACCTTGACAACCACAAATATTACAAAAATTCCACCCATAAGATTGAGATTTACAATTTTTCTACAAGTGTGGTCCTCCACAATATAGACAAGGATTACCAAAATAAGAATAACCAATATTCGACCAATTCTCATTCCAAGATGCCATGTCAACAAAGATAATAAAATTTTAAACTAAGCTAAAATAAATAAAAAAACTTGAAAAAAATAAAAATCTAATCTAGTAAAATAGTTAATTTCTAAGTCCCCGGCAACGGCGCCAAAAACTTGTTGCTCCCAAACGCGCACGTAAGTATACATGGTCATACAAGTAATATAGGATTGCAAGTCCATATATCGTACCCACAGAGACTTGTGATTAACTATCAACTAAATTAAACCCAAACAATTAATCTATCCCAGCGCATCCTAAAGTATGAATATTTAACTAAAACTAATCTAGAGTAACAAACTAAGAGATTAAAGGAAACAAGTTGGAAAGCTTAGAGACGAATAAAATGAGAGAGAATATTCCAGAGCTATGGGTTAGCTAACAATCCCGTTGAGTTTTCTACTTAAATTGTCTAATTAATTTATCTGGTTTATTGGTTGACAAGGTTAATATTACTCGTAGCCTTCTCCCGAAGTACTACTCGCCTATTCAAGCTAACCTAACGCCTATATTCCTATGGAATTGGGATTAACAATAACGCATTAATAATTCCCGTATAATAACCAAGCAAGGCGATTAGGTATATCCCTATCCTAACCGCAAATCCGTTCCCGATGCTCGAGTTCAAGATCTTGCTCTATTCAATCTTATTTGCAATCTAAACTTCCCTCTCCTGAGTTCAATCCTAGATTCGTAGATAGTATTCAATTGGTGATCAAGCAATCAAATTATTAAGCGCAAGATTAAATAAATAAACCAATATGATAAAATAATAAGAGCAATTCAAGTTTCAAACTACAACGTTCATCTAGCACCCCACAAATGTAGAACTAATAAACTATAAAATTAAAGGAAGAGAAGAGAAGAAAAACTGAGAATCCTTGTTCCCGAGTGTTTCGTGGTGTCTTTTTCTCTCAAAGTGGCGTCTCTACTCCCAAAATATTTTTCTTCCCCTCCAAAATAGGTTTAGACTCGCTTTTATACGCGTTGGGGAGATCTTGGACCGAAATAACCTTGTCCCGGGTGAAGTAGGAGAGATTTCCCATCACCAGCTCCTAGGGTAGCGTGGAGCGCTATCCCTGGCACTGGGATTTTTGAGGTTCTAGAAACTGGGCCATAGGTAGCGCCCCACGCTACATGTGGCGCTACACTATCCCAATTTTTTGTTTTTTCCCTTTTCGCTTCAAATCGTGCACTTTCGTCCCACATTGCTTCCATATGACTCCTACACATAACAATACCACGAATTAGCACAAATTATTAGATTACACATCCGAATTTTACGAAACATGAGTAAAATGCGAGGCAATATGGATATAAATATACATACTTTAAGCTTAATATCATACAACATGAGAAAAATGCATCTCTATGCCTGTATGTCAAGTGTGCATGTCGAATTCAATGCAACTCA
Source organism: Nicotiana tomentosiformis (assembly GCF_000390325.3). Taxonomy (NCBI): domain Eukaryota; kingdom Viridiplantae; phylum Streptophyta; class Magnoliopsida; order Solanales; family Solanaceae; genus Nicotiana; species Nicotiana tomentosiformis. Next base: position 36,341,528 of record NC_090814.1, read on the forward strand.
GTGATAAAACTATATGCATACTCTTAGAGTACTCAATCTCATTATCTCAAACTTTTCACTCAACACACTCAGTCACTCAGCAGTGAACATGGCAGAGCCAGCCCAGGGCAGATCCAGCCCTCAACACCCTCAGTCGCTCAGCACTGTACATGGCAGATCCAGCCCTCAACACTCTCAGTCACTCAGCACTATACAGGGCAGATCCAGCCCAAATGAATCAATGGCAACTACGCTCACTGCGGGTGTGCATACTCCGTAGGGGCAGATCCAACCCAAGCGCTATAATAAGCCAATCATGGCATGAATCAATAAAGCCTATTGCGGCGTGCAGTCCGATCCCATCATGAATCAATAATACAGGGCAGATCCAACCTAAGAATAATAAATCATGCTGCGGCGTGCAGCTTGATCCCATCAATACTACTCACAATCCAGCCCTCAGGCCCCAACTCAGTCATCAATCTCTCCAGTTTCTCGGGCTCACAATGTCATGCAAATCAGCCTAAAATGATGATATGATGTATCAATAAATAGCAACATAGACCGAGATATGATATGCAAATGAACGAGTATGACTGAGTATGTAACTGTTATTTAAGCAAATAACCAACAACAGATATGACCTCAGTGGGTCCCGACAGAATAAGCATATAGCCTAAACATGGTTTCTAACATGGATCACAACTCAATTACTTTAGCACATAGATTTCATGTATAAAAAAAGATTAGGTAACTACACAGTACTACAGAATCAATCGAGTCAATGCCCACACGCCTATCACCTAACATGTGCGTCACCTCAACACCACACACATATCACGTATATTCAGGGGTTTATACCCTCAACACCAAGTTTAGAAGTGTTACTTACCTCGAACAAGCCAAATCCAATACCGAGCAAGCCAAACGATACTCCAAGAATGCCATCCCGCGCGTACCGACCTCTGAACGACTCCAAACTAGCCAAAAGCAACTCAAATATATCAAATAATGCATAAGGAAACAATTCCAAATGATAAAGGTTGAATCTTTAATCAAAAGCCCAAAGTCAACCAAAACATAAAACTCGGGCCCGCACCTCAGAAACTGATGAAATTCACAAAATCCGACAACCCATTCAATTACGATTCCAACCATACTAGTTTCACTCAAATCAGACTCCGAATCGATGTTCAAAACTCAAATATTCACTCTATGAAACTTTAGACAAAAATCCCCAATTTTCCTCTTGAAATCCTCAATCAAATGCCAAAAATGAAGATAGATTTAGAAAATATAATCAAAACCGAGTATAGAACACTTACCCCAATCCTTGTGATGAAATTTGCCTCCAATATCGCTCAAATCTGAGCTCCCCAATTCAAAATGTGAATAAAATAGCCAAGCCCTCGATTTATATAGCTTCTGCCCAGGCAATTTCGAATTTGCAAAACAATAGCCGCTTCTGCAGCCATAGCACCTACCAAAACCAACTACAGGTGCGATCACACCAGATCCTGCCACAAATCAGCCTTAACCAAAATTTTGAAAATGATCTAAATCATGTCTGAAACTCTCCCGAGCCTCTCGGGACCCCCTCTGAATATACCAACAAGTCCCATATCATAACACAGACTTACTCGAGGTCTCAAATCACACATAACAACATCGAAACGATGAATCGCACCTCGAATCAAACTCAATGAACTTTGAATCTTTCAACTTCCAAAACTTGTGCCGAAACATATCAAATCAACCCGGAATGAGCTCAAATTTTGTACACAAGTCCCAAATGACATAATGAAGTCATTCAAATTCCCGAAACCACAATCCGAATCCGATATCATCAAAGTCAACTCCTGGTCAAACTTATGAATTTTCCAAACCTTCAAATTTTCAACTTTCGCCAATTAGTGCCGAAACCTTCTAAAAATTTCTAAATGCAAATCCGGACATACGCCTAAGTCCAAAATCACCATTCGGACCTAACGAAACCATCAAAACTCCGAAAAGAGGTCAAATATTAAAAAAAGATCAAACTTGGTCAACTCTTCCCACTTAAAGATTCAATCATGAAATTTATTCTTCCAAATAAATTTCGAATAACCTGAAAACTAAAACCGACGATTCACACAAGTCATAATACATCATACGATGTTGCTCAAGACTTCAAATAGTTGAACGGAAAGCAAATGCTCAAAAAGACCGGTTGGGTCGTTACACAATGCAGACCGAGCAATTCTTACAGAAGAGCAAACTAGGGAAGAAAGCTCGCTCATCTGAGAAGGGAGGCTCCTTGCACACTGGAGGTGCTATCAGCATCGGGGAAAATAATAAGAAGATTGGTAATTACTTAAATTATTACGTCTTTACTTTTCTAAGTATATCAATTCTATTTATTAACCAAATTAATTTGTTTTCAGGAAAAGAAGTATGGGCGTCCAATGCACCATGATGAGCAGATAGGTGGGTCGAGGACCAGTTCAGAGACTACATATGTAAGCTTTCAATTTTCCTTAAGTGTTATACGTTACTTTTATAAGATTTTTTATATACTAATTTAATTTAAAATAACGTAGGGTCACTACCAAAAACTTCATTCGTAGTCAGTCAGCTGGTGAATCGGGCGAGACAACCCAACCTTCGGGCGAGGATGCTGAAAGAATATGGTTGGAGGTTGTTGGCGGTCCAAAAAAGGGGAAGGTATACGGGCTTCCTGAGAAAAATTCCATCGCTACAGGTGTGGAGTGCAAGGAATATGGACTTCCTCACAGGGCGAGGCACTTAATAGGGAGATCCTCTCGGCTATATAGGAGACAGTGACAAAGCTTCGTTCGAGCTAGAAGCGGCCAAGGAAAGAGAAAGGCTTAGAGGTGCTCAATTCCTTGGTATGCAAGCTCGGATCAGAACTCTCCTTTCTACTGGAGCTTTTTCGTTGCCCCGGTCTCGTAAGTCATCGCTAGAGGCTGGACCTCCACGTGAGCGTTCCTCCCATCCTCCCAGTGATCGTTCTGCCAGTCCTCCACATGATCGTTCTTTCCGTCCTCCATAAGACCGTTCTTACCGTCTTGTAGATGAAAGTTCATCAAATAGTGGTGATGCTGTAGAAAATACCCCTTGACCAATACTTTGATATACTTGAACTAGACTAATAGAACTTGTTTTGAATTAGAACGAACATTTTTGAACTTGTTGTAATTACTTAGTTTTGATTGGTTTTGAATTGTGATGTTTAATTGAACTTGTTAGTTTTAAAGTATTAATTGGATGTTTGGTTGGATTTGTGGTGAATTAGGGGTTGTTTGTGGTGAATTGGGGTTATTTGATGTGAATTGAGGGTATTGGTATGCTGTTTTTATTTGGCAGGTAGTGTAGCTACCAAAATAAGTATTTTCTACCAAAATTATTCCCAGAAAACCGACTGGCCTTGGTCGGTAATTAAAAATAATAATTTAAATTATAAAATACCGACCAATGTTGGTCGGTTAATGCACATTGAATTCCCAAAAATTCAACATTACCGGTAAGTTAACTGCCATGTCCAGATTACCGAGATTACCGACCAACGCGGCGGTATTATTAAATTTTAATTATTTATAAAAAAAATATTTTCTAATATCGACCAATGTTTGTCGGCATATAAAATATCATATGATTAATATATTTTTTACTACCGACCAAAGTTGGTCGGTAACCAAAATTATTAAATTTAGAACAATGACCAACATTTGTCGGTAAAATTAAATTATTAAAATAATATTCCAACCAATATTGGTCGGTAATTCAATTAAATTATCAGATGGCCGTGTAGAGCATACCGACCGACTTTGGTCGGTAAGCTCTACCGATCTTCAAAATACCGACCACACGTAAATGGTCGCGTTTTGGACGGTTATTGGTCATTACTGACCAATTTTGGTCTATTTTTTCGGACGGTTTCACGCGAATTTGTAGTAGTGACTTGGGTGTTTGAGGCGTAAGCCTAACAGAACTAGGCCTCATACGTGAATCTTGTGGCATTTTGATAGTGTCCCACCACGGGACGAGCCCAGCGAGTCTCAAGAAAGCCTTTTAAAATGTTGCTTCATAAGAGTAAAATAAATTAATGAGGGAAAGACAAGAATATGATGAGCAATTGGATGTAATATGGCTCTTTTAACTATCTTGATTTTATGTAATTTATTTGGCTAAACTTTTCTTACAAGAAATTTTTGAAGTTTTTGACTATTATCTTGCAAAAGGTGAAACTCCATCGTGATAATAAAAGATGTTTTAAATAAGTAGAATAATATATTGGAGATTTGTTAGTTTTACGAGGCAAATCTAAGTTCACTAACGATATAGGCATTATTTGAGACCAAATTCGAAAGAGATGGCAACTTTATTCTATTTCTCATATTTAAGGGAAGATCTGAGCTAGTTCACTAAGTAAGAGCGTATTTGGGATAAAATCCAAGTTGAGGATAAATTTGTTCTATATTTCATACTTTAAGATAAGTTTAGGATTGAAATTTTTACAAAGTGTGGCTACTAATTACAAAGACAAAAATTTCCCCACTACTCATTTCTTATTCGATTTGTACTTTTAGAATTATATTATTACATAAAATAGCTCACTCCCTCGAAAATCCTATTTCATTCTTCACGCTCACCTCTGATATCCCTTCTCCTTCTATCTTCTGCTGTCGGCTTCATCGCAACACACCAAAACTACTCTTGCTTTTCTACCACCAACGCCACAAACAAAATTATTTTCTCTTTCGAAATAGAACCTTATTCTCCTCTTGCATCATTTTTTATCATTTCACCTAGTAATCCACCTTATATGTGGGTTCATTTTCAAAGATTTGCCTTTTTCTATGCTTTTGTTAGTGTGATTCTTTATCCTACTATATTTAATTAGCTACCAAGATCTTGTTGTGGCGTTTGTTGTATAATATTTTTTAAATCCTATAAAACTTATCAAAACACACATTTGATTAATTTTTGTAGCTAATTTCTGAAGAAGTAATTTGACGATTTTCTTAAAGTTTTCTAATTGTGGATAAAGTTCATTGTTAAGATAGAGTATATATTGCCGTGGGTGGTAGAAAATTATGGTGGTGTTACGGCTGTTTCATAGTTTTGGAGAATGTAATGGAGGGGTGTATACTCTGTCACCATCCATTCTGTTGGTAAATTTGAAGGTGGCGATGATGACTATGGAGGCAGAAGTTGATAATAATTTCATTTTCTTTCTTCGGTAGGGGAGAAGAATGTATACTTAGTGTATACTGAGTATACATTGAGCTTACATCGATAAAGCACTACATGTTTAGTGTAACTCATGTATAATAAGTGTACACTTTGTGTGTAATCTGTGCATAATTAGTGTATTTTGCTGTAAACTCTACATATACTTAATGTATTATGTATATACACTTTGTATGTACAAATTATTCATTTAGTATGTATCAATTACATTGTATGCTTAGGCAACCTAAAATGTGTATACTCAATATGTAAAATATACACCTAATATAAATAGTGTATACTCAATGCAGATGGTGGATAGCGGGACAATGATACTGTAAGTTTTAAGAGAAATCATAAGTTAAAAAACAAATATTACTTACTTTTTATTTTCTCATATCGATATTTTTTGTTTATTTTTCTCGTTGCAGGTTGTTAAATATTGTCAGAGAGTATTTCAAATATTAGATTGTATGTCGGATAGATAGTCAAATATTGTAGGTAGAAGGCATGATCTTAGGGATGTATTGTTGACTTATGTGTCTAGCTTTTGTGTATATATTCTCGATGTAATCTATCATTTTAAGTATGAAGTGAAATACACTTACATCATTCACATGGTAACAGAGCCTCTACGATCTCGGTAGAGACTTATACTTTTTCAGACTGCTTTTTCCTGCAGTCACTACTCCAGGTCAGATCTTGTTACCCTCTGACCCCCGACTCCATTAGTAGTCTCCTTTCGCAGCCAGATCTTGTTTCCACAAGAAAACACTTGAGGTCAGAAAGAATAGGCACTGTAATCACCTTTATCTGCCACCAAAATTTCATCCGTGTCTGCACTCAATTTTAACCTTGGATCCAGCGAGATACTTGGTAGCTTCAGTCTCAAAGCCACAGCGGCAAGTGTCACAATAACATTTACCCTTAACAAGGAAATGGGAAATGGCGGCTGCCAAAGAAGCAAAGAGTAAACAAAGAGTAACGAATGCAACCAATCTTGCCATTTTTGGAACACGTAAGAAATTTCTCTTCTTGTTGTTGTTGGGTCTTGTGTTTTGAGAGAGGAACAGAGTTTCTCATAAACTTTTCCTTGAAATTATTTCAAATTCCACTTTTATTGCCTTTCTTTTACACCTAGTGGATTATTTTGTCCCACCTCTTTATTGCCTTTTCAAATAGTTCACTATTGATGTCTGTTTTTCCTCGACATCAAGCCATTATTTTGGCTTATTCTGGATTCTAGTGGAAGTTATTTGCAACAAATTATTTTTTACATATTTGACCTTTTCGGAATTACCATCTCAAAATATCGGAGCAAGATGGTTCTTCACAGACAAGTGTCATCAAATCATTCTTTTCTTCAATTTCGAATTCTCCCAGTATTACAACAGTTAGCTTACAAGGCAGTAATATTTACATATCATGGTCTTCCTTAGTTGAAATGTGGTTTATGGTTCAGGGATATGAAGAACATTTAATAAAAAATGCTAGTGATATTGTTGCTACTTAGAGGACTAAGTAGAATAGAATTGATGCACAATTGTGCAATCTTTTATGAAATTCTTTGGATCCTAAATTACTCAACCTATTTCAATCTTGTAAAACTTGCTATAAAGTTTGGACTAAAGCTAAGATTTTGTATACGAATGATATACATTGTATATACAAAGTTGTATCAGATTTAGTCCAACTACAACAAAATAATCAATATATGGAGAGTTATATAGGACAAATAGATACCTTAAAAGATCAATTTGACTCTCTCATGACACTATCTGCAAGTGTCACCATGCAAGAGTAACAAGGGATAAGTTCTTTATGGTTTTGGCACTGAAAGGACTTCGATATGATCTTAGTCCTATAAGGGATCAAATCTTGGCAAGTTCTACAGTTCCTTCCTTAGTTGAAGTGTCTGCCCGATTATTGCGTGTTGGTTCAGAAACACTTGATACTACTAAACTTGAGACATCTGTGTTAACTGTGCAAAATGAAAACTCACAGGAACAAAATGTCTCACAAAGGGGGAAAGGTAAAAGCTCTAGACCCTACTGCAACTATTACAACAAGCCAGGCCATACTCGACAAATATGTTGGAAACTGCATGGTTGACCATCACGTATTGACAATCACAGTACAACCCACATGGTTCAGGCTCGTGGAGATACAGATAGTCAACATGCTGATTCTATTACTTTGTATGGAGTGGATTATAGTGATTACTTGCAGTATCAAACGGCCAAACAATAATCACTTTCACCTGGCACCTCACAAACTGATAATTCCTTTGCTTGTCTGACCAGGTCTTCACCCACTTGCTCCTGAATATTAGATTCTGGTACATCTGATCATATTTCTGGTAATCAAAATCTTTTCTCAAGCCTTGTTTATTCCTCAAACCTCCTTGTAGTTACCCTTGCTAATGGTTCATGAACTGTAGTGAAAGGAATAGGAGAAGTGCAACTTCTTACCTCTATTTCTTTAAACTCGGTCTTATTTGCTACTGAATGCCCATTCAATTTAATTTTCACTAGCAAATTAACCAAAAACCTCAATTACTTTGTCAAATTTATGGCTAACTCTGTTGCTGTACAGGACCAAGAGTACGAGAAAGACAATTGGAGCAGGATATGAGTTACAAGGACTATATTACATGTCCAAATAACAACCGCCAGTTGCCTTCACTTTCACTGCCTTAGTTGATCTTCTCCACAGTTGTTTAGGCAACCCGAGTCTTGCAAAGCTTCAAAAATTAATTCCTAGTCTTTCCACGTTGTCTCCTTTTGAATGTGAGTCTTGTCAACTTGGGAAACACACTCGCACTTCGTTTCCCAAAAGAGTCAATAATAGAGCCTCGTCTATGTTTGACATTGTTCAATCAGATATATGGGGTCCTAGTCGTGTTGCTTCAATTTTAGGATTTTAATATTTTGTTACCTTTATTGATGACTTTTCTCGCTGCACATGGGTATTGTTAATAAAAAATTATTTTGAATTATTCTCTATCTTTCAAAAATTTTGCACCGAGATAAATAATCATTTGGTATTTCAATAAAGGTATTGCGTAGTGACAATGCCAAGGAGTATTTATCATCTTCATTTTCCAAATTCATGTTATCTCAAGGGATTACTTATCAGACTTCTTGTGCATATACTCCTCAACAGAATGGCATCGCCGAACGTAAAAATCGGTATATTATTGAAACTGCTCGTACCTTACTTATATACCATCATGTTCCTCTTCGCTTTTGGGCAGATGCTGTTCTCACTGCTTGTTTTTCGTTATCAATAGAATGCCCTCTACCATGTTGCAATATCAAAGTCCTCACTCAATTCTCTTTCCTGGTCAAAATCCCTATCATCTACCTTTGAGAGTGTTTGGATGTACCTGTTTTGTTCATGATCACAGTCCTGGTAATGAAAAACTCCAACCAAAATCTATTAAGTATGTCTTTCTTGGATGCTCTCGTTACCAGAAAGGTTAAAAGTGCTATCATCTGAAAGCACATAAATATTTTATCACTGCGGATGTAACCTTTTTCGAAACATCTCCCTATTTTCCACTAGACACTACAGACAAGAATTTGGTTCCTCAAGTTTTGCCAGTGTCTATATTTCCCGTGCCACAGGTTAGTCTTCCAGACACCCCTCAAGTTGTTCCACCTCCTCTTTAAGTATACTCTAGACGTATTCGCCCTATTGCTAATACCAATAATAGCACTACTCCTGATCCAGATACATTAGTAACTCCTGATGACTCATATATTTTTCATCCATCAACTACTCCAGTCATTCCTTCATCAGATGCAGCGACTCCACCAATTGCCATACGCAAAGGTATACGTACTACTTGACAACCAGAAAGATATAATTATTTAAGTTATCATCGGTTGTCCCCGTTATACTATACCTTTGTATCTACCCTATATAATGTACCTATACCAAAGACTATTAGTGAAGCATTGGAACATCCAGGATGGAGAAATGCTATGATCGAAGAAATGACTGCTCTAGAGACCAGTAACACTTGGGATTTGGTCCAGTTACCAGAGGGAAAATCTACTGTTGGATGTCGATGGATCTTTACAGTAAAAGTGGGATGAGATGGAAAACTTGATCGATTGAAGGCTCTCCTTGTTGCCAAAGGATACACCCAAATCTATGGACTTGACTACGGTGATACATTCTCTCCAGTTGCCAAGATTGCATCTGTTCGACTGCTTATCTCCTTAGCAGCAATGCATCAATGGTCACTTCATCAACTGGATATTCAAAATACTTTTTTGCATGGTGAGCTCGGTGAGGAGGTTTATATGGAGCAACCTCTTGGGTTTGTTTCTCAGGGGGAGTCAGACTTCGTATGTCGTCTAAATCATTCGCTATATGGACTCAAGCAATCTACGAGAGCATGGTTTGGTAGATTTAGCTCTGTTGTCCAACAGTTTGGGATGTCACGGAGTGAAGCAGATCACTCTATTTTCTATCGACATAATGGTCCAGATAAGAATATTTATTTAGTCGTTTATGTTGATGACATTGTCATAATTGAAAATGATCAAGAAGGAATATCTCAGCTAAAACAATATCTATTCAAATATTTTCAGACCAAAGACTTGGGGAAGTTAAAGTATTTTTTGGGAATCGAGGTAGCACAATCTAAGACAGGCATTGCCTATCGCACAGAGAAAATACTCTTTGGACATACTTGAAGAGACATGCATGTTAAACTCTAAACCTGTTGACACTCCTATGGATCCAAATGTCAAACTCGTGTCTAGACAGGGGGAGCCATTGGAAGACCCTAGCAGATACCGAAGACTGGTCGGTAAACTAAATTATCTCGCTATCATACGACCGTATATTTCATTTGCACTAAGTGTGGTTAGTCAGTTTCTCCAAGCTTCGTGCAAAGATCATTGAGATGCAGTAATTCGTATTCTGAGATACATAAAAAGAGCTTCAGGACAAGGACTTATATATGAAGACAAAGGTCACAAAAACATTGTTGGATATTCCGATGCAGATTGGGAAGGTTCTCCGTCAGATAGACGTTCTACTTATGGGTACTGTGTCATAATTGGAGGGAATCTAATCTATTGGAAAAGTAAAAAGCAAGACGTTGCTGCATAGTGCAGAAGCAGAATATCGAGCTATGGCTCTTGCCACATATGAGCTTATTTGGTTGAAACAACTACTCCGAGAGTTAAAATGTGTCGAATTCAAACAGATTGAGCTTATATGTGACAATCAGGCTGCCCTTCATATTGCCTCTAATCCTATTTTTCATGAAAGAACGAAACATATAGAGGTGGATTATCATTTTATTCGGCAGAAGATCGAGTCCGGATGCATTGCCACCAGCTTCGTCGGTTCAAATGACCAATTGGCAGATGTGCTTACTAAGTCCCTTAGAGGAGCTTGGATTGAACACATTTGTAGCAAGCTTGGAGCATATAACATGTATGCTCCATCTTGAGGGAGAGTGGTAGATATTGTCAGAGAGTTTCAAATATTAGATTGTATGTCAGATAGATAGTCAAATATTGTAGGAAGAAGGCGTGATCTTAGGGATGCATTGTTGACTTATGTGTCTAGCTTTTGTGTATATATTCTCGATATAATCTATCATTTTAAGTATGAAGTAAAATACACTTACATCATTCACATAGTCATTAAACGAGTTAATATAAGACTCAATCTATACTTCCATGATACAACTTTAATTTCCACTTGCGGTAGTATTCCTTTTCACGTGAAAATTGAATAGCATCCCATGTACGCTCTTACATATATATATATATATATATATATATATATTGTACGACTGTTACTATTGGAAGAACGAATATTACACTTAATCTTGATCTATATGTAGATTACCACAATAAATCATAGTATATATTGTCACTGTAAATTCGGTGGGTATAAACTTGTTGATCAAGCCAGTCACCATCAATAGTCAATCCAGTTTCTGTGAAGAACAAAATTTACTTGAATAGCATTAACCTTCATCATTTATAAGTACTTGCACTGATTTATTGTTTAAAGTTGAAACAACTGTTTAAGAAATTAGGCGGTAAAAGTTTTGTTAGTCTTATAAAATTATAAGTAGTAATGATTGGGTGGAAAACAAGTACGTCAACATTTTAATAACGGCATTCACTTCTCCCTTTACAACATACTCTGGCAGAATATTTGTCATTTTATTAATTTTTTATTGAGTAGTAGTAATCCAGTTGCAATTATTATCATTTAACATTCTCCAGGTTAAAGCAATACACATATCTCAATTTAAGTTATACTAATATTATCTAAACCAATACATAGATCTAAATATAAGTTATACTAATATTATTTAAAGCAATACATAGATCTCAATATAAGTTATACTAATAATATTTACATGAAGAAAAGGTAAATAACATAATTACTAAGTAGCTTAAATCGAAAGGATATTATTTTTCCATTGTATGTGACACCAAACTACCCCTATCAAGAAAACAAAGAGTGCTTAAAGTTTCACAGAGTTGATTAAGTGTGTTTGTCAATATTGCTGTTTTGTTTGGTATATCAATATTTTATTTTTGGAGTTGTTATACTAGAGATACATTGTATAGGGTAAAATATAATATGATACGTTGCTGACTAAAAGGAGGACACGTGGAATCAAAGTTGGGACGGCTAAAGATCGAACGCAGCCACTCTGCTTGCCATCGGAAAGGATAACGTTCATAAAGGTGTATTAAATGCTCTGCGCCCGGTAGAATTTACTAAGGAATATTTTGCAGTATTAAAAGCGACGGTCCGTTACAGAGAATTTGGCATTTATGTTCACCGTTACATCTTCATCAATAACCCTCATAATTGACATTAAAGGAGGGTACGATCCGAGGATCTTTTTCCCTAGACATAACTATAAATAGTGAGTTCAGTTACCATTATAAAGGGGATGAATTCTCTGGTTGAACTTACACTGTATTCTATACAAAGTTTAATACAATCTTATTTACTTGCCTTTTGATCTCATCATTGCTGTGCCCGGAAGCTTTGTTCCCGGAACTGTCTTCTCTATTGTTTCATCTATATTTCAAGGCTAAGTATAATACATTTCTTCAATTGTTATATTATTTCAGGATTAAATTAATTCACTTGTCTAGAAACCACGTATAAATTCAACTGTACCATTTTACGAATAAATAATTTGGCGCCCATTGTTGGGCCTAGACAGTCCTGCAATTAAATTGATCCTTACCTTTTTTAGTAACGTGTTTTGATTATTTTGTCTTAGAAAATAAAATCACAAAACATGGCAGATAACACAGGTAATGATGCACACAACCTTGAAATTCGAGGGGATCAACTTCATTTCGAGTACTCAATCAGTGACACCCGCAATGAGGGGAATGACGCCACGCCGGTGCATGACATAAGGTATCCTCAATGGTTTGGGAGACTACTCCCGATGATGCTGATGAGGAGCATGTAGTGGATGTTGTGAGGGTCCTGCAAGAGAAACATGCAATCATTCTGGGCCATCTCACGCGGCAGGATCAAGTTATGACAAAATTGAAGCAAGCACTATCAGGGGCCTCGAATAATGCAAACAGACGAGATCCAATTCCTCCCGTTGTTCCCACGGACCAAACAACGCAGAGAGTCGACAACAATACTCCCGGGGGTGAAGTTAGGTCTGACGGGGCTAAGGGTAGCAGATCAGGTCTTAACAACAAGAACGATTCATTCAAAGATGAGCTTTTACGGTTCATGAGGGAAGTAAACGCCCGCATGGACCAAATCCCGGGTGCACCACCAGTATTGAAAGGCCCGAACTCGAAGAAGTATGTTCAATTACCGTACGAGACAAGTGCAACACCAGAACTAATCCCGAAGCATTTCTAAACTGAAGTTCCAAAGTATGATGAAACTTCAGACCCACAGGAACATATTACCACCTACACAACGGCGGTGAAAGGAAATGATCTAGCTCCTCATGAAATTGAATCCGTGTTACTAAAGAAATTTGGCGAAACTCTCACGAGGGGAGCCCTAACGTGGTATTCATTGCTGCCCGAGCATTCCATAGATTCCTTTGAGATGCTCGCGTATTCTTTCATTAAAGCTCATGCCGGGTCCAGAAAGGTGAAAGCCCGTAAGGCCGAAATATTCAAAATCGCACAAGGAGAATCTAAATTAGTATGAGAGTTTGTTACCCGATTCCAGAAAGAAAGAATGTTGCTCCCGGCGGTCCCGGATGAATGGAAAGCTAAAGAATTCACCAAAGGATTGAATCCGAGAAGTTCAGACGCTTCCTGGAAGCTGAAGGAGATCCTGCTTGAGTTTCAAGCAACAACTCGGGTAACAACCTGGGCAGATGTTCACAACCGGTACGAGTCAAAGATAAGGATTAAAGATGACCAGGTCGGTTCTACATCATCGGCCAAAGGACAGGAGAAGAACAAAGAAAAATCAAAGGATGATTATGACGCGGATAGGCAGACTTCGAGAGGCCGGTTTTTTCCCTACGAGCATACCGAAGGCCGTGGCAGAAATTTCTGAGCAGCAAACAAGTTCTTCGCGGTCGAAATAATAGATCACTTCAAGTTAAAGAAACGTCGGGGTCTCGAGATCTTTCTTACCCAGGTTATCAGAATATAACTTCAACGTCAGCATAGTGGAAGTGGTGTCAGCCATGAGGAACATTAAGAAACACGATTCCTCAGACCTATGAGGTCCGATTCCAGCCAGAGGGATCCCAATTTATGGTGCGAATACCATGGGATGAACGGTCACCAGACAGGGGACTTCCGACATCTTCAATAGGAGGTGGCAACGCTATTGAATAATGGTCATCTCCGAGAGTTCTTGAGTGATCGAGCTAAGAACAATTACGGTCGCAACAGAGACAACCCGAAATCTTCGAAAGCAGGAGAAGTTACCCCACGCTAGACAATCAAAATCATCTTTTGAGGGAACGAGGTTAATAGGGTCACCTTTTCGGCAGCAAAGAAGACTAAAGCATCGATAACTCACAGCAAAAGACTCTGGGAGGACGATATTACTTTCATGGAGGAAGACGCAGATAGATTGCTGTTACCACACAATGACGCACTGGTAATCTCTTTAAATGTGTTAGATTTTAAAACTAAGCGTGTTCTAGTGGATCCAGGAAGTTCGGCTAATATCATACAATGGATAGTATTGGAATAATCTAAACATACCGAAAGCATTATTTCGTCAACAAAACTTCTCGCTGGGTTCAACCTTGCGAGCGTGACGACCTGGGGAGAGATCTTGCTACTCAAGAACACTGAAAGAGTAATGAAAACAACTCTCTTCGAAGTAGTGGATGGTGATTTGGGATACAACATCATCTTAGGAAGGCCATGATTACACGAGATGAAAGATGTACCTTTGACGTATCACTAATTGCTGAAGTTTCCAACGCCCAAAAGAATCAAGCAGATAAGAGGTGACCAACTAGCAGCGAGGGAGATGAATGCAATCTGAGTTTCCAGTAGCAAAGGGAAGGAGCGCACAACATAGAAATTACAGGAACCAGCGCCTACTCCCAAGTTAGAAGAGGTTATTCCAGGGACAGAGTCGTCAGAACAATATGAGGTGCCAAGATATTTCCAAGTTCTGGAAGAGACGGATGCAACGAAGTCCACAGAAGAGGAACTAGAGCAAGTGGCATTGTTCGAAGAATTCTTAGAAAGAAAATTTCACTTGGGGACAGGACTACACCCCGAGCTCAGGTATGATTTTATTGAATTCCTTAAAATTAATGCTGATTGTTTTGCATGGTCGCACGAGGATATGACAGGTATCCCGATGGAAATAGCTGTGCACAAGCTGAGTTTGGATCCCAATGTACCATCGGTACGACAGAAGAAGCGCCCTACTATCGAGGCCAGGAATAAATTCGTCAAAGGAGAGGTAACCCGCTTGCTTAAAATCGGTTCGGTCAGGGAGGTAAGATATCCAAACTGGCTAGCCAATATAGTAGTAGTTTCTAAGAAGAACAATAAATTTATTATGTGTGTAGACTATAAAGATCTTAATAAGGCATACCCGGAAGATTCATTTCCACTGCCGAATATCAATCAAATAATTGATTCCACAGCCGGGCACGAGTTGATGAGTTTTCTTGATGCTTATTCCGGGTACAACCAAATTAAGATGAACCCAGAAAATCAGGAAAAGACTTCGTTTATAACAAATTTCGGTACATATTGTTATAATATTATGCCCTTCGGGTTGAAAAACGCTGGAGCCACTTATCAACGGCTCGTAAATAAGATGTTTGAAAAGCAAGTAGGAAAAACCATGGAAGTTTATATAGATGATATGCTCGTTAAGTCTTTGAATGCAGGCGGCCACCTTAAGCATTTGCAAGAAACATTCGATATCTTGTGGAAGCATAACATGAAACTTAACCCCAAAAAGTGCATATTCGGGGTCAACTCTGGTAAGTTCCTGGGGTTTCTGGTCTCACAAAGGGGAATTGAGGTAAACCCTGACAAAATCAAGGCCATAGATGATATCCCAGATCAATTGTCAAATGTAAAGGAAGTCCAAAGACTCACATGAAGGTTAGCAGCTTTGAGCAGGTTCATTTTCCGGTCGTCGAAAAAGTGTCATCGCTTCTTTACATTGCTAAAAAAGAAGAACAATTTTGAATGGACGCCGGAGTGCCACCGGGACTTGAGGGACTTGAAGAAGTACTTATCAAGCCCTCCATTGCTCTCAAAGCCCTCCATTTATTTTTCTAAATGGGTGGAGGCAGATTCTTATCAGAAGATCAGAGAACGTGAAATGGTCGACTTCCTGTGGAAAAATATAATTTGCAAGTTCAGAATACCAAAAGAGATAGCATGCGACAATGGGGCACATTTTATCGGTGCAAAAGTTACAAAGTTCCTCGAAGATTTGAAAATAAAGAGAATCACATCTTCGCCTTATCATCCGAGCGCAAATTGTCAAGCGGAGTCAACAAACAAAGTGATCATTCAAAACCTCAAGAAAAGGTTGGAAGCGGCAAAAGGCAAATGGCCCGAATAGTTGCCCAGAGTTCTATGGGCCTATCGAACAACGGCAAAATCAAGTACAGGAGAAACTCCTTTTTCCCTCGTATACGGTGCTGAAGCCCTAATCCCGGATGAAGTGGGCAAACCCACTTTGAGATATTCTCAGACAAATGAAGAATCAAACAACGAAGCAATGTTAATCAACCTGTAACTGCTTGAAGGATGCAGGGACTTGGCGCATGTAAGAATGGCAGCTCAAAATCAGAGGATGGAGCGATATTACAATCAAAGAGCCAACCTTTATTTTTTCAAAGTTGGAGACTTGGTTCTAAGAAAAGTAACCCAAAATAAACGGGAGCTCAATGCGAGAAAGCTAGGTCCAACATGGGAAGGTCCCTACCGGATTATGGTTGTCACCGGGAAAGGTTCATACGAGTTGGAGAACCTGAATGGAGACAAGTTGCCCTGCAACTGGAATGTGGCACACCTTAAAAGATATTATTGCTAATGAACAACGCTCAAACGGAAAGTATGTGCTGCACCCTTTTCCCTTCATTCAGTTTTTGTCCCAATTAGGTTTTTCTGGCAAGGTTTTTAACGAGGCGGAAACAGAAAGCATACTACGAAGACAACAACAATAAGACCTTTGATAGCAAGGCGAATGAACAAGTTTCCACTCGGGGATGATTAGATAATCTTTGGTTCGATAGAAAATTCCCAATGGAAAGTTAAGTTCACTACCGAACATGGGTTACTCGATCGTTCACGAGCACAAACCACTAGAGGACTGTTAGATATTCTTTCGCTCGATAGCATGGATTCCTAAGGGGAAGTAAGGTATGCTACCAAGTGAAGGATTACCTAGCAATTCATTGGTGAAACCTTCGAAGATACAAGACTTCCAGTGTTCCAATTCGCACTCTCCGCATTCGAACACTGGGGGGAGGGAATGATATGAGAATATGGCAACAATGACTGCCACGTCAGTCGGGAACAAAAATTCGAAAATGAAATAGTTCATCGGGACCGGGGACTGCACAGCCAGCCCAGCAGAAACAAGTTGTACAAAATAGCTACAAGTAATGGCAATTTCTTTTCTGCATAACAAGATGTTTATGTATTTTTTGAAATAAAAGGAATAAAATGAAATCCTTTTACTTTTATCTTGTTTCTTGTCTGAACGATGAACTAACTTTATCATTTGAAAGTTAAACAAGTACTTCAAATGTTAGTGCCGTAATGAACAGGAGACATCCTCTTCAAGAGCACCGTAAACATAAGAGGGCCCTCTCTTATAAAAACCCTCACGTTAAAGGGTTCTGGAAGAATCAATGCCCGAAATCTAAAACGCCATCGAGGAAAAACATACCCGAAGCCGCATATGAAAAGGACGCAAAAAGCAAACTTGCGCAACGAAACCCTCACGTAAAAGGGATAATACTCGGAACCAAAATGCTTCGAAGAAAAAGCATCGGAGACTACACATAGTAAGGCGCGAGCAGAATAACATGTGTAGAATGCTCGAGCAAATGCAAAAGTTAAAGACTTGCATGAATATTCAAATAAAAGTGAGACTCAAACGATACTTGAGCAAAAGATATGTCTTTATTTATAAGGACGTGCTAAAATGACAAAAGTACAAAATGGGAAAAGAAAGGAAAAACTAAACTGCAGCGCCTCCGGAACTAGGAGGAAGAGAAGTATCCGCATCCCCGTAAAAAGTAGGTGGTTCCACCGATGGCTCAACATTTTCCCCAGTTTGGTCTTCGGCCTCATCGCCTTCCGATCCTTCTTCAGTTTCCTAAAACTCGGAATCGGAATCAGAAGAACCTAGAGCATCAGACTGCGCCGGGAGTCCATTCTTTATAGCCAACTCAAGCTCTCGGGCCTTAGCAATTTCGGCATCAACATCAATGATACCAGTTTTGGCCTCTTCCAAGGTTTTTCTCCTCATGCTATACATGGAATAAGTTTTTTCAATAATGAGGGAAGCCGCTCGGTACTTAAGTTCTTCTTTGAGTTGAGTAACCTCGACGGAAAGGTTTTTTCGGGCGGATATAGTAGATTTGAGGCCGATGTCGAGCTAGCAGACAGTTGAACTAAAGAGCCTATTATGATCAATAGTTTTCCTGTACTTCTCTTCTAGCTGGGCATGTTTCGCCTCCACATCAGCAAGCTCTTCACTTTTGGAGTTCAAGGCTGCTTTCAAGTTAATCACTCTTTCAGCGGAGGCTGCCTCACTGTCAGTTGCAGCAAGAACGACGTCCTGGACTTCTACCCATTTGGCCTTGGCCTCATCAAATCTACCCTTAAGTGACCCAATTTCTTGGCTAAGGGTTACCACTTCTTGCTCGCGTTGCTGCAAACGAGCCTCCAAAATAACGGCCTCAGTAGCTCTGGTTTCCAGTTTCGAGAGGTGGAGAACAGTCTAGTCCCATTCCACAAAAAGATGATCCCATTCAGAAGTAAGTTATTCCTTCTCACGAATCAACCTTTGAAGGCCCTCAGAAGCAAGAAAGTTGGCTTATAAAATAAGAAGAGGAAAAACTTAGAATACATTCGTCAAAAGTAAAAGAAATAACAGAGGAAGGAAGGAACGTACCGCCGCAGCGTTATGCATAGCATTGTTCAACAAACACTCTACCGAGAGTGTCTGAATCTTTTCCCAGTTTTTTTCTGAAGCCAAAGGCTTCAGGTAATTACCAAGCTCCACCGGCCGTGATAGCAGTTTGCACCCGGTAGAGGCCAAAAGAGTAATGATCCTCCTCCTTTGTGGATCTTCAGAAGGAGCAGCATAAGTTTGCCCCAAATTCCCATTAACCGGGGACTGTAGAAGAGGAACACCTTCTTCATGGTTAGGTACGACCAATGGGGGGTGGTGTAGCAACCGCTGGTGGAAGAGTGGACGAAGATGGGAATGATGTAGTAGTTGCTGGTGTTGGTGAAGTTGGAGATGAAGTTGATGGAGTTGAAGAGTGAGAAGCAGTTGCATCAAATGCAGTGCTGGTTGTTTGATGCTCGCTAACCAAAGTCGGCAAGGACTCGGTACTTAGCCTCGCAGCACCGATTACAACAATTGGGGCCCAGAAGCGGGAGTTGGCATATTCTAATAAATTAGATTCTCCCCAAAGTGCTGAGACGTCATCTTCAGTTGGTGCAACTATCTCAACAGGTTGAGCATCCTGTTGAGATGATGAGGATTGTCGCTTTCTATGTAAAGAAGCTCCCTCATCACTAGCTTCTTCATCATCATCAATCATCACAGTGTCTACGACCGGCTTGGAAGGAGGACGAGTCATCATTGCTACCGGGGATGACTCAGGGGCATCAATCTTTGCCCTTTTATTCTTTTCCCCGGCCGCGGAGGAATGCCTTATCTTTGTTTGTTTATCCTCCTACCGGGGACTCCGTAAAGAAGTACTTGCACCCGAAACAGGCCCACAGATACCTATTTGAGTAAGTGCTTCCTGAAGCAGCCTCACTGCATCAGCAAGATCAGCCAAAACATCCTCCTCGGGGACAACAATATAGCCTGCAGGAAGACCCAATTCCGTGAACAAGTTAGAAGGGTTCAACCAAGTTCTTCATATACAAAAATAGAAGCAAGGGAAATGAAAGTTACCATGATTTTTGGCCTTCCACCCATATTTAAGGGCCAGTTCTTTCCACGAACGAGTTTCGGGCGTTGTGACGTCCAAGATCTTCTGAACCGACCGGTTCAAACCTTCCACCACCGGTGGGATCCATCGAGTTGCTGAAACATGCAAAGGATGAAGATGCAGCCATAGAAGAATATCTAGTAAAAGAATACTATACAAAGAACTTACAAGTGCGGTTCCAAGCAACCGGAAAGGATGAAGTCGTTGTTAGAATGATGTCATTGGTGGTAACTGCAACGAACAGTTCCATCCACCCACGATCATTGTCATCATCCATTCTAGACAACAAAGCATGGTGGTCATGCTTGCAAAGGTTTATCATTCCCCCATGAAAGATTTTGGGGGAATAAAGGTCCATCATATGAGCTAGGGTTAGCTCCTCTCTGGTTTCTTGGCACAAATGTCGGAGGCAGGCGATCGTCCTCCACACTGAAGGACTTAACTGTGCCAAACACACCTGGTAGCTAAGGCAAAATTCTGCAATCACAGAATTAATCTCTCCGCTTAAAGAAAACACACCCAAAGTAAAGGGATACGTGAAAAAGTATATAAAACCTTCCTTGGGAAGGGTCACTCGCTTCGATATATCAGGAGCAATAATTTCTAACTCATTGCAGCGGTAGTCTTCCTTCACAGTAGGAATATTGAAGGGACAAATGGAAGAAGGGTACCTGCCAACAGCCCATGTACGAGGGTTAGCAGTAGGAAATTTCTCTTCAAAATCCTTCGAAGTACTAAGCCTTCTTGGGATGATGGAACCCGCTGTTGGAGGAACGAAATTCTCGATTTTGTTTTTGCTCTTTGTAGAACCAGCACGCTTAGAGGAAGAAGCCATTGCAAAAGAAGAAGGAAAAGATTTTGTGTTTGTAGAAAATTAGGAAAAAGATGGAAAACAAGGATGCATATCGGAAGCTCAAACAATTGTGAAACGCAAAGGAAAAGAAAGTCGCGTATAAGTAAAATTTTGGCGGCTAAACTCATGGCAATGATTACCTCAATAATCTGCAAAAGCTGTGCTGAATCATGGGATAACGCGTGTTCGGGGCATTAAATACGAGAGACGTGCGTCTAATCAACTGTCAAAGACCTTCAGAGGGAGTTATAGTAATTCCTGCCAAAAATGTATTTCTACCAACTTCCTAGTAACACAAAGTTATGTCACCGGAAAGCATAATGACTATCTGTATAGGGTAAAATATGATATGATACATGGCTGACTAAAAGGAAGACACATGGAATCCAAGAAGGGACGACTGAGGATCGAACACAACCACTCTACTTGTTACCGGAAAGGATAACGTTCATAAAGGTATATTAAATGCTCTGCGCCCGATAGCATTTACTAAGGAATATTCTACACCATTAAGAGAGACGGTACGTTACAGAGAATTTGGCATTTATGTTCACTATTACATCTTCATCAATGACCCTCATAATTGACATTAAAGGAGGGCACGATCCTAGGACCTTTTTCCCTAAACATAGCTATAAATAGTGAGCTCAGTTACCATTGTAAAGGGGATGAATTCTCTGGCTAAATTTACATTGTATTCTATACAAAGCTTATTACAATCTTATTTACTTGCTTTTGATCTCATCATTGCTGTGCCTGGAAGCTTTGTTCCCGGAACTGTCATCTCTACTGTTTCATCTATATTTCAAGGCTAAGTATTATTGTCAAGACCCAAAATCCTAACCTGTCATGATGGCGCCTATCGATGGTACTAGGAAAGACGATTCTCAAAAATACTTCCAATATTTCATAACAAATAAGTCAAAAGCTTTTACATGACAGAGTTTTCGTAAAAAAATAGGAGTTTAACTAAAAATACAATGCGGAAAAATAGCCCCAAGCATCGGGTTTCACCAAGTCATGAGCATCTAAACAACCAGTCTAAGAAACAATGTCTACAAGAGTCTGTGTCAAAGTACCAATACAGAAAAGAAAAGATAACAAGGAAGGAGAGACAAGGACTGCGAACGCCGGCAACTACCTCGTGAATCTCTGATACTCAACCACGCATGAGATCAACCTCCTCCGTGACCAAAAACACCTGGATCTGCACACGAAGTACATGGTGTAGCGTAAGTATAACCAACTAAGTAAGTAACAATAATAATTAAGGAACTGAAAGGTAGTGACGAGCTATACAAATACAGTTCATTTTAGTAATTTCAGCAATGAAAGTAGACATGTTTCAATTATGGCAATTTAAGTCAAGTCAGTTACACATTACCAAGTTCAGGTAAAACCGGATACAATAGTTTCCAGAAGTTTCAGAACAATGACATAAATCATCTAAGTGCAGCAACAAATGAAACAAGTGCAACCTCTCAAGGCAATAGTCCCTCAGGCTCTCTCAATAGCTCAACACTCGGCTCTCATCCCTCAATACTCACACTCAATAGGTACCTGCGCACTGAGAGTGTACAGACTCCGGAGGGGCTCCTACAGCCCAAGCGCTATAATCGGCATGGATAACTCACGTGCTGCATGGACAACTCACGTGCTATAATATCAATATGTGGATCCGCACGGACAACTCACATACTATAGTATCATATCAAGATCCGCATGGAAAACTCACCTGCTATGGTATCAATACCTCACAAATAGGCCCTCGGCTTCACTCAGTCATCAACCTCTCTAGTCTCACGACCCTCAGTAATAAAGGGGAATCAACCCAAAACAAAATGATATAATGTATCAGCAGGGAATAACAGAGACTGAGGTATAATATGCAAGTAATACTATGAATGAGTACAAGTAACAATAAGCAGGAAGGTTCAACAGGTATCACGACCACTGGGGTCTTTATAGCACCAACACATAGCCTAAGCATGATTTCTAGCATGATTCACTATCAAATTTCTATAGCACAAAAAGGGCACATAGCTAACAACAAGATTATTCAACTTTCCAGTTTCACGGAATGGACCAAGTCCCAATTCCCACGGTGCATGCCCACACGCCCGTCACCTAGCATGTGCATCACCTCCAAAATACTCACATAATACAATAATCTGGGGTTTCATACTCTCAGGACCAGATTTAAAACTGTTACTTACCTCAAACCGCGCAAAACTCTACTCCAAAGTGGCTTTGCCTCTCGAATCGGTCTCCAAACGCCCTGAATCTAGCCTCAAGCAGTACAATACAATTAATATAGGCTAAAGGAATCAATTCCATAAGAAAAATACGAAACTATAAGCCAAAATCTGAAATTGGCTCAAACCGGCCCCCGGGCCCATGTCTTGAAATCCGACAAAAGTCACAAAACCTGAAAGCCCATTCACTCACGAGTCTAACCATACAAAATTTATCAAAATCCGACACCATTTCGTCATCCAAATCACAAACATTCACTCTCCAATTCTCTAGCCCTAAGCCCCCAAATTTCACCTCAAAAACTCACCAACTAGGTATAAAATCAGTAGGGAAACATCATTATTGAAGATAAATGGACACAAGGAGCTTACCTCAATAATCACTTCAAAATCCCTCTAAAACTCCTCCAAAATCCGAGCTCAAAGTGGTAAAAATGGTGAAAAATCTCGAAGTCCCGTATTTATATTCTCTGCCCAGGCCTTCCGTACCTACAACAACTTGGCCGCTTCTGCGGTTTCGCAGTTGCGCCCCTTGACCGCTTCTGCGCCAACTGCATGTGTGGAATAGCCCTCGCACCTGCGCCATTCTCCGCATTTGCGCCCAACGTGCGCTCATGCGCAAACCGCTTCTGCGCGCGGATGGCCGCATCTGCAACCTCTGATCAAAGTATTCCTGGACGCTTATGCGGTCTCTTTTCTCGCTTCTGCGAGCTTGCATCTGCGGTCCCCAATCTGCTGATGCGATTACACCAGCAGCCCTCAAACTTCAGCAGTTCTTCAACTTTAAATCTTGAACCGTTAATCACCCGAAATCAACCCAAGGCTCCTGAGACTTCAACCAAACATACCAACACGTCTTAAAACATCATACAAACTTAGTCGTATCTTCAAATCACCTCCAACAACATCGAAAACATGAATTACACACGGATTCAAGCCAAATGAACTTCGAAATTTCCAAATTTTACAAACTACGCCGAAACCTATAAAATCACGTCCGATTGAACTAAAATTTTGCACACAAGTCACAAATGACCCCACGAACCTACTGCAACTTCCGAAAGCAGAATCCAACCCCGATATCAAAAAGTCAACCCCTCAGTCAAACTTCCCCAAAAATTCGACTTTCGCCATTTCAAACCTAATTCTACTCCCGACCTCCAAATCACAATTCAGACGCGCTCCTAAGTCCAGAATCACCCAACAGAACTAACAGAACCATCAAAATTCCAATCCGAGATCGTTTACACATAAGTCGACATCCGGTTGACTTCTCCAGCTTAAGATTTCAATTAAGAGACTAAGTGTCTCAATTCACTCTGAATTCACTCCGGACCCGAACCAACTAACCCAGTAAGTCATAAAACAACAGTGAAGCACAAAAATGAGCATAAAAGGGGAGCGGGGCTACAACTCTCTAAACGACCGGCCGGGTCGTTATAATTCATACCTTTTGCTTGCATAGGATGTTTATAGCAAACCAATGAATACAATACATATTATCACTTAACAATGGCTAAATAAAGTATATGTTTATACATTAATTTGTAAATAATATTTGGTTACTATAAATACCGAGTCATGAATTGTCATTTATTAAAGGTGAACCAATGTGAGAATCTTTGTAATGTCCAGCAATAGAAACAACATTTATTAATCTTATGAAATTGATGACGGTTAAAAAATACTAACACCACTAAAAGGACAACCAAGACCAAGATGCATCCTTTAGTAAACTTTATTATTAGCACAAAAGGAAAACATAAAGCTTTAATTTATTACTCTTAGGATTCTTGGAAGTAGGGAAAAGTTTTACTGAATCCAAAGCAGCAAATATTTAGATACTGTTGTATACGGTTGAAATAGATTTCGGCCTTCGTACTATCGATCGGGGTCAAAATGTAATGGATCGAAGAAAGTCTTTGTAATATCGATATGGGACCCGAAGAAGACACCAACAAGCTTCAATTTTTAGGGACCGATCAAGCATCGAGTTCGAAGTCGTCATCAAGCTCGGGTCCCAATCAAACTGTGTTGAAATGTTATGGAATCGAGCTTGAGGGGCAAAAGCCAGCCGATATCGAACCCAGACCCCGAGTCAGCACCGAGCTCAAGTCCGCATCAAGTTCTAAAACAATACCGACCGGTACCGAGTTCAATCAAGCTCGAACTCGTAGACAAGATCTGTTGCAACCGCACTAAGGGAAGGAATTCCGGCAGGAATTAGGGAAAAGCTGATCTATCATGGGTTTCTCACTATGTATTTTTAATTATATCTAAAGTAGGATCCTCCACTATAAAGAGCATGGCTACATATCTGTAAAAGGGGACACCGGGCATTGTATCAAAAAAACATCATATATTCTTATATTGAAGAGATATTCTTTTAAGCGTCATACATTGATTCACCTTGTTCAATCCTAAAAGTCATCTTCCTTCCAACCTCATTTATTTGTCGTTCTTTGTAATCTACAGTTGATACTACTGTTTATCCTTACAATTTGTATTAAGTTATACCATGTATCCTTAGAATTACGTACAAATTCAACTCTATCTATTTTTCGGGTAAACAGTTTGGCGCCCACCGTGGGGCTAAGGATAGCAGTGGTTGTTTGATACAAATCTACAAAAACACACCATTTTACGCTTGTTTCCGGAAGTATCTTTGGTTTCGGATTAGCAACGACTAACTATCGATTAAATGGCCTTACCTATCGACAACGAAGCTGGTCTCCAAGATGAAAACAACAACTTGATACCCAGTATCGAAAGACCGCTTGTCAACACCGTCAGAGCCCAAATTGAAGTGCCGATAGACATTAATTCGCATGTGGCCATTCAGGCGAACCTACATTGTGAACCTGAAAATAGCATTCATGGGGGCACTTGATCTGCAGCTCGAGACACCCATAACATCGAGAAAAATGGCGTCAGCTTGCATATGATTTTCGAAATATTGCAAACTCAACAGGCAGCAATAGCTCAATTGTAGAGTCAGACCCAGATACCAAGTAGGCCGGAACCCAGTCAACCTCGAGAAAATGCCAATACAACGGAACCAGCACTAATAAGATCAAATGAGCAGGAGTCGAGGACCAATTCCGAAATTGCTAAGATGTTCGAAGAACTAACCAAACGAATAGAATCGGGAGAAAGGAGGATCGAAGCAAATGACAAAAAGGTAGAAACATATAACTCCAGGGTTGATCAGATCACGGGGGCACCACCGATACTGAAGGGCTTAGATTCCAAAATATTCATACAGAAGCCTTTCCCCCCAAGCGCGGCTCCTAAGATGATCCCAAAGAAATTTCGTATGCCCGAGATTCCTTAATATAACGGAACTACCGATCCAAACGAACATGTCACATCATACACATGTGCCATCAAAGGGAACAACCTTAAGGATGATGAGATCGAATCTGTATTACTGAAAACATTCGGTGAAACCCTATCAAAGGGAGCGATGATATGGTATCAAAATTACCATCTAATTCTATCGATTCCTTTGCTATGCATGCAGATTCATTCGTAAAAGCACACGCTGGGGCCATAAAAGTTGAGACCAGAAAGTCCGATCTATTCATGGTAAGACAAAAGGATAACGAGATGCTAAGGGAGTTCGTATCTCGTTTTCAAATAGAACGAATGGATCTACCACAGGTCACAGACGATTGGGCTGTTCAGACTTTCACTCAAGGTCTGAACGAACGAAGTTTAACAACTTCACAACGGTTGAAGCATAACCTGATCGAGTACCCAGCTATTACTTGGGCCGACGCGCATAATTGGTACCAATCAAAAATTAGAGTCGAAGACGATCAGTTAGGGTCAAGACCTGCTGCTTGAAGGGATATCAATCGAGAACAAGGTTCGATCAGAGATCGATACCGACCGTATAGTGGGAATCACATAATCAATGAATCGAGACATAACCCCGGACAAAGAAGCAAAAGAAGTGATCGAGGTCAAGGATCTCGGGGGCTGATGAACAGGAACGGGTTCGACAGGCCTACCGGATCTAAAGAATCACCAAGGTTATCAAAGTATAACTTCAGCATCGATGCATCCGCCCTCGTGTCGGCTATCGGACGTATCAAAGACACTAAATGGCCTCGACCCATGCAGGCTGATCATGCTAAGAGGAATCCCAATCAAATGTGCAAATATCATGGACTCATGGCCACAGAACAGAAGATTGCAGGCAACTAAGAGAGGAGGTAGCCTGGTTATTCAATAAAGGACACCCTCGAGAATTTTTAAGCGACAGGGCCAAGAACCATTTCAAAAATAGGGATTTCAGCAAACAAAATGAATAAGAAGAACCACAACATGTCATCCACATGATCATCGGAGGCATCGATACCCCTCAAGGGCTAGTGCTTAAACGCACTAAGACATCGATTGTCAGAGAAAAGAGGCCTCAAACTCAGGAATACACACCCATAGGAAATTTGGCCTTTAATGATGAAGATGCAGAAGGAATCATGCAACCTCACAATGATGCACTGGTAATATCCATACTTATGAATAAAACTAAAGTTAAGTGTGTGTTAATTGATCCAGGTAGCTCGGCCAACATTATCAGATCAAAGGTGGTACCACAGCTCGATCTACAGAACCAGGTCGTATCCGCAACCCTGGTTCTAAACGGGTTCAATATGGCATGTGAAACCACTAAAGGCGAGATAATTATGCCGATAAACATGGCTAGGACCATCCAGGAAATGAAGTTCCACGTAATCGAAGGTGACATGAGGTACAACTCCCTTTTTGGAAGGCCATGGATCCACAACATGAGAGTTGTACCTTCGAACCTACACCAGATTCTTAAATTCCCAACACCAAAGGGAGTCAAAACAGTGTACAGAGAACAACCGGCCGCAAGGGAAATGTTTGCCATCGAAGAAGAAATTCCAATATCCTCACCTTCGTCAACAAAGGAATCGGACTCAAAAGGGGAACGAGATGCCAAATAGCAATCACAGACGTCAGCTTCAACCTAACCGAAAAATCAGAAGATCGAGGTAGATGATGATCAAAGTATCCATCGATCTTTCATGGTTCCCGATGATTCTGATGCTACCCAATCAACTATTAAAGAATTGGAGCAAGTCATACTAATCGAGCATTTGCCCGAACGAAAGGTATACCTGGGGACGGGATTAACCCCCGAACTGAGGAAAAGGCTTATTCAATTTCTCATCGATAACATAGATTGTTTTGCTTGGTCCCATTTAGATATAACAGGAATCCCACCAGATATAACGACGCATCGGCTAAACCTAGACCCGAGGTTCAAACCGGTGAAGCAAAAGAGAAGACCCCAGTCCGAGGTAAAGAACGCATTCATAAAGGACGAGGTAACTAAACTTCTCAAAATAGGGTCCATTCGGGAGGTAAAATATCCCGAATGGTTAGCCAATGTAGTTGTAGTCCCTAAAAAGGGGAACAAACTTAGAATGTGCATAGATTATAAGGAATTGAATAAGGCATGTCCCAAAGATTCTTTTCCACTGCCCAACATCGATCGCATGATTGATGCCACGGCCGGTCACGAGGTCCTTACTTTTTTCGATGCCTATTCCGGGTATAATCAAATCCAAATGAACCCGGAAGACCAGGAAAAAACTTCATTTGTAACCAAGTATGGAACATATTGTTATAATATAATGCCCTTCGGGCTAAAAAATGCAGGCGCTACTTATCAACGCTTAGTCAATAAAATGTTCGAAGAACAAATAGGTAAATCAATAGAAGTTTATATTGATGACATGCTAGTTAAGTCCATTCGCGCAGAGGACCATTTGGCTCATTTGCAGGAAATATTCGAGATTTTGAGAAAGTACAACATGAAGCTCAACCCCGAGAAATGTGCTTTCGGGGTCGATTCGGGTAAATTTCTCGGCTTCATGATATCAAATCGGGGGATCGATATCAACCCCGATAAAAACAAAGACATCGAAGACATCGCCATCATAGACAGTGTAAAAGTTGTGCAGAGGCTAACGGGGCTGATTGCCGCCTTAGGCCGATTCATTTCAAGGTCATCGGATCGAAGCCACAAATTTTTCTCTCTACTCAAAAAGAAAAATGATTTCGCTTGGACCCCGGAATGCCAACAGGCATTAGAGGAATTGAAGCGATACCTATCGAGCCCACAACTGCTTCATACTCTAAAAACAGATGAAAACTTTTGCTTATACTTGCCAGTATCGGAAATCACTATAAGTGGCGTCCTAGTTCGAGAACAGCAAGGTACGCAATTTCACGTTTATTATGTAAGTCGAACCTTAGAAGAAGCAAAAACTAGATATCCACACTTAGAGAAATTAGCACCTGCGCTGATAAGCACCTCTAGAAAGTTAAGACCATACTTTCAATGTCACCCCATATGCGTATTAACCACGTACCCACTTCGTAATATTTTGCATAAACCCAAACTATTGTGACGTTTGGCCAAATGGGCCGTCGAACTCAGTCGGTACGATATCGAATATCAGCCCCGTACGGCCATCAAGTCTCAAATTTTAGCAGACTTCGTGGCCGATTTCACGCCTACCCTCGTACGCGAAGTTGAAAAAGAACTCTTGTCGAAATCGGGTACATTATCGGGGGTATGGATCCTTTTCACGGACAGGGCCTCAAACGTGAAGGGGTCCGGGCTAGGCATCGTTTTAAAGCTGCCTACGGGTAGCACTATTAGGCAATCTATCAAAACTATTAGATTCAATAACAACAAGGCCGAGTATGAGGCCATGATTGCAGGCCTCGAGTTAGCTAAAAGCTTGGGAGCGGAAGTTATCAAAGCCAAATGTGACTCTTTACTGGTGGTAAATCAAGTGAACAAAACATTCGAAGTTCGAGATTATAGAATGCAAAGGTATTTGGACAAACTACAGGTCACTTTGCACCATTTCAAAGAATGGACTTTACAGCATGTACCTCGAGGACAAAACAGTGAGGCCGATGCACTTGCAAATTAGGGATCCTCGGTTGACAAAGACGAAATCAACTCGGGTACTGTCATTCAACTCTCAAGATCAGTAATCGAAGAAGACCATGCCGAGATAAATTCTACAAGCTTAACCTGGGATTGGAGGAATAAGTATATTGAATACTTGAAGAATGGAAAGCTCACATCGGACCCTAAAAACTCGAGGGCTCTGCGAACCAAAGTCATCCGATTCACATTAACTGCAGATGGAACGTTATACGGAAGAACATTCGATGGACCATTGGCAGTATGTTTAGGTCCAGGATACAGCGACTACATCCTACGTGAGATTCACGAAGGTACCTGTGGAAATCACTCCAGTGCCAATTCATTAGTCCGAAAAGTAATCAGGACAGGGTATTATTGGATCGATATGGACAAACATGCAAAGGCGTTTGTTCGAAAATGTGACAAATGTCAAAGGTTTGCACTAATGATCCATCAGCCTGAAGAGCAACTTCACTCAGTCTTATCCCTATGGCCATTCATGAAATGGGGAATGGATATCGTCGGCCCTCTGCCATCGACGCCAGGTAAAGCTAAGTTCACTTTATTTATGACTGACTATCTCTCTAAATGGGTTGAAGCACATGCGTTCGAGAAAGTAAGAGAGAAAGAGGTTATAAATTTTATCTGGGATCATATCGTATGTCGATTCGGGATACGCGCTGAAATAGTGTGTGATAATGGGAAATAGTTCATCGGAAGCAAAGTGACGAAATTGCTCGAAGACCACAAAATAAAAAGGATATTATCTACACCGTATCACCCTAGCGGGAACGGACAGGCCGAGTCAACAAACAAAACTATCATTCAAAACCTAAAGAAAAGGTTGAACGATGCTAAGGGAAAATGGAGAGAAACCCTACCCGAAGTTCTTTGGGCATATCGAATAGCATCAAAATCTAGTACGGGGGCAACCCCGTTCTCCTTAGTATATGGCTCCGAAGCTTTTATTTGTCAAAGTCATGGAACCTAGCGCCAGGTTTTGATATACAACAGAAGAGTCAAATAACGAAGCTATAAATACCAGCCTCGAATTATCGGATGAAAAATGAGAGGCTTCTCTCGTTCGATTGGCCGCCCAAAAACAGCGAATCGAAAGATACTATAATCGAAGAACTAAGCTTCGCCATTTTAAACTCGGGGACTTAGTGCTATGAAAAGTCACCCTCAGCACCCGAAATCCAAACGAAGGAAAATTGGGTCCAAACTGGGAAGGACCGTATCAGGTTCTCGAAAACGTCGGAAAAGGATCCAACAAGCTTGGTATTATAAAAGGCAAACCACTATCAAACAATTGGAATGTGTCGCAACTAAAATGATACTACTGCTAAGGTACGACCCTCCCATATTCATTTATATTTCGAAACTAACCCTTGTAGGAGTCCGATCAGGAGCAAGGATGGATCCTTGAATACGAAGCCCTAGGTATGAAAGCATGCATTGCACTCTTTTTCCCTTAGACCGGTTTTATCCCAAATGGGGTTTTCGGCAAGGTTTTTAATAAGGCAACCATTGATCGTGCTAACTTAGAAACAATTCGACAATATCTGCGGCCTCTTTACAATCAACCCTGAATACTGTGGGGGGCATCATATATCAAGTTCGATGCAAGAAAGTTAGTTCACAACAACAAGGTTCCGATAGGTAAAATTGTAAGAGCTAAATGGTCAAAGCGAACCATGCTCATATAGTTGGCCCGAGCCCTAACACAAAACACGAACACTTGTATAACGACTTATAAAGAAAATTTTCTTCTTCAACAATATCTTATATCCATGAAAAATTCCTCTATTTTGACATTTATTATGCAAACAGGCTTAAGGGCCGACCATTACCCCTTAAATCGGGGACTGCCAACCGAAAATCAAGAAGTTCGAGCAAGTACTCACTCGAATACTGAGCCTACGGGCTACTCTTATCTTGAGTTCGAGAAATCACTCACTCAATCATTAAGCCTACGGGCTACATTACTTCGAGTTCGAAATCACTCACTCGAATACTAAACCTACGGGCTACTCTTATCTTGAGTTCGAGAAATCACTCACTCAATCATTAAGCCTATGGGCTACATTACTTCGAGTTCAAAATCACTCACTCGAATACTAAGCCTACGGGCTACTCTTATCTTGAGTTCGAGAAATCACTCACTCAATCATTAAGCCCACGGGCTACATTATTTCAAGTTCGAAATCACTCACTCAAAAAATAAGCCTACGGGCTACTCTTATCTTGAGTTCGAGAAATCACTCACTCAATCATTAAGCCTACGGGCTACATTACTTCGAGTTCGAAATCACTCACTCGAATACTAAGCGTACGGGCTACTCTTATCTTGAGTTCAAGAAATCACTCACTCAATCATTAAGCCTACGGGCTACATTACTTCGAGTTTGAAATCACTCACTCGAATATTAAGCCTACGGGCTACTCTTATCTTGAGTTCTGGAAATCACTCACTCAATCATTAAGCCTACGGGTTATATTACTTCGAGTTCGAAATCACTCACTCAAAAAATAAGCCTACGGGCTACTCTTATTTTGAGTTCGAGAAATCACGAACTCAATCATTAAGCCCACGGGTTACATTACTTCGAGTTCGAAATCACTCATTCGAAAAATAAGCCTACGGGCTACTCTTATCTTGAGTTCGAGAAATCACTAACTCAATCATTAAGCCTACGGGCTACATTACTTCGGGTTCGAAATCACTCACTCAAAAAACTATGGGCTACTCTTATTTTGAGTTCGAGAGCACTCACCATAAAGGCTACATAATCCAAATTCGATTAAAAATTGCCTAAAGCCTTATAAAAACATTCATAAGGCATGAATCTTCACAAGACAGAAAATAAAATAGAGGTAAGACATAAAAAGAAAAGATATTTGTATATATTTACAGGACTATTTACATGATAGTTCACAACATCCGAAATAGAAACTAAGGGAATAAGTTTCTTGGTTAGCCCCGGGGTCAATTCTTTCTCCCTCGGGTCTATCCCCGCTCTCGAATCCGCTCTTGCCCCCATCATCATCATCATCATCATCATCATCATCATCATCAGAAACTGAGGCTTTAACATCGGCTTCGATCTCTTTAGCCCTTCTTATTTCGTCAGTGAAGTCGAAACCTCGATCATGGATCTCCTCGAGTGTCTCCCTCCGAGATCGGCACTTAGCAAGCTCAGCAACCCAATGTGCTCGAGTGTCGGCGGTCTCGGCTACCTCTCTTGCTTGTACCTGAGCTGCTTCGGCATCAGCCCGATAAACGGCCATGAGTACATCCACATCGGCCTTTCCCTTTTTGGCGTCAGATTCGGCCTTAGCAAGTTCATAGGCCAACCGAGCCTCGAGCTCCCCTATTCTTCTTACTTGAGCAGAGCTGTTTTCCTTCATGCTTTGAAGTTGATTTCCGGCCGATGACAGTTGTGCTCGAGCGGCCTCTTTCTCTGCAGCAAAGCGATCCATACCTTTCTTCCACTTCAAGGATTCCGCTTGTATCACATTGACCTCCTCCCGGAGTTTCCCGATCATCTCAATTTTTCGCTGCAGCTGCGAGACTGAAAAATTAGCCATCATTATGGTATCAAGCCCATATGTTTGTAAAAGTATCATTACCTGCTCAGACAGATCTGTCTGATCTTGGCGAGCCTTAGCCAACTCGGCTCGGAGGTCTTTGATTTCCTCTCCCCTTTGCCCTATGAGGAGTTTAAGGGAGTTCCTCTCCTCCGTGACCTATTGAAGATCAGTCTCCAACCGATGCTGCTCAGCCTGAGACCGAGAACATGCTTCTCGATGCACCACCATGGCCTGCGAAGAAAGAAGAGAAGAAATTAGGAAAAAACATCAAAACATAAAAAATGGTAATGTCAACAGAAAGAGTTAAAAGCTTACCCAATTCAGGGCTAGCTAGACTTCATAGAGAAAGCCCGACACATCACTAGGGTCAGCAGCGTCCTCGACCCCCGTAAACAGATCACGGAAAGGGTCCTCCCCTTCATGATACGGGCTCATCTCGAGGGCCCCCAAAGCTTGGGCTTCCCGAATAGCCCCTTCGGAAAAGGCAGGGAGAGTGGGCGAATCTCCGATTACTATTGCCCCAGGCGACTCGCTCGGGGAGTTCTCCTCAGTTCGGAGAGCTTCAGGACCGCCTTTTTCCGATGTACCCACCATTTGCTGACTTTAGAAAGAAGCATCCTCGACCTCTAATGACTCGGGGACTTTGCCTGAACCTCCCTCCGATCTCTCCTCGGTCCGAGGCCGAGCTTTATGAATCATCATCGATTCAGCCACCTTCGGGACATCAGTGCTTTTCTTCGTTCGGGCTGCCGATGCGGACCCGTCCTTTTCTTTTTCGTCCTCATCCCTTAGACACAGAACTGATTCTACAATCAAAGGAATGGTATCCCTCGGCTTACGAGCCGTCCTCTTCTTCGGTTTTGGATCTTCGGGAATGGAGACCCTTTTCCTCTTATGTTCCTTCATCGACTTTGGAACAGAGGCCGAAGCCTCTTCCTCGATGGACGGAGGCCTCAAAACCGCATCCTTGCCCACACCTACATATGGGAAAATTTATTAAAGTATATGGGAAGCATCTCGTTCGAACTACCAAAAAATACGGGAAAGGGACTTACCATGATTTTTTGCTTCCCATCGGCCCTTCGATAAGTCACGCCATGAGCGCTCGGCGTATGTGGAGGTCAAAACCAGAGCCCGTACCCAGCTCTTGAGATTGGTAACCGCATCGGGCATCTAGGGGACTGCTGCATCACAAAGAGAGAGATATCGGTGAGAAAAGAAATGGAAAAGCAAAGTAATAAGAGATAACAACAGAATTACACTTACGCTTCATATTCCACTCTTCGGGAAAGGGCATCTTTTCGGTCGGAATCAGGTCCGAAGTCCTCACTCGAACGAACCTGTCAATCCAGCCTCGATCCCTATCCTCATCTATGCTTGAGAATAGGGCCTTGGTATCCCGACGCTGAAGTTTTATTAACCCTCCTTGAAAAAGGCGAGGATGGTACAATCAGATGAAATGATTGAGGGTGAAAGGCATCCCCTCGATTTTGTTCATGAAGTATCAGATCAGAATAACGATCCGCTAGAAAGAGGGATAGATCTGGACGAGGGTTATTAGGTATTTACGACAAAACTCTACGATAACGGGGTCGAGCGGGCCTAACGTGAAAGGGTATGTGTACACACTTAAAAACCCTTTCACGTAAGTAGTAATATCCTCTTCGGACGATGCTATTATCACTTCTTTGTTCCCCCAGTTACAATCTTTTTTTATCTGCTCGATATACCCCCGGGTCATCGAACAAATATATCTCGATACAGGTTCACATCGGCCGGGAACCGGAGAGCCTTTATCGAGTTTGAAATCGGAGGTGAGAACACATGCTGCCGGAACTCATTCCTCAGGCCGAGGATCCACCGGTGTTTTTTCGGCGGCTGATTGGGAAGAAGAAGCCTTTTCTTTTTGGGGGATGATTTTTGATGTCTTCACCATTTTTGGATTCAAAGAAGGTGACAAAGATTTGGTGGTCTTAAAGAAAAGTTGTACATAAAAGATTCACAGATCTGCAAAATAAACTCAGAAGAGTCGAAAAGGAATTTAGAAAATTTTTGAAGATTGAAGACATAAAAATGATAAATGGTAAAAGAAAGGACTATTTATAGATTGAAGCAATGGCAGTTCAATATCAGCGGTGGCCGACCACCGTCTAACACGCATTAAATACCTTGATAAGCTAAACCAACAGACATTTATAACGTATGTCACGGTCGGGCTCGATGCAAACGTCAGCGCATATCCAATCGAGCCATTGAGAAATCATATCGTTTCTCACCACATCTTTCTTGAGAAACGGTCGAAATAGATTTCGACCTTCGTACTATCGATCGGGGTCGAAATATAATGGATCGAAAAAAGTCTTTGTAATATCGAGATGGGACCCGAAGAAGACACCAACGAGCTTCAATTTTCGGGGACCGATCAAGCATTGAGTTCGAAGTCGTCATCGAGCTCGGATCCCAATCAAACTGTGCTGAAATGTTATGGAATCGAGCTTAAGGGGAAACGCCAGCCGGTATCGAACCCAGACCCCGAGTCAGCACCGAGCTCAAGTCCGCATCAAGTTCTAAAACAATACCGACTGGTACCGAGTCTGATCAAGCTCGAACTCGCAGGCAAGAGCCGTTGCAACCGCACTAAGGGAAGGAATTCCGGCAGGAATTAGGGAAAAGTTGATCTATCATGGGTTTTTCACTATGTATTTTTAATTATATCTAAAGTAGGATCCTCCACTATAAAGAGCATGGCTACATTTCTGTAAAAGGGGACACCGGGCATTGTAACAAAAAAACATCATATATTCCTATATTGGAGAGATATTCTTTTAAGCTTCATACATTGATTCACCTTGTTCAATCCTAAAAGTCATCTTCTTTCCAACCTCGTTTATTTATCGTTCTTTATAATCTACAATTGATACTTCTATTTATCCTTACAATTTGTATTATGTTATATCACGTATCCTTAGAACTACGTACAAATTCAACTCTATCCATTTTTTGGGTAAACAACTGTAATCTAACTTAATTCCCGTAAATTTATATAATTGCTCAAACTTCAAACATAAAGAGAAATAATCAAAATCCTCCAAATAGTGTCTACATTGAAACAAGATTTAATTAGAGAACAACATTACCAAAAATCAGAACCAGGGTCTTGACCAAAATGAACAGCAACATAAAACTTGGTTACGCATACCAAAACATATGCTTTGCAACTAAAGCTAAAAGTAAATCCTAGAAATAGTAATATTAGCAGTAATTATAGTAATATTCTTACATAATCATATTCATAGCTTCTTAATACTCACTCCAAATGATAAAAAGAAATAGTAATTATTTCTTGTCACTTAGCGATCAAATGGGCCAGTAGAATCAAGCTGTCTGCAAAGAGTCAGGTACGTGAGATAAAGAACACGATCCTTAGCACCAGTCCTGTGATTCTTGTTATGCTTGCAGAAATACTTGAGCTGTTCAAGGGTACAACACCCAAGAAACTGACCCAAAAGCAAGAAAAGCCAATTAATCTCTTTCGTTTTGGGTGCGATAATTGGCTTCACATTGTTCTCTTGTTCACAAAACTTGATGGTTGGCAATACAGGATTCATCCAATTATCAGGCGCATGGTCATGCATGGCCACATTGTTTAGAGCAATAAAGGCCCCAACTTGGGCAAACTTTTCCATTAAATCGAACTCCATTTCATATTTTTGTTCACACCTCTTGCATTGAACGTCTCCAGTAATAGTAAAAATCTACTTCGAGTTAAGGGTGTTGAGGCTGTGAATGATTGCTCTTTGATTTGTGGCCCAAGGGTAAGGTTGTGGGATGGTGTTGCTTTTTGCCGATTCACGAAGTTTTCGCCGATTGCACCGAATTGGACCGTGACGAGATGGGGGCGGGGGCAGGGCGAGTACAAAAGCTAGTTGTACGGAAGGGAGTGTTGGTGCAGGAACTGCAGGAGTAGCAGAAGAAAAAGACGACAGAGACAATGTGAGAAAGTGATTGTTGTTTTGTTGAGAGACATTTGTTGGGATCTGAAATTCTTGGCTATTGTTTTCATGGCTTTTGTTGTTGTTATTTTGTCCTTGCATAGGGTCGTGCCTCGACATTTTGTCTCTGTTCAAAGGGTTTAAGGAAACATTGAAACTTTGATGAATATATATGCAAAGAGATCGAAGAAAGAAGAAAGGGGAAGGGTTTGTTATGTGTAAAATATAGGAGTGTGGGGAGTGGATAACTACAAATAAACAGAACGCGGTAGTCATTCCATTTGGCATAGACTTCTTTTTGAATTTCGGAAAAAAATGCCTTTTCAAATTCTATCAGAGAAGAATAAATTCATCGTGTTTTTATATATAACTAGAATTAGTACTCGCGCTGCACGATCAATAGGAACTACTATATCAGTATTCATATCTTATTTATAAAATTACTCTGATGACACGATAGGTCATTCTGAGTTCTAGCCCTTATTTCAATGTTTTGAGACCTCAGTTAGCTCCGTTTAGTATTCTTCCATTTACGTGTGCATTCCGTGACTTTTTCCGGAATGCTTTTATGTGAAAAATTGAAGAAAACATGAATTATACTTTAAAAATGACTTGAGTTGACTACGGTCAATATTTTTGGGTAAATGATATCTGATCGGTATTTTGACAATTTCGGTGGGTCCGTATCCTGATTTTGGACTTGGGCGTATGTCCGAAATTAAATTCGCAAGTTCCTAACTTGATTTGACGTGATTGGTTGAAAACTAGTAATTTTAAGGTTTAAGAATTTCCTAGGTTTGACCGTAGGTTGACTTTATTGCTACCCAATTCAAATTTCAAATCCGGAACTTGGTATAGGTTCATTTTACTATTTAAAACTTGTCTGCAAATTTTGGTAGAAAACAGAGTTTATTTTATAGGATTCAGACGCTCGGTTGTGAATTTTAAAGTTCTTGAGTTTTTTGAAAATTTCATGCATTTTGATGTCCGATTCGTAGTTCTAGGTGTTATTTTGGTGTTTTGATCGCGCGAGAGAGTTCGTATGATGTTATTACACTTATGTGCATATTTGGTTTGGAGCCCAAGGGGCTCGGGTGAGTTTCGGATAGGTTACATACCATTTGAACTTAGAAAGAATTGCTGGTTTTGGCTTCTATTGATATCTGGTGTCATGTGCTTCGCGATCGCGAAGCCTCTCTCGCGATTGCAAAGGGGAATCTAGGCTAAGGAAGAGTTTCTTCTTCACGAAAGCGAAGTAGATAGGGGTTTACCCTTTGCGAACGCATAGGGTTATGGGGTCCTGGGAGGGAGCCTATCAGTTACTCTTCGTGAACGCATTCACTGGATCGCGAAAGCGAAGGCAGGGGGGAGTAAGACTTCGCGAACGCGAAGAGTGGCTCGTGACTGCGGAGGCATTTGGCCGCTGCTGCTTCGCGATCGTGTTAGTGTAACGACCCGACCGATTATTTTAAGTATTATAGCCTCGTTCCCCCATTTATTGCTTATTCTATGTTCATTTGTGATTATGTGACTTATCGGGATGATTGGTTTGGTTCCGGGGATATTTCGTAATGAATTGGAACACTTAGTCCCAAGGTTCGAAGCTTAAGTTGAAAGAGTTGACCAGATATTGACTTATGAGTAACGAGTCCAGAATGGAGTTTTGATGGTTCCGATAGCTTCGTATGGTGATTTTGGACTTAGGAGTATGTCCGACTATTGATTTGGAGGTCCATAGGGTGTTTTGGTTTTAATTGACAAAAGTTGGAAAATTGAAGGTTTGGAAAGCTAAAAGTTTGACCGAGAGTTGATGTTCTTGATACCGGATTCAAATTTTGGTTCCGGGAGTTGGAATAAGACCGTTGTGTCATTTATGACTTGTGTGCAAAATTTGAGGTCAATCGGAGTTGGTTTGATGTGATTCGGCATTGGTTTTAGAAGTTGGAAGTTCAATAGTTCATTAGGCTTGAATTGGGGTGCGATTCATGATTTTGATGTTGTTCGATGTGATTTGAGGCTTCGACTAAGTTCGTATGATATTTTAGGATGTGTTGGTATGTTTGGATGGGGTCCCGGGGGCCTCGGGTGTGATTCATCATTTTTGGACTTATTGGACAGCTAAAATCGTTGTATCTGGTTTCCTTATACGCGTTCGCGAGACAAGTCTAGCGATTTCGAAGAGTACTTGGGTGCCTGGTGAAGTTTTTTCATGGCGTTTGTGAGGAGATGGATGCATTCGTGAAGGTCTAGTGGGTCTGTGTATTGCAATCGCGAGAGGGGACTCGCGTTCGCGTAGAAGGATGAGGCCGGTTGGGCAGCAGGCATGTAAGCCTTCGTGTTCGCGCGAGATAGGTCGCTTTCGCGGGAGACAGGTCGCGTTCGCGTAGGCATTGGACCAGTGGTCGTCGCATTCGCGAGGGAGGTCTCGCGTTCGCGTAAGAAGAATTGGCTGCTGAGGATTTTTGTGCTTCGCGAATGCGAGGCAACTTCCGCGTTCGCGAAGAAGGGCAA
Source organism: Nicotiana tomentosiformis (assembly GCF_000390325.3). Classification (NCBI taxonomy): domain Eukaryota; kingdom Viridiplantae; phylum Streptophyta; class Magnoliopsida; order Solanales; family Solanaceae; genus Nicotiana; species Nicotiana tomentosiformis. The sequence continues at coordinate 36,381,615 of NC_090814.1, forward strand.
CTGGGTAGACTATTAAATTTCAAAAATGAGGATTAGAGTATTATTGCATATTTTGACTTGGGGAGCTCGGCTAAGGGCGATTGTTGTGAGGGATTTCACTACAAATCAAGAGGTAAGCTATTTTTGATCACTTTTGTCCGATAAATTGAATACCCATTGATTTCTACACCTATATTATGTGTTTTTAAGGTGAAATTTGGGGGATTTTGGAGAAGGGATTAGAGAGTAAGATTTGGGGGTTTGAGGTTCGATTTGTGGTCGGAATTAGATGATTTTGGTATAGTTGAACTCATTATTGAATGGGTGTTCGGATTTTGTAATTTTTTTCGGGTTTCGAGGCGTGCGCTCGAGGTTGACATTTTGAATTTGGTTAAAGAACTTAGCTTTTTTGTATGGAATCGATTCCTATAGCTTGTATTGATTATATTAAGTTATTTGTGACTACATTCGAGTTGTTCGGAGGCCGATTCACGAGGCAAGGGTTTGTTGGAGCATTGAGTTGTGCACTTTGAGGTAAGTAATACTTTTAAACTTGGTAATGAGGGTATGAATCCCTGGAATACGTGTTATATGGTTGGTGTTGGGGTAACGCACATGCTAGGTGACGGGCGTGTGGAGATGCACCGTGGTAATAAAGACTCGGTTGATTATGTAGTACTGTGTAGTTATCTAGCCGAGCTTTGATCCATGTTAGAAATCATGTTTAGACTATGTGGTTATTCAGTTGGGACCCACTGAGGTCATTTCTGTTGTTGAGTTATTTGCTTAAGTTGCAATTATGTACCCAGTCATATTTTTTCATTTGCATATCATATCTCAGTCTCTGTTATCATTTACTGTTACATCATGTTATCATTGTTCGGGCTGAGTGGTATGAGATTTGTGAGCCCGCGAGACTAGAGAGATTGATGACTGAGTTGGGGCCTGAGAGCCGGATTGTGAGTGATATTATGGATCGGGCTGCATGCCACAGCAGGCCATATTGGATTTATATCTATTATTATTATTATGGATCGGGCTGCATGCCACAGCAAGCCTTATTGGCTTATTTATTATTATGAGACCATGATGCATGCTGCAATAGGCCATATTGGCTTTATATTAATGCTTGGACAGAATCCGCCCCTCCGAAGTCTAACATACTAGCAGTAAGCACGTGTACCATACAATGCTGAGTGATTGTGTGTGATGAGTGGGAGTTTGAGACAGATTGAGTACTCTGAGAGTATGAGTACCTGGGAGCATCATTGTGATGCATTACATTTGACATGCATATTTCACTTGTAGACAAAGAGATGTAACATTCCTCATGCTAGTTGTACTTGGCATATCTTATCAGTGTTGGGCTTAAATTGTTGAACTTGAAAGCATGCCTATATTTTTGTATTGTGTACGAGCTGAATATGGAAGTTCTCTGAGTTATCACTGTCATTATCTTGTTATATCGGTGTTGTCATTATTTGATTCGGACTGTATCTTTCTGAACTCGTCACTGCTTTCACCTTAAGGTTAGTCATGTTACTTATTGAGTACATTGGGTCGGTTGTACTCATACTACACTCTGCACTTCGTGTGCAGATCCAGGTACATCTGGACGCGGTGATTGCTAGATCTGGTGTTAGTACCTGCTCGAAGACTTCGAGGTAGCTGTTGTGACGCCCGTAGACCTTGACTCTCCTTTCTTTTATTTTATTTCAGTACTGTTTTTTTTTCTCAGACAGTTGTACTAGAGTTTTAGATTATGTTGACATTAGGAGCTCATTTACGCGGTGACACCAGGGTTTTTGGGATTTGTTGTTGTTAAGTTTTAGTTGTTTTTATCAGTTATATATGAGATTTTCCACTGTTGAACTTGTTAAAAATCATGGTTTTAATTCAAGCTCCCATCAGAAGATGTGACGAGGCAACCACGTGAAGGTTTGGGATACAAGAAACCGTCACCAGTGCACATCTCCATAAAAAGGGCGAGCAACAATTATATCATTGTAGAAGACGAATCTGCCGCTTCTAACAGACCTTCTATCTTTGATCGACTTGGAAAATCAACTGTGAGAGCTTCTGTATTTGAGAGATTGGGTCCATTAAAAAGGGGAATAAGTTCCAGAGAAATTATCGAAATACAAAAATATCCGCTTTGCCCAAAATTCAGAAGATCTCTAAAGATTTTCAAAGTTTGGTTCCTTCTAGAATGAAGCGATAAACAAAAGTCATGGTTTCGTGTGATGAAGTACTAAAGGTGAAGCCATACATTGTGGTCTACACTAAAGAACGTGATAAAGACGAAGAAAGTGTGGGTTCTTCGTATTATGTTACTGTACAAGGCGAGCATGGTGTTTTATCTCTAATAGAGGATGACAAGAATGTGTAGTTATTATGTGATTGGCAGCTTGCCTAGTAATGTGATAGGCGTCATCACGACAGGTTGGGATTTGGGTTGTGACAAGTTGGTATCAGAACACTAGGTTACTTAAGTCTCACAAGTCATGAGCAGGTTTAGTAGAGTCTTGCGGATCGGTACAGATACGTCTGTACTTATCTTCGAGAGACTACCGAACCATTCTGGAAACTAAACTTCCATTTTTCTATTCTCTCATAGATGGTGAGGACGCGTGCAACTGGATCAAGCAGATGGCCACCAATATCACCAGCTAGGGCCGCGAGAGGCCGGGGTCGTGGTAGAGGCCGAGGTGCATCTCGTACTACACCTAGAGCAGCACCTCTGGAGCCACCAATTGCTCCAGCTCAGGAGCAGATACCATATGTGGTTGAGTCGTTGGTACCAACTTAGGCACCAGCTATGCCCTTTGTGATTCCAGACCTTCAAGAGAGTTTGGCCCAGATATTGACTGTATGCTCTAGCCTTGCTCAGGCGGTTTTAGTTCTGGCCGCATCAGCCACTTCTCAGGTCTGGGGAAGTGCTCAAACTCCCGCCGCCCGTACCCAGAGCAGGTGGTTCAAGGACTTCAGACACCGGGGGTACTACCAGCCCGGCCGGTTGCAGCTACTCGAGCCCAGGTTGGTCCACCTATGAGCGACGAGGAGCGGAGGAGGCTAGAGATGTTTGGGAGGCTCGGGCCTTCAGAGTTCAGTAGGGCTGAGTCAGAGGATGCTCAATATTTCTTAGACAGGTGCCAGCGGATCCTTCGCACGACGGGTATTCTGGAGACTAGTGGAGTCTCACTTACTACTTTTCAGTTATCGGGAGAAGACTTCAGATGGTGGGAGGCCTATGAGTTGAGAAGGCCAGCCGGTGTTGCACCACTTACGTGGCATGAGTTCAGAGTTCTTTTCTTAGAGATGTTTGTTCCATAAAACCCACAGGGAGGAGTTACGTAGGTTGTTTGAGCAGCTACACCAAGAGGGTATGTCAGTGACCTAGTATGAGATGAGATTTTCAGAGTTGGCTCGTCACGCGATATGGTTGGTTCTCACATAGAGGGAGAGGATTAGGAGGTTCATTGATGGCCTCAACTATGGACTGCGTTTCGTCATGACTCGGGAGATTGCGTCAGGTGTGAGGTTTTACGAGATGGTTGATATTGCTAGACGCCTAGAGCAGGTTCATAGTTAGGAGCGTGAGGAGAGGGAGGCCAAGAGGCCTCGTGGTTTGGGTGGTTTCAGTAGTGCCTCACATGGAGGACAGTCTCACCACAATAGGTGTCGCCCTTATAGGCTTCCTCTGATGGCTCGTACGGTTCATCATGGTGCATTAGCTTGCCATGGTTCATAAAGTGCTCGTCCGACTCAGTTATCTCTCGGTGCCCTCCCTGTTCAGATTTCATCCCGTGCTCTATCAGTTTAGGGTTCATTTGTGCAGGTCCTTCTAGTAGCTATTCTGGTTCTCGAGGTCCGATTCGGTCCCCGCTGCCATTGACGGATCAGAGTTGCTTCAAGTATGGAGAGTTTGGACATGTGAGGAAGTATTGTCCCCATCTTTTGGGAGGTTCAGTTCAGCAGAGGGGTAAGGCTCAGCCATCTCGGGGTGGGACTCAGGCAGCTTGAGGTTACCCTAGAAGTGGAGGCCGATCAGGTGGTGGTCAGGCTCGATGTTATGCCTTTCCCGCCAGGCCAGAGGTTGTTGCTTCAGAAGCAGTGATCACATGTATTGTTTCAGTGTGCCACATGAATGCTTCCATATTATTTGACCCTGGTTCCATTTATTCATATGTATCATCATATTTTGCTTGTTATTTGGATATGCCCTATGAGTCCTTAGTTATGCATGTTCATGTATCTACGCCGATGGGAATTCTATTGTTCTAGACCGTGTGTATCGGTCGTATGTGATGACCATTGGATGATTGGATATGAGAGTTGATCTTTTACTACTTAGTATGGTTGATTTTGATGTGATTCTTGGCATGGATTGGTTGTCCCCATGTCATGCGATTCTGGATTGTCATGCTAAAACTGTGACGTTTGCGATGCTAGGATTTCCTAGGAATGAGTAGAGAGGTTCTTTGGACTATGTTCCCAGTAGAGTGATTTCATATTTGAAGGCCCAACGGATGGTTGGGAAGGGATGCTTGGCATATTTGGCCTTTGTGAGGGATGTTGGTGCTGATACTCTTACCATTGATTCTATTCCGGTAGTGCGAGACTTACCGAGCGTGTTTCCTATAGACCTGCCGGGTATGCCACCCGACAGGTATGTTGATTTTGGCATTGACCTGGTGCCGGGCACTCAGCCCATTTCTATTCCTCCGTATCGTATGGCACCAGCAGAGTTGAAGGAATTGAAAGAGCATCTTTAGGATCTTCTTGATAAGGGGTTCATTAGGCCTAGTGTGTCGTCTAGGGGTGCACCGGTTCTGTTTGTGAAGAATAAGGATGGTACTATGCGGATGTGCATTGATTAAAGGCAGTTGCACAAAGTTACAATTAAGAACAAGTATCCTTTTCGGCACATTGATGACTTATTTGACCAGCTTCAGGGAGCTAGAGTGTTCTCTAAGATTGATTAGAGGTCTGGGTATCACCGGTTGAAGATTCAGGACTCTGATATTCTGAAGATGACATTCAGGACCCGCTATGGTTACTACGAGTTCCTTGTGATGTCTTTTGGGCTGACTAATGCCCCAGCAACATTCATGCATCTAATGAATAGTGTATTCCATCCATATCTTGATTCATTTGTCATAGTATTTATTGATGATATACTGGTGTACTCTCGTATCTAAGAGGAGCATGCGCATCATCTAAGGATTGTACTACAAACGTTGAGGGAGAAGAAGCTTTATGTTAAATTCTTCAAGTGTGAGTTTTGGCTCGAATCTGTAGCGCTCTTGGGGAATGTGGCGTCCGGTGAGGTGATCAAGATAGATCCGAAAAATATTGAGTTTAGAGTTGGCCCAGACTGTCTTCAGCTACTGAGATTCGAAATTTTCTTGGCTTGGTTAGATATTATCGCCGCTTTATGGAGGGTTTCTTGTCCAGTGCTGAGTCTTTGACTAGGTTGACCCAGAAGGGTGTCCCATTCAGGTGGTCTGATGAGTGCGAGGAGAGCTTTCAGAAGCTCAAGATTACCTTGACCACAACTTCAGTTCTAGTTTTTCCTTTAGCATCGGGTTCATATACAGTGTATTGTGATGCTTCTCGGATTGGTATTGGGTGTGTCTTGATGCAGGAGGATAGAGTGATTGCTTATGCTTCATGCCAGTTGAAGACCTATAAGAAGAACTACCCCTTCATGATTTAGAGTTGGCAGCCATTGTCCATGCATTGAAGATTTGGAGGCATTATCTCTACGGCGTGTCTTGTGAGGTATTTACAGATCATCGGAGTCTACAACACTTGTTCAAGCAAAAGGATCTAAATTTGAGGCAGCAAAGATGGTTGGAGCTATTAAAAGACTATGATATTACCATTTTGTATCATCCCGAGAAGGCCAATGCGGTGGCCGATGCCTTGAGTAGAAAGGTGATGAGTATGGGTAGGCTTGTATATATTCCTGCTAGTGAGAGATCACTTGCATCAGATGTTCAGCCCTTGGCCAGTCAGTTCGTGAGGTTAGATGTTTCAGAGCCTAGTCGGGTTCTAGCTTGCGTGGTTTCTCGGTCTTATTTATATGAGCGCATTAGAGTGCATCAATATGATGACCCTCATTTGCTTGTCGTTAAGGACATGGTTCAGCACAGTGATGCCAAAGAGGTTTTTATTGGAGATGATGGGGTGTTCCGGATGCAGGGTCAATATTGTGTTTCCAATATGGATGGGTTACTTGAGTTGATTCTTGAGGAAACCCACAGTTTGTAGTATTCCATTCATCCAGGTACTGCAAAGATGTATCAAGACTTGAGGAAACACTATTGGTGGAGAAGAATGAACACAGATATAGTGGAGTTTGTAGCTCGGTGCTTGAACTGTCAGCAAGTGAAGTACGAGCATCAGAGGTCGGGCGGTTTGGTTTAGAGGCTTGCCATTCCTGAATGGAAATGGGAGCGTATCACCATGGACTTCGTTGTTGGACTCCCACAGACATTGAAGAAATTTGATGCTATTTGGGTGATTGTGGACCAGCTGACTAAGTCTGCACATTTCATTCCGATTGTGACTAGCTATTCTTCAGAGCGGTTGGTTGAGATCTATATCCGTGAGATTGTTCGCCTTCACGGTGTGTCGGTGTCCATTATTTTTGATCGGGGCACGCAGTTCACATCGCATTTTGGAGAGCAGTGCAGCGAGAGTTAGGCACTCGGGTTGAGTTAAGTACAACATTCTACCCTCAGACGGATGAACAGTCTGAGCACACAATTCATATATTAGAGGATATGCTACGCACTTGTGTTATGGATTTCGAGGGTGTAAGGCCCCGTAAAATTTTGCCAAGGGATTCAAGTTTTGTGGTGCCGAGGTAGGGTAATGTGTACGGATGTAGGCGGTATGGACCTTTTGGCGTGTACAATATGTTTGGGAGTTGAAGAAATGATTTTGCAGAACATGGCATTTCTGCGGTCAATTATGCGACCGTAGAACCATTATGTGGGCCGCACATCCGCCGTAGAGTGAAGCAGAGATATAAGCCAATTTTAGAGGTTGTTTTGCGGTCAGTTATGCGATCGCATAAGCGTTTCGCGGGCCGCACATCCGTCGCAGAACCAGCATGAGAAATTTTGGAAGGAGGTTCTGCGGTCCATTATACGACCCCATAATTAATCTGCAGACCGTAGACCTGTCGCAGACCTGCACAGAAGTACCCAGTTCCGAAAGGCCATTATGCGGTCCATTTTGCGGACTGAAGAAGTGTTATGATGTCGCATATGTGATCGCAAATCTGCATCGGGGCTTCATTTTTCTAATTTTATAACCCGACCCCATTTCGTTTTATCTAGCCATAGGGGGTTATTTTTGAGGGATTATCTAATATTTTAGAGAGAGGGGAGAGCTATTCTAGAGAGAGAAGGAAGCCCCAAATTCATTGTTCATCAAGATCTTGCTCAAGCCTTGGAATTTCATCAAAAAGAACTTGCTAGGGTTTCTAAAAGGTATGCATTTCTTCCCCCAATTCTCCAATTTCGGATTTGGGTTGATTATGGGTAGGATAGTAGATTTATCACATGTATGAGCTAATAGGGATGGTGGGGAGGTTGTTGGGAAATCTTGGGTAGTTTTATTGTTGAATTGGTTGAGGGAAAGGTTGGGACATCATTGTAGCAACTCTTGCCATACCAATTCCTCCAACCGTACTTGTAATTCTCTCCCCGTCTATAGATTGACATCGTTAGGAGTGTCGGGACACTATTGTTGTACCACGGAAAGCTCTTTCGAGGTATGTTGGGTAAACTCCCTCAGTTGAGTCGAATTTCATGATGTCCTCATATGTTTCAAGTGTGGTTGGCCCAAGTTATTATTTTCCCACGATTCGGGTCATCCCTAAAATATTCAGTTATTCCAAATAAGCATTGTGTGGGAAATTATATGCTCAGAATGTGATTCAATTGCTCGTATCACATTATGCTCTCCCTCGAAAATGTGTTCAAGTGTGGTATATGTATCAAAATGTTATGACTTCAATGAATGTTACTATGCTTAAAATTGGAAAGGAAACTCAATTCTCTTATTATCGATAAACTATGATATTGCCTGAAAGTGAAAGAAGCGAGTATGAGATGTAGAAATGTGGCCATCGTGCCAAGAATGAGAATTACATTTGTGGCCAATAGTGCCAATGAAATGAAATAATGTGTGAACGCTTAAAAAATGAGTTTTGACTCCTTTATATAATAATGTCATTAATGTCCTATGATCACCCATGGCAAGTACAAGTAAAATATAGTATGAACATGAACTGTGGCCTCTTGCCAAAATGAGAATCATGAGACATTGTATGTTCCAATGTTTTCAACTATAGTTTTTATGCTTCTAAAATAATGAATGTAAATGAATTCGATGTTAAGTCACTGAGAATCATGAACTTAGCTAGTGACCTTAAGATGACAAGGAGGTATATAATGAGGTGGAAAAGAGACGTCCTATGCTAAATGATGATGGACCTTAAGAAAAGAAATTGGGTCCATGCACCATTGAAATCTACTTAGTGATTTGTCATGCACGTGTTAATGTAATAAGATGTGTTTCTCCATGATGAGCATGAACATGAAGTATTCCAATGATCCGGGAACTTACGGCCTTAATGGTAATGTTAATCATGTCGCTTGAGTGTAAATATGGCCGTGTGCATGATGGTATAATATGTGAATCCTACGGACGGTCTATGAAACGCATAAGTGTATAATATAATATGTGAATCCTATAGACAGTCTATGAAACATATACGTCTATAATATGAATGAATCCCTATGGACGGTCTATGAAATGCATAGGTGTATAATATGAATGAATCCATATGGATGGTCTATGAAACGCATAGGTGTATAATATGAATGAAACCCTATGGACAGTCTATGAAATGCATAGGTGTATAATATAATATGTGAACACTATGGACAGTCTATGAAACACATAAGTGCACAGTAAGAGAGGTCTATGGACGGTCTGGTGAGACGCATAGGCAACACGAACAATAGGTGCCACTTCCATTGCCCATGTTTGTACATGTTGGTACTTTTACATTATATTTTGTATCCCACGCATAATTCATAAGGTACACTTGATCCTAAAAGAAGTTCAGAATGATGTAAGTATAATAAGACTTTATATGTGATGATATGGGCCTTTTCGTAGTTTCTTGACGTAATTTATTTGCCTCTTATTTGAGTTACCGTATATAGGGGCACTGCATCTTTTAATGGATGCAGGTGTTTCCATAGCAGGTGGCATCGATCAGTGATAGCAGTACATCCTCCTCTCAGCTGACTTGGAGAGCCCTACTTCATATCGGGGTCATGTATCTTTTGTTTCTCATGCATTGTGTATTAAGGTATAACTGGGGCCTTATTGCCAAAACTATCCTAGTACTCTTTTGTACCCGTTAGAGGCTGGCTGTACGTTGGTATTGGGAAGGTCAAACTAAAGATGTTGTAATTGTATCACATATTCCACTTCCAAACTATGGATGTGTAATGTAATATTTTGGGGACTTATAAATGAAGTTGCTAATAGTAATGAATTGGTGTTGTATACATGATCTCCTTATTGTCTAATTAATGAAAATATATCTTCTCGTTATTCATGGGTGAGTTCGGGTAGAAGAAAATCTAGCAGGCTTGCTCGACAGGGCTATCCCGGTTGAGCACCGGTCGTGCTCCCCGTGGTCAGGGCATGACAGGGGTTCTTGGGATCAATTTCTACCACTTGCAGAGTTTGCCTACAACAATAGCTACCAATCGAGTATTCAGAAGGCTCCTTATAAGGCCTTATATAGGAGGCAGTGTCGATCTCTACTTAGGTGGTTTGAGTCGGGGAAGGCTAGGATGTTGGGTACTGATTTGGTTCAGGATGATTTGGAAAAGGTCAAGTTGATTCAGGATCGGCTTTGCATGGCATAGTCTTGCCAGAAGAGTTATGCCGATCGAAAAGTTCGTGATGTTGCTTATATGGTGGGAGAGAAGGTATTGCTCTGAGTATCGCCCATAAATGGTGTGATGAAGTTCGGGAAGATGGGCAAGTTGAGCCCTCGATATATTGGCCCTTTTGAGGTGCTTGAGAGGATTGGAGATACGGCCTACAAGCTTGCATTGCCACCTAGTCTATCGAGTGTTCACCCAATGTTTCATGTTTCCATGCCCCGGAAGTATTACGGTGATCCGTCTCATGTTTTGGACTTCATCACAGTTCAGTTAGATGGATATTTGACTTATGATGTGGAGCCGGTGGCCATTTTTGGATCGGTGAGTTTGAAAGTTGAGATCAAAGAATATAGCTTCAGTGAAAGTACAATGGAGAGGTCAGTCAGTCAAGGAGGCTACATGGCAGACCGAGCGGGAGATGCGAAGCAGATATCTACACCTAATTGAGTCTCCAGGTATGATTCTAGACCCGTTCGAGGATGAAAGTTTGTTTAAGAGAGGGAGAATATAACGACTCGGTTGGTCATTTTGAGTATTGTAGCCTCGTTCCCCTATTTATTGCTTATTCTATGTTTATTTGTGGTTATGTGACTTGCCGGAGTAGTTGGTTTGGTTCCATGGATGTTTCGGAATGAAATATGATACTTAGTCCCAAGATTGGAAGCTTAAGTTGAAGGAGTTGAGCGGATGTTGACTTATGAGTAAACGACTCCAAAATGGAGTTTTGATGGTTCTGATAGCTTCGTATGGTGAGTTTGGATTTAGGAGTATGTCCATATATTGATTTGGAGGTCCGTAGGTCATTTTTGGCTTGAATTGGTGAAGGTGTGAAAGTTGAAGGTTTTGAAAGTTAAAAAGTTTGACCGAGAGTTGACTTTGTTGATATCAGGTTCAGATTTTGGCTTCGGGAGTTGGAATAGATCTGTTGTGTTATTTATGACTTGTGTGCAAAATTTGAGGCCAATCGGAGTTGGTTTGTGTGATTCATCATTGGTTTTAGAAGTTAGACGTTCAATAGTTCATTAGGCTTGAATTGGGGTGCGATTTGTGATTTTGATATTCTTTGATGTGATTTGAGGCTTTTACTAAGTTCGTATGATGTTTTAGGATGTGTTGGTATGTTTGTATGGGGTCCCGGGAGCCTCGGGTGTGATTCGGATCATGTTCGGCTCATTTTTGAACTTGTTGAACTGCTGAAATGGTTGTATTTGGTTTTCTTATATAAGTTCGCGAGAGAGGTCTCGCAATTGCAAAGAGTACTTGGGTGACTGGTGAAGTTTGTTCATTGCATTCACGAGAAATTAGACGTGTTTGCTAAGGTCTGGTGGGACTGTGCATTGCGATTGCGAGAGGGGACTCGTGTTCATGTAGAATGATGAGGCTGATTGGGCACCAGGCATGTATGCCTTCGCGTTCGCGGGAGATGGGTCGCGTTCGCGTAGGCATTGGACTAATGGTCATCATGTTTGCGAGGGAGGTCTCGCGTTCGCGTAAGAGGAATTGGCAGCTGAGGATTTTTTTGTGCTTCGCGAACGCGAGGCAACTTCCGCCTTCGCGAAGAAGGGTAACTGGGAAGACTATTAAATTTCAAAAATGAGGGTTAGAGTATTATTTCATATTTTGGCTTGGGGAGGCTAGGGGCGATGTTTGTGAGGGATTTCACTACAAATTAAGAGGTAAGCTATTTTTGATATCTTTTGTCTGATAATATCGAATACCCATTGATTTCTACACCTAGATTATGTATTTTTAAGGTGAAATTTTGGGGATTTTGGACTAGAGATTGGAGAGTAAGATTTGGGGGTTTGAGGATTTATTTGTGGTAGGAATTGGATGATTTTGGAATGGTTGAACTCGTTATTAAATGGGTGTTCGGATTTACTAAATTTAATCCGGTTCCGAGGCGTGCGCCCAAGGTTCACTTTTTGGGTTGACGTTTTGAATTTAGTTAAAGAACTTAGCTTTATCGTATGGAATCGATTCCTATAGCTTGTATTGATTATATTAAGTTATTTGTGAGTAGATTCGAGTCGTTCACAGGCCGATTCTCGAGGCAAGGGTTTGTTGGAGCATTGAGTTGCGCACTTTGAGATAAGTAACACTTCTAAACTTTGTACTGATGGTATGAATCCCTGAAATACGTGTTATATGGTTGGTATTGGGGTGACGCACATGCTAGGTGACGGGCGTGTGGGCATGCACCGTGATAATTATGACTCGATTGATTCTGTGGTAGTGTGTAGTTATCTAGCCTTGTTTCTATCCTTGTAATTCCTACGTGTTAGAGTAATTGAGCTGTGATCCATGTTAGAAATCATGTTTATGCTATGTGCTTATTCTTTTGGGACCCACTGAGGTCATTTCTGCTTTTAAGTTATTTTCTTAAGTTTCAATTATGTACTCAGTCATATTTATTCATTTGCATATCATATCTCAGTCTCTATTATCATTTATTGTTACATCATGTTCTCATTGTTCGGGCTAAGTGGTATGAGATTTGTGAGCCTGTGAGACTAGAGAGATTGATGACTGAGTTGGGGCCTGAGAGCCGGTTGTGAATGATTGTAAGGCCCCGTAAAATTTTGCAAAGGAAAAATAAAGTTTCATAGTGCCGGACTAGGCTTACGTGTTTGAGGATTGGGTTGAACAATGCACGGGAAAGTAAAGGAAAATTTTTGGCAGAAAATGCATTTTTGCGGTCCATTATGCGACTACAGAATCACTCTGCGGGCCGCATAATGGCCGCAGAAGTGAGGTGGGAGAGGGTTAGTTTGGATGCAATTATGCAATGATTATGCGACCGCATAACTATTCTGCGGTTCATTATTATGCGACCGACATGCAGTCCGCATATTGATTATGCGATCGCAGACCTTGTTACGAAGCTCCATTTTTGGATTTTTAAAACCCGATCCTACTTCGTTAAATACACGCTTTGGGCCATTTTTGAGCTATAATCTGACATTTTAGAGTGAGAGAGAGTGGCCTAGAGTGAGAAGGTGTTCTTCAATAATTGTTCTTCAATTCTTGCTCAAGTTTTGGAAGATTAAGAAAGGAAACTCACTAGGTCTTCATCCTAGAGGTAAGATTCAACACCCTAACCCTCAATTTCGAATTTTGTCTAGAAATGGGTAATTAGCAAGAAACTTTTGGGCATGAGAGTTGTTTATTTTACATGCATGTGTTATCAAAAGGGTGTAGGAAGATTGTTGAGCTAAAAATGGTAAAGATTAGGTTGTGGGATGATGGAATCCTCCATAAAAAGGACCTAAAATCCTTTATGCACACCTAGTGTTTGATAAAATGCTCAAATAAGCTAGAACCATGAGCATCTTCCTAATTTTGGTTCAATTTGTTATATTTCTACAATAGATTGAAGTTGCTAAGAATTCCGGAATATTTTAGAGTTTAAAGAAGCTCCATTGAGGTATGTTGGCTAAACACTTCTCTTAGAATTGAATCCCACAATATTCATGAAAATTGTGTAAGTCCTGAGTGGTTCATTATAAAATTGACTATTCCGAGTAAGATTGGGTTGAAAGACATATGCTCACAAGTATCCCAAATGCTTTATCTATGTTATGTTATCAATTGAGGATGTGTTAAAATATGGGTTGTGCATTAAAAATATTCGACTTCAAGTCAAGTTCAAACGAAGGCTATTATGCCAAATTTTGTGTAGAATCTCTATGTGCCATAGATCCTTAAACTGCTCACACATGTACTACATGCCTTGATTTGAAATGTTATTGTTGTTGTTGATGACGTTGATGTTAGAAAGTGAAAATGTGAGCATGAAATACTAAATATGTCCAATGTGCCAAGAATGAGTATATAATTGTGGCCATCAGTGCCAATGAATTGTAAAGATGTGAAAGAAGTATGAAATGCGATGATTGATATAAAAAGGTTGATGTCTCGAATAAGACAGCCTAGCTGATCGGGTCGTGATCGGACATCATGCCGCACACATGGTGGTGATTGTGCTAGAAATTGTAATTGGAATGGTGATTGTGGTCGATGTCCCTAATGGATAGCCTAGCCGATCAGGTCATGATCGGACTCCGTGTTAAAGATGGTGGTATTGATATTGAGAGTAATTATGGTTGATGTCTCTAATGGGATAGCCTAGTCGATCAGTCGTGATCGGACTCTGTGCTGACAGTACGGTGGTACTGATATTGTGAATAATGGTATTGTGGACGATGGTATATAAATACTAAAAATCTCCCAATGTGAGATATGGAAATTAATTTGAACACTGTCTTGATCCTAAATTGAGGTTTGATGTTGATTAAGGATTCCATTAATATTATGATAATCTTGTTTGTATTATTTGTCATTCTATTAAGAGGGTGTTTAGTTATGCATACTAGTGCTATTCGATAGTACTAACGTCCCTTTTTCCAAGGGCGCTGCATTTTTAAATGGATGTAGGTAGTTCCACAGCAGGAGATATTGATCAGTGATAGCAGTGCCCCTTCATCCCAGCTGACTTGGTGAGCCCTACTTCATCACGGGGTCATGTATCTTTTGTACTTTGTGTATTCTATTTAAGGTATAGTCGGGGGCTTGTTGCCGGCATTATCATTGTTCTCTTCTTTATCTATAGAGGCTCCGTAGACATAGTGTGGGTTGTATAATGGTGCTGGAAAAGTCAAAATATGTTATGTTGTGGTTGTATTACTTGTCCATTTAAGACTTTAAAAATGATGAAACTATTGGTAATGAATTGGTATTGTAGACATGAACACATTTTTGTCTAATTAATGAAAACATGTATTATATTCATTCGTGGATGAGTTTGGGTAGAAGGAAATCTAACAGGCTTGCTCGGTCGGGTTCACTCGGTTGAACTCGGTCGCGCTCCTCGATTTTGGGGCGTGACAGTGATATTATGGATCGGGATGCACGTCGCAGCAGGCAAATATTGGCTTTATATCTATCTATCTATTATTATTATTATTATTATCATTATTATTATTATTATGGATTGGGCTACACGTCGCAGCAAGCCTTATTGGCTTATTTATTATTATGGGATCGAGATGCACGACGCAACAGGTTATATTAGCTTTATATTAGCTCTTGGGCAGGATCCGCCCCTCCGGAGTCTGACATACCAGCAGTGAGCGCAGGTATCGTACAATGCTGAGTGATTGTGTGTGATGAATAGGAGTTTGAGACAAACATATTGAGTACTCTGAGAGTGTAAGTATCACAGCGATGCATTACATTTGACATGCATATTTGACTTGTAGGCATAGAGATGTAACATTCCTCATGCTAGCTGTACTTGGCATATTTTATCAGTTTTGGGCTTAAATTTTTGAACTTGAAAGCATTCCTAAATTTATGTACTGTGCACGAGCTGAATATGGAAGTTCTCTGAGTTATCACTGTCATTATCTTGTTATATCTATGTTGTCATTGTTTGATTCGGACTGTATCTTTCTAATCTCGTCACTGCTTTCAGCCCAAGGTTAGTGTCATGACCCAATTTTCCTATAAGCCATGATGACGCCCAACATCGCCGCTAGGCAAGCCAACGGTAAACTAGCCATGTATCTATTCTTTTAACATTTTAGAAATAGTTGATTTTTTTAATTATTAAATAAGTAAGAGGTAAGAGATTTAATAAAATAAAGTGTAAACAGTTATAAGAAAAAATGTGGTGAAATAAATACTCAAAATCATCAAGTGTCTACTAGCAAAATTCCAAGACCTGGTGTCACAAGTGTATGAGCCACTAGTAGAATATACAAAACACTAAACTACAGTCTCAAATAAAGTAGATAGAAAGTAAATACAAAAGAGAGACTTTGTGTGTTGCAGAACGGACTCGGAATGCAGCTCACCGCTAAGTCTCGAAGTA
Source organism: Nicotiana tomentosiformis (assembly GCF_000390325.3). Taxonomy (NCBI): domain Eukaryota; kingdom Viridiplantae; phylum Streptophyta; class Magnoliopsida; order Solanales; family Solanaceae; genus Nicotiana; species Nicotiana tomentosiformis. The sequence continues at coordinate 36,397,458 of NC_090814.1, forward strand.
TCAGGAGTGCGCGCCAGGATGACAACCAGATGCACCTGCCTCAGATCCTGCACGGTTAGTGCAGAAGTGTAGCGTGAGTACATAAACAACATGTACCCAGTAAGTATCTAGTCTAGCCTCGAAGAAGTAGTGACGAGGGTCGACGTCAACACTTACTATGGACTAATAATAAACTACCAAAATTCTAACTATGCATGGGTTATGTAAATAATAATGAAACTCAACAACAAGCAGTGAATAAATAATTCTTTCACTGATAGTAAATCCCAAGTCAATTTCCGTCATTAAATAATTGTGACCTCTCAAGCCATAAAACAATGTCAAGTATAATTAGGCTTAGAGTATTATTACACACGATTTATGCCGAGGTCGTATGGCCCGATCCAAAATATATATACTGTGTGCACTGCCGAGGGTCGAACGGCACAAACCATAGATGCATATATTAACCTGCCGAGGCAAACGGTCTGCTCCCATGAGAGTAGAGGAATTTAACTCGCTCGCGGAAATACTTGCGACGTGAGTGAACATGGATTTATCAGAGTTATTATAAAATTCTTCAAACTGGAGACTTTAAATCTTAAAATCTTTAATCTTAGCTCTATTTAAGACAATTAATACGCATAATCAACATAACAGTGCAAACAAAGCATGATGTAAATCTAAGACTACTCGAACATCACATGGAATTTAGCTACGCACACACTCTCGTTACCTAGTGCGTACGTAGCTCCCCACACAAGTAATTCACAACAAATACACCTAAGGAGATGAGTTCCCTTTTACAAGGTTAGGTAAGAGACTTACCTCGTTCTCAAGCTCACTTCCGATCCACAAATATGCTTTAAATCCTCAACTCAACTCCAAACGACCCGAAAGTAGTCAAATGTTATATAAATTAATCAATACATGTTCAAAAGTTCACAATTTAACTATTAGAGTAATTACCCAACCTAAATTGGAACATTCCTAAAATTCACCTCCGAGCCCATGTGCCCAGATTCCGAAAATGTTCGAAGATAATTGTTACCCATAACCTCGTGAACTCAAATATATAATTTTTACCCAATTCTACAACCATTTTCGTGGTTAAATCCCATTTTTATCAAAACCTAAGTTTTTCATCTAAACCCATAATTTTCACAATTTTTCATGTTAAAATATACCCATAATCTATGTATTTTACTTACATTGGATAGAAATTACTTACCTCAAAGTTCTAGGAAAACATCCCTCTTCAAAGAGCTCTATATTCAACCAATAATTGAGAGAAATGAAGAAATGAGCCTAAATCTTGACTTAAATGCAACCCTTCTGCCCAGTGGTTTTTCCGCTTCTGTGGTTCATTGGCCACATTTGCGGCTCCGCATCTGCGGAAGGTTTATCGCAGATGCGGTTCTCCCTCAGCTGGCCTAAATCCGCAACTGTGGCAAATGGCTCACTTCTGCGAGCCCGCTCCTGCGTCGTCCGAGCCGCACCTGCAACCATGCCCGCTTCTGCGGACTGCTGACCGTTTCTGCGGTCGTGCATTTGCGTCCTCCATGTCCAGATCTGCGGACTCAGCCCACGCAGCCTAAATGCGCAACTGCGGCCAACGAGCTGCTTCTGCGATGCCGCACCTGCGGCCAACCCTTCGCAGGTGCGAACGCACCGGAAGTCTTGCTGCTTCAGCAGCTTCTCCAAGTCCAAACTTTATCCGCACATCGTTCGATTAACACCCGAGGCCCCCGAGGCCTCGCCTGAATACACCAACAAGTTTGTAAACATAAAACGGACTCACTCGCACCCTCGGAGCGTGGAAAACAATAGTAGAACTAAGAATTGCAATCCAAAACCAATAGAATTAACTTATGAACTTCAAATTCTTTCAACTTACTCCGAGCACGCCGAATCATACTTAAGCTACTCGGAATGACACCAAATTTTGCGTGCAAGTCTTATATCACCATACGGAACTATTTCGGGGCTCGAAATCCTAAACGGACCCCGATAACACCAAAACCTATTGCAAACCAAATTTAAAGAACTTTAAAACCTTTAATAAGCTAACTTTTAACTTTAGGCGCCGAAACGCTCCTAGGTCACCCAAAACTCGCTCCAAACACACGTTCAAGTCAAAAAGCATTATACGAACCTGTTGGGGCTGCCAAATCCCGGTTTCCAGGTCATTTACAAGGAATGTTGATCCAAGTCAAACTTAGCCCTTTAAAGCAAATACTAAGGAAATAAGTGCTCTGATTTCAACCCAAACCCTTCCAAATCCCGAACTAATTATCCCCGCAAGTCATAAAGAAGTATAAGCACATACGGGGAGTCTTATTTAGGGGAACGAGGATCTAGAAAGCAAAATGACTGGTTGGGTCATTACATTCCCTACCTATTAAACAAGCGTTCGTCCTCGAACGGGTCTAGAATCATATCTGGAGTCCCGAATAAGTGTGGATATCTTCTCTGCATGTCCTCCTCGACCTCCCAAGTCACCTCCTCGACTGGTTTGTCACAACCCAAACCTATTGGCCACGACGGGCATCCGATACCTTACATAACTGAGTACCAACATAGCATATCATTCTTATCGTACTTTCATTGGCAAAAGGGCCAAACGGTCCATCATGGGCTAACCAGAATGAACATGGGGGAGTCCTCCATATAGGACGACCCAACCTGATATAAAAACTTACACATGTGACATACGGGCCTATAAGGCCAACATGATCATTTATAAACTCAAAACATAGGCCGACAAGGCCATACAAGTATCCGTATACATGACATCTGTCTACAAGCCTCTAAGAATACATAAGTATCATAAAGGTCGGGACTGAGCCCCGCCATACCAATCAATACATGTCCTAATTATACTGACCAAATAAGCAACTTCGGAGCAAATAGAGCGCACCAACATCTTCCGCTGAGCTGATAGCCTACTTGGAGGACTCTCGACCTGCGGGCATGAAACGCAGCATCCCCGGGCAAAAGGGACATTAGTACAAATAATGTACCGAGTATGTAAGGAATGAAAATTAGTAAACAATAGACATTAGAGAAACATGAAGTAAAAGGCTCAACATGTATATCTGAATATCCCTGTGAATCATTTAATATTATAATGTCATGCATATGCGTATAAATGCCATACCATACATGGATACATGCGTTCATAACATCATCAAGCCTCTGAGGGCATCCCATCATATCATCTCGGCTAGTGTGGGCAAATCATCAACGTATACCAGCTGATCAGGTAGTGGTACATATATAACGCCATAACCTTTTTCCATATTCTATATACATATATATACATGCATATACGCGTATATAACGCCATCTGGTCATTGGTCAAAGTACATATATAAATAAATGAAATGCATATGAAATATGTCAATAAAATCCCTCGGAACATCATAGGACCATTATGCCTTTGATTAATGTCATAAAATAAATTTATCAACTTACGTATTTTCTGAGACCCATGAATAGATGATAGAATAATAAGACACATGGAGAATCAAGAATATAGACACCCCTACTATTTCTATAAATAGAGTCATTTCTGAAAGTTGCATATTTTGCTCATTTTATTTGTATCATTTGGATCATGCCAAAAGAAAGAAGGGATAGCCTTAACATACCTGAACCGATTCTCTTGACAATCCCTTTAACACCGTTGATTACGACAACGTGTAACGGCGGATCAAAGTTGGGAAATATCCGTATGATATTCTTGAGAAAGATTATACCGTACTCCTTTAATATTGCAAAATCCCACGTTAATTTGAATTGTTGAAGGCTTGGGCGTTGCTGATATGATATATTATATGCAGATGCATACTAGAGAAATGATTTAATGTTACTCTTGTGTAAGGAAAGCTTGCTGGACTCTTTCTTAAGAGATGTAGGAAATGATTTTGATTTTTGAGATATTATTCTTAACTTTATGTGGGCCCCTCATTGCAAGCTTAGTGTCACTTTAAGGTGTGACACCTTTTCACTTTCATTAATAGTCATTAGAGAACTTAGGAAGGCTTGCCACGTTGGGGGATTTAAGTCTTATCTTAAGTTTATTAATTAATTACCCACTAACTTAATTAACTTGTTAATTTTCCCATTAACCAATAATCTACATAATTAGGAATTATCTCAAATTACTTAAAATACTACTCACTTTTAACACACTTTGCACACCTTTCTATTATGGTCATGTGTGCCTTGTATGGCACTAGTCCATAAATATGGGGTATTGTAACTTGGACCGTATTTTTTCTCAAAATTTCAAACTTTGACGAAAATTCATTTTTTTTGATTTTCTTACCCTCTCACTTTCACGAATTTACTCATCACTTGTTTGAAATAGCATAATGCTTATAATCTCAAAATAATCTCATTCCCGAACTTACGTGATCAGCTTACGATGAAACTTTAACGTACGAAAATGCGAAATGTAATATCTCATTTCCGAGCCTATATCAATTTATTTATGGCGTGCTTCCTCGTACAAAAATATGGCATTATGGCAGCTGGCCCCTCCACTGAACTTTTACTGCAGAAATCTTCTTGGACCTCAACTGCCGAACCTGCCTGTCAACAATGGCAACTGGCTCCTCCTCATATCTCAAGCTCTCATCTAGCTGAATCGTGCTGAAGTTTAACACATGCGACCTATTGGCATGATACCTCCGGAGCATAGACACGTGGAAAATCGGATGAACTCCCGATAGACTGGGAGGCAAAGCAAGCTTATAAACAACCTCTCCAACTCGTCTCAACACCTCAAATGGACCTATAAACCTTGGGCTCAACTTGCCCTTCTTTCCAAACCTCATGACTCCCTTCATCGGCGAGACCTTCAAGAGAACCTTCTCGCCTACCATAAATGATAAATCGCGCGTCTTCTGATTCGCGAAACTCTTACGTCTGGAATGTGCTGTGCGAAGTCGCTCCTGATTCAACTTTATCTTTTCCAAGGCATCCTTCACTAAATCAGTACCATATAACTTAGCCTCGCCAGGCTCAAACCATCCGATGGGTGAACGACATCGCCGACCAGATAAAGCCTCAAATGGAGCCATCTCGATACTGGACTAATAACTGTTGTTGTAACAAAACTTGGCCAAAGGCAAGAATCGATCCCAATGCCCTCCGAAGTCAATCACACATGCTCTGAGCATATCCTCCAAGTTCTGAACCGTTCGCTCTAACTGCCCGTCGATCTGCGGATAAAAGGTTGTGTTGAGCTCTCCCCGGGTCCCCAACTCACTCTGTACTGCCCTCCATAAATGCGAAGTAAACTGAGGGACTCTATCTGATATAATAGAGACAGGCACACCGTGCAATCGAACAATCTCCTGAATGTAAATCTGGGCCAATCTCTCTGAAGAATACGTGGTCACTACCGGAATGAAATGTGCTGACTTGGTCAACCTACCGATAATGACCCAAACTGTATCAAACTTCCGCAAGGTCCGCGGTAACCCAACTATGAAATCCATAGTAATGCGCTCCTATTTCCACTCAGGTATAACCATCTGCTGGAGTAAGACACTTGGCCTCTGATGCTCGTACTTAACCTGTTGGAAATTACGACACCTTGTTACATACTCAACTATGTCCTTCTTCATCCGCCGCCACCAATAATGCTGCCTCAGGTCACGATACATCTTCGTCGCACCTGGATGAATAGAATATCGAGAATTGTGTGCCTCCTCTAGAATCGTTTCTCTCAATCCATCATCATTAGGGACACATAGACGACCCTGGAGTCGCAAAACACCATCCTCGCTGATAGTAACCTCCTTGGCACCACCCTGTAGTATCGTCTCTCTGAGAACCAACAAGTACGGATCGTCATACTTGCGAGCCTTGATCTGTACGAATAGTGAAGACTGGGCGACGACGCATGCAAGAACTCGACTGAACTATGAAATATCCAATCTCACAAGTCTATTAGCTAAGGACTGAATGTCCAAAGCTAATGGCCCCTCCTCTGCTGAAATAAATGCCAAACTACCCATACTCTCCGCCTTTTTGCTCAAGGCATCCGCGACCACATTCGCCTTGCCCGGATGATAAAGGATAGTGATATCATAATCTTTTAGTAACTCAAGCCATCTGTGCTGCCTCAATTGAGATCCCTCTGCTTGAACAAATGCTGCAAGTTGCGATGGTCGGTGTAAACCTCACAGGACACCCCATAAAGATAATGCCTCCATATCTTGAGAGCATGAACAATCGCGGCCAACTCCAAATCATGAACAAGGTAATTCTTCATGGGGCTTCAGCTGAAGTGAAGCATATGCAATAATTCGCCCCTCCTGCATCAACACAAAACCCAAACCAACGCATGAAGCATCGCAATACACAGTATACATCCCTAAACCGGAAGGCAACACTAACACTGGTGTTGAAGTCAATGTGGTCTTGAGCTTCCGAAAGCTCGCCTTACAATCATCGGACCATCGGAATGGAACACCCTTCTGGGTCAATCTAGACAAAGGTGCTGCAATAGATGAGAAACCTTCCACAAACCAGCGATAATAGCCTACTAACCCCAAGAAGCTCCTGATCTCAGTCACCGTAGTAGGAAGAGGCCAACTCTGAAAAGCCTCGATCTTCTTGAGATCTACCTTAATACCCTCATCTGATACAACATGTCCCAAGAATTCCACAGAAGCTAACCAGAACTCACACTTAGAGAACTTAGCATATAGCTTCTGTTCCTGCAAGGTCTGAAGCACCACTCTCAAATGCTACTCGTGCTCCTTCATGCTACGTGAGTAGATCAAAATGTCATCAATGAAGACAATGTCAAACGAATCCATAAATGTCGGTGGGGCTTTAGTCGAACCAAAAGACATCACTAGAAACTCATAATGGCCATATCTAGTCCGGAAAGCCATCTTCGGAACATCCTAATCCCGAATCCTCAACTGATGGTACCCCGATCATAAGTCGATCTTAGAGAATACCCTATCACCCTGCAACTGATCAAATAAATCATCAATACGCGACAACGGGTACTTGTTCTTAATGGTAACTTTGTTCAACTGGCGGTAATCAATGCACATCCGCATAGTCCTATCTTTCTTCTTCACAAATAACACCGGTGCACCCCAAGGCGATACGCTTGGTCTGACGAACCCCTTTGCTAGAAACTCCTCAAGCTGTTCCTTTTACTCCTTCAACTCTTTTGGATCCATGCAGTACGGTGGAATAGAGAGAGGTTGGGTGCCTGGAGCCAAATCAATACAGAAATCAATATCACGATCTGGTGGCATGCTTGGAAGATCAGAAGGAAACACGTCAGAGAACTCCCGGACCACGGGTGATAAATCAATCGCCGGAGTCTCTGTAGTAGTATCCCAAACATAAGCTAGATTTTCCAAACACTCCTTCTCGACCATGTGTCGAGCCTTCGGAAAAGAGATAAACCGACTAGATGCACTGACAGATGAACCCTTCCACTCCAATCTATGCAACTCTAGCATCGCCAAGGTAACATTCTTGGCATGGCAATCAAGGATGGAGTTATATGGAGACAACCAATCCATCCCCAGGATGACCTCAAAGTCGGTCATATCAAGCAACAGAAGATCCGCTCGGATCACATAACCATAGAAAGTAACAATGCAAAACCAGTAGATCCGATCCACAACAACAGAATCACCCACTAGAGTGGACACATAAATAGGAGTATCCAAAGACTCACGAGTAATACCCAGGAAATGAGCAAACATAGATGAAACATACAAATATGTAGACCCTGGATCAAATAGTACCGAAGCATCCCTACCGTAGACAGAAATAATACTTGTGATCACAGCATCTGAGGCCACTGCATCTGGTCTGGCCAGAAAAGCATAGAATCTAGCTGGAGCGCCACCTGACTGGCCTCCACTTGTCTGACCTCCACCTCTAGGATGACCCCTACCCACCTACCCTCCGCCTCTGGGCGGCCGAACGGCTGGTGCGATAGCTGATGCTGTAATCATAAGATGATGACCCTACTGTACTGCCTTGCCTCGAAGTCTGGGACAAAACCTCTTCATGTGTCCAGGATCCCCGCACTCGTAACAATCCCTCAGAACGGTGGATTGCTAACCCAAACTCTGACCCTGATGGCATGAATACCCACTGGAGGAACCCTGAATAGCTGGTGGGCGGTAGGAACTCTCTGGCATCACGCTGAAATAAGCTCGCACTGGAGCACCCTGAGAAGGCAGCGGTGCTGGATAGGTGGGCCTGCTAGACTAACCCCTCACGAACTAACCCATACCCCCATCCGGGGCACCACTAAACTTTCTAAAATATGGAAACCGCTTATCCCTCGTCGCCTGCTCTCGGCTCCGCTGACGGACACCATCGATCCTCCAAGCTATCTCCATAACTAGCTCATACGAAGTCCCCTTCTCAACCTCTCGGGCCATAGTGGCTTGGATACAAGAGTGCAAACTGGCAATAAACCCCTACACTCTCTCTGCATCGGTAGGAAGTATCATAAGTGCATGATGAGACAACTCAAAAAATCTTGCCTCATAGTCGGTCACCCACATCTGGCCCTGCCGGAGCTGCCTCGAACTGAAATCGCTACTCTTCCCTCTGAGAGGGTGGAATATATCTGTCCAGGAAGAGGTGTGTAAATTGGTCCCAAGTCATGGGAGGAGAAGTTGTTGGTTTGCCGAGAAGATAGGACTGCCACCATCTACGGGCCGTGCCCTCCAAGTGAAAGGTGGTAAAGTCCACCCCGTGGGACTCCAATATCCTCATGTTGTGCAGTCTGTCCCTGCACCGATCAATAAAGTCCTGGGGGTCCTCATGGCGCTCATCTCCAAAGACAGGAGGATGTAACCTGGTCCATCTGTCCAATAGCTTCTGCGGATCGCCGACTGCAGCTGGTCTGGGCTCAGGTATAGCTGCTATAACTGGCTGAGCTTTGTCCACGGGTGGTGTGTCCAGGGTTTGATACACGACAGTTGCATGCCCTGGAGCCTGAGAGGTAGGGGTCTGTGCTCCCCCTCCCGTATGAGATATGAATGCGTCCGCTGGAAATAAACCATCCTGAGTCATAGAATCCATGAACCGCAACATACGGCCCATGACCTCTTGGAATCCTGGCGGGCACATGAAATCCGCTAGGGCTGGCTCCGTTGTAGGCACCTCGCCTTACTCCTCAATAATAATATCCTCTATTGGATCCACTAGTGGAATAGCTGGGGACACTTTAGGACGTCCTCATCCTCTACCACGGGCTGGAGCCCTCCCTCTTTCTCTCCCTCGGCCTCTAGCAACTGGGGGAGAAGCTCCGCCATGATCGGGTACATCTGTCGCGTGCGTTCTCACCATCTGTGAGAGAATAAGAGGAAGATGCTTAGCACAACATCAACTGCACGATAGGAGATGAAGAAAGAGTAGTTTCCTAACACCATATAGCCTCTCGAAGATAAGTACGGACGTCTCCGCACCGATCCGCAAGACTCTATTAGGACTGCTCATAACTTGTGAGACCTACATGAACCTAGTGCTCTGATATCATGTTGTCACGACCCAATTTCCCTATAGGCCGTGATGGCACCCAACGTCGCAGCTAGGCAAGCCAACGGTGAACTAGCCATGTATCTATTCTTTCAACATTTTAGAAATAGTTGATTTTTTTAATTATTAAATAAGTAAGAGGTGAGAGATTTAATAAAATAAAGTGTAAACAATAATAAGAACAAGTGTGGTGAAATAAATACTCAAAATTGTCAAGTGTCTACTAGCAAAATTCCAAGACCTGGTGTTACAAGTGTCTGAGCCACTAGTAGAATATATAAAACACTAAACTACATTCTGAAATAAAGTAGATAGAAAGTAAATACAAAAGAGAGACTCTTGGTGCTGCAGAACGGACTCGGAAGGCAGCTCACCGCTAAGTCTCGAAGTATCAGGAGTGCGCACCGGGATAACTACCAGATGCACCTGCCTCAGATCCTGCACGATTAGTGCAGATGTGTAGTGTGAGTACATAAATAATATGTACCCAGTAAGTATCTAGTCTAACCTCAAAGAAGTAGTGACGAGAGGTCGACTTCGACACTTACTATGGGCTAACAATAAAATACCGAAATTCTAACTAAGGATGGATTATGTAAATAATAATGAAACTCAACAACAAGCAGTGAATAAATAATTCTTTCACTAATAGTAAATCCCAAGTTAATTTCTGTCATTAAATAATTGTGACCTCTCAAGACATAAAATAATATCAAGTATAATTAGGCTCCGAGTATTATTACGCACGATTAATGCCGAGGTTGTACGGCCCAATCCAAAATATATATACTGTATAAACTGCCTAGGGTCGAACGACACGAACCATAGATGCATCTATTAACCTGCTGAGGCTAACGGTCCGCTCCCATGAGAGTAGAGGAATTTATCTCGCTCGCAGAAACACTTGCGATACGAGTGAACATGGATTTATCATAGTTATTATAAAATTCTTCAATTCTTCCCAAACATAAGAAATCTAAACTGGAGACTTTAAATCTTAAAATCCTTAATCTCAGCTCTATTTAAGACAATTAATATGCATAATCAATATAACAGTGCAAACAAAGCATGATGTAAATCTAAGACTACCCGGACATCACATGAAATTTAGCTACACACAAACTCTCGTCACCTAGTGTGTACGTAGCTCCCCACACAAGTAATTCACAACAAATACACTTAAGAGGATGAGTTCCCCCTTACAAGGTTAGGAAAGAGATTTACCTCGTTCTCAAGCTCACTTCCTATCCACAAATATACTTTAAATCCTCAAATCAGTTCCAAACGACCCGAAAGTAGTCAAATAATATATAAATTAATCAATACATATTCAAAAGTTCATAATTTAACTATTAGAGTAATTACCCAACCTAAATTGGAACATTCCTAAAATTCACCTTCGGGCCCACGTGCCCAGATTCCAGAAATTTTTGAAGATAATTGTTACCCATAAACTTACGAACTCAAATATATAATTTTTACCCAATTCCATAACTATTTTCGTGGTTAAATCCCATTTTTATCAAAACCTAGGTTTTTCATCTAAACCCAAATTTTTCATAATTTTTCATATTACAATCTACCCATAATCTCAGTATTTAACTTACATTAGATAGAAATTACTTACCTCAAAGTGATAGGTGAAAATCCCTCTTCAAAGAGCTCTATATTTGACCAACAAGTGAGAGAAATGAAGAAATGAGATCTATCTTCAAAGATGTTTTTCGCCAGCGACCATGCCCGCTTCTGTGAACCGTTGACCGCTTCTGCGGTCGCGCATCTGCGCCCTCCATGTCTGCATCTGCGGAATCAGCCCACGCATCCCAAATGTTCACCTACGGCTAACGAGCCGCTTCTACGGTGCCGCACCTGTGGCTAACGAGCCGCTTCTGCGGTGCCGCACCTGCGGCCAACCTTTCGCAGATGCGAACGCACCAGAAGTCCTATTGCTTCAGCAGCTTCTCCAAGTCCAAATTTGGTCCGCACATCGTCCGATTAACACCCGAGGCCCCCAAGACCCCCGGGCCTCGCCCGAACACACCAACAAGTTTGTAAACATAAAACAGATTCGCTCGCATCCTCAAAATGCGGAAAACAATATTAAAACTAAGAATCGCAATCCAAAACCAATAGAATCAGCTTATGAACTTCAAATTCTTCCAACTTACTCCGAGCGTGCCGAATCATACTTAAACTACTTGGAATGACACCAAATTTTGCGTGCAAGTCTTAAATCACCATACAGAACTATTTTCGGGCTCAAAATCCCAAACGGACCCCGATAATACCAAAATCTACTCCAAACCAAATTTAAATAACTTTAAAACCTTCAATAAGCCAACTTTCAACTTTAGGCGCCGAAATGCTTCCGGGTCACCCAAAACTCGCTGCAAACACACGCCCAAGTAAAACATCATCATATGAACCTGTTGGGACCGCCAAATCCCGATTTTTAGGTCGTTTACTAGAAATATTTACCCCAAGTCAAACTTAGCCCTTTAAAGCCAATACTAAAGAATTAAGTGTTCCGATTTTAATCTAAACCCTTCCAAATCCCGAACTAACCATCCCCGCAAGTCATAAAATAGTAAAAGCACATACGAGGAGTCATATTTAGGTGAACATGGATCTAGAAAGAAAAATGACCGGTCGGGTCGTTACAGTTAGTCCTGTTACTTATTGAGTACATTGGATCAGTTATACTCATACTACACTCTACACATCGTGTTCAGATCTAGGTACATCTGGATACAGTGATTGCTAGATCCGGTGTTAATACCTGCTTGGAAACTTTGATGTAGCTGTTGTGACTCTTGCAGACCTTGACTCTCCTTTCTTTCATTTTATTTCAGTATTGTTCTATTTTCTCAGACGGTTGTACTAGAGTTTTAGACTGTGTTGACATTAGCAACTCATGTACTCAGTGACACCAGAATTTTTGGGATTTGTTGTCATTGAGTTTACGTTGTTTTTATCAGTTATCTATGAGATTTTCCACTGCTGAACTTGTTAAAAATCATGTTTTTAATTCAAATGCGAAGTTATTATGTGATTTTCGGCTTGCCTAGTAATGTGATAGACTCCATCACGACTGGTTCGGATTTGGTTCGTGACAGTCATGTCCTTCGCGAACGCGAAGAAGACCTGACGCCAATGATTAAAACAATCCAAAAATCGGGATTCTTCCCATTTCTTAACAAATTTTCAAGTTTGAGCTCGGCTAGAGGCAATTTTGAAGAGGTTTTTCATCCCAACTTCATAGGTTGGTAAATTTTAACTTGTTTCCTTATATTTTCATAAGCATCTATTGATTTTAACTTTTAATCTATACTTTTTCATGGTCGAAATTAGGGATTTAGGTAAAAATTAAGGATATTGAGAAATTGAGATTTAGACCTCAAATTAACGTCAAATTTTGAAACCAATCGCATAAACGGGCTCGAGGTTGAATGGGTAATTGGATTTTTGTCCGAATCTCGGATTTTGACCAAGAGAGCTCGGGGTTGACTTTTGTTGACTTTTTCCAAAATCATTAAAGATTGAATCGTTTTCACTCGTGGGTAGTTTTTAAAGCTTATTTTGATTTATTTGAACTATATTTGGTTAGATGTGATTGGTTTGGAGGCTAATTCTAGAGGATAAAAATGTAGTTAAGCATTATTTGGTTGCGGAGTGAGGTAAGTGTTATGGTTAACCTTGACTTGAGGGATTAGGACTCATTGTCCTATTTGCTACGTGTTTTATATCTGGGGACAATGTATATGTGAGGTGGCGAGTACCTATGCATTGTTATTGGGTTAAAGCATGCGGGTGAAAATTATTTCTTTATATTATATTATTTCGTTAATTATGTTATCCATGCTTAGGTTAGATTATTACTTCTTTTAATTATTTATTTCGTAATTATTATTTATTTTAAAGATGTTGAATATTTTGGAAGTTGAAGTTTGATATTATGGCACCATATTTGAAGTGAAATTATTCCCCGCCTTGATTTTATTATCCGGATTTATATTGTTGCTTGTTGAGGAAGAGAGAAAAGCACGAAGGGTGTTGTCGTGCCTTATTTGTATTCATTATCATATATTGAGATATTTGAGAGTAAAAGCATGAAAGGTGATGCCATACCGGTGAGTAAAAGCATGAAGGGTGATGTCATGCCATTATATTCATGATGTTACATGGGAGGACGTGAGTAAAAGCACGAAGGGTGATGCCGTGCCATTTTCATATCATTGTTCTATTCGATTTTTCGATTTTGGTGATTTACTTGGTTATATTGTTGCTTAATTCGGAAGATGTTATTTTCGTGATTTCGTAATTGCCGTTTTCATAATATTTTTTCCTTTGGCCTGTCCCCTTCTTGTTAATATCTTGTCGTTCTACTTGTTATTTTGCTGCTTTATATATATATTTGTACATGGTTTTTATGTAGGTGTCTTGTCATTGCCTTGTCACTACCTCGTTGTGGTTAGGCTCGAAACTTACGGAGTACATTGGGTCGGTTGTACTCATACTACACTTCTGCACTTCTTGTGCAGATACTGGTATCGGTCCCAGCGGTGCTTAGAGGTACGTCGGCTTGGATCACTTTCATACGGACACACGAGGTAGATCTATTGGCTTTCACATACCATGAAGTCCCCTTCCATTTCCAACTTTGACTGTTTATCTCTTTTGAACAATTGTATTTATTTCAGATTATGTTCGTAGACTTCTAGTTGCTCATATACTCGTGACTCCGGATTTCTGGGAGTAGTTAGTATCACATGGTTTATATTCGTACTATGTTAGATTTGGCATTTATTTCTCGTTGAATATCATTATTTTGTTTCTAACTGTTAAAATTGATTAATTACTTATTTCACGTCGGCTTGCCTAGCAAGTGGATGTTAGGCGCCATCATGACCCTGAGGTTGGGATTCCGGGTCACATGTTAGTATTAGAGCACTAGGTTGCTTAGGTCTCATGAGTCATGAGCAAGCTTAGTAGAGTCTGGAGGATCGGTACGGAGACATCTATACTTTTCTTCTAGAGGCTATGGAGTTGTAGGAAAAATTTCACTTCTTTCTTTCCCTATCGTACGATTTTATTCTATCATTGATGTTTGAATTATTCCATTCTTGTTCTCTCGCAAATGGTGAGAACACACATATCATCTATAGCCAGATAGGAGTCGGAGCCCCCTGTTGCAGCCACTACTAGGGGTAGAGGCTGAGGTCGAGCTAGGGGTCGAGGCTGAGGCAAAGCTCAGCCTAGATCTCGACCAGCAGCACCCACAGTGGAGCCTCAGATTGATCATGAGGAGGATATCCCATCTCAAACTGCACCAGTCAGACCCGCTCTGGTCCCGGAGGGATTTATAACTACTCTCGTGCTTCTGGATGCTCTAGTTCGTTTAGCGGGTATGATGGAGAGTGTGGCCCAGACCAGCGCATTTCCGGTGGAACCATCTGTCTCACTGGCTGGGGGAGGAGCACAGACCCCCGCTACTCACACTCTGGAGCAGATGGCTCCCATATATCAGACTCCAACAGTCCAGCCAGTTTGAGTAGTACAACCTGTTGTTGCTGCACAGACCAGGGAGAGGTCCGCGATGTCTTCTGAGGGATTGATGAGATTGGATAATTTCACAAAGCTCTTCCCTATTCAATTTAGTAGTGCACCTTCTGAGGACCCACAAGATTACTTGGATTGTTTCCACGAGATGTTGCACAACATGAGTATTGTTGAGACCAATGGGGTTGACTTTGTACTGTTCCAGATGACCAGTTCTACCAAGAGATGGTGGCAGGATTATGTACTGACCAGACCAGCTGGTTCACCTTCAAGACCTGGGATTACTTTTTGTAGCTATTTCTGGAGAAGTTTATTCGTTTCACTCTGAGAGATGAGTATTGAGGCAGTTTGAGCACCTTCAGCGGGGTAGCATGACTGTTACCCAATATGAGACCTGATTTGTGGACCTAGCTCGCCATGTAGTTATCTTACTCCCTAGTGAGAGGGAGAGAGTGAGGAGATTCATTGATGCGCTTACTTTCAGTTTTAGGCTACAGATGGCCAAGGAGATTGGAGATGATATTTCTTTTCAGAGGGTCGTAGAGATTGCTAGACGGATCAAGATGGTTCGTGGTTAGGAGAGGGGGGCGGTATCTAATACGAGACATCATCATTCTGGTAGTTTCAGTGGTGCCTCACCTGGAGGCATGGGTTCATTTGGTAGGGGCTATCCTCCCAAGCCGTTTCAAGTCAGTGCTTCATGCATCCTATGGTGCTTCGGGTAGTCGTGGACCTTATGTGTCTCATCTTGAGCAGCTAGCCTATAGTGCACCATCAACTCCTATCAGTGCACCTCCGATTAAGAGTTATCAAGGTGGTTATCGAGATTGACAGGGCCAGTTCCAAGGTGAGCAATCACTACAGCCAAGGGCTTGTTATACTTGTGGAGATCCGAGGGACGTTGCTAGATTTTGCCCTAGGTCATAGGGCGGCATGCCACAACACGGTTTTCGTGCCATAGTTCTGGCACCGGTTGCTTCACCGCCCGCTCAGCCAGCTAGAGTTGGGGGTCAGGCTGCCAGAGGTGGAGGTCAGGCCATTAGAGATGGAGGTCAGTCCATTAGAGGTGGAGGCCATCCAGCTAGAGGCCATCCGAGAGGCAGAGGTTAGAGTGGTGGGGCCCAGCCCCATTTTTATGCATTTTCAGCTAGACCTTAGGTCGAGTCATCTGACGCCGCCATCATAGGTATTTTTCCAGTTTGGCATAGAGATGTTTTAGTTATATTTGATCCAGGCTCCACTTATTCCTACATGTTATCCTATTTTGCTTCATATCTGGTTATGCCTCGTGATTCTTTGAGTGCTCCTGTATATGTGTCCATGCCTGTGGGAGATTCTATTATTGTCGATTGTGTTTATCGTTTATGCGTGGTTTCTATCAAGAGCCTTAAGACTAGTGTAGATCTCATACTTCTTGATATGGTGGACTTTGATGTTATATTGGGCATGTATTGATTGTCACCTTATCACACTATATTGGACTGTCACGCCAAGACGATAAACTTAGTCATGCCGGGGTTGCCTCGATTAGATTGGAGAGGGACTCCTAGCTATTCTACCAACAGGGTTTTTTCTTATGTGAAGGCTCGACATATGGTCGAGAAGGGATGTTTAGCATATTTGGCCTATATTTGTGATTCTGGTGCGGAGGTTCCTTCAATGGATTCAGTACCAGTTGTGCGCGAGTTTCCTGAGGTATTTCCTGCACATTGTTTGGGGATGCCACCTGACATAGATATTGACTTTTGTATTGACTTGGCTCCGAAAACTAAGCCCATTTCTATTCCACCATACCGTATGGCCCCGCTTGAGTTGAAGGAACTGAAGGAGCAGTTGCAGGATTTGATAGATAAGGGATTTATTAGACCTAGTGTCTCGCCCTAGGGTACACCAATGTTGTTCGTGAAGAAGAAGGATCGTACGATGATGAAGTGTATTGATTATAAGCAGTTGAGCAAAGTCACCATCAAGAACAAGTATCCATTGTCGAGGATTGATGACTTATTTGATCAGCTTCAAGGTGCCAAAGTGTTTTTGAAGATTGATTTGAGAACTAGCTACCATCAGTTGAAGATTAGGGAATCGGATGTCCCTAAGATAGATTTCCAGACTCGGTATGGGCATTTTGAGTTCCTAGTGATGTCATTTGGCTTGACAAATGCCCCAGCAATATTTATGGATTTGATGTATCGGATATTTAAGCCCTATTTGGGTTCTTTTATGATCGTCTTCATTGATGATATTTTGATCTACTCCCGCAATCGAGAGGAGCATGAGCAGTATCTTCAGAGTGTACTTCAGACTCTGAGAGATAGTCAGTTTTATGCCATATTTTAAAAGTGTGAGTTTCGTTTGAATTCGGTTGCATTTTTGGGACATGTAATATCTGCCGAGGGCATTAAAGTGGATCCTAAGAAGATTGAGGCAGTTCAGAATTGACCTCGACCTACTTCAACTACAGAGATTCAGAGCTTCCTAGGTTTGGCGGGTTATTATCGTCGATTCGTGGAGTGGTTTTCATCCATCGTAGCCCCATTGACTAGAGTGTGAGTTGAGCTTTCAGAAGCTCAAGACTGCTTTGACTACAGACCTAGTATTGGTGTTGCCCACAGGTTCAGGATCCTACATTGTGTATTGTGATGCATTACTTATAGGGCTTGGTGTAATATTGATGCAGGATGGCAGTTGGGGTAGTACAGCCTTTTGTTGCTGCATAGACCGGGGAGAGGTCCGCCATGTCTTCTGAGGTATTGATGAGATTGGATAAGTTCGCAAATCTCTTCCCTATTCACTTCAGTCATGCACTTTCTAAGGACCTCCACAGGATTACTTGAACCGTTGCCACGAGGTGTTGCGCAACATGGGCATTGTTCAGACCAATGGGGTTGACTTTGCAATGTTCCAGATGACCGGTTATGCCAAGAGATGGTGGCGGGATTATGTGCTGACCAGACTAGCTGGTTCACCTTCACTTACCTAGGATCCGTTTTCGTAGCTATTTCTGGAGAAGTTTATTCCTTTCACCTTGAGAGAGGAGTATCGCAGGTAGTTTGAGCACCTTCAGTAGGGTAGCATGACCATTACCCAGTATGAGACCCGATTTGTAGACCTAGCTCGCCATGCAGTTATCTTACTCCCTACTGAGAGGGAGAAAGTGAGGAGATATGGGCTTACTTTCAATATTAGGCTATAGATGGCCAAGGAGACCGGAGATGATATTTCTTTTCATAGGGCCGTAGAAATTGCTAGACGGATCAAGATGGTTCGTGGCCAGGAGAGGGGGGCGGTATATGATAAGAGGCCTTGTCATTTTTGTAGTTTTAGTGGTGCCTCGTCTGGAGGCAAGGATTCATTTGGTAGGGGCTATCCTCATAGGCCGTTTGAGCCAGTACTTTAGGCATCCCACGGTGGTTCGGGTAGTCGTGGTCCTTATGTGTCTCATCCTGAGCAGCTAGCCTATAGTGCACCATCAGCTCCTATTAGTGCACCTCCGATCTAGAGTTATCAGGGTGGTTATCCAGGTAGACAGGGCCAGTTCCAGGGTCAGCAGTCACAGCAGCCGAGGGCTTGTTATACTTGTGGAGATCTGAGGCATGTTGCAAGATTTTTCCCTAGGTCATAGGGCGACATGCCACAGCACAGTTCTCGTGCCATAGTTTTGGCGCCGATTGCTTCACCGCTAGCTCAGCCAGCTAAAGGTGGGGGGTCAGACTACCAGAGGTAGAGGTCAGGCCATTAGAGGTGTAGGTCAGGCCATTAGAGGTGGAGGCCAGCCAACTAGAAGCGGTCCGAGAGGCAGAGGTTAGAGTGGTGTGGCCCATCCATGTTTTATGCATTTTCAGTTAGACCTGAGGCCGAGTCATCTCACATCATCATCACATGTATTTTCCAATTTTCCATAGAGATGCTTCAGTTCTATTTGTTCTGAGCTCCACTTATTCCTACGTGTTATCCTATTTTGCTTCATAGCTAGTTATGCCTCGTGATTCTTTGAGTGCTCCTTTATATGTGGCCATGCCTATGGGAGATTCTATTATTGTAGATCGTGTTTATCGCTCATGCGTGGTTTCTATCGGGAGCCTTGAGACTAGTGTAGATCTCATACTTCTTTATATGGTGGACTTTGATGTTATATTGGGCATGTATTGGTTGTCACCTTATCACGCTATATTGGACTGTCACGCCAAGACGGTGACCTTAGCCATGCTGGGGTTGCCTCGATTAGAGTGGAGAGGGACTCCTGGCCATTCTGCCAGCTAGGTTATTTCTTATGTGAAGGCTCGGCGTATGGTTGAGAAGGGATGTCTAGCATATTTGGCGTATATTCATGATTCTAGTGCGGAGGTTCCTTCCACGGATTCAGTAACGATTGTGCGCGAGTTTCCTGAGGTGTTTCCTGCAAATTTGTCGGGGATGCCACGTGACAGAGATATTGACTTTTGTACTGACTTGGCTCCGGGCACTAAGCCCATTTCTATTCCACCATACCGTATGGCCCCGCCTGAGTTGAAGGAACTGAAGGAGCAGTTGCAGGATTTTCTTGATAAGGGATTCATTAGACTTAGTGTCTCTCCCTGGGGTTCACCAGTGTTTTTCGTGAAGAAGAATGATGGTTTGATGAGGATGTGTATTGATTATCAGCAGTTGAACAAAGTCACCATAAAGAACAAGTATCTGTTGCCGAGGATTGATGACTTATTTGATCAGCTTCAGTGTGCCAAAATATTTTCGAAGATTGATTTGAGATTTGTCTACCATCAGTTGAAGATTAGGGCATCAGATTACCGTAAGAATGCTTTTCGGACTCGGTATGGGCATTATGAGTTCCTAGTGATGTCATTTGGCTTGACAAATGCCCCAACAATATTTATGGATTTGATGAATCGGGTATTTAAGCCCTATTTGGATTCTATTGTGATCGTCTTTATTGATGATATTTTGATCTACACTCGCACTCGATAGGAGCATGAACAACATCTTTAGATTGTACTTCAGACTCTGGAAGATAGTCAGTTTTATGCCATGTTTTCAAAGTATGAGTTTTAGTTGAATTCAGTTGCCTTTTTGCGACATGTAGTATCTGCCGAGGGCATTAAAGTGGATCCTACGAAGATTGAGGCAGTTCAGAATTGGCCTAGACTTACTTCAACTACAGAGATTTGGAGCTTCCTGGGTTTGGCGGGTTATTATCGCCGGTTCGTGGAAGGATTTTCATCCGTCGCAGCACCATTGACTAGATTGACCCAGAAGGATGCCCCATTCAGGTGGTCCGATGAGTGTGAGTTGAGCTTTCAGAAGCTCAAAACTGCTTTGACTACAGCCCCATTGTTGGTGTTGCCCACAGGTTCAGGATCCTACATTGTGTATTGTGATGCATCGCTTATTAGGCTTGGTGCAGTATTGATGCAAGATGGCAGGGTGATTGCATACGCATCTCGGCAGTTGAAGGTCCATAAGAGAATTACCATGTTCATGACTTTGAGTTGGCAACCATTGCTCATGCATTGAAGATTTGGAGGCATTGCCTCTATGGCGTGTCGTGGGAGGCATTCACAAATCATCAGAGTCTACAGTATTTGTTTAAGCAGAAGGATCTCAACTTGAGGCAGCGAAGTTGGTTAGAGTTGTTGAAAGACTATGATATTATCATTTTGTATCATCCCAGGAAGGCCAATGCGATGAACGATGCCTTGAGCAGAAAGGCTGTGAGTATGGGTTCGTGATGTTATAATCATGGTTGGGGAGAGGGTTTTGCTCCTGGTTTCGCCCATGAAGGGTGTGATGAAGTTCGGGAAAAAGGACAAGCTGAGCCCTAGGTATATCAGACCCTTTGAGATCCTTGAGATAGTTGGTGAGGTGGCCTACAAGCTTGCATTGCCACCTAGCACATTAGCAGTTCACCTTGTGTTCCATGTTTCCATGCTCCAGAAGTATCACTGTGATCCGTCCCATGTATTAGATTTCAGCTCAGTCCAATTGGACAAGGATTTGACTTACGAGGAGGAGCTGGTGGCCATTCTAGCACAGCATATCCGGAAGTTGAGGTCTAAAAGTTACCCTTCTGTTAGAGTGCAGTGGAGAGGTCAACCGATCGAGGCAGCTATGTGGGAGTCTGAGTCTGATATGCAGAGTAGATACCCACACTTTTTCACCAGTCCAAGTACCTTTCTATGTCCGTTCAAGGACGAACGTTCATTTTAGAAGTGAAGAATGTGATGACCCGATAGATCTTTTTGAGTTTTAGCCTTTATTTTCGCGTTTCGAAACCCGATTAGCTCCGTTTAGTGTTTCTCGATTTTTGTTTTAGCCAATATTACTACTAGGCATGCTGCCTAGTAGTTGTTATATTAATAATAAAAGAAAAAACCACAACGGAAGAGTACAAGTAAGGGGGGCAAAAGCTACAGTATTGTTGCCTCTATGTCTTGGCTATATAGTCATCCATCTGCGCCTCCATTGCCATTTGATTGCAGCCTCATTTTAGGCTGCCGGCATAGTCTCACGAGGGCAAATGATCTCATAGTCTTTTGGATAATTTCCAAAGGCGTAGGACATAAGCAAACATATACTGCACTAGACCTTACCTTACAATTCCTACTGAGGCATTAACAACCTCATCTACTAACAAGAATGTAAAAAATAAGAAGTAGAGCGAACTAAGTATTGTATGATCATAATAGAGTTTATAATACTCTATTATGATATTACATATGATTATGCTAATAAAATGGCAAACTAGAATGATGTAGATATAAGAGTCTTGCCCTTTCTTCTCTAATGTTGTGAAATCTTTAAACCTTTTGTTCATCGTCAATCCTCTTCAAAGTGTTTTCAAACTTAATCATTTCTTCTTGGATCGATTTGACTTGTTGGACCTTGTGGAGGTGGTAGGGGCAGCCACCTTTTGCTTTGCAACCCTCATCGGGAGTTGCCTAATTATAGCCTCGTGTGTCACCTTACCATCCCAACTATGTTGTCTCTCATGTGTCTTGTTCTTGCTTTTGTTGGAACCACTTCTCAAATGTCTAGGAGAAAGATCCCCTTCCCTAGCTACATTGGTAAATGATGCATGAAGTAATTATTCTTCTTCCCATTCTTTGTAGAAATCAAGCCCCATATCAATGCCAAAAGCGTCAGTATGATCCAATCGAGGAACTAAAACTCCTTGCTCATACCTCGGATTATCAAGCGCTGTCAATTTGTCTATATCATGAGAAACAAGAGCATGGAGGATATTGGTAGGTGTCAAATTGTATTTAGGAACTTCCGGTAGCACTAAAGTTGTGCATAGATGACGAACCTGCTGTGGTTAGTGGACGTTGCTGCCCAGATTTTGCGATCCCTTTGGTAGCTTCTATTGTTAAAGTAACACCCTCCAAACCTGTTGCATTAGTGTTCGCTTGTTGCTGCCCAGAAGGAACAAAAAAAGCAGCGTTTGGACTCAAACCTTTCGTCTTTGGCAAGCTAGAAGAGATTGAAACCTGCTCATCTCCTTTGTGAACCACGACTGCCTCCTCTTTTAATTTAGTATTTGCTTGGTAATGATCATTCCCTGAATGTGTTGGCGATTCAGCAACTTGTGTATTATCATCATGAGTGCTATCAATAGCATCTTCCTCATATTCTTCTACCTGATCAGCCCAAGTCTTACTAGCACTTGTCACACCTTGTTGATCCTTTGAATCAATCACCTCATATGTGGATGCTTGAGAAATCGAACATATGACTTTGTCTACTTGTTGATTATTACCCGTAGATAATAGCAGCTGTCCGGAGTCATCTGCCTACTCACCAAGTGACTCCATCGATTGAGAAGGTACCTCTTGAATTGAAGTATTCAAAGTAACCAATGGAGCCTTGATCTTTGGAGTAGTATGCCTCAACATAGCTGCCTGGGACTCTTTTATCATTTGAGCTAACTCTGGATCGGATATTTGCAGTGTTGCTGTGGATTCAATAGCTGCAATTGCCTTGATATCCCTAACTAGAACAATGTCTTTTGATGCAATTAATGGAGTACCAGAGTTTTTCACATTTTGCTGGTTTTTTGCACTGCCTGGAGAACTCTGCTGCAATTTGTTTTTTGAACTTGCACTTATCTGCTTATGTTGAGAAGTCCTCACACTATCTCCCTGCTCATTGTTTAATGGTTCAAACGTGTTTGAGTACCTGATTTTCTTCAGATCATTACCTCGTACAGCAGCAGAATTTGCTGTAACAATTTGACTTCTATCCATGACAAATTCATTCACCAACGCAGCAGTCACCTGCCCCTTCACTTCTCTTGATCGTTCAGTAGTAATCTTGAAGTTTTGCTGCTCTTTCATATTACCTAGAAAACTGGTTTGTTCAGTTTTGGATACTATATCACCACCTACCAGTTCCAACAAATTACCAGCCTCATTCTCACCATGTTCCTGTTCATTGACCAAGGCATTAAAATAATTAGAACACCTAATGTTTGCTGCTGCAACTTCCTGCTTTTTCTGATTTGTAGAAGCCCTTTTGCTAGGTGATACAACTGACCAAACCCTAGCCACATTCTTTTGTCCACCATTCCCAGTAGCTTCACGAGCAGCACGATCCGTTAGTGCATTCAAAGCTCCAGTGTGTTTCATGATCCAAGGAGCATCCTTCTCCATTGCAGTTGCAATTAGTGGATGTTTAGCATCACTACTCACTGCCTTAATACTTGTAAAAGCTGCATACTCTAACTCTATTACATCTACATGATCAACAAAAGTTCCAGCAGCTGAAGGAATCCTAGCTTGAACACGATCAAAACCAGGGCCCTTAGCAGCCTGGTTTTCCCCCTCCAAAACCTGAGAAACAATATGCACAGCTGCAGGTTTTGAACCTGCTGGTTTTTCTTCATCAATCATAACATTTGTTCTATTATGTACATTCACTACACCTCAATCATTAGAAGTTTGAACCCCTGGTTTAGCTCGATCACCACCCACCTTCAATGTAGTATTAGGTTATAAAGTTGAACTCGCCAAAGCAGTAGTAGCAGGAACATCATACGTTAGATTACCAGCAGTTCCGACTCTCAAACGAGCTGCTTGAACACTAGCAGTAGACTGATCATCAACCAAATTTTGAGGCTGCTTTACATCGTTGATCACTGCCTTAACACCTGTAGCTACTGGACCATTCACACAAGTTGCATTTACAGCAGGAGTAGCCTCCAAACTTGCGTTGGAAGACTGTGAAACACCAACACCATCCATAGGTTGCACAAGCTTGTTAGAACGATCATCAACTGCCTTTAAAGCACCATCAGTAGCTGCATACATCCTTGCAAACACTGTGGAAGCAGATATATCCTTCAATCTCAGATCATCACCAACCTCTCTTTTTTTCTCAAAAATTTGCCCAGCCTCATTTGGAATTGCAGCAGTAGTAGTAGCCAGAGCTTCAAACTATTAATCAATGCTCTTTGTATCAGCTTCAACACGCAATTGTCCAGCTCCTATTTTTCCATTAGTAGTACGATTACCAGTAGCATCCTGATTATCAACAAACTTTGGAACACCAGCTTCAGCACCTTTACGACCAAATGCAAAACCTGTAGTAGTTGTAGTCTGCTCATCACCAGCAGTCCCTATCAACGTAGGACTAGAATTGGTATTATCTTTTGCTGCATCGGCCACCAAGGAATGTGATGCCCTAATTGGTGCACCATCAACCATAAGCCCTGTAAACTTAACAAGTTTTAAGTTTTGTTATTTCTTTGCATTCAAATAGTCCCTTGCATCACCTTGTAATTGTTTAATAACTGGACCATCTTCCTCGACCAAACCATAAACTCCTTGAGTTGTTGCCACTATTTTTTCTTTTAGCACATGACATTCTCTTTCTTCATGGCCTTGGTGTTTAAAATGACAGCAATATGATGGCAAATTATCATATATAATTTGCTGGAAATCCTCCACGATCTTACTAGTTATGGAATCAACATGTCGAAGTCGCACATTTTCTGGAAGTTCATCCAGCAAATCCACGATCACTTTCACTCTTGTTATGCTTGGACGAGACCTTACCTGAGTTGCACGAGACCTTACCTGAGTTGCCTTATCAATTGCAATAGGTTTTCCCACTGCAGCTACAATAGACAGTAACGCTTGGCGTGCAAACAGTTCAGGTGACAATTTTGGCAGAGAAATCCAAACAGCTGCTTTCGAAGTTTCCTCATTTGGATTGAATCCGACACTCCAGGGGAAAACTCTGTATTGATGCTCTCTTCCATTGTATTGAAAGTAATTTACAGCTCTTTCCAAACAACACACATAATTTTCATATTGATCACAACGAATTAAGAGTTGTCATTGGGCCAATAAACCTAACAAACAATTACCTTTTATGCCAATGATTTTTGGCAGAATATTCCTTAGAACCTGTAAATTTAGTGCCAATTTAATGGTCACTGCTTGGTGTAGTCCTTCCTCCTTTGCAAATTCTTCACGTTCATCCATTGAAAACTGAATCGTAGGAATTCCATGAACAAGTTCAATGGGTTTCAAATTCGTTTTTGAAAGCGGGGCGGCAGATTGCTTGTAATTCAAGGTTGTTGCATATGAGATGATATTGTTAGAGTTTGGAATAGCTTCATTAGTGCTTGGAATTGGAAGATCTGACCCAGAATCAACCTGGGAAATGTCAGAGAAAGCAAGGCGATTTTTGCTACAGTAATCGCGTCGCTAATTTTAAGATCTGTAACAACTGGGTTGGTATTTTGGAATGAAACTTGTTGGGGTGTGTTCGCCTTATCAAGGCGCATCTTTTGGGTCAAGTCCGATGGTCTTCCACCGCCGGACGGCGGAGCAGCGGCCATAAGACCACCACTGCGTTATTGTAGCAGCGGGTCGCATCTAGAGAGCAATTTCAGTATTTTTGGGGTTTTGTTCTAAATAGCCGTGTTTTTCGATTTTGCGCGCAGTCCGTTATTTCTCTGAAAGATCTTTATGTTGAAAAATTAAAGAAAGAATGAATTTTTACCTTAGAAATGATTTGAGTTGACTACGGTCAATATTTTGTGTAAATGGATCCGGTCGGTATTTTGATGATCCCATTGATTCTGTATCGTAATTTTGGACTTGAACTTATGCCCGAAATTGAATTATAAAGTCCCTAACTTATTTTGGCTTGGTTTGTTGAAAACTATTAAATTGAAGGTTTAAAGATTTTTGAATTTTAACTGTAGGTTGACTTTATAGCTACCGGGTACGGATTTTCGTTTCGAAACTTGGTATATGTTCATTTTACTATTTAAGACTTATCTGCAAAATTTGGTGCAAAATGGAGTTAATTTGATATGATTCGGAGGCTCGGTTGTGAATTTGAAAGTTCTTGAGTATCTTTGAAAATTTCATATATTTTGATGTCCGGTTCGTAGTTCTAGGCGTTATTTTGGTGTTTTGATCACTCGAGCGAGTTCGTATGATGTTATTACACTTGTGTGAATATTTAGTTTGGAGCCCGAGGGGCTCGGGTGAGTTTTAGATATGCTACAGGTCATTTTGGACATAGAATTTCATGTTTCAGTCATTCTGCTAGTGTCTGATGCATTGTACTTCGCCATCGCAAAGGGGAACTTGAGGCTGGAGTGGTTTTCTTCTACGCGAACGCGGAGAAGCGGTCGCGAATGCCAAGCATCAGAGGGATTACCCTTCGCGAAAGCGGCCGTTCACTCGCGAACGCGATGGATTAAGTGAGGATGAGAGTAAAAGCACTGAGGGTGATGTCGTTCCATTTTATTCATATTATTATTATTACATGGTGAGGATGAGAGTAAAAGCACGAAGGGTGATACTGTGTCATTTAATCTATATTATCATTATTACATGATAAGGAAGAGAGTAAAAGCACCAAGGGTGATGTCGTGCCATTACATTCATATTATTATTACATGGTGAGGACGGGAGTAAAAGTACGAAGGTTGATGTAGTGCCATTATACTCATATTATTGCATGGTGAGGACGAGAGTAAAAGCACGAAGGGTGATGCCATGCCATTTTTATATCATTCCATGTTGTGATTCTTATTTCAAAGATTGTTGAATATTTTCAGAAGTTGAAATTTGATATCATTGAACCATATTTGAAGTTAAATCATTCTCTGCCTTGTTTATTATTCGAATTCATATTATTATTATTACAAGGTGAGGATGAGGCTAAAAGCACGAAGGGTGATACCGTGTCATTTCATCTATATTATTATTATTACATGATGAGGACGAGAGTAAAAGCACGAAGGTTGATGTCGTGCCATTATACTAATATTATTGTATGGTAAGGACGAGAGTAAAAGCACGAAGGGTGATGCCGTGCCATTTTTATAGCATTGATTGCCGTTATCACTCTCTATTATTATTGCTGCTTTATATACACTTGTACATATTTATTTATGTTGGTGTCTTTTCATAGCCTCGTCACTATCTCGTCGAGGTTAGGCTCGACACTTACAGAGTATATTGGATCGGTTGTACTCATACTACACTTCTTGTGTAGATATTGGTATTGGTCTTAGCGGCGCTCAGTAGCTTTATGGTCGGATTTAGTCGCAGTTGGAGACTTGAGATATAGTTACACGGTGTCCGCAACCCTAAAGTCCCTTTCCCTTCTATCTTTACTATTTTATTGAGTTTCATAACAGTTGTACTTTGTTCAGACCTTATTTTTAGCACTCTAGATACTCATGTATTCGTGACTCCAGGTTCTAGGGTATGTTTAGATTTTGTTGTTCGGTGTTATATTACTTCACTTTAGACTGTTATAGTTATCATTGTTAGTATTTTTATTTTCAACTGTTAAAATCGATTAATTATCTGTGTCATGTCGACTTGCCTAGCAAGTGGATGTTAGGCGTCATCATGACCGCGAGGTTGGGATTTCGGGTCGTGACAGAGACTTGAGGTAGATCTGCTGGCGTTCGCAGACCTTGATGTCCCTTTCCATTTCCTACTTTTACTGTTTATCACTTTCGAACAGTTGTATTTATTTCAGACTATGTTTGTAGACTTCTAGTTGCCCGTGTACTCGTGACTCCGAATTTCTAGGAGTAGTTAGTATCACATGGTTTATATTCGTACTATGTTAGATTTGGTATTTATTTCTCGTTGAATATTATTATTTTGTTTTTAACTATTAAAAATGATTAATTATTTATTTCACGTCGGCTTGCCTCGCAAGTGAATTTTAGGAGTCATCACAACCTCGAGGTTGGGATTCCGGATCGTGACAATTATATCAAGATTAATGCTTTAATATTTAAATTATATTTTTCACTGAGGCTGTTTATTTTCTTATAGTATTTCTAATACTCCTATATATGAAAAATAAATTAAAGAGTGTTAAAGTGATTCACTAACATCCTTTCAAGCTAAGAAAGTAGAAGAAAGCTTTGGAATCTAATTTTTATAGTCAATTTGTATCACAAATTATTTCTAATAATTTATCCATTCTCATCTATAGAAATATCCTTTGAAAAGATATTATATTAATAACTTCTCTTTTCAAATTATCATTCTTATCATATTTTCTCTTTATACTAAAAATATAAAAATAAATATTTCTAATTAAATAATATACTAACTACACACAATTTAAAATAATTTTCAAATGAAATTCAAAAAATAAACACACTCAATTATAAAATTAACTAAATTTTATGTTATTACATTACCCATTAATATTGTCTAAAAATTACCATGTGAACTTTTAATAATTTATCATTTAACTAAATATCATTATTCATTACATAACTTCCCATCATCACTTTATTTCTATCTTCTCTTCGGAGATTTCAGATAATGTTAGTCTCTTCCCTAGAGAAAACTAATAGAAAAAACAAAGACGTACCATCAATATAAAAACCAAATGAATGATCCTGTAGTGAAAAAAGTAAAATAAATATTATTATTTATTCATCATTAAGTTAGTTGAGTTGATTTGGTTTAAGATTAAAGTATGAAATAGAATATTTAAAAATAATTATAGATCAAGATAAGATCATCTTTCAAAAATTAACAAGTAACATAGGTTTATTTTCCAATTCAAAATTTTGTTAACTTTATCTTCCAATATTTTAAATTTATATAAATTAATCTCTAAATAGTTTTGGAGCTTTGTCCTAAAAAAGTGATACTTGCCTTTTTGTTTTTAAATTTATATAAATTAATCTCTAAATAGTTTTGGAGCTTTGTCCTAAAAAAGTGATACTTGCCTTTTTGTGGTTATGCTTCTTGGCTTAATGTGGTGCCTTTTCAAAATCTTTTGAAGCTTTGTCCTAAAAAAGTGACACTTGCCTTTTTGTGGTTATGCCACTCGGCTTAATATGGTAGATTTGTGTAATGATTTGACCGGTCATTTTGTGTAATTATACTTTGTTACCCTTTTTTTATGCTTCACACGTGTGTGTTTATGACTTTATAACTTGCGGGGTTGATTAGTTTCTTTCTAGGAAGCTTTCGGGTTGATATGGCCCTTTAGATTCTCGACTTAGAAGCCTAAATTAGAAATGTTGACCAAACTTTGACTTTTGTGAAAACGACTCCGGAACGGTATTTTGATGGCTCTGATAGATTCGTATCGTGATTTCAGACTTGGGCGTATGCCCGAAATTGATTTCGGAAGTCCGTATATTATTTTATGTTGTTTTGCCGAAATTTGGCAATCAAAATTTGACAGGTTTGACCGTAGGTTGACTTTTAGATATCAAGTTCGGAATTTGATTTTGGGACTTGGAATAGGTCTGCTATGGTATTTAGAACTTGTCTGCAAAATTTGATATCGTTTGAAGTTGGTTTGATAGGATTCGGACGTTTAGTTATAATTCTAGAGATTCTTGAACTTTACTTTGAAATTCTTGCATTTTAGTATTTGATTCATAGTTTTAAATGTTATTTTTATGTTTTGATCATGCGAGAGAGTTCGAATTATGTTTTTAGACTTATGTGGATGTTTGGTTTGGATCCCTAAGGGCTCGGATGAGTTTCAGACATGTTTCAGAATGGTTTGAGTTGAAATTGATCTACTGGTATTATTGGTGCCCAGTTATCGCAATTGCGAGCACAAACCTCGCAATAGCGAAGGTGACAGTGGGGGCACAGATATCGCAATTGCGACTTTCCCTTCACATTTGCGAAGTCAGTAGGATTTTGGCTAGGTTCGCATTCGAGAACACTTGTTCGCTTTTGTGAGGTCCCCAACTTCGCAAATGCAAAGCCTTTTGTCGCAAATGCGATGATGATTTAGGCCGTCAGGGTTCGCAAATGCGAGCCCTGGTCCACAATTGCAAGGGTTCGCAAATGCGAACCTTGTGTCGCAAATGCGACAACTGCAATTGGTACAAAGGGCGGGGAGACGGGTTTTCAACACATTCTCTTATTTTTAGAACCCTAGACTCGGTAGGAGGCAATTTGAAGAGGGGAATTTTATCTACAAAATTTGGGTAAGTAATTCTAATCTATTTCTAATCACATTCCATCAATATATCTTAGATTTTAACATCAAAATCATGTGAATCAAAGTAAAAATTTGTGAAACTTTGTCAAGTTTTTAAAAAATAAGAATTTGAGATTTGATAGTCGATTTGGACTTGGATTTTGAAACTAATCACATATATGAACTCGTTGTGTCATGGGTAGTTGGAATCTACCATTGGACCCGGGTTTTGACCGGGCGAGATCCGGGTTGACTTTTGTTGATCTTTTGAGAAAAGTGTAAAGATCTTTGCTTTATCTATTGTAAGTGATTTCCCTTGCATTGTTTGATGATATTAAGTCGATTTTTGTTAGATTTGAGCCTTGTGGAGGCGAATTTTAGGGGAAAGCTATTTCCGAGAGTGAATTGGCCTAATTGAGATAAGTATCTTGCCTAACTTTGTGTGGGGGAACTACCCCTTAGGATTTGGGATTGATTGTGTCTTTTGTGCTATGTGAAAGCCGTGTACGCAAGGTGACGAGTGGGTACACGGGTTGTACGTGGTATTTGACCAGTTTTGGCTACTTAGACTCTTTCCATACTTTAATTGAAATGTCATATCATGTTCTAAATTCTCATAGTCAATCTATTCTTACTTGGGTTATTCTATCCTTACATGTCTTAAATGACTAGTTTAATACTTGTTCTACATTCTACTTGATAAATTGCTCTCATGCTATAGTTGAACTTGTTGTTTCTCTTATTGTTACATATTATGCCTTTCATTATTGATTATCATTATTTGAAGTTATTGTTGCAAGTTATCTCTTTCATTGCTATTATTCTTATCTAAAGCCATGTTATATCTTCCATTGTGAGTTATTTTTATTTAGTTCGTGATTACACATTATTTTTCTCATTGTCGAGTTATTGGTGTTGAAGTTGTGGAAGCCGTATCACTTCGAGGCGAAGTCGATAATTGTTGAGATATCTTTCTTGTTAATAATTTTGCATTCATTGTTATTGTTGATATTCTTTACATGTTGTGGTGGAGCCATGGGCTATTGTTGTGGAAATATTGATATTGTTAATTGTTGGCAAGTTGTGATATATGGGCACTTGTGGTGCGAGTTATTATTGTGATGTGATATTGACGTGCATGCAGCTGTATAAGGCTAGGAGTTAATGTGCATGTAGCGGCATAAGGTGAGACTTATGTGCATGTTTCTTGTAAGGAAATTACGTGAAGCCACGCTGCATCATAAAGTGGGCTAAAGTGCGTGTAGCTATTTTGGAAAAATATATTTTCAAAACTATTTAAATGTAAGGTTTACGCGGCGGTATAAGTAAAGATTGTGATTGAGATTGCAAATTGTGAATACGAGGCGGTACCTCGATTGTGATTCTTATTGTACACGAGGCGGTACCTCGTTGTGATTCTTGTTGTTTATCTCATGTTGTAAAGAGTTTTGGTGGGCACACTTCTTGTTGTTTTGTTCTTCCTCGTTCTATCATTTATTGTCCTTATATGATCATTGTGGTTCTCTTGAAATTGATTTCTTTATGTTATTTTCATGCTTAAAATTCCGGTATTAGTTCATGTTATTCACTTGTTTCGTATCAGTTATTTCTCCGCCTTCCATTATTTATCCTTATTACATTTTCATACTATATATTTATATCCTAGTAGGTATCTTGATGTGACCTCGTCACTACTCTACTAGTGTTAGGCTTGATACTTACTGGGTACCATTATGTACTCATACTACGCTTATGCACATCTTTTTGTGGAGATCCAGGTACGTCTGCCTGTGTCGTACGCTAGAGTTGATTTGAGCTGGAGACTTCAAGGTATACCTGCTCTACGTCCGCAGGCCTCGGAGTCATCTTCCCTTATTTTTACTTCATGATGTATTTTCATTTAGACAGTGATGTAGTAGACACTCTAGTATTACTCTGTAGAACTTATGACTCAGTTCCACCGCTTTTGGGGAGTGTATTGCTAAGATTCTATTTTAGGAGTTTATATCAGTTTATGAGACTTGTTTTAGTATTTTGTTGATTATTCCTGTCAAGTTATATTTAAATGTTAGGATTACCTAGTCGGTATATATATATATATATAAAACTATTTTTAGTTATATTTGGAAAAACACTTATCTTCCAATAGAGTATAAAATAAGGTGATAGAAAATGATAATATTGTTATTACTCGTTTCCTGTACATATTCTTTTTGTAGGAATTCGAGTTTTAAACAGAGTTATTGATCGGTTGATAAAACAATGTAAGGAAATTATGTTCCCATTATTTACTTAAGAAACATAATTATTGGTCATTAAAGAATACGAAGAGGAATCACCAGCTCCCAGCTGCTCCGTCTCAACACTACGCGACCGCGATTCTCCATTCGCGAACACAGTGCTCAAATTTCCATAACTAGCGAATGCGGTCAGTATCTCGCGAAGAGAACGGATAAAAAGAGAAGCTGAAGAAATAATTTTAAATTTGCAAAATATAAACTATCTTAATCTAAAGTAATACTTCCTACAAATACCAATGGTTTGTCCGGATGTCAAAAGATCTTGTAAAATTGGTTGAACGGACTAATCTAACTGAAATCTATTCTATCAACTAATAAAGTAATTCATGTGCTTAGCACGGGCCCAACAACAAAGCTTTTACGTGTAATATTCGTTCATAAAAGGAAAATATCATGACCCCAATTTTCCTTCGTATGATGTCGTGATGGCACCTAATCTCTACGACTAGGTAAGCCTAACAGATGATAATAACTTGGCAGAAATAATTATCAAAATACTAAAACAAAACTGAATAACTGATATAACCTTCCGAAAAGCAGAATCTCAACAAACACTTTTCCAAAACCGGTGGAACTGAGTCATAAGCTCTATAGAATAAAACTAGAATATCTAATACATGACTGTCTGAAAGAAAAGAAGTACAACAGTAGTAAAAAGCAAAGGAAGGTGACTCTGAGGCCTGTGGACGCCGAGCAGGCACACCTTGAAGTCTCTGTAAAGCAGTTACAAATGATCTCTAACGACCGGCACGAGCAAACGTACCTGGATCTGCACAAAAATATGCATAAGCGTAGTATGAGTACACCACAATGGTACCCAGTAAGTATCAAGCCTACCTCGGTAGAGTAGTGATGAGGCCAGGTCAAGACACCCACTAGGATATAAATAAACAGTATGAAAATGTAATGAGGATAATTAATGGAAAGCGAAGAAATAACTGATACGAAATAAGATAATAACATGAACTAATACCGGATGTTTAACATGGGAATACATAAAAGAAGCAATTGAAGAGAACCAAAATGATCATATACGGACAACAACTGCTAGAACAAAGAAGAACAAAACCACAAGAATGTTTCCGTCAAAAGCTCTTTGCAACATGAGATAAACAACAAAATAACACAATGAGGTAGCACCTCGTGTACAATAAGAATCACCACCGAGGTACCGCCTCGTATAAATTAAGAATCACAACCGAAGTACCGCCTCGTATTCACAATACACAATCTCAATCACAATCTTTCCTTATGCCGCCGTGTGAGCCTTACATTTGAAATATGTTTGAAAAATAGTTCTCTCGAAATAGCTACACGCACTTTAGCCCACCTTACGATGCTACGTGGCTTCACGTAGTTCCCCTACAAGAAACACACACATAAGTCCCACCTTATACCGCCGCATGCACGTCAATATCAAATTACAATAACAACTCGTACCACAAAATGCCCATATATCACAATTTGCCAACAATCCACAATATCAATAATTCTACAACAATAGCCCACGGCTCCATCACAATGGGTACAAAAATATCAACAACAATAATGAATGTAAAATACACAAAAAGGAAGATGTTTCAACAATAACAATTTTGCCTCAACGTGATAACGACCTTCACTACTTCAACACAAATAACTCAACAATGAGAGACAATGTATAACCACGATGTTAAATAAGAACAACTCACAATGAAAAAGATAACGTGTAGCAATGATTTCAAATAATGAAAATCAACAATGAAAGAGATAACATGAATAATAACTTTAAATAATGGTAATTAACAATGAAAGAGGTAACATGAACAATAACCTCAATTAATGATAATCAACAATGAAAGAGATAACATGTATAGTGACTTCCAATTATGATAATCAACAATGAAGAGATAGCATGTAACAATAAAAGAGGCAACAAGTTCAACTAAAGCATGAGAGCAATTTATATAGAACAAGTGTTAACGAGATCATTTAAGGCATGTAAGGATAGACTAACACAAGTAAGAATAGATTGACTATGAGAATTTAGAACATGATATGGCATTTCAATTAAAGCATGAAAATAGTTTAAGTATGCTAAACTGGTCAACTATCACGTATAACCCGTGTACCCCACTCGTCACCTTGTACACGAATTTCACTTAGCATAATTGAATCTGTCACGACCCGGAATTCCCACCCTCGGGATCGTGATGGAGCCTAACATTCTACTCGCTAGACAAGCCAATGTTAGCTATATCTATTAATCATTTTTAACAATTTTCAAATTAAATTATAATAATAAAATTGAATAGTCTGAAATAAGGTAATAAACTAATAAGTGACGAAATCCAAATACAAATCTCGGAACTGGTGTCACAAATACATGAGCGTCTAGAGTACTACAGATAATGGTCTGAAATAAACATAACTGTCTGAATCAAAATAAACAGCTAAATGATGTAGAAGAGGACTTCAGGGTTGCGGACACCGTACAACTATACCTCAAGTCTCCATTGAAAGCTAGATCCGAGAAAACTTCACTCAGCGCAGCTGGGACCAACTCCGGTATCTGCACAAGAAGTGGAGAGTATAGTATGAGTACAACCGACACCATGTACTTTGTAAGTATCGAGCCTAATCTTGACGAAGTAGTGACAAGGCTAAGGCGGGTCACTTACAATAACCTGTAAGCAATAATAATAATAATAACAGAAAAGACAAGAATGGAAATGAAACAGTTGATTCATAACGACGAACTCAAAATTCAACTACCAGAGCGCCTAGGATAACAAGTCATATAAACTCATCTCAAATACCAAGGTCATTCCAACAGTCATAAACAAATATAACTTTATACAATCCATTGCGGCGCACAACCCGATCCCACCATATCATCATCTGTCAATATCATAATCCGTCCTTATTCCGACATTTCAATCCATTACCTTTCAATTTTTCGTTGCAACGTGCAACCCGTTCCCCAAACAATTTCAATCAACAATAGAAAATCAACAACCAAAATTTACAAGAAGTTCTACATCAAGAGAGTAAATATACTAGACAATGAAGGATCACATAATACTCAAGGAATCTCAAATAACTCGAATGTCTCAACTCTCTACCAACTCATCGATAACTACCAATTAACAATTCATACACGTGAATCTACATTATAGAAGGCAACAAATTTTACAATACTATAAGACAAACAAGACATAGGACAATTCACATATGCAAGAAAAGCAAATAGAGACAAATAGCAAATAAGCATGGAATTATAGAAGGGATGGACAATTTAATACATAGATAACTAAATGACAAGTAACAATTATGGCATGGAAGTCAAATAAGCATATAACAATTAAGGCATGTAACCAGATATACTAAGAAGTAACGAAAATATGGACAATACAATGACACATATACACTCGTCACCTCACATATACGCCGTTTCACATGCAATTCACATAACATGTGGTTCAAGGGTTACTAATTCCCTCAAATCAAGGTTAGACCCAATACCTACCTCACCCTGCAACTCAAGCAATCAATCAACCACATCTTTGCCTTTTGAACAAGTCTCCAAACCAACAAAATCTAGCAAATTATTGACCAAATATTCAAAATAAACGTTAGAAACTACCCACAAATGAAAGATGTTTAATTTATATCATTTTGAAAAAAAGTCAATAAAAGTAACCCCTGGCCCGCTTGGTCAAAATCGAGATTCGGACTAAAACCCGATTACCCATTCACCCCCGATTCCAGTTATGTGATTTGTTTCTCAAATGCGAAGGTCCACATTTCGCAAATGCGAACAAATTCTCGCAAATACGAGGTTCACCTAGCCTAGCCCATGCTCCCAAATACGAACCATTATTCACAAAAGCGAGGCTCGCAATTGCGAGATCTGAAATAGAGCACCAGAACTGGTATTGCACCAGCAGTCCTAGCATTAGCCAAACTCATCTGAAACACGTTCGAAACTCACCCAAGCCCCTCGGGCTCCAAACCAAATATGCACATAAGTATAAAAATATCATACGAACTTGCTCGGGCAATCAAATCACCAGAATAATATCTAAATCTATGAATCAATCCTCAAAACGAATGAACTTTCAAAATGAAACTGAAGAACACTAGAATCACATTTAAGCGTCCAAATCATGCCAAATCAATTCCGAATCGAACCAAATTTTGCTGACAAAATTCAAATAGCAATACAGAACTATTCCAAGTTTTAACATCAAAATCTGAACCCGTTAACTAAGAAGTCAACTTACGGTCAAACTTAGAAATTTTCAACTTTCAAAAATGCTAGTTTTCGGCAAAATGAGTCAAAACAAGTTAGGGACTTTCGAATTCAATTCTAGGCATACGCCCAAGTTTCATATCATGATATGGACCCACCGAGATCTTCAAAATACTGATCTGGGTCCGTTTATACAAAATATTGACCGTAGTCAACTTAATAACTTATCCAAGGTTTGTAGATGAAAATTCCCTCTCCAAATCGCCTCATACCGAGTTTAGGG
Source organism: Nicotiana tomentosiformis (assembly GCF_000390325.3). Lineage (NCBI taxonomy): Eukaryota > Viridiplantae > Streptophyta > Magnoliopsida > Solanales > Solanaceae > Nicotiana > Nicotiana tomentosiformis. Next base: position 36,434,809 of record NC_090814.1, read on the forward strand.
TTCAAAAATGAGAGAATGTGTTCAAAAATCCCGTCTCGCAGCCCTTTAACCAGCTGCAGATATCGTATTTGCGACACAGGGCTTGTATTTTCGAACCCTCGCAATTGCGGATCAGGGTTCGCATTTGCGAACCCTGACAGCCTCATGCAACCTCACAATTGCGAGAAAAGGCTTCGCAATTGCGATCTGGCCTTCATCGCAAAAGCGAACGTTTGTTCGAAATTGCGAAAAATGCTAAAATCATGCTGCCTTCGCAATTGTGAAGGGAAGTCGCAATTGCGACAACTGACCCCCTACTGTCACCTTCGCAATTGCGACATCAGAGCACCAGCACACCAGCAGTTCATTTTAAGTTCAAAACCATTCTGGTACATGTCTGGGACTCATCCGAGCCTTCTGGGCTCCAAACCAAACCTCCACACAAGTCTAAAAATATCATATGAACTTGCTCATGCAATCAAAACACAAAAATAACATCTAAAAATATGGATTGAACACTAAAACGCATGAATGCCTAAGAAATTTTCAAGAACTTATAAAATTACAACTGAACGTCCGAATCGTATCAAATCAATACCAAATGACACCAAATTTTGCTGACAAGTTCTAAATACCATAATAGACTTATTCCAAGTCCCAAAATCAAATTCTGAGCTTGATAGCTAAAGGTCAACTTATGGTCAAACTTTTCAACTTAAAATTGCCAAGTTCCGGCAAATCAACACAAATCAACCTACGGACTTTCAAAATCAATTTTGGGCATACGCCCAAGTCCGAAATCACGATACAAAGCTATCGGAGCCATAAAAACACAGTTCTGGGGTCGTTTTTACAAAAGTCAAAGTTTGATTAACATTTTCTAATTTAAACTTCTAAGTCAAGAATCAAGGGTCCAAATCAACCCGAAAGCTTCCCGGAACGAAACTAACCCCGCAAGTAATAAAATCATAAACACACATGTGTGAAGCATCAAAAAGGGAAAATAAGGTGCAATTACACAAAATGACCAATCGGGTCGTTACAGAAAAGGATGAGATGGACGAAACTTGTAGGAGCCTCTTAGATGTGAAGTATAAATCCAAGAGTAGTGAAGCAACCGGCATTATTAGGAATTGGCAAGTAACTAAACGCCGTCATGGTTGATGTACCCATTGTTGAAGATTTTGTTATTTAAGATGAAATAGTCTTAAAATGAGGGTGAATGGGAAATGGAGGAAAAATAAAATTTTTGAGTAAAATTTTAAGTTCCCCCCTCTTGACAATGAGACATTGTCCCATATTGGAAGAGAAAAAGATTTTTGGTGGGTATATATATAATTGCTCTTCTTGTAGCTCTTAAAGAGTTAAGAAGAAAGCAAGCCTCGCGCCGTCGTCTCGCTCGGCTCGGCTTCGCCTACGGCTACGGCTTCGGATTCGGATTCGGATTTGGATTTGGTCAAATGATCGATTGATTGATTAATTTTTTGGACCAAATTTATTTGTTAATAGTAAATATTAACGTAAGATTATCCGCATTTGTAACGGATATGTTCCAATCCGTGTACTGACCACTAGCTGTGACAACAAGCCGCCTAATGCTCTTCCCACCATGGTCAAGTGCTTGCTCCACAAACAAGCTAATGCATGCTCCACCATGGAGGGTGGACGGTCGTTCTTCTTTCAACACTGGCTGCTATATATATGTGCAGCAGCTGTTGAACAAAATACACACACAATACACAAGACATAAAACTAAAAATGCTCAATAGATTTGGCTATACATTGCACTCCTTCCTCTCAGTATTTCCATACGATTTTTTGAGTTTCTACTCCTTCGTTCTGCATTGTTTTAACTTCAAACAAAGCAACTGTAAGTGTGATTTGCTACCGAACTTTGTGTTCGCTGAAACACTGGGGTTTGAAGTACCACTATACCAGTGTGTTATTCGTTCTATCCTGGGAGGAAATAATCCATAACCTTGGGTACTAGGAGGGGATTAAATTCCTTAAGGAAACATTATAAATTCAGTTGGCTCGAATTTATTACTGTTTCATTACGATAACTTATATTTTCCAGAATTATTATTTACAAATACAGCAATATTGGCGGGACTAACAATCTTAAGGAATTTAATATTTATTTCTGTATTTGTGTTATTCTTATTATTCTGCAAACTAAAACCTTTGTGGTTTTGTGTACTCCCATTTTGGAGAGTAAAGCCTTCGTGGCGTTTTGTTGGAAACGTGTATTAAACGTTTGTTTGTGTCATTTTTTTTTCCAGAAAAAATGACGACTGAAAGCGAAAACCAAGTTGTTCCAATGGTGACTGCTAACGCATCGACAAGCCGAACACCGGCATTGGCACCGGCAGAAAAACCCGGAAAATTTTCCGGGATTGATTTCAAACGCTGGCAGCAGAAGATGTTCTTCTACTTAACTACGTTATGTCTACAGAAGTTCATCAAGGAAGATGTTCCTGATCTGCCGGATAAAACTCCAGATAATGAACGCTTTCTCGTGATTGAAGCGTGGAAGCATTCTGATTTTTTATGCAAGAATTATATTCTTAGCGGACTGGATGATAATCTGTATAATGTATACAGTAGCATGGAGACATCCAAAGAATTGTGGAATGCGCTTGAAAAGAAATATAAGACTGAAGATGCCGGGATGAAGAAATTCGTTGCCGCAAAATTTCTGGACTACAAAATGATAGATAGCAAGTCTGTTATTACTCAAGTCCAGGAATTGCAAGTGATTATTCATGATCTACTTGCTGAAGGTCTTGTAATCAACGAAGCATTCCAAGTAGCAGCAATGATTGAGAAGTTGCCTCCGTTGTGGAAGGACTTCAAAAATTATTTGAAACACAAACGAAAGGAAATGTCCCTTGAAGATCTCATTGTTCGGTTGAGAATCGAAGAGGACAATAAAGCTGCTGAAAGGAGAGGCCGTGGAAATTCAACAATAATGGGAGCAAATATTGTTGAAGATAACAAAAAGAGGAAGAAGGCTTCTGGTCCGAAATACAACCCAAGCAAGAAGCGGTTCAGTGGAAACTGCTACAACTGTGGGAAAAACGGACACAAATCTACGGAGTGTCGTGCTCCGAAGAAAGACAAGAAAAGGGGTCAAGCAAACATGGTAGTAAATCATGATGATGTTGATAACTTGTGTGCCATGCTTTCTGAATGTAACTTGGTGGGAAATCCTAAACTGTGGTGGTTTGATTCTGGAGCCACTCGCCATGTTTGTGCAGTTAGAGAAGCTTTTGCTACTTATGCTCCTGCTGGACCCGGAGAGACAGTTTATATGGGAAATGCTTCAACAGTAAAAGTTGAAGGATATGGGAAGATATTTCTGAAAATGACTTCTGGCAAGGTCATGACTTTGAACAATGTCCTTCATGTTCTCGAAATAAGAAAGAATTTAGTCTCTACTGGACTTCTTGTTAAGCACGGTTTTAAGTGCGTTTTTGTGTCCGACAAGGTTGTCATAAGTAAGAATGAAATATTTGTAGGAAAAGGTTACCTCACCGAGGGCCTTTTCAATCTGAATGTAATGGTTGTGGAAAACAATAATAATATTTCAGCTTCTTCTTACTTACTTGAGTCAAATGATTTATGGCATGTACGTTTGGGTCATGTCAATTATAAAACCTTGCGGAAAATGATTAACTTGGAAGTACTGCCTAAGTTTGAATGCGAAAAATCAAAATGTCAAACATGTGTGGAATCTAAGTATGTTAAACATCAGTTGAAAGGAATTCAAATCCTTTAGACTTAATTCACACAGATATTTGTGACATGAAGTCAATACCATCTCGCGATGGAAAGAAGTATTTCATAACTTTTATTGACGATGGTACTCGATATTGCTATGTTTACTTACTGAATAGTAAAGATGAAGCAATAGACGCATTCAGGCAATACAAAAATGAAGTTGAAACGCAACTTAACAAGAAAGTAAAAATGATAAGAAGTGATAGGGGTGGTGAATATGAATCTCCTTTTGAAGAAATATGTTTAGAATATGGAATTATTCATCAAACAATAGCCCCTTACATGCCCCAATCTAATGGGATTGCGGAAAGAAAGAATCGCACATTAAAGGAGATGATGAACGCGTTGTTGATAAGTTCTGGTTTGCCACAGAACTTGTGGGGGAAGCCATTCTTACGGCTAATCGAATATTAAATCGAGTGCCCCATAGCAAAACACAATCCATTCCATATGAAAAATGGAAAGGAAGGAAGCCCAACTTGAATTATTTTAAAGTGTGGGGGTGTTTGGCAAAAGTGCAAGTTCCTAAACCCAAAAGGGTAAAGATAGGACCGAAAACCGTTGATTGTGTTTTCATAGGATATGCGACAAATAGTAAAGCATATCGATTTCTGGTTCATAAATCAGAAAATCCCGACATTCATAATAATACGGTTATAGAATCAGATAATGCTGAGTTCTTTGAAAATATATATCCGTATAAAAAGGAATGTGAGTCGTTTGGTGAAGGATCTAAACGACCTCGGGAAGAAACAAAAGAAAGTATATGTAATCAGGAGGATCCAAGACGTAGTAAACGTCAAAGAACGTCTACTTCATTTGGACCAGATTTTGTGACTTTCTTATTGGAAAATGAGCCTCAAACATTTAAAGAAGCTATGACTTCTTCCGAATCATTGTTTTGGAAAGAGGCAGTCAATAGTGAAATAGAATCCATATTGAACAACCATACATGGGAGTTGGTTGATCTTCCTCCTGAAAATAAACCTTTGGGTTCTAAATGGATTTTTAAGAGAAAAATCAAAGATGATGGCACTATTGATAAATTCAAGGCAAGACTCGTAGTCAAAGGGTATAGACAACGAGAAGGTCTAGACTACTTTGATACATACTCTCCAGTTACAAGAATTACGTTCATACGGATGTTAGTAGCATTAGCTGCAGTGTATGGTCTTGAAATTCATCAAATGGATGTTAAGACGGCCTTCTTAAATGGAGAGTTGGAGGAAGAAATTTACATGGAACAACCTGAAGGGTTTGTGGTTCCAGGTAAAGAAAAGAAGGTATGTAGACTTGTTAAGTCTCTTTACGGACTAAAACAAGCACCCAAACAATGGCATGCGAAATTTGACCAAACAATGTTGTCAAATAGTTTTAAGATAAATGAATGTGATAAATGTGTGTACATTAAAAATGTTCCAAATCACATAGTCATTGTTTGCCTATATGTGGATGATATGCTGATAATGAGTAATGACATTGCCAACATAAATGCTACTAAGCGTATACTCAATAGCAAGTTTGATATGAAAGACTTGGGAGTTGCTGATTTAATTCTGGGAATTAAGATCCATAAGACTCCTCAAGGTCTGGCATTGTCACAATCTCATTATATTAAGACAGTACTTGAAAAATTCAAGCACTTGGGCTTTAAAGTTGCAAAGACTCCAATTGACGTGAATCTTGCATTAGCAAAGAATAAAGGCCAAAGCATATCACAATTGGATTATGCTCGTGTGTTGGGATGCTTAATGTATATCATGAATTGTACACGACCAGATATAGCTTGTGCTATAAGTAAACTGAGTCGATATACGAGCAATCCAGGCCAATCTCATTGGATGGCAATGAAACGAGTTTTGGGATATTTAGAACATACCCAGAACTTTGAATTGCACTACAGTAATTTCCCTGCGGTGATTGAGGGATACTGTGATGCAAATTGGATCACCGGTTCAACTGATTCTAAGTCCACGAGTGGATATGTATTCACTATTGGTGGAGGAGCGGTATCTTGGAAGTCGTCCAAACAAACATGTATTGCCCGCTCTACAATGGAGGCTGAATTCATAGCCTTAGATAAAGCCGGTGAAGAAGCTGAATGGCTCCAGAATTTCTTAGAAGACATTCCATTTTGGCCCAAACCATTGGCACCAATATGCATACATTGTGATAGTCAAGCGGCAATTGGAAGGGCTGGGAGCGTTATGTATAACGGTAAATCTCGTCATATACGACGAAGACATAAAACCGTTAGGCAATTACTCTCTAGAGGAATTATCACGATTGACTATGTAAAGTCAAGTGATAATGTGTCGGATCCACTTACAAAAGGCCTAACTAGAGAGGTAGTTGAGAAATCATCAAGGGGAATGGGGCTATGGCCGAGAACAAGTCATTGTGGCGGTAACTCTACCTAGAAGACTGGAGATCCCAAGATCTAGGTTCAAGGAGATCAAACAAAGTCATTAATGACAGTTCAACATTGTCAAATAAAATTTTAGTCCGTTCTCGTGATGAGACAATGTTCAGTACCAAGGATAAAGCATTAAGGCCTTTTAATAATTTTTAAATTTGATACAAGATAGATCAAATAGTGTATCTACAGGATGACACGTTTAGGAATCACCTATGTAAGTGTGAAGTGTTAGCCGCTTCAAGGAGAACTTTGTAAGGCCAGTTCTCTACGCACTTATGAAATCAGGCGGTGTTCATGGCTGAAACGAACACAACAATGAGAACCAAAGACGGTTAAGGGTTGATTGTGTGACTTATGGTTGTCTAGGTATGCACCAAAGATCGACGGTTCAAAGATATCAAATCTACCGATTGACCGAGTATATCCGACATAAGTTTACTACGGAAAGTTTAAAGGGAAACCTACTTATCCAGATGCGATTAATCCTTGCTTGCAAATCACACAATTTTTCCATGCATACTTCCGTGATATAGCCATTCCCCATTCATGTGGGGGATTGTTGAAGGTTTTGTTATTTAAGATGAAATAGTCTTAAAATGAGGGTGAATGGGAAATGGAGGGAAAATAAAATTTTTGAGTAAAATTTTAAGTTTTTCCCCTCCCCCCCTTGACAATGAGACATTGTCCCATATTGGAAGAGGAAAAGATTTTTGGTGGGTATATATATAATTGCTCTTCTTGTAGCTCTTAAAGAGTTAAGAAGAAAGCAAGCCTCGCGTCGTCGTCGTCGCTCGCTCGCTCGGCTCGGCTACGGCTACGGCTACGGCTACGGCTTCGGCTTCGGCTTCGGCTTCGGATTCGGATTTGGATTATTGTTAATAGTAAATATTAACGTAAGATTATCCGCATTTGTAACGGATATGTTCCAATCCGTGTACTGACCACCAGCTGCGACAACAAGCCGCCTAATGCTCTTCCCACCATGGCCAAATGCTTGCTCCACAAACAAGCTAATGCATGCTCCACCATGGAGGGTGGACGGTCGTTCTTCTTTCAACACTGGCTGCTATATATATGTGCAGCAACTGTTGAAGAAAGACACACACAATACACAAGACACAAAACTGAAAACGCTCAACAGATTTGGCTATACATTGCACTCCTTCCTCTCAGCATTTCCATACGATTTTCTGAGTTTCTACTCCTTCGTTCTGTATTGTTTTAACTTCAAACAAAGCAACTGTAAGTGTGATTTGCTACCGAACTTTGTGTTCGCTGAAACACTGGGGTTTGAAGTACCACTACACCAGTGTGTTATTCGTTCTATCTTGGGAGGAAATAATCCATAACCTTGGGTACTAGGAGGAGATTAAATTCCTTAAGGAAACACTGTGAATTCAGTGGGCTCGAATTTATTACTGTTTCATTATGATAACTTATATTTTCCAGAATTATTATTTACAAATACAACAATATTGGCGGGACTAACACCCATAGCAAAATAATTCCTATTCTTGTCGACGCAAGTCATTGTTAAAATAACTTCTAGCGAAACACAGATCAGAAATGTTCTCCACTAGGAACAATGAAAAAGTATTACAATGATTTAAAGTATAACATCAGTCTCCAACTTAATCAAAAAAGAAAAGTATCGTTGTTGTCTCCGTGGAGCTCCTGAAAGCAATCATCTTCCAACCAATCCATTACAATTATAGTTCGCAATGAACTTCCATAGGTTAAAAGGATAACAGGAAAAACTCTTTTGTAAATTGAGGAACTCTTCAATGTTCAATGGTAGTATGGCACAATGCCACTGCAGGGATTCTATCGCCAAATGCAAAGATATAGAAGTGTACTGGAACTGTTGAAACAAACACAATGGAAAAGAGTTCATATAACTTCATATAGATCAAGTAGAATGCAACGAACATGAAATATCTTCAAGCAAAAGCATCTAAACATATTTTAGGGATCTTAAACTAAGTATTTGCGATCTCGTTAACAAAGTGACGGAGACTCCTTGTCTATCTTCCTGAATGGAAAGAATGTTCTGAGCCAAAAACCTCCAGTGAAGACTGCATTTTAACAACACAGATTTTCTTATTTTCGAAAGAACGCAGAGAAAATTAAATATTAAAATTTTCAACTATTTGATCCAAAATTAATTGAGAAACACAAGTTGAAAGTTGAATTTTCACCATGGCTCTTGCAATTTATGTTGTATAACTTATCAAGAGGACTAGCTTGCGCCAATTTTCTAGATGCCAATAACTTATGAATTTTTTTATAATTTCATCTAAATGATAAAAATTACTGCAATTCCATGCAATTTATATATCTTGTAAGTCAATTCATCCTTAATTTGGAATATAAAGCTTAAATCTCCTCACCCCAATAAAAAAGAGCCATTAGCAGCAAATTTAAAATTTAAATGTTAAATTCATGTCTGATCTTTTGCTAACTACACCTGCTTTATTCATTTACTCACAAAAATTTAAATAAAGACCCGTCTGTACCATGTCATTATTTTGATAACATAAAAACTTGTACATGTGCATTTGATAACAGGCAGACATGTGTCAAATCTTCACTTATTTATCAAATAACGCCTTCAATTATTTTTAAGATATCTGTCATCTTGTTTGATGTTGCCAGTGGTTAAAGCAAGTAGACCATTGAAATAAGCTTGACTCGTAGGATTTGCAGCGCAGTTAAAATGCAAAATTTTAAACCAACTCAACTCTTGAACTACAAGTAATATGAACCGTACCTTGAATGATTTCGACAACAGATGGACAAATCTGCACATCCTCTTGCAAAAAGAAATTATACATCATAGAAGCTTTACAAAACAAAGAGGGTTAAGCAAATCTAAATGGCCCATTGCATTATATCTATACAGATAATGGTGTTGCAGAGAGATAAAGAAATAAATTACCTGCTGTAGCGCATCAAGTTGGTATTATAGAGCCGGATTGGATCGGAATTGGGGGAACATCAAAACCTGTTAGATGAATTCTTTCTCTTAGTACATAGAACTAAATCAATATTGACAAAATTCCTACAAAAGACTGCGTAAATAAGGTTAAGATCTACATCTATATGGTTGAGAATGTTGATAAGAAATATTCTAGACACATGCATAGACTCCTTGAAATGGTAGCTGGTCTAATTTTTACTGAATGTTATCCAAAAAGGTATGGAAAACCTATCTCATCCATATAGTTTGAAAAGAAATAAGTATAAGAAACTATAAACTTTGCGACTGATATTACTCACTCTAATCCATCAGCAACCCTCACGCCTCATCTGGCTTTATACCATGAGTTAACTTTTTCTGGTGCAGAAATTGATTAAGTAAAATACACCTAAAGTAGAGGTCAAGTGAACTTTAACGCTACAAAAAACCACAGATAAAAAATAGATATAGTATAACGATCTGATCGGTCGTTTTGTGTAATTGCGCCCCGTTTCTCCTTTTATTGCTTCACACATGTGTGTTTATGCTTTTATGACTTGCGGGGTTGATTAGTTTCGTTCCGAAAAGCTTTCGGGTTGATTTGGACCCTTGATTCTTGACTTAGAAGTTTAAATTTGAAAAATGTTGATCAAATTTTGACTTTTGTGAAAACGACCTCGGAATTGTGTTTTTATGACTCCGATAGATTCATATCGTGATTTCGGACTTGGGCGTATGCCCGGAGTTGATTTTGGAAGTCCGTAGGTTGATTTGTGTTGATTTGCCGAAATTTGGCAATTTAAAGTTGAAGAGTTTTACCGTAGGTTGACTTTTAGCTATCAAGCTCGAAATTTGATTTTGGGACTTGGAATAGGTCCGTTATGGCATTTAGAACTTGTATGCAAAATTTGGTGTCGTTTGGAGTTGATTTGATAGGTTTCGGATGCTTAGTCGTAATTCTAGAAGTTCTTGAAAATCTCTTTGAAATTCATGCGTTTTAGGGCTCAATAAGTAGTTTTCGATGTTATTTTTGTGTTTTGATCGCGCGAGCGAGTTCGTATGATATTTTTAGACTTGTGTGAAGGTTTGGTTTGGAGCCCCGAGGGCTCGGATGAGTTTCGAACACATTCCGGAAGTGTTTTGGACTGAAAAATGACAGCTGGTGTCTGGTGCCCTCTGATGTCGCAATTGCGAACACCAGGGTCGCATTTGCGACCATAGCAGGAATCACAAGTATCGCAAATGCGATGCCTTGGTCGCATTTGCGCAGAACTTCTGGGCTGGGCTAGGTTCGCTTTTGCGACAAAAATGTCGCTTTTGTGAGGGCAACAGGGGTCGCAAATGCGATCCCATCTTTGCATTTGCGAGGTTTTCTTCACAATTGCGAGGGTTCGTAATTGCGAACCCATATCACAATTGCGATATCTATAACTGAACATAAGGACTAAAAGTCGGGATTTATCTCTCATTTTTGAACCCTAGACTCGGTCGGAGGCGATTTGGAGAGGGGATTTTCACCTACAAACTTTGGGTAAGTGATTCTAATCTATTTCTAATCATATTCCATCACATATCTTAGATTTTAACATCAAAATCATGTGAATCAAAGTAGAAATTTGTGAAACTTCGTCAAGTATTTGAAAAATAAGAAATTGAGTTTTGAGAGTCGATTTGGACTCGGATTTTGAAACTAATCACTTATATGAACTCGTGGGGTCATGAGTAGACGGAATCTGCCGTTGGACCCGGGTTTTGACCGGGGGGCTCCGGCTTGACTTTTATTGACTTTTTGGGAAAAGTGTAAAGATCTTAACTTCATTTACTGCAATTGAATTTCCTAGAAGTGTTTGATTATATTGAGTCGATTTTGGTTAGATTTGAGCGGTGTGGAGGTAGATTTAAAGGGAAAAGCTATTTCTGAGTGTTAAATTGACCTACTTGAGGTAAGTGTCTTGTCTAACTTCGTGTGGGGGAATTATCCCTCAGGATTTGTATTGTTGATTCAATTGTGCTAAGTGAAATCCGTGTACGCAAAGTGACGAGTGGATACACGGGTCGTACATAGTATTTGGCCGATTTAGGCTACTTAGGCTACTTCCATGCTTTAATTGAAATGCCATATCATGTTCTAAATTCTCATTATCAATTTATCCTTAATTGTGTTAGACTATCCTTACATGCCTTACTTGACTTGTTTAGTACTTGTTTTACATCCTACTTGCTAAATTGCTCCCATACTTTAGTTGAACTTGTTGCCTCCTTTATTTGTTACATGCTATCTTTTCATTGTTAATTATCATTGTTTGAAGTTATTGTTCGTATTATCTCTTTCCTCATTGGTTTTCATTACTTGAAGTAATTGTTCATGTTATTTCATTACTTTGTTGATTTCCATTATTTTAGACTCATTGTTGAATATTATATCTTTTATTGTGAATTAGTCTTATCTAATTGTAACGATCCGACCAGTCGTTTTGAGTATTACAACCCCGCTTTTCCCATTTACTACTCTAATTGTACTTTACAGTTTTTGTATGAATTGCCGGGGTAATTAGTTCGGGTTCGATGAGATTTTGGAATGAATTGGAATAATTAGTTTCAAGATTTAAAGCTTAAGTTAAAATAGTGACCGGATGTCGGCTTATGTGTAAACGACCCCAGAATAGAGTTTTGATATTTCCAATAGCTCCGTATGGTAATTTTGGATTTAGGAGCGTATCCGAAAAAATTATTTGGAGTTCCGTAGTGGAATTAGGCTTGAAATGCCGAAAGTTGAATTTTTGGAAAGTTTGACCGGGGGGTTGACTTTTTGATATCGGGGTCGGAATCCAATTTTGGAAATTGGGATAGGTCCGTAATGTGAAATTTGACTTGTGTGCAAAATTTGAGGTCAATTGGACGTGATTGAATGTGTTTCGGCACAAGTTATAGAATTTGAAGTTTCAAAGTTTAATGATTTCGAATTGAGGTGTGATTCGTCGTTTTGATGTTGTTATATGTGTTTTGAGGCCTCGAGTAGGTCCGTGTTATGTTATGGGACTTGTTGGTATGTTCGGACGGGGTCCCGAGGGTTTCAGGTGAGTTTCGGATGGTTAACGGATCAAATTTGGACTTAAGGAAATGCTGGGGTGCTGCATACTGGTGTGATCGCACCTGCGAAGCTTTTGATCGCTGGTGCGAAGTCGCATGTGCGCGAAATCAATCGCAGAAGTGGCCAAGTGTGAGACTGTGCAGTGCTCGCAGGTGCGAGGAATTTGCCGCATCTGTGAGGCCGCAAATGAGGTGTTGGCGCAGATGCGGACTAGGGCTGGCGTGAGGCGAACGCAGGTGCGAAGGGGAATGCGCATCTGCGAGCCCGCAGATGCGAGAAAGGGCCGCAGATGCAAGGCTTTGGAAGGCTGGCTATTTCCGCAGGTGCGCATTTTTCCGCAAAAGTGGATGCGCAGGTGCGACCCAGGCACCGCAGGTGCAGAAATGCCTGGGCAGTGTTTAAAAACGAGGGTTCCGAGATTTTTCTCATTTTGGAGCTCGATTTGGGCGCTTTTGGAGAGGATTTTTTCCACACAACTTGGGATAAGTGTTCTTGACTCCATTGTGATTATATTTCATGAATTAATCTTCATTTTTGGTGTAAGATTATCGAATATTCAAGAGAAATAGAAGGAAATTTCTATAATGTCACAAAATGAATTTTTCGAGTTTGAATACCGATTCAGAGTCGCAATTGAGTGAAATTAGTATGGTCGAACTTCTAATTGGATGGGTTATCATATTTTGTGAGTTTCGTCAGATTTCGAGATGTGGGCCCCACAGATAATATTTGGGGCGTAATTTCGGATTTTGTGAAAATATTAGTATTTTGATATGAAATTAATTCATATAAATTTTGTGGGCTGAATCAAATTAATTGTGACTAGATTCAAGCCGTTCGGGAGTTGATACACGCATAATGGGATTTCTAGAGATTTGTTTAGCTTGCTCGACATTAGATTCGGCTTGTTCGAGGTAAGTAACTCTTCTAATCTTGGAGCTGAGGGTATGAACCCTAAATATATGTATTATGTGAATTGTTGCGAGGTGACGCACATGCTAGGTGACGGGCCACTGTAGAAATTGTGACATAATTATTTCTGTGAAATTTTTTAGTTAAATGATCTTGGCATTTTTCATGCGATTTTATGTGTTAAAACAATTGAGCTGAAAAGCATAATAAAAATCATGTTGAGGCTATGTGCCAATATTATTGGGACTCACAGAGGTCATATTGCTGTGAATTATTTGTTTAAATTGAAAGTTCATACTCAGTCATATTCATTTCATTGCATATTATATCTCAGTCTCTATATTTATTTATTGATACATCATATCATCATTTTTGGGCTATTCTCATGACATTGTGAGCCCATGAGAGAGAGACTGGAGAGATTGATGACTGAGGGAGGCCGAGGGCCTGATTTGTGAGGATATTATGGGATCGGGCTGTGCGCCGCAGTAAATGTTGGATCGCGGGCCATGATATTGGATCGGGCTGCACGCCGCAGCAGTACTTGGATCGGGCTGCGCGCCGCAGTAATATATGAATCGGGCTGCACGCCGCAACAGCATTGGGTCGGGCTGCACACCGCAGCAATATAGCGCTTGGGCTGTAGGAGCCCCTCTGAATTCTGTACACACCACCAGTGAGCGCATGTACCTACTGAGTACGAGTGCCGAGTGCCGAGTGATGAGTGACTGGGAGGCATGAGTCATTGTGAGGTCTGCCCGAGGGGCTGTTCATGATTTTCCACTGAGTTGCATCGCATTGGCATGCACACATGACATGCAGGCATAGAGATGTATTTTCCTCATGCTATACAACATCACATCATTCATGATTTCTCACACATTTTGACAGATGGGCATAGTGATGCATTTGTTTTTACGCGGGTTATCTGGAGGGAAAATGAAACATCTCATTTATTATTGAAAGGACTTTTGGGAAAAATTATTGTTTTCAAACTTATTCATATTTTCGGCAACTTCGGTAAACGATTTGGGTTTTCACTGATGTACTTGAAAGGAAGAACTATTTTTGAAATCATGATTTAGCTGAGCATTTTATCTCTGAGTTACTTCTGGTATTATTTGCTTTATGTTGTTATGGACTGTTGTGGACTAGCAGTTTTGGACCCGACCTTGGTAGAAGCTCGTCACTAATTTCAACCTAAGGCTAGGTTTGTTACTTACTCAGTACATAGGGTCGGTTATACTGATACTACACTTCTACACATTGCGTGCAGATGTTGGCTGCTGTTGTTGCTGTGCTTGATGGTTGCCGGATATGAAGATGTACCTACGTTCCTGTTGTGGCTGCCTCTTGTTCATGGTAGCATTAGATTTATAAAAGCTCTGTTTATGTACTATTCAAACAGACTATGTATTTATTTCATTTCCACTTTGTAAACTCTATTCTTAGAAGCTCATGATTTGTACTACCAGTTCTTGGGAAAATGTATTGGTTTTAGATATTTTCTTTTTATTAATTTCATTGGAATTGGATAGTTGGTAATTGGCTTACCTAACGGGTTGGGTTAGGTGCCATTATGACAAGTGGGATTTTGGGTCGTGACAGATTGGTATCAGAGCTCTAGGTTCATAGGTTCTACAAGTCATGAGCAAGTGTCTAGTAGAGTCTTACGGATCAGTATGATGACATCCATACTTATCTTCGAGAGGCTACAGGGCATTTAGGATAATTTTTCCATCTTTCTTTCTTTATCGTGCAGAATTGATTCAGCTTGAAATATAACTCTTTGGATTCCTTTCACGTATTTGTATGCGCACATGAGCGCTCGATATCAGTTGTGCATCGCCGGCTTGTGATTCTATGAACGAGGTTCGAGATATATGTTATGTGTTTTGGTGATGGGCCAGTCGGGAGGACTTGAGGCCAGGTTTAGACCGCAGCTTAAGCTCGGTGGCTTTAGTTGTAACATGTACAATTAGACTCATATGTCCGGTAATGACCCTGTAGTGGAAATTGTGGCTCGATGAGCGGTGGAATAGCTTTGTGATGAGTATGATGTAACTATGGGATGTGTTAAGACGGTTTGAATGTGGTGAGAAGTGTTTCCTTGAAACGTAAAGGAAGGCCATTGGGTACTTGATTTTCGATTTGATGTGACGTACAGTCTCGAGTGGGAATATTTTGAAGGATCTTTCACGATTGTTAAGTTTTGGGGTAAATTAAATTCTCATGTCTAGTTAATGAGTTTGGACTCAGATTGACTAAGTGATTGCATAGTAATTGTGACTGCGAAAGGGTATATCAAGATACCAAGTTGAGGCTAAGCATGTGGGTTATCCTCTGTGGAGTAATTACGTAGGTGTGTTCCTTGTAATGTGAGTGGAGGGTTTCTTTTCTGCCAGTAGGGCGTATGAGTGGAGATTTGAATTTGAATCTGGTTGAAAAAGTTAACCTGAGTGTTAAGATAATGAATGCGAGCCTAGCAGATGATTGAGGTATTTTTATGGTTGGCATTGTATGAGCTTGAGATGAATTTTTGTTGTACTGACTGTGGCATTATGACAGCAATAGAGTATTGGTATTGTGAGTTATGTGATGTTCTAATCTATGGCTTTGAGCCAAGTAGGGGAGCCTGCTATTGATAATTCAATTTCATGATTATATGTAAAGGTTTAGTTTTGGGCTGAGGCATACTGGTGGGTTAGTTATGACTTGCAGAAGTTGAGATCGGGGATGACTCGAATAAAGAAATTTCCTGGTTATGGGTTATATTGCACGTATGAGTATATGAAAATCATGGGATGAGTAGGTTGTTATTAGTGAATGATGTAGTGCGCACGGAGTATGAATTTGATAGGTGGTGTTAAAGTAGAGTTACTTCTTTGAGTGTTGTTGTGCTAATGGGGCACGTGCATTTTGGCCCATTTGGGCAGTGCAATTTAGATTCGAGCAAAGTAGGTGACTCCCGAGAAAATTCTAGTGGGTTTGAGAATTATATATAGCAATTGATAATGTTTCCGGACTTGTGTATGGATAAAATCTGAGATTTACATTTGATGGTGCCTGAACTTACGGAAATTCTGTATGACTATGGATTCTACGTTTTAGTATAAGAAAGATAAGAAGAACAATTTCAGATTCACATAAGGTATTCTCAGAGTGAGTGTTACAGTTGTGGTATTTTTGAATGTGCTTAAAGAAGAATACAGTTGCTTATGAGCCGTAGGGCGTTGTTGTTCCATGCTAGGTTTATGGGGTGAGCTGTGGCTAAAGATCGTGGTGTTTTAGTAAGGAGAAGTATCAATCTGAAGGCAAATTCAGAAGGGACTCGGAGAAAATAGGACAACTGGGTAGTAGACTGGACCAGTATGGTAATGGTAGGATCGGTCCTTTGGGTAATTACGATGTGGTAAGACTTTATAGATGTTTTGGTGGCAATATTCTTGGGTTTGGCGACCTGCGAGGCTTGGTCGAGTTAGAGGAATTTAGTTCTAAGGGCTTGATTATGTGCAAATGGATTCCAAAGTACTCTGGATGGTTTCAGCCGGATACTTTTCTACCGATGTGGGGAACGTGTTGTGTATTGTGTTTCCTCCTGGAAGAAGCAAGAGAAAGGGTTCTAACTAATAGGGTATGTAATTTGCTGGTGACCAGAGTTGATAATGAGATTCTTGTGCTTTTCACATGATGGCAAGATAGATGTTATGTGTCGTGCGGAAGTTAGATTTACATGTACAAGGTGGCAGTTCAGTCTTGAAGGAAGGTAACGAGGTTTGGGCTGAATGGTCATGAATTCTTGGACAACATGGACGGTTCCAAATAACTAGATGAATACTATTACTGCTTGGTGTTGTATGAAAAGGGGGCGGACTTCAGAAGGCGCATTGTATTTTGACTTACGAATGTGTAAATTAGTATTGCGGTACTCACATAGTTGATAGATTGCTGATATTCAAATTTTGCCAAGTGGCACAGAAGAACTTTTAAAGTATTTCTCGTGGGATGATCGTGTATGAGAGAGGTGTTAGGCATTTGGGCGGTGGAGATGGAATCAAACATGGTGATTCGCGTGTCCTACGGATTTGGAGATTGGGAGTCCTCAGGAGCAGATTGTTTCATGGTTGTAGACTGTGAAGTTGTGGCCGAAGCTAGCCAGATGATAGAATGTGTTATGATTCAGTCATTATGGATTTTCGGAGGGATTTGTATCTATTTGTGAGTAACCCGAGTTGGGGGTCCATTGGTAGGTCCAATTAAGATGTGTCTTCTACACCGAGCCGGAATGGTTGGCTCCATACTGTTATTGTTGAGGAATGTGTCATTTGGTTGATATTGAACTTATTTGTGTTCTGAAATGATCTGTGAGTTACTCCTTTATGCTACGAGGAGTTGTGATTCATTGGTTATGTGCACAGATGGTGCGGTTTTATTTGAGCTTTATAGCGGAATTTAAGCGTGATGAGTATTTGGGTATTGCATGATCGATTGCGTAATGGTTATATTCTTTCAGGTTTTGTGTGGCATTTTTGTCATTTGCCTCTCTGTGGTTATTGATTTTGAGCGGGGTGGCTCGAGGTATATATTATGGACCAGCATTTGGATGGGGTCACGCATTGCAACGGAGTTATGTTAATGTATGAACCTTGTGTTAGAATCGGGTGATGGTTCTACGGTGTATGATGAATTTTCAGCGTTTTGTTGTGGCGATACTTGTTAATATGGCACGTGATGTGGCTCTAAGTTATATTGGTGCGGCATGTCTGTGGAACAGTTGTGTTCACTAATATAAGGTCATTGGACCTACAATGGGTACTATCAAGTTTGATTTTGGTATATTCGGGAGTATAATATTGAAAGTCGGCTCAGAAAGTGATTTTGGTTCTGGTTGAGGCGAGAGAGCTCCGTGACTTATTGATCTGGTAAGTGGTCATGAAATTTTGCATGTTTCTTTTTTTATCAATAATGTACGAAGGTTTGGGATGCGGTTTGGTTCGATATCGGTTTAATACTAGTGTTTGGTTGGTTTTGGAGTAGTCACTGTGGTCAGGAATGGTGCTATGAGCACGCGAGTGGTGTAATATGTTAGGTGGTTATGTCCGTGGTTATGGTTATGGTTATGGCTTGATATAGCTTGCTCAAACTCATACAATGTGTAAATGTAAGATTCGTGTCTTGAAAGAAATTCTAAAGGTTGAAAATTAAATTCCAAGATTTATGGGCTAAAGCTAAATCAATGATTTCAGTTGTATTGTGTTGTCAAGCTCATATGGAATAGGGTGACGTGGGTTCACCCCTGGGTACGTGTGTGGTAAGATAGAACAGTGATTTGATGGCTTGGAAACAACTCTTGGCACGTTCGAGGACGAACATATGTTTAAGTGGGGGAGAATATAACGACCTGGCCGGTCGTTTTGAGTATTACAACCTCGCTTTTCCCATTTACTGCTCAAATTGTACTTTACAGTTTTTGTGTGAATTGCCGGGGTAATTGGTTCGGGTCCGGTGAGATTTAGGAATGAATTGGAACACTTAGTTCCAAGGTTTAAAGCTTAAGTTAAAATAGTGACCGGATGTCAACTTATATATAAACGACCCCGGAATGGAGTTTTGATGATTCCAATAGCTCCGTATGGTGATTTTGGACTTAGGAGCGTGTCCGAAAAAATTATTTGGAGTTCCGTAGTGGAATTAGGCTTGAAATGCCGAAAGTTGAATTTTTGGGAAGTTTGACCGGGGGGTTGACTTTTTGATATTGGGGTCGGAATCTGATTCTTGAAATTGGGATAGGTCCGTAATGTGAAATGTGACTTGTGTGCAAAATTTGAGGTCAATCTGACGTGATTGGATGTGTTTCGGCACAAGTTATAGAATTTGAAGTTTCAAAGTTCAATGATTTCGAATTGAGGTGTGATTCGTCGTTTCGATATTGTTATGTGTGTTTTGAGGCCTCGAGTAGGTCCGTGTTATGTTATGGGACTTGTTGGTATGTTCGGACGGGGTCCCGAGGGTCTCGAGTGAGTTTCGGATGGTTAACAGATCAAATTTGGACTTAAGGAAATGCTGGGGTGCTGCCTACTGGTATGATCGCACCTGCGAAGCTTTTGATCATAGGTGCAAAGTCGCATGTGCACGAAATCAGTCGCAGAAGCGGCCAAGTGTGGGACTGGTCAGTGCTCGCAGGTGCGAAGGTGTTGGCGCAGATGCAGACTGGGGCTGGCGTGAGGCGAACGCAGGTGCGAAGGGGAATGCGCATCTGCGAGCCCGCAGATGCGAGGCTTTGGAAGGCTGGCTGTTTCCGCAGGTGCGCATTTTGTCCGCAAAAGCAGATGCGCAGGTGCGAGCCCAGGCACCGCAGGTGCGGAAATGCCTGGGCAGTGTTTAAAAATGAGGGTTCCGAGATTTTTCTCATTTTGGATGGGCGATTTTGGAGAGGAGTTTTTCCACACAACTTGGGGTAAGTGTTCTTGACTCCCTTGTGATTATATTTAATGAATTAATCTTCATTTTTGGTGTAAGATTATCGAATCTTCAAGAGAAATAGAAGGAAATTTCTATAATGTCACAAAACAAATTTTTCGAGTTTGAATACTGATTCGGAGTCGGAATTGAGTGAAATTAATATGGTTGAACTTCTAATTGGATGAGTTGTCGTATTTTGTGAGTTTCGTCGGATTTCGAGATGTGGGCCCCACAGGAGATTTTTGGGGGGTAGTTTCAGATTTTGTGAAAATATTAGTATTTTGATATGGAATTAATTCCTATAAATTTTGTGGGCTGAATCAAATTAATTGTGACTAGATTCAAGCCGTTCGGGAGTTGATACACGCATAATGGGATTTCTGGAGCATTGTTTAGCTTGCTCGACATTGGATTCGGCTTGTTCGAGGTAAGTAACTCTTCTAATCTTGGAGCTGAGGGTATGAACCCTAAATATATGTATTATGTGAATTGTTGGGAGGTTACGCACATGCTAGGTGATGGGCGTGCACTGTAGAAATTGTGACATAATTATTTCTGTGAAATTTTGTAGTTAAATGATCTTGGCATTTTTCATGCGGTTTTATGTGTTAAAGAAATTGAACTGAAAAGCATATTAAAAATCATGTTGAGGCTATGTGCCAGTATTATTGGGACCCACAAAGGTCATATTGCTGTGAATTATTTGTTTAAAATTGAAAGTTCATACTCAGTCATATTCATTTCATTGCATATCATATCTCAGTCTCTGTTATTATTTATTGATACATCATATCATCATTTTTGGGCTATTCTCATGACATTGTGAGCCCATGAGAGAGAGACTGGAGAGATTGATGACTGAGGGAGGCCGAGAGCCTGATTTGTGAGGATATTTATGGGATCGGGCTGCGCAACGTAGAAAATGTTGGATCGGGTTGCACGCCGCAACAAGCCTTCGGACCACGATATTGGATCGGGCTGCACGCCGCCGAAGTAATATATGGATCGGGCTGCACGCCGCAACAGCATTGGATCGGGTTGCACGCCGCAGCAATATAGCGCTTGGGCTGTAGGAGCCCCTCCAGAGTCTGTACACACCCCCAGTGAGTGCAGGTACCTACTGAGTGCGAGTGCCGAGTGCCGAATGATGAGTGACTGGGAGGCATGGGTCATTGTGAGGTCTGCCCGAGGGGCTGTTCATGATTTTCCACTGAGTTGCATCGCATTGGCATGCACACATGACATGCAGACATAGAGATGTATTTTTCTGATGCTGTACAACATCACATCATTCATGATTTCTCACACATTTTGACAGATGGGCATAGTGGCGCATTTGTTTTTACACGGGTTATCTGGAGGGAAAATGAAACATCTCATTTATTATTGAAAGGATTTTTGGGAAACATTATTGGTTTCAAACTTATTCTTATTTTCGGCAACTTCGGTAAACGATTTGGGTTTTCATTGATGTACTTGAAAGGAAGAACTATTTTTGAAATCATGATTTAGCTGAGCATTTTATCTCTGAGTTGCTTCTGGTATTATTTGCTTTATGTTGTTATGGACTGTTGTGGACTAGCAGTTTTGGACCCGACCTTGGTAGAAGATCGTCACTACTTTCAACCTAAGGCTAGGTTTGTTACTTACTCAGTACATGGGGTCGGTTGTACTGACACTACACTTCTGCACATTGCGTGCAGATGTTGGCTGCTGTTGTTGATATGCTCGATGGTTGCCAGATATGAAGATGTACCTGCGTTCCTGCTGTGGCCGCCTCTTGTTCATGGTAGCCTTAGATTTATAAAAGCTCTGTTTATGTACTATTCAAACAGACTATGTATTTATTTCATTTCCGCTTTGTAAACTCTTAGAAATATATGATTGGTACTACCAGTTCTTGGGGAAAATGTATTGGTTTTAGATATTTTCTTTTAATTAATTTCATTGGAATTGGATAGTTGGTAATTGGCTTACCTAACGGGTTAGGTTAGGTGCCATCACGACTAGTGGGATTTTGGGTCATGACACTAATATCATGGTTATACATTATTTCTCTCATTGTTGAGTTATTTGGAGTTGAAGTTGTGAAAGTCGTTAATACGTTGGGGCGATGTTGGTTATTGTTGAAACATCTCTCTTATTAAGCATTTTTCATCCATTGTTGTTGTTGATATTCTTGTATATGTTGTGGTGGAGCTATGGGCTATTGTTGTGGAAATATTGATATTATTGTTGTTGGCAAGTTGTGAGATATGGTCACTTGTGGTGCGAATTGTTATTGTGATATGATATTGACGCGCATGCATTGGTATAAGGCTTGGGTTGATATGCATGCAGTGGTATAAGATGGGACTTATGTGCGTGTTGCTTGTAGGGGAACTACGTGAAGCCACACGGCGTCATAATGTGGGCTAAAGTGTGTGTAGCTATTTTGGAAAAACTGTTTTCAAAACCTATTTTCAAATGTAAGGCTCACGCGGCGGTATAAGGAAATATTGTCATTAAAATTGAGAAAAGTGAATACGAGGCGGTATCTCGGTTGTGATTCTTTATTATACGAGGCGATACCTCATTGCGATTCTTGTTGTTATTTTATGTTGCAAAGTGTTTTGGTGGGAATATATCTTGCTGTTTTACACTTCATTGTTCTACAGTTATGGTCCGTACATGATCATTGTAGCTCTTTAGTTTCTTCTTTATGCTATTTCCGTCGTTGGTTTCTTGTACTAGTTCATGTTATTATCTTTGTTTCGTTTCAGTTGTTCTTCATTTTCCTTTACATATCTGTATCACATTTTCTTACTGTTTATTTACAGCGTAGTAGATTTCTTGACATGGCCTCATCACTACTCTACTGAGTTTAAGCTTTTTACTTATTGGGTACCGTTGTGGTGTACTCATACTATGCTTCTGCACATCCTTTTGTGCAGATCCAGGTACGTCTGCTCGTGCCGGTCGTTAGAGGTTGTTGTAGCTGCTACTTGGGAGACTTCAAAGTATAACTGCTCCACGTTTGCAGGCCTCGGAGTCACCTTCCCTATTTTATTTCCCGTTGCATTTCTTTAATACAATGATGTATTAGATATTCAGGATTTACTTTATAGAGCTTACGATTTAGCTCCATTGGTTTTGGGGTGTGTATTGTGAGATTCTGTTTTCAGAAGGGTTTTATCTATTATTCAGTTGTTTTTAGTAACTTGTTAATTTATATCTATTCAGTTATTATTATTTGTTAGGCTTACCTAGTCGTAGAAACTAGGTGCCATTACGACATCTTTCGGAGGGAAATTGGGGTCGTGACAAGTTGGTATCAGAGCTCTAGGTTTATAAGCGTTACGAGACATAAGCAAGTTTAGTAGAGTCTTGCGGATCAGTACAGAGACGTCTGTACTTATCTTCGAGAGGCTACAGAACTATTAGGAAAACTTCACTTCTTTGATTCCTTGTCGGGCGAATTGGTTGATTTCGAAAACTAAATCTTTGACTTTCTATTCTCTCACAGATGGTGAGGACACGCACAGCTGGATCCGACGATCAAACACTTGCACCCCCTACTATAGCCACGAGAGGTTGGGACTAGTGTATAGGCCGAGGACGGGCACGTGGTGCAGTCGGAGCACCTGGCCGATCTGCGATAGAGGAGCCACCAGTAGCTCCAGTCATAGGACAGACACCCAAGGCACCTATTGCCACCCCAACACTTCAGGAGACCCTCGCACAGTTCCTGAGCATGTTCGGTACCATAGCTAAGGCAGGGTTGATCCTACTTGCACCAGTCACATATCAGGTTGGGGGAGGAGCAGAGACTCCCGTGGCCCGTACCCCAGAGCAGTGGGTCTAAGTTGATCAGGTCCCAGAGGTTATACCGGTACAGCCCGTTACTCTGGTTAGCCCATGGTTAGGGCAGCAGCATTTGAGGAGGAGATGCTTAGGCTCGAGAGGATCAAGAAGTACCACCCTCCCACTTTCAAGGGTTTGGCTTCAGAGGATGCACATGGTTTTCTTGAAGAATATCATCGTATTCTCCTCACTATGAGCATTGTGGAGACGAGTGGGGTTGCTTTTACTACGTTCCAACTAAAGGGAGCGACATATCAGTAGTGGCGGGCATACGAGGTGGGTAGCCCAGCCGAGGCATCTTCACTTACATGGGATCGGTTTTCAAAGTTTTTTTGAGAGAGTTTATTCCTCAGACCCTTCGGGATGCTTGGCGCACGGAGTTTGAGCGGCTGCGCTAGGGTACTATGTTAGTGTCAGAGTATTTTGTCTGATTCAGTGATTTTTCCAGGCATGCATCTACCTTGGTTGCTACAGTTAGAGAGCGAGTGTGTCGATTAATTGAGAGGCTCAACCATAGTATTAGATTTAGCATGGCTAGAGAGTTGGAGTCAGATACTCCGTATCAACAGGTGGTTGAGATTCCACGGAGGTTGGAGGGTATGCAAGATCGTGATAGAGATTATAGGGAGGCCAAGAGGTCTTGTGGTACGAGAGGATTTAGTGGTGGTCATGCTGCAGCTACAACTCGTCATGGTAGAGGCTATGTCAGCCGTCCAGTTCATTTAGCACTTCCAGCTTCTAGTGGTGCTCCAGTTGTTCCGAGGTCTTAGGTTGCACACTTTGCTCAGCCACTTTCTACTGCACCTCCAGCATGGGGTGCCTTTAGCGGTCAGTCCAGCCGACCAAGCCCGAACCAGTCCCAGCCGCCACGCCCACCAAAAGCTTGCTTTGAGTGTGGCGATACACGCTGTATGGTCAGAGACTGCCCCAAACTTAGTAGGGGTGCACCTTCCCAGATTACTCAGGCTCTATGGATTCAGTCAGGTCCGTAGACTTCTCAGGCCATGATTGCTGCCCTAGTTACTGCTCCACCCACGCAACTAGCTAAGGGTGGGGGACAGGCAGGTAGAGGTCGCCCTAGAGGGGGAGGCCAAACTACATTTTATGCTCTTTCGAGTATGACATAGGCGGTTGCTTCAAACTCAATCATTACAGGTATGGTACCGATTTGCCATAGAGATGCACCGATCTTATTTGATCCGGGATCCACTTATTCATATGTGTCATCTTACTTTGCTCCATATTTGGATGTATCTCATGATTCTTTGAGTTCTCCTGTATATGTGCCACGCCTGTGGGAGATTCTATTATTGTGGACCGCGTGTATCGGTCGTGTTTAGTTGTTATTAGTTGTTTTGAGACCAGGGTTGATCTGTTGTTACTTAGTATGGTAGACTTTGATGTTATCTTGGGCATGGAATGGTTGTCTCCCTATCATGCTATTCTTGATTGTCACGCCAAGACTGTGACACTGGCTATGCCAGGTTTACCACGGTTAGAGTGGAAGGGTGCATTAGATTATGTTCCTAGCAGGATTATCTCATTTCTAAAGGCTAAGTGGATGGTTGAGAAGGGATGTGATGGTTATCTAGCCTTTCCAGACGTATTTCCAGCAGATCTTCCAGGCATGCCGCCCGACAAGGATATCGATTTTGGTATTGACTTGTTGCCGGGCACTCAGCCCATTTCTATTCCACCATATCGTATGGCCCAGCAGAGCTGAAGGAGTCAAAGGAGCAGTTGCAAGAGTTGCTTGATAAGGGATTCATTTGGCCTAGTGTGTCGTCGTGGGGTACTCCGGTCTTGTTTGTGAAGAAAAAGGATGGTTCTACGTGCATGTGTATTGATTATCGTCAGTTGAAAAAGGATACAACGAAGAACATATATTCATTGCCTCGCATTGATGACCTTTTTGATCAGCTACAGGGTGCTAGAGTGTTCTCCAAGATTGATTTGAGGTCAGGTTATCATCAGCTAAAGATTCGGGATCCGGATATTCCGAAGACTGCCTTTAGGACTCGGTATGGTCACTACAAGTTCCTTGTGATGTCATTTGGGCTGACCAACGCCCCAACAACATATATGCACCTGATAAATAGTGTATTCCAACCTTATCTTGATTCATTCGTCATTGTGTTTATTAACGATATCTTGGTGTACTCCCACAGTAGGGAAGATCATGAGCAACACTTGAGGATCGTGCTCCAGCCCTTGAGAGAGAATAAGTTATATGCAAAGTTCTCAAAGTATGAATTCTGGCTTGATTCAGTGGCGTTTTTGGGTCATGTGGTGTCGAGTGAGGGGATCAAGGTCGATTCGAAGAAGATTGAGGCAGTGCAGAGTTGGCCTAGACCGTCTTCAGCTACTGAGATCCGGAGTTTCCTTGGTTTGGCCGGGTATTATCGTCATTTCGTAGAGGGATTCTCTATGACCATATTGACCCAGAAGGGTGCTCCTTTCATATGGACCTAGGAGTGTGAGGTGAGCTTTTAAAAGCTCAAGGCTACTTTGACTACAACCCCAGTGTTGGTGTTGCCTACGGGCTCGGGATCTTATACTGTGTATTGTGATGCGTCACGTGTTGGCCTTGGCGCGAGGTTGATGCAAGACGGTAGGGTGATTGCCTACGCGTCTCGACGCTGAAGACCCATGAGAAAAATTATCATGTTCACGACTTGGAGTTAGCAACCATTATTTATGCATTGAAGATCTTGGCATTATTTGTACGGTGTTCCATATGAGGTCTTAACCAACCACCAGATTCTACAACATCTGTTCAAACAGAAAGATCTTAACTTGCAGCAGCGGAGATGGTTAGAGTTACTTAAGGACTATGATATCACCATTCTATATCATCCCGTGAAGGCCAATGTGGTAGCCGATTCCTTGAGTCGAAAGGCGGAGAGTTTGGGTAGTTTAGCATATCTACCGGTAGCGGAGATGCCATTAGCATTGGAGGTTCAGGACTTAGCCAACCAATTTGTTAGATTGGATGTTTCAGAGCCCAGTCGAGTTCTTGCCTGCGTGGTTTCTCGATCTTTTCTATATGATCGTATCAGAGAGCGTCAGTATGACGACCCTCATCTTCTTGTCCTCAAGGACACAATTCAGCACGACGATACCAAAGAGGTTACTATTGGGGATGACGGTGTGTTACAGATGCAGGGCCGGTTATGTGTGCCCAATGTGGATGGTTTGTGTGAGTTGATTCTTCAGGAGGCCCACAGTTTGCGGTACTCCATTCATCTGGGGTACCGCTAAGATGTATCAAGACTTGAGGCAACACTATTAGTGGAGGAGGATGAAGAAGGACATAGTGGAGTATGTAGCTCGGTGCCTAAATTGTCAGCAGGTGAAGTATGAGCATCATCGACCTGGTGGTTTGCTTCAGCGGTTTGAGATTCCTGAGTGAAAATGGGAGCCTGTCACCATGGACTTCGTTGTTGGGCTCCCACAGACTCAGAGGAAGTTTGATGCAGTATGGGTGATTGTGGACAGGTTGACCAAGTCTACTCATTTCAATCCAGTAGTGACTACCTATTCTTCAGAGCAGCTGACTCGGGTTTATATCTGCGAGATTATCCGACTTCATGGCATACCGATATCTATTATCTCTGACGGGGGTACGCAGTTCACCTCGTGTTTCTGGAAGGCTGTACAACGTGAGCTAGGCACACAGATTGAGTTGAGTACAACATTTTACCCTCAGACGGATAGACAGTCTAAGCGCATTATTCAGATATTGGAGGACATGCTTCGTGCCTGTGTTATGGATTTCGAGGGCGCTTGGGATCAGTTCTTGCCACTTACGGAGTTTGCCTACAACAACAACTACCAGCCGAGTATCCAGATGGCTTTGTATAAGGTTTTATATGGGAGACGGTGCCATTCTCCAGTTGGGTTGTTTGAACCGGAAGAGGCTAAGTTATTAGGCACGGAGCTGGTTCGAGATGCTTTGGAGAAGGTCAAGATAATCCAGGATCGACTTCGTACAACCCAATCTAGACAAAAGAGCTATGCGGATTGGAGGGTTCGCGGTGTTTCATTCATGGTTGGAGAGCGAGTCTTGCTACGGGTTTCACTCATGAAGGGTGTGATGAGGTTCGGGAAGAAGGGCAAGTTAAGCCCTAGGTATATTAGATCTTTTGAGAGGATTGGAGAAGTGCCTACAAGCTTGCCTTGCCACCTAGTTTATCTATGGTTCATCCGGTATTTCATGTCTCTATGCTCCGGAAGTATTATGGTGATCCGTCTCATGTTCTAGACTTCAGCACAGTCCAGTTGGACAAAGATTTGACTTACATTAAGGAGCCTGTAACTATCTTGCACCGGTAGGTCCGGAAGTTCAGATCAAAGGATATTGCTTCAGTGAAGGTTCAATGGAGGGGTCATTCAGTCGAGGAGGCGACTTGGGAGACCGAGCACAACATGCAGAGTCGTTATCCTCATATGTTCACCACTTCAGGTACGTCCTTATGCAAGTTCGAAGATGAACAGTTGTTTTAAGAGGGGGAAAATGTAACGACCTGATCAGTCATTTTGTTTAATTGCGCCCCGTTTCCCCTTTATTGCTTCACACATGTGTGTTTACACTTTTATGACTTGCGAGGTTGATTAGTTTCATTCCTGGAAGCTTTCGGGTTGATTTGGACCCTTTATTCTTGACTAAGAAGTTTAAATTTGAAAAATGTTAACCAAACTTTGACTTTTATGAAAATGACCCAGGAACTGTGTTTTTATGACTCTGATAGCTTCATATTGTGATTTCGGACTTTGACGTATGCCCGTAATTGATTTTGGAAGTCGGTAGGTTGAAGAGTTTGATCGTAGGTTAACTTTTAGCTATCGAGCTTGGAATATGATTTTGGGACTATGAATAGGTCCGTTATGGCATTTAGAACTTGTCTGCAAAATTTGGTATCGTTTGGAGTTGATTTGATAGGTTTCAGACGCTTAGTCGTAATTTTAGAAGTTCTTGAAAATCTCATTGAAATTCATGCGTTTTAGGGCTCAATTCGTAGTTTTAGATGTTATTTTTGTGTTTTGATCGCGCGACCGAGCGAGTTCGTATGATATTTTTAGACTTGTGTGAAGGTTTGATTTGGAGCCCCGAGGGCTCGGATGAGTTTCAGACACGTTACAAAATTGTTTTGGACGAAAAATGGTAGTTGGTGTCTGGTGCCCTCTGGGGTCGCAATTACGAACACCAGGGTCGC
The DNA here is from genome assembly GCF_000390325.3 of Nicotiana tomentosiformis. NCBI lineage: Eukaryota > Viridiplantae > Streptophyta > Magnoliopsida > Solanales > Solanaceae > Nicotiana > Nicotiana tomentosiformis. Next base: position 36,463,473 of record NC_090814.1, read on the forward strand.
ATTTGCGACAATAGCAGGAATCACAGGTATCGCAAATGCGATGCCTTAGTCGTATTTGCGAAGAACTTCTGGGCTGGGTTAGGTTCGGTTTTGCTTAAAAAATGTCGCTTTTGCGAGGGCAGTAGGGCTCGCAAATACGATCCCATCTTCACATTTGTGAAGAGCTTCCCAAGCCTTCAGTGCCGCATTTGCGAGGCTTTCATCGCAATTGCGAACCCATATCACAATTGCGATATCTGCAGCTGAACATAAAGGCTGGAAGTCGGGATTTATCTCTCATTCTCTCATTTTTGAATCCTAGACTCGATAGGAGGTAATTTGGAGAGGGGATTTTCACCTACAAGCTTTGGATAAGTAATTTTAATCTATTTCTAATCATATTCCATCAACATATCTTAGATTTTAACATCAAAATCATGTGAATCAAAAGTAGAAATTTGTGAAACTTTGTCAAGTTTTTGAAAAATAAGAAATTGAGTTTTTGAGAGTCGATTTGGACTCGATTTTGAAACAAATTACATATATGAACTCGTGGAGTCATGGGTAGACGGAATCTACCATTGGACCCAGGTTTTGACCGGGCGACCCTCGGATTAACTTTTGCTGATTTTTTAGGAAAAGTATAAAGATCTTAACTTTATCTACTGCAATTTAATTCCCTAGCATTATTTGATGATATTTAGTCAATTTTGGTTAGATTTGAGCCATACAAAGGCGTATTTTAAGGGAAAAGCTATTTCCGAGTGTTGAATTGGCCTGGTTGAGGTAAGTGTCTTACCTAACTTCGTGTGGGGGAACTAGCGCTTAGAATTTGTATTGTCGATTCAATTGTGCTAAGTGACATCCGTGTACGCAAGGTGACGAGTGGGTACACGGGTCGTACATAGTATTTGGACGGTTTAGGCTACTTCCATGCTTTAATTGAAATGCCATATCATGTTCTAAATTCTCATAGTCAATTTATCCTTAATTGTGTTAGGTTATCCTTACATGCCTTAATTGACTTGTTTAGTACTTGTTCTACATCCTACTTGCTAAATTGCTTCCATACTTTAGTTGAACTTGTTGCCTCCTTTATTTGTTACATGCTATCTTTTCATTGTTAATTATTATTGTTTGAAGTTATTGTTCGTGTTATCTCTTTCCTTATTGGTTTTTGTTACTTGAAGTAATTGTTCATGTTATTCCTTTACTTTATTGATTTCCATTATTTGAGACTCATTGTTGAATATTATCTCTTTTATTGTGATTTAGTCTTATCTAATATCGTGGTTATACATTATTTCTCTCATTGTTGAGTTATTTGGAGTTGAAGTTGTGAAAGTCGTTAATACATTGAGGCTATGTTGGTTATTGTTAAAACATCTATCTTATTGAGCATATTTCATCCATTGTTGTTGTTGATATTCTTGTATACGTTGTGGTGGAGTCATGTGCTATTGTTGTGGAAACATTGATATTGTTGTTGTTGGCAAGTTGTGATATATGGGCAATTGTGGTGCAAATTATTATTGTGATATGATATTAACACGCATGCGTCGGTATAAGGCTTGGGTTGATGTGCATGCGGTGGTAGAAGGGGAGACTTATGTACGTGTTGCTTATAGGGGAACTACGTGAAGCCATGTGGCGTCATTAGGTGGGCTAAAGTGCGTATAGCTATTTCGGAAAAACTGTTTTCAAAACCTATTTTCAAATGTAAGGCTCATGCGGCGGTATAAGGAAAGATTGTGATTGAAATTGAGAAAAGGGAATACAAGGCGGTACCTCGGTTGTGATTCTTGATTATACGAGGCGGTATCTCGGTTTTATTCATTATACACGATATGGTACCTCGTTGTGATTCTTTTGTTATTTTATGTTGCAAAGTGTTTTGGTGGGAATATATCTTGTTGTTTCACTCTTAATTGTTCTAGCAGTTATGGTCCGTACATGATCATTGTAGCTCTTTAGTTGCTTCTTTATGCTATTTCCGTTGTTGGTTTCCGGTACCAGTTCATGTTATTATCTTAGTTTTGTTTAAGTTGTTCTTCATTTTCCTTTACATATCCGTATAACATTTTCTTACTGTTTATTTATATCTTAGTAGGTGTCTTGATCTGGCCTCGATACTACTCTACTGAGGTTAGGCTTGATACTTACTAGGTACCGTTTTGGTGTACTCATACTACGTTTTTACTTATCGTTTTGTGTAGATCCAGGTACGGCTGATCGTGCCGGTCGTTACAAGTTGTTGTAGTTGCTGCTAGGGAGACTTCAAGGTATACTTGCTCCACGTCCGCAGGCCTCAGAGCCACCTTCCCTATTTTTTTCTTATTGCATTTCTTTCGGACATTGATGCATTAGATATTCAGGATTTACTCAATAGAGCTTACGATTCAGTTCCACCGGTTTTGGGGTGTGTATTGTGAGATTCCGTTTTCAGAAGGTTTTATCTATTATTCAGTTGTTTTCAGTAATTTGTTAATTTATATCTGTTTAGTTATTATTATTTGTTAGGCTTACCTAGTCGTAGAGACTAGGTGCCATCACGAGATCCTTCGGAGGAAAATTGGGATAGTGACATATAGAGTTCTCAACATAAATGCACACACTGACATGTCTTTTTTGATAGAAAAAGAAGCTCTAATGAATTTATCACATTCTAATAATATTGGAGTCGTTGATTTACAAAATAAATAAAGAATGAACGAAAACACTTAACAACCAAATGGTTTTATCTCAGAAGTGACAATATTTTTTTGGGCAGATTCAGAGCCACACTAAAAGGAAATTATGCAACATTACAGTACTTAATATATCCTAGATAGAAAACTTCCATCACTTTCAGTCTAGGACATGTATGAGAACACAATCTGTTCATAACATGAAACAACATAAGAAGTTTTATCCCTGCATTCCTTAAGAAAAAGATCATGTGATGCAGAAAAACTTTGTTGTGCCTTGATTAGAGATCCTAGATGTTTAATTACATTTCAGCTGAGTGTTCTGCGGTTTATGCATTACAGGTATTCCCACAATTCAACACTATGAGAAGTTCTCTCTCTCCCTCTCTTTCTCTCTCTCTCCCCAAAAAGAAATGCAAATTACGATGAAGCCGAAACATGGAAGGAATCGACCTAATATGATAACATGTCAGATGCGACTCAGTTAGTCTGTTCTTTACTAAGTACTAATATTTCATATTGTTTATACCCAGTCTAAACTAACCATAAATGGGAACAAGATAGGAAGCAACTCCATACTTGCTTCTCCAGTATACCAAACCTTTGGAAGAAATTGGGCAAAAATCGATCACGGTAGACCGACCAATTTTGGTCGGTCAAAAAACCGGCCAAAAAATCGACCAAAGTTGATCGGTTTTTCGAAATACTTTATTTTTTAATTTTTTTTTACGAAATCGACCAACTTTGGTCGGTTTTCTTTAGCGCAAAAATGCAGGAAACTATTTTTGAGTCTTGCGAAATTTATTTTTCAAGAAACCGACCAACTTTGGTCGATTTTGCATTTAAAATAAATTAAATTTAATATTAAAAAAACCGACCAAAATCGGTCGGTTAATTCGGCCGGTCATTTTAAAAAACCGACCAACTTTGGTCGGTTATTTTCGTGCGAAAATATAATTAAAGAGTATAAATAAAATAAAAGACAATCTTAAAATAAAATGTACCAATGGTCTAGTGGTAGAATAGTATCCTACCACAGTACAGATCTAGGTTCGATTCCCAAATGGTGCATTTTTGAATTACATAATTAAAATACCGATCAACTTTGGTCGGATTTTTTCGGCAATATTTTCTTTTTTGAATTTAACTGACCGACCAAAGTTGGTCGGTAATTACCGACCAACTTTGGTCGGTATGCCATTCCGACCTTCAAAATACCGTCCACACGTAAATGATCGCGTTTTGGACGGTTATTGGCCATTACCGAATTACCGACCAACTTTGGTCGGTATGCCATTCCGACCTTCAAAATACCGTCCACACGTAAATGGTCGCGTTTTGGACGGTTATTGGCCATTACCGACCAACTTTGATCGATTTTTTTGAACGATTTTGCCCGGATTTCTAGTAATGTTGTGCTTGTTAAAGTAAACACAAATGCTTATGCGTTGGATATAACTCGATCAGTAAATGCTATTTACTTGGCAGTAGTAAAACTTTGGAATTGATAGGCAGGCTTATATATGATATGCTGCTTTTCTTAATATCCGCATTCATTCATATAGTTCCTAAAGTAATGAACATTTCTTATATGCACTTAAAAGAAGATTGAAGAAAACAATTATTCAGTCGTCGTTATCAAAAAGAAGTTGTTTCTCTTTCTTATTCCTATACTATACTTATCTCTTTCACTTCAGTTAATTTAGTATCATGCTTTTGTTACTGCTTGCTGCTATTATTTCTTTTTCATCTTTTCTTGTGTCGAGGGTCAATTGGTGTAACGGTTCAGCCGGTCATTTTGAGTACTTTAATCCCGTTTTTCCTATTTGATACTTTACATATGTATATTTGTGATTACGTAACTTGGCGGGGTGGTTGGTTTGGTTTCAGAAAATTTTGGAAGTGAATTGGGACACTTACTCCCAATGTTGGGTGCTTAAGTTGTAAGAGTTGATCGGAGTTTGACTTTTGTATAGACTACTCCGGAATGGAGTTTTGATGGTTTTAATAGCTTTGTATAATAATTTTGGACTTAGGCATATGTCCGAATTTAGATTTGGAGGTCCATAGGTTGGTTTAGTTCTTTTTGGCGAAAATTAAAAAGTTGAAGGTTTGGAAGGTTGATAAGTTTGATCGAGAGTTGACTTTATTGACATCGAGTTCGGATTTTGATTTTGGGAGTTGAAATAGGTCCGTTGTGTCATTTGAGACTTGCATGTAAATATGAGGTCATTCCAAAATGTTTAGGCATGTTCAGCGTAAGTTTTGAATTTGAAAAGTTGGATTAGTTCCTTAGGCTTGAATTGAGGTGTGATTCGTAATTTTGATATTGTTTTGTGTGATTTGAGGCATCGAGTAAGTCCGTATTATATTTTGGGATTGGTTGGTGTGATTGGACGGGGTCCCGGAGGTCTCGAGTGTGTTTCAGATGGGTTTCGGACAATTTCTCTATTTTTTGGCATTAGTTGATTTCTGATGTCTGGTTTCCTTCTTCGCGATCGCGAGAAGGCAGTCGCGATCGTGTAAGGTGTTCTTGATGGAAATCAAGTTGTTCTTCGCGTTCGCGAAGTGCTGATCTCTTTTGTGAACCTTTGGGTGGCAGTGGTCATCGCGATCGCTCGAAGGTAGACGCGTTAGCGTAGAAGGGGAGTTCAGCTGGGGTGTCAGACTGTAAGCCGTCGCGATCGCGAGGTGTCACCTGCGTTCGTGTAAGGTCAGGAGTTTTGTGATTCACGTTCACGGCCAGTGTTCCACGTTCGCGTAGGCCTTTTTTTGGGGCAGTGTGCAGATCCAGGTGTCGGACCCAGTCACCAGTAATAGAGCATTTGCTTGCTGAGTTGTCCGAGAGACGAGGTAGAGCTGCATCCCAATCACAAACGTGGCAACTCTTTCTATTTGTATTGTTGTCTTTATTTTTGGGTAATATTGTTATTTAGCTTTGTAGACTTGTATTTTTATTTTAGAGCTCATGACTCTGTATTTATCAGTTCTGAGGGATTTATCATATTTTGATGTTATTATGCTATGTTGAGATATTAGACTTGTATCACTTTTGTCCTTTCAATATTTATATTTCGTTTCTATTATGCTTGGCTTGCCTAGCGAGCGACTATCACGGCCGGTTGGTAGAGCTGGGTCGTGACAATCAGAAACAATTAAGTGTGCTTCCATAGAAGTGTTTTAACAACTAACTAGTTTACATGTACAAGATCCTCCGAAAAAAATTGAAGAAAGAGGGAATACCATATATGTCTGGATCAAATATACAAATTCATATATGCTCTACTGAAAAGAAAATAAAGCAAATGACCAAATCGAGTTCTTGATTAAGGGGGAAAAACAGAATTGCATAGAAGCAAAAGTCACAATAATTTAAGAAACCAGAAAAAGTTAAAACGAAAAAGTTGAAAAACTTACTAGAAGAGCACTTAACAGTGAAGAAGAAAAAGAACTGTAAATTTTGAACTCTGGAAGTGCCGGAGACCAAAAATAGTACTCCCTCTTTGATAATAAAAAAGTACAACGCACACGTGTAAACAGGGAAAGAGCACCGAATCAATGCCCAATAAAATAGACCCAATGTGTTAGTACTGTCACACCTATCACACCTCATTTTTTGAGTGATTATGGAAAGAAATAAATGTTTTTCAATTAAAGTTACATTATTTGAAAATTGTTGATTTTTATCAATTTAAAAAGTTTTCACTTGAAATTATTTATTCCGACGTTTCAAGTCACCAATTTATTTGAAATCTCAATTCAAAGAAGTTTGACTTCATTTATGATCCGCGAAACACAGAAGATCGGGTAAGAATTTTATTAACCCGGGAGAAGGTACGAGGCACTCCCCAGTTTTGTGGTTTTAGCACGGTCGCTTTAACAAATTTTACGCTTGGCTTACTTAGTCAGAATTATTACATTCTAAAGTCTTTTATGCATTATTGCCCTTAAACTGCTTTTAATTACCTATTTTAAAGAATTATGGAACTTATCTTAGGCAAGTCACGCTGCCGTGCACTTGTTGTTTGTACGTGTCAAAAATTATGCCACGCGTACGTGCCCATGATTTACAACACATTTATTAGTATTTGAAGTTGAAGGATCAAGGCACGTAAACGCGCATTTGAATTTTGGATTAAGCATCATAGTCGTGCCACAAAAATCGTACCCACAACTATGATAATTAATTATTAGTTCGCGCTTAAAGCAAGTAGCGATATTTATGATTATTTTTCTAATTTTGAATTTTGACAAGATGGGTTGCTCTGATGGTAAGCACCCTCCACTTCCAACCAAGAGGTTGTGAGTTCGAGTCACCCCAAGAGCAAGGTGGGGAGTTCTTGGAGGGAAGGATGCCGAGTGTCTATTGGAAACAGCCTCTCTACCCCAGGGTAGGGGTAAGGTCTGCGTACACACTACCCTCCCCAGACCTACTAGTGGGATTATACTGGGTTATTGTTGTTGTTGTTGTTGTTTCTAAATTCGAAATTGTTGTAAAGTCAAGAGTTATGAAATTGTTATGGAATAAATGAAGTAAATTAGTTATAGATAGATTGGCTAGCTTATAGCCTTATTAACATTTGGGCTAGTTTTGTATTTAGAGAAAACGACTACCTTGGCTCTTAACGAATTGGCCGGCAGAAACAACTTCTTTTGGCCCATAGATATTTAAGACCATATTTTGATTGTTCAAATAAACTATAGACCCAATAAGAGAAACATATGGATGAGAACAACTGAAACAAAAAGAAATTAAAATGCCAAATAACCAACTAAAAAGAACGAAACAAAATAAAAGGATGTCATGGCTAAATTTTAATATCATTTTGTAACGACCCGACCGGTCGTTTTGCTTTCTAGATCCTCGTTTCCCTAATTAAGACTCCCCATATGTGCCTTTACTGTTTTATGACTTGCGGGGATGGTTGACTTGGGTTTGGAAGGTTTTGGGTTGAAATCGACATACTTGGTTCCTTAATAGTGGCCTAAGATGGCCAAGTTTGACTTAAGTCAATATTTTTAGTAAATGACCTCGGAACCGGGATTTGACGGTTCCAATAGGTTTGTATGATAATTTTGGACTTGGGCTTGTGTTCGGATCGAGTTTTGGATGATCCAGGAGTGTTTCAGCGCTTAATGTTGATAGTTGGTGCATTGAAGGCTTTTAAGTTTTTTACATTTGGTTTGACGTAGACTTCGGTGATCGAGGTCCGTTTGGGATTCAGAGCCTGGCAATAGGCCCGTATGGTGATTTATGACTTGTACGCAAAATTTTGTGTCATTCCGAGTAGTCTAAGTATGATTCGGCGCGTTCGGAGCTAGTTGAGAAGTTTGAAGTTCATAAGTTGATCCAATTTGGTTTTGGGATGTGATTCTTAGTTTTGTTGTTATTTTACGTGTTCCGAGAGTTCGAGAAGGTTCGTATTATGTTTATGAACTTGTTGGTACATTTGGATTGAGTCCCGCCCGGAGCTAAGTCGAAAACACAAGAAAATTGTTGTTTTGGTTTCCTTCTTCGCGAACGCGGAGCAGTGGTCGCGTTCGCGATAAAGGAATGAGACTGGTGGCATTTTTTCCCTATGCGTTTGCGAGAAGGGGATCGCATTTGCGGGGATCTGGGCCACTGGCCTTCGCGTTCGCTTACAATGGGTCGTGATCACGTAGTGGAAAACCAGCTGGGGAGGGGTCAGGCTAGTACTCTTCGTATTCACGAAGAGGAGCTCGCGTTCGTGAAGGGTAGGACCGGATAGCCTTCGCAATCGCGAGGCTCTTATCGCATTCTCGAAGAATGTTTTCTGGGCGAGGCAGAATTTTGCCTTCGCGATCGCATGGCCCTTTTTGCGATCGTGAAGCAGGAATGCCTGGGCGGAGACTTGTTTTAAAAACGGGACTTAGGCCATTTTCTCTCATTTTCATTTCCCTTGGCCGACTTTGGAGCTCTTGGAAGGTTTTTTTTTTCATCTAACATCATAAAGTAAGTAATCCTTACCCAATGTGAGTTTAATACATAGATTATGGGTATATTTAAACATGTAACTTATGGAAATTTTAGGATTTAGTTGAAAAACCTAGGTTTTGATAAAAATAGGATTAGACCACGAAAATGATTATGGAGTTGAGTAAAAATTATATATTTGTGTTCGTGAGGTTATGAGTAACTTTTATTTTATAAAATATTTCAGAATCCGGGCACGTGGCCCGAAGGTGAATTTTAGGATTCTTTCAATTTGGGTTGGGTAATTACTGTAATAGTTAAATTATAAAATTTTGAGCATATATTGATTAATTTACACAATATTTGGCTAGTTTCAGATTGCGTGACACCGATTTAAGGCTTTAGTGTGAATTGTGGACCGGGAAGAGAACTTGAAAATGAGGTAAGTCTCTTGCCTAACCTTGTAAAAGGGAAGTTTCCCGTAGGTGCTATAACTGATTGTTTGCTAATAATTGTGGGTGCTACATGCGCCCGATGTTACGAGAGTTCATACGTAGCTAAAAATCATGCTTACGTTCGGGAGTTTTAGGACTCTAAAATGTATTATTTGTACTCAACTTATTAGTTTAATTACTTAAATTATATTTGATATTGTATAAAGGATTTGTATAGACCGAGCTTCAGTACTTTGAGTTTTTGCGGGTTACTTGACCGTTTGTGAAAATTATACCTTCGATGAGTATTATTCTTATGTAGTAGCCGTTAATCGGAGTTTGTAGAGTATTCTCTCTTCCTGTGGATGCATCTATGGTTCGCGACGGTCGACCCTCGGTAGTGTACACACTATTTTGGATCGGGCTATATGACCTCAACACAAATCGTGCATGATATTGCTCGAAGTCCGATTATACTTGATATTTCTTCCATGACTTGAGAATTTATAATTACTTGATGACTCTTATTTGTTGACTTGAGATTCTAACTGATATTTAGTTAAAGAACCCCTTATTTGTTCATTAATATGATATTACTGATGTATTCCATGCCTATTTATAATTTTTGCACTTTATTTATTGACCCTTAGTAAGTGTCGATGTCGACCCCTCGTCACTACTTCTTCGAGGTTAGTCTAGATAATTACTGGGTACATATTGTTTATGTACTCACGCTACACTTATACACCAATCGTGCATGGCGGCCATACAGGCGCGTACCCCCGCTACCCAGAGACTTAGCAGTGAGCTTCTCTCTATGCCCGTTCTGCAGCGCTCAGAGTCTCTTCTTGTTACATTTATTATTCTGTCTATCTTACTAAAGACAATAGAATAGGATGTTTTGCATATTCTACTAGTTTGCTCGTGCACTTGTGACACCGGATTTTGGGAGATTCTAATAAATATTTTATGGTTTTGATTATTAAATTCACTATTTCACTCATTCGTTATTTCATGCTTTACATTACTACACTTACCTATTAATAGCCCTCTTATTAAATAAAATCAATTACTTTAAAAATATCAAAATGAATAATTACATGGATAGTTCACCGTTGGCTTGCCTAGTGGCGACGTTGGGCGCCATCACAGCCTATAGTGGGAATTGGGTCGTGACTCATATAGTATCAATAAAAGATGCAGATTCAAATACGCCTAATAAACATTGTATTAACTCATATGGCCTAAAATATTAGCTTTAAAGTCCATGTTTTGAGAAACACTATAGAATTATAAGCACAATAATGGAAGATAATGAATTAAAATCATTGATAACACTCAAATCACAAAATCTCATTCAAATTAGCATGCGAACTAGACATAGAGACAAATAATCAAAAGCAACAAACATCCAACTAAAGAAACCAAACCAAAGCAAAGTTATTGTTGAATCATTATATTGTATAGGGTAAAATATCTTCATATTAAATGCTCGCATGATAAAGCGACACGTGGAGACGAAGACAGACTACAATCAGGCCTGAAGGCAACAATCTTGTTTGTTATCGGAGAGAATGGTTATAAGGCCCCATAAAAATATTTCCTAATGACTTAAGATTTTAAAGTGCGTCAGCGGTATTTGAGAATAACGTATTCGAGTATTAAAGAAGACCTATGGGATAGAGCCACATCATTTTGAAATGAAAATGTATGTTTAAGGTGTGTTGGAACGTACTAAGGAATTTTGTGAAAGGCAAGAATTTATGTGGAATAAGTTGGAAACATTGAGTGGAAAGGATATCTCAATTAGCACCAGACCCGAATTCAAACAAATTCCACTCCAAAAATATAAAGACTTAGGTGGTGATATACCTATCAAATTAAATCTCTTTGAGTCTAGTTTCCAACGCATCAAACCGTTTGTCATTTGGATATGTATACAGAAAGTTATGGCCATTTTACCAGACCTATGCCATATGCGCGGCCGCGCATATAAAAGGGAGTTTCTGCCTCGTGTGCACGGCCATATGTGCGGTCACTTACCCAGGTACGTGGACACATACGTAGGAGCCCAATAAATACCCCCAAGGCCGGATAGAGAGAGGGGCTAAGTCATTTCTTTGAGATAGGGCTTGCATATCAAGGGGAATCCGTCCAACACTTCCCTCCCATGAACCAAGGTAATATTTTTGGAGTAAGTTTGGGTTGATTACTACTCCTAAACACTTATATTAACTAGGATTAATCTTGAAGATCCATATATTTCCATTTAAATCCCCAAATTGGTCAAGAACACTATAAGATGGGATTTTCAAGAGTCTCACTACAAGAGGTATGCCCACCATCTCTAACTAATTCATGGTGATTATTTATGTATGAGATATGTGTTAGGACTTATGGGATGGTGATTGGGAGCCACAAGTTCCTAACCTAGATTGTGTTGGTGTTGTAGAGATTGCAAAATGATTTAATTGATGAGATTGATGACTTGAGAGTGAATTCTTGGGCATGCATGTGATAATGGAAATTGTGAATGGCCTAGAGGCGACTGTGAAGTGAATCATTAGTGTAGAAGGTGGTTGTTAGGTGAAGAAATTCCGTTGAAGGAGGTTGTTGAAAGATATTCACATTATATGTTTGATAAAAAGTCTAAATAACTTAAAGTATAGAAATCTTGCTAATATTGGTGAAATTGTGTTGCATTGTTGTAGATTGCAGTTGTTTAGTGTGGTGGAATGTCGTAATATTATTAAGGGCTGAATTCCAGGTAGGTTGGCTAAACTACTCTCTTAGAATTGAATTACATTATGTTCCCGTAAGTTTCAAGCATGGTTTGCTCAAGTTCCTTATTCCCATGTTCCGAGTTATTCTCAATAAATTCGATTGTCCCGAGTAAGCAAGTTTCGAGAATTAGGTATTCAAAATGTGTTCCGAATATTCCTATCACATTATGTTATCCTTAGGGAATGTGTTCAAGAATGATATGTGTATTAAAATATTATGGCTTGAGTCGTGTTTCAAATGAAAGTCCATTATGCTTAACTTGGAAAGAAACTCCATGTGTCTAAAACTTCAATTGCTTATATGTGTGCCTAAAGTTTTGATTTGAAATGCCTTGTTGTTGATAATCTATAACGATGCTTGAAAGTGAAAGAAGTGGATTGGATATATAAAGTGTGGCCAACGTGCCAAGAATGAAAGTTATACTTGTGGTCAATGGTGCCGAGGAAATGAAATGATGTGAGAAAGGTTATGAAATAAGCCTTGTTTCAACTGTTCCAAACTCACTTCGAAAATAGATTTGCCTAAAAGTTTATGTACCCAAGTCATGCCCAAATATGGTTGTTGTAACTAATGCTATGATTTTTAAGTATTTCCAATGTGTTTTGAGCTCTTATATCTTCATGAGTTGAAATTGTGTATTGTCCTTTTTGGGAAAAAGTATTTCAAGAACAAATGATGTGTTACACGTTTATGATTTTAACTTGTGCTTCAATTGCCAATCATTTTACTCAATTTCTTGGAAAGAAATCCATTGTGTTTAAAGTCTTCATTACAAATAAACCTAAAGTCGTGATTTCCGAAATATTCTATTTGTTGATATTTATGATGATGATCCATGAAAGTAAAGAAATAAAAGTGTGGAATATGATATACGGCCACCGTACCATGAATGAAAAATCATAAGTATGGCCAAGAGAGCCAAGGAAATACTGATGTTGTGAATGGTTGAAAGTACTAACGAAGCTATATATTTAATGTGAAAGGTTAATAGGTGAATATAAAATATATTTGTACTTTTGTGTTCCTTGTGCGCAAAAATAAAAAGGTTTTTGGGAGTATCATTAGAAAACCGAGGAAGGGTGGGTCGTATGGCCCACACCCAAAACTATACGTGCCGGTGTAGGAGTGGATTGTGATTATTCCCGTTATTTGGGATGAGATTGTTGATAGCCCTGCATTTAAAATCAACCCACACGGCATATGTGGGAAAGCGGCCTAGCCGATCGAGTGGAGATCGGACGCCATGTTGCGCACATGGTGGTACTGCTCTTGGTAACACCTTTTTTTCGTATCACATGTCAAACCACATTGTTTGTGGGGAGATGGCCTAGCCATCGGGCGTGATCGAACTCCGTGTTAAAAACACGGTGGTATATCGGTGCTAATGATCTCACAACCAAAAATATATATTATTTTTATATTTTAAAAATTGTTATGTTTGAATTGGGCATTTGGATATTGTTGATGGTGATTTGCTGTTTCTATGGTTTTTCCTTTCTTATATTGGTATTCTATTTTGAAAGAGGACACTTAGCTTTACATACTTGTACTATTCCATATGAACTAACGTCCCTTTTGTCAGGGGCACTGCATCTTCAATGGATGCAGGTGGTTCGTCAGCGGGCAGTTTTGATCCTCGTTAGCAGTTACTCTCTACTCAGTAGATTTTGGTGAGCCCTACTCTGTTCCAGGCTTCATGTCAGTTGATGTTGTACTTTATGTTTTGAAGTATAGTCGGGGCCTTGTCACCAGTACTTTCATTCTTCACTCCTGTTGTACTTAGAGGCTCCGTAAACAGGTTGTGAGTAGTGTTTGATGTTGGGAATTAAACTAGTAAGTGTTGGTATTTGGAAAACATATTTTTTATCATATCTATAAACTTATAATATTTTTGAAATCATAGCTGGATATCGTTTGAATAATGGGAAAAGAATGTGGAACACTTTATTCTCCTCATGTATATATCTTGATATTCATTTTATATTGGTCATGGGTAAGATTGGATAGAAGGTATTAAGTAGGCTCCCCGAGGTCGGGGCGTGACAATGGTATTAAATGCCTGCCACCCGGTAGCATTTAATGGAGAATATTTTATAATATTAAGTACATGGTCCATTACAGAGAATATGACAATCACTGGCTACTGTTACACATTCTTCAATGGCCCTCATAATTGTCATTAAAGATGGGCTTGATCCTAGGACCTTGTTCCCTAGGTGCAACTATAAATAGTGAGCTCTACAACCATTGTAAAAGATATGAATTTTCTGACAAGCTAATACTATACTCTACTCAAAAGCTTAATTCTATTTTATCCTCTTGCTCATTAATAGTGTTCTTACTGCCTCCAGAAGCTCTGCTCCCGGAACCAAGATTTTTACTATTTTATCTCGATTTCAAGGCTAAGTCTTACATTCTTGTCTAACTTATTTATCATTATAGGATCAAATCGATTCACTTGTCTATATACCACGCATAAATTTAACTGTAACGTTTTATGGGTAAACAGTTTAGCGCCCACCGTGGGGCTTAGACAGTTGTGTAATTGAGTTGATCCTTGGATCTATTTCTAACCTATTTAATTCTTTGTTCTTAGTAAAAATCATAGCAAATGGCAGATAATGATGTCAACATCGCACAAAATGTTGAGGCCCAGGGAAATCAGCTTCAGCACAAAGATTCAATCAGTGATACCCGCAACGAGGAGGATGCGACCACATCGGTTCATGGCGGGGAATATCCGCGACATGTTCGAGAAGCAACTCCTAATGATGCTGAAGACGAGCACGTCGTTGAAACCGTAAGGATCCTGAGGGAGCAGCAAAAATCCATTATGGGTTATCTCTCATGATAGGATCAGGTCATGACAGAATTGAGGCAGGCGTTGTCAGGTGCTTCCAAAAACGTGAATGGACGAGGTCCAGTTCCTCCCGGTGTTCCCGCGAATCAAACAACACAGAGGGTCAACAACAATACCCCGAGGGGTGAAGTCGGCTTTGAAAAAGCTGGGGGGAACGATAGTGGACCCGCTAACAACAATGAGAATGATATCTTTAAAATCAAACTCATGCAGTTTATGAGGGAAATAAACGCCCGAGTGGATCGAATTCCAGGTGCACCACCAGTATTGAAAGGATCAGACTTAAAGAAATATACCCAGTTGCCGTTCAAACCAAGCGTGGCACCAGAGTTGATCCCGAAGCGGTTTAAAATGCCAAACATGTCGAAATATGATGGGACTTCAGATCCTCAATAGCACATCACCACCTATATAATGACGATGAAGGGAAACGATCTAGCTCCGCATAAGATTGAGTCAGTCTTACTAAAGAAATTTGGGAAAACCCTCACAAAGGGGGCCCTGACATGGTATTCACTCTTTCCCGAGCATTCCATAGATTCCTTCGAGATGCTCGCGGATTATTTCATTAAGGCCCATGTTGGGGCCAGAAAGGTACAGGTCTGAAAGGCTAACATATTCAGGATTGCATAAGGAGAGTCCGAATTGCTGCGGGAGTTCGTGACTAGATTCTAGAAAGAAAGAAAGCCGGTCCCGGTCGAAGATAAGAAGTGAAGATGATCAGCTCGGTTTTCTGGCATCAACCAAAGGCCAGGACCGGGAATGGAATAAGGAGAAATCAAAGGATGATTTTGACACAAATTGATGGTCTTCAAATGGTCGGTTTTTGCCCTATGAACGGGCCGAAGGACGCGGCAGAGGTTTCCGGTTGGCAGATAGATTCGCTACCGATAGGAGGGATGATCGTGCCCGGAATAATAGATCACTGCAGGATAAGGAGATATCGGGTTCCCGACATTCCTCCTACCCCAGGCTATTTGAATACAACTTCAACGTTAGCGTAGTGGAGCTGGTGTCGACTATGAGAAACATTAAGTAAGCACGATTCTCGAAGCCAATGAGCTCCGATCCTAACCAAAGGGATCCTAATTTGTGGTGTGAATACCATGGGACCAACAGTCATCGTACATGGGACTGTCGGCATTTGCGTGAATATATGGCGACGTTGCTAAAAAATGGCCATCTCCGAAAATTCTTAAGTGATCGGGCTAAAAATAACTACGGCCGCAACCGTGATAACGTGGAACCTTCGAAGGTAGGAGAAAATCCTCCATGTTTTATGATCAACATGATTTTTGGGGGAAACGAGATTAATGGTGTGACTTTTTTGGCAGCAAAGAAGATGAAGGTGTCAGTAACCCACAGTAAGAGACTCCGGTAAGTCGATGTGGATGACATTATTTCACGGCAGAAAACACATATGGACTATTGCTGCCGTACAACGATGCCTTGGTAATCTCTTTAAATGCCTTAGATTTTAAAATTAAACGTGTCTTGGTGGACTAAGGAAGTCCAGCCAATATTATCTAGTGGAAAGTGTTGGAGCAAGCCAAGCTGACTGGAAGTATCATTCCGGCCACAAAACTCCTCGCCGGGTTCAATCTGTCAAGCGTAACAACCCAAGGAGAGATCTTGCTACCCACGAATATCAAGGGGGGTGATGAAGACGACCCTTTTTGAGGTAGTAGATGGCGATATGGGTTACAATATTATCCTGGGGAGTCCATGGTTGCACGAGATGAAAGTTGTACCGTCAACATATCATCAATTCCTGAAGTTCCCAACTCCCGAGGGAATTAAACAAATAAGAGGTGACCAACCAGCAGCAAGGGAGATGAATGCAATATCAGTTTACAGTTGCAAAGGGAAGGAGCTTGCAACATAGCAATTACAGGAACCGACGCCTGCTTTTGAGCCGAGTGAAGTTAATCAGGAGGAGGAGTCATCGAAATCCTATCAGGTACCAAGATATTTCCATTTACCAGAAGAAACGAACGCAACAAAATCCACATCGGATGAACTTGAACAAGTGACATTGTTCGAAAAGTTCTTGGAGAGGAAGTTCCACTTGAGTTCAGGACTAAACCCCGAGCTCAGGTCTGGATTTATCGAATTTCTTAAATTTAATGCTGATTGTTTTGCGTGGTCGCATGCGGATATGACAGGTATCCCGCCAGAAGTGGCCATACATAAAACTAAGCTTGGATCCTAACATCCCCTCTATAAGAGAGAAAAAACGTCTATTGCCGAGGTAAAAAACGAATTTGTCAAAGAAGAGGTAACTCGTTTGCTTGATATCGGTTCAATCCGAGAGGTAAAGTATTCTGACTGGATAACTAACTTAGTAGTAGTTCCAAAGAAGAATAATAAATTTTATATGTGCGTAGACTATAAGGATTTAAATAAGGCGTGCCCAAAAGACTCATTCCCATTGCCAAACATTGATCAAATGATTGATGCGACGATCGGGCACGAGTTAATAAGTTTTCTCGATGTGTATTACGGGAACAACCAAATTAAGATGAACCCGAAGAATCAGGAAAAAACTTCGTTCATAACGAAATTCAGAATATATTATTATAATGTGATGCCTTTCGGGCTAAAGAATGTCAGAGCCACTTATTAGCTGCTTGTAAACAAAATGTTTGAAAAACTAATAGGGAAAACTATGGAGGTTTACATACATGATATGTTGGTTAAGTCTTTGAATGCTAAATACCCGTAACACGAAACTTAACCCCGAGAAGTGTGCATTCAGGGTCAGCTCCGGTAAGTTCCTGGGATTCAATGTGTCGCAAAGGGGGATCGAGGTTAACCCTGATAAAATTAAAGCCATCGAAGACATCCCGGACCAGCTATCAAGCGTAAAAGAGGTTCAAAGGCTAAAAGGAGACTGGCCGCTTTGAGCAGATTCATTTTCTGATCTTCAGAAAAATGCCATCATTTCTTTGCACTTGTCAAAAAGAAGAATAACTTCGAGTGGACTCCGGAATGTTAGCAGGCTTTAAAGGATTTGAAAAGGTATTTGTCAAGTCCTCCATTACTGTCAAAATCAGAGGAAGGCGAACAACTGCTGATCTACTTAGCAGTCTCGGAGGTAGCGGTAAGTGCCGTTTTAGTCTGTGAGGATGAAGGTACGCAATCTCTAATTTATTATGTTAGTAAAATTTTAACGGGAGAAGAAACTAGCTACCCACATCTGGAAAAATTGGCCTAAGCCCTCATAGTAGCCGCTCAAAAACTAAGGCCCTATTTCTAATATCATCTGATAGCTGTGGTGACCATCCCCTGTGAAATATTCTTCATAAACCTAAACTCTCAGGTAGGCTGGTCAAGAGGTCAGTCGAAATGAGTGAATTTGACATAGAATATAAACCTAGGACTGACATTAAGTCACATGTTTTGGCTAACTTTGTGGCCGATTTCAGTCCGGGACTGTTACCTTTGGCTTCCAAAAAAGTAGTGATGGTGTCAAAATTGACATCAGGAGTTTGGACCTTGTTCACGGATGGAGCTTCCAATGTGAAGGGGTCCGATCTCAGCATAGTGCTAAGCACGCCCTTGGGAGAAACCCTAAGGCAGGCCATAAGAACCGTTCCTCTGACTAACAATGAAGCAAAGTATGAAGCTTTGATTGCAGGAATTGAGCTGGCCCGGGGAGTAGACTCCGAGGTCATAGAAATCAAATGCGACTCCCAGTTGGTAGTAAATCAGGTCTACAGGATCTTCAAAGCTAAAGAGGAACGCATGCAACAATATGTACTAAAAGTCCAAGATCTGCTCGCTCGGTTCAAGGAATGGTCAATTACGCACATCCCGAGGGAAGAGAATGCGGAAGAAAATGCTCTAGCCAATCTTGGATCATCCACGGAAATGAAAGGATCGGACTCCAGTACGGTCGTAGAGCTTATGCATTCGGTATTGGACGCGTATAGCTATTACGAGGTAAACGCGACCAATTTGGTTTGGGACTTGAGAAATGAGACCATTGACTATCTCGAGCATGGAAAATTTCCTGAAGATCCCAAGGCATCTCGGGCGCTGCGCACTAAAGCAACTCGATACAACTTCAAGGGAGGACAATTGTATAGAAAATCTTTCCAAGGCCCGTTGGCCCGATATTTGGGAGCTTCCGAAGCTAACTATGTTATGCGAGAAGTCCATGAAGGGATCTGCGAAAATCACTCAGGCGCAAATTCCTTAGTGTTAAAATTAATTAGGGTAGGATACTACTGGCCCCGGATGGAACAAGACGTCAAGGCTTATGTTCAAAGATGTGATAACTGTCAACGCTACACACCGTTGGTACATCAACCGGCAAAGCCACTACACTCAGTTTTGTCACCATGGTCGTTCATGAAGTGGGGGGTGGATATAGTCGATCCGCTGCCATTGGCCCCCGGTAAGGTATGATTTCTTTTGATTTTAACTGACTATTTTTCTAAGTGGGTTGAAGGAGGTCCTTATAAGAAGATTGGCGAATGCGAAGTGGTAGATTTCTTATGTGAGAGTATAATTTGCAGATTTGGGATGCCAAAAGAGATAGCGTGTGACAACGGGCCACAATTTATAGGCGCAAAGGTCACAAAGTTCCTTCAAGACTCAAAAATTAAAAGAATCACATCATCACCCTATCATCCGAGGACAAACGGTCAAGTAGAATCAACAAACAAGGTGATAATAAAACATCTCAAAAAGAGATTGGAAGCAGCCAAAGGTAAATTGCCCGAAGAGCTGCCAGGAGTACTATCGGCGTATCGAACAACAACCAAGTCAAGCACGGGGAAACTCTTTTCCCTCTTGTGTACGGAGCAGAAGCCTTGATCCCGGTGGGAGTAGGGGAAACTACCTTGAGATATTTTCAGGCAGATGAACAAACAAACAATGAAGTAATATTGGACAAATTGGAGCTGCTCAATGAACACAGGGACTTGGCGCATATAAGGATGTCGGCCCAAAAGCAGAGAATGGAAAGATATTACAATCGAAGGTCCAACCTCCGTTATTTCAAAGTAGGAGACTTGGTTTTAAGGAAAATAACTCAGAAAACTCGAGAGCTCAATGCAGGGAAGCTAGGTCCAACATGGAAAGGCCCCTACTGGGTTTCAACTATCACCGGAAAAGGATCATACGAGTTAGAAAAGCAAGACGGAGTAAAGTTGCCGAGAAACTGGAATGTGGCACACCTCAAGAGATACTATTGCTGATGAGCCTCGCCTATACTGAAAGTATGTGCTGCACTCTGTTTTCCTTTGTCCAATTTTTGTCTCAATTGGGTTTTTCTGGAAAAGGTTTTTAATAGGGCAGCAAGGGAAAGCATACTACGAAAGAAGCTTCGTCAGCAGAAATAAGACCTTTAAACAATAAGGCATGCAAGCAACGAGCCACTGCAGAGCGATTAGATAGTCTTTTGCTTGGTAGCAAAGTTCCTACCGGGAAGAAAAGTTTGATGTCGGACAAAGATTACCTGACCGTTCTTAAGTGCAAACCACTGGGGGATTGTTAGATAATCTTTGGCTCTATAGCAAAAATTCCTAAGGGGAATTGAAGTTTATTATCGAACTGAAGATTATCTAACCATTCACTAGTGGAATCTTCGACGGAACAAAACTTCCAGTGTTCAAATTTGCATTCTTCGCATTCGAACACGGGGGGGGGGGGGGGGGGTTAATGATATGAGAATACAACAACAATGACTGCCATATCAACCGGGAATCCAGAACCTGTAAACAAAGTTGTATCATCGAGATCAGGGATTGTGCGGCCAGCCCCGTAGAAACAAGTTGTACAAATTAGCCACAAGTAATGGAAATTTCTTTTTAGCACACCAAATGCTTATTTACATTTGAAAATGGAAGGAATAAAGTAAAGTTCTTTTATTTTTATTTTGTTTCTTGTCTGAACGATGAATTAATTTTATCATTTGAAAGTTAAACAAGTACTTCAAATGTAGTGCCGTACTGAACATGAGACGTCCTCTTCAAGAGAACCGTAAACATAGGAGAGCCCTATCTTATGAAACTCTCACGTTAAAGAGTTGATTTCGGAAGACTTATGCCTGGAATCCAAATACTATCGGGGAAAAACGCACCCGAAGCCTCGCATATCTCGGCGTGGAAAACTTGCAAGAATGCTTAAACAAATTGAATGCAAACAGAAAAACTTGCATAATACTTGAACGAAAAAGTACTTCTATTTATAGCAAATGTGCCAAGAAGCATGAGTACAAAAGTATAGAAAAGAAAGAAAAAGCTAAGCTACTGCATCTCTAGAACCAGGAGGAAGAGAAATATCTGCATCCCAAGAGAAGTGGGTGGATCCGCCGCCAGCTCAATAGTTTGGCCTTCACCATCTTGGCCTTTAGCGTCATCACCTCCCGGTTCTTCTTTAGTTCCTGAGAACTCGGAACTAGAACCAGAAGAGTCGGTAGCATCAGGCCGAACCGGAAGACCCCTTCGTGCAGTTGACTCTAGCTCATGGGTATTAGCAATTTCAACATCAAAATCAATAACTCCCGCTTTGGCCTCTTCCAAGGTTTTTCTCCCCATGCTATACATAGAATATCATTTTTCAACAATGAGGGAAGCTGATCGGCGCTGAAGTTCTTCTATAAGATGGTCAACCTTTGTTGAAAGGTTATCTAGCTCAGATTTAGTGGCCTGCAGGCTGACATTGAGGTCACGAACAGTGGAGCAAAAAACTTTATTGTGCTCTATGACCCTTCTATGACTCTCTTCTAAACATGCATACTTCTCCTTGGCAGGAGTAACTTTTTCAGCTTTGGAGTTTAAGGCTACCTCTAAATTACTCAATCTTTCAGTAGAGGCAGCCTCACAATCAGATGCAGCAAGAATGACATTATGGACTTCAACCCATTTGGCCCAAGCTTCTTCAAATTGTACCCTTAACTGGGTGGTCTCCTGGCTAACGGTCACTACCTCTTGCTCTCTTTGCTACAACCGAGCCTCCAATTCAGCAGCCTTAGTAGCTCATGTTTCTGGTTCCGGAAGGCAGGCAGTAATCTGATCCCGCTCGGCCAACAATTGATCCCGCTCAGAGGTGAGTTCCTCCTTATCAAGAATCAACTTTTGAAGGCCCTCCAAAATAAGAAAGTTAGCCTGCGAAACAGAAATGCAAACTCAAAACCTCGCCATAACAACGATAGAAGAAATAACAAAATAAACAAAGATTTTTCCGCCGCTACGTTGTGCATAGCATTGTTCAACAAGCACTCTCCCGGGAGAGATTATATTTTAGTTCTATCTTTTTCTGAAGAGAGAGGCTTTGTATAATTAGTAAGTTCCACCGGCTGGGATAACATATGGCATCTGGTAGAAATTGAGAGAGAGACGCTCCTCATTTGGGGATCTTCGAAGGGGGCAGAATAGTTGTGCCCCAAGTTCCCATGAACTGGGGACTGGGGAAGAGGGACATCCTCCTCTCGGAAACTGCGGCAGGTGGAGATGATGTAGCAGTTGATGGTGGAGAAGGCAGAGTTGGTTAAGAAGGAGATAAAGCTGATGGCACTGTAGGTTGCGAAGCAGCTATGACGGCAGCAGTGCTAGTTGTTGGATGCTCATCAACCGAGGATGGGAGAGACCCGATACCCAGCCTCACGGTACCAGGATTAGCGACTAGGACTCCGAAGCAAGAATTGGCATCTTCCGCTACATTATACTCCCCTAGAGCGCCGAGATGTTGTCCTCAGTTGGTGTGACTAGCTCAACAGATTGAGCATTCTATTGAGCTGATAAAGGTCGTCGTCTTCTATGTAGAGAATCCCCCTCATCACTGGCTCCTCCATCATCATCGATCACCACAGTGTCTATGGCTGGCTCGGTCGCGGCGCTCATCACCATATCATCCGTGGACGACTCGAGCACGACAGCCTTCGTCTTTTTATTTTTTCCCTCGTCCGTGAAGGAACGTCACCTTTTTGGTTGCTTGTTCTCCGACCGGGACTCCAAGAAGAAGAACTTGCACTAGAAGCAGGCTCGAAGATACCTGTTCGGGCGAAAGCCTCATACAGCAGCCTCGTCGCGTTAGATGGATCAGCCAAAATGTCCTCCTCGGGGATGACAACTGAGCCCTAGGGTAGACCCGAATTCAACAGGAGAGAAAGGTTAATTAGTTTTCTTATACGAAAGTTGAAAACAAGTATGAGTTGAGTAAAAAGAGTTTCAGAGAATTTGGAAAGTTACGAAGTGTAAAAGGAGAAGGTTGATACGTATAAGCAAAGGAATAGGCAACTAAAATCGTGGCCATAATTACCTCAATAACTGGCAAAAGTGTTGCTGAATCGTGGGATGACGCGTGTTTGGGGCATTAAATATGGAGGGGCATGCGTCTAATCAACCGTTAGAAACTTTTCAGAGGGGGTCAGAGATTTTCCCGATAAGAAAGATATCTTTACAAACTTCCCGGTCATACAAGGTTATGCCACTGGAAAGTAGGGGACTATCTGTATAAGGTAAAAGATATTCATATTAAATGCTCGCATGATAAAGCGACACATGGAGCCGAAGACGGAAGACAATCAGGTCCGAAGGCGATAATCACATTTGTTATTGGAGAGAATGGTATTCATAAAGGCGAGATAAATGCCTGCCACCCGGTAGCCTTTAATGGAGAATATTTTACAATATTAAGTACATGGTGCGTTATAGAGAATATGAAATTCACTGCCTACCGTTATACATTTTTCAATGACCCTCATAATTGTCATTAAAATGGGGCTTGATCCTAGGACCTTGTTCCCTAGGTGCAACTATAAATAGTGAGCTCTACAACCATTGTAAAGGATATAAATTTTCTGATAAGCTAATCTTATACCCTATTCAAAATCTTAGTACTATTTTATCCTCTTGCTTATTAATATTGTTCTTACTGTCTCCAGAAACTCTGCTCTGGAACCAGGATTTTTGCTGTTTTATCTCGATTTCAAGGTTAAGTCTTATATTCTTGTCTAACTTATTTATCATTATAAAATCAAATCGATTCACTTGTCTATAAACCACGTATAAATTCAACTGTATCATTTTACGGCTAAACATATATATAAAAGAAGATTCACCTTCAGTGATGAAATATTTCCATTGAGTACAGGAAATCAGGCGATGGTCCAAAAGTAAAATAGAGAACTCGACATGAAACGCAAACCTTGCTAAGAACCTCAACTAGCTCAAATTAAGGATCTCCCTACAAACGGAACTTCAAATCGGAATCGACGACTCGAATGGACTCAACTCGAACTCATTGGTGACCTACGTTGTTGTGCTATTTTCTCGGTGTTTGGAGGTGTGGTTAACTCTGGGATTTGGGGCTGTTTAGGGACTGCTTAACTAAGGTCAAAATGCTGGTTTCATGTTTGGCTTTTGGTTGTTGATGGGTGGTTTATGGTCGCGTTTTAATGGCGTTGTGTGGCTGATTTTGCAGCTGGTTTCAGCTACGATTTTGGGGTGTTTTTGGGGTGGTTTATGGGTTATTCTGCAGCTATTTTTGCTGCACTTTCGCTGAGGGATTTGAGCTGGTTTTAGGGAGTAATTTCAGCGGCATTTTTGCTGATTGTTTGGTGAGTTTTGGGGCTGTTTTTCAGCTGGGTTTGGGGTGTTTTTGGAGCTTATTTGCGGCTGAAACAGGGTGACGTTTTGGTGGTGAAAATGGGAGGTTTTAATGGCTGATTTACATGGCTTCAAGGAGAAGAAATTGGAGCAGATTTTGTGAGAAGAAGACGACCCTGATCTCTCCTCCACCTACCTTTATCTCTTTTTTTGGT
This sequence comes from Nicotiana tomentosiformis, assembly GCF_000390325.3. Taxonomy (NCBI): domain Eukaryota; kingdom Viridiplantae; phylum Streptophyta; class Magnoliopsida; order Solanales; family Solanaceae; genus Nicotiana; species Nicotiana tomentosiformis. The sequence continues at coordinate 36,487,927 of NC_090814.1, forward strand.
TCTTTGTCTGTCCTCCCTATTTTTTTGTGCTCAGAATGTCTCCCCTTTTTGAGTGAAAGAAGTGAGTATATATGGTGTAGGGGTTAATTGGTGGCCAAAAAAAATAGGAAAGTGTGCACTATGTAGTGCTAAGTGTGTGATTGATCAAGGAGAACTAGAATTGCCCAAGCGTGTGTGAGGGACGAAGTGCAAGTGGGTTAGCATACTGGATTTTATGAAATTCTAATATGAGTGGAAGGAATCTTTTGATTAGAGAAAAGAGAATGGAGAGGTCAAATAGCATGAATTGGTTGGGAAGAATAGATAGGAAAAGAAATAGGGTGGCAATTCGTTGGCTTTCTTCCTTTACTTTTCTTTTGATTTTCTCTTAAATGATAATGATAAAATCTAATTACTCATTGTCTATTTATTAAAACCTCTATCACGATCCAAAATCCCAACCTATTGTGATGGCACCTAACACACTGTCTAGATAAGCCGGCAATCACATAACAACTAAACATTTGAATAAACATATATTAATTAACTCAATGGTGCAAAATCTCATAAATATCTGATACCATTAACTGAAATATTACTACAATCGCCCCCAAAATTAGTGTCAACGAGTACATAAGCACTACCGAGTACATAAATCAAAACTCTAGTATAAATGTCTGAGTAATAGAATAGTATTAAAGAAAATAAAAGGAAAGAGAGTCAAGGTCTACGGATGTTATAGCATCTACCTCAAGTCTTCGAGCCGGTACTAGCACAAATCTAGAAATCACCACATCCAGATGTACTTGGATCTGCACACGAAGTGTAGAGTGTAGTATGAGTACAACAAACCCCATGCACTCAATAAGTAACAGAACTAACCTTGGGTTGAAAATAGTGACGAGCTCAGAAGGATACAGTAAGAACCAATATAATGACAACACAGATATCATAATGACAATGACAATAAATAACACAGAGAAATTTCCATAATCAGCTCGTTCATGGTACATAAATTTAGACATGCTTTAAGTTCACAATTAAAGACCAACACTGATAAGAACATGTCAAGTATAGCTAGCATGAGGAATGGTATATCTCTATGCCTACATATCAAATATGCATGTCAAATGTTTGATTTCACAGTGATACTCCTAGGTACTCTCACTCTCAGAGTACTCAATCTGTCTATCTCAAATACCCCCTCATATCACACACCATCATTCAACATTGTACGGGCGCCTAGCATCAATGCCCTTCACCAAAGTACATGTATATATCACCGTGCCTACGCTCACTGCTGGTAACTAAGACTTTGGAGGGGCGGATCCTGCCCAAGCGCTAATATAAGGCCTATAAGGCCTGCTGCGACATACCGCCTCATCCACAATAATAAATAAGCCAATAAGGCCTACTGCCGTGTGAAGCCCGATCCACAATAACACTCACAACCTGGCTCTTAAGCCCACCTCAGTCATCAATCTCTCACGTCTCAAGGGCTAAAAAATCTCGTACTACTCAGCCCAAACAATAATAACATGTGATGTAACAATGAATAATAATAGAGACTGATATATGATATGCAAATAAAAAATCATGACTGAGTACATAATTGCAGTTATGGCAGATAACTCAAAACAACAGAAATAACCTTAATAGGTCTCAACCGAATAAGCACATATCCTAAATATGATTTCTAACATGAATCACAACTCAATTAATCTAACAAGTAGGGATTACACAGATAAAACAAGACTTGATAGCAACTCAGTACAAAAAATCAACCCGGATCATGTTTACCACGATGCACGCTCAACGCCTATCACCTAGCATGTCCGCAATTCAATGTTCCAACAAACCTTTGCCACGTGAATCGACCTCCGAATGACTCGAATCTAGCCAAAGTAACTTAATTTCATCAATAATAGCTATAGGAAACAATTTCGAAATATAAATCTAAGGTCTTTAACCAAACTCAAAACTCAACCCAAAAAGTCAACCCCGGGCCCACGCCTCGGAACCCGATAAAATTCACAAATTTCGAACACCCATTCGATAAGAAGTCCAACCATAAATCCACCCTCAAATCCCCAAATTTCACTCTCCAATACATAGTCCAAAAATCTCCAAAGTTTTCCTCAAACACACATATCTAGGTATAAAAATCAATAGGTAAACAATATTTAGCAATAAAAGTGATGCATCTTTACTTACCTCTTCAATTGTAGCCAAAACCCTCTCAACAATCGCCCCTAGTCGAGTTCCACAAGTCCAAAAATGAGAATAATTCCAAACTCTTCGACATATAGGTATTGTCCAGTAAAACCGCACCTGCGGTCCATGTGGTCACATCTACGACACCGCTTCTGCTGTAAAAAGTCTGCTTCTGCAGAATTCACTTAAATCCTGACCAAGCGCACCTGTGGCCCCTCATGCTCACATGTGGGACCGCTTCTGCAGTCCTGCCTTCACTCCTGCGCGACCGCACCTACGAAGACACTCTGCTTCTGCGACTCCAACCTCTCCTGCCGCAGCAAACTTCTTTACACCTGCGAGCTCGCAGATTCAGAAAGTGCCTCGTATCTGCGACCTCTGCCAAGCTCAGCAAACCTCTGAACCTGCGACAAGCCTGTCACTTCTGTGACTTCGCACCTGCGGTCAAGACCTCGCAGGTGTGATCACAACAGAAGCCTTAAGCTTCAACATTTCCCAAGTCCAAATAAAATTCCGATTTCAATCCGAATCACACCCGAGGCCCTCGGGACCCCATCTAAACATACAAACACGTCCCATAACATGATATGAACTTATTCGAAGCTTCAAATCACATAAAACAACATCCAAATCACGAATCGCACCCCAATTCAAGCCTAATGAAACTATTGAATTTCCAACTTCTAAAATTAATGGGGAATCATATCAAACCAACTTCAATTGACCTCAAATTTTGTACAAAAATTATAAATGACACAACAAACCTACTCCAACTCCCGAAACCAAAATTCGAACCCGATATCAACAAAGTTAACTCTCAGTCAAACCTCCCAACCTTCCAAACCTTCAACTTTCTATCTTTCGCCAAAAAGCCTCAAACCAACCTACAAACCTCCAAATTAATATCCGGACATACGCCTAAGTCCATAATCACCATACAAAGCTATTGGAACCATCAAAACTCCATTCCATAGTCGTCTATACAAAAGTCAAATTCCGGTCAACTCTAACAACTCAAGCTTCCAACCTTGGAACTAAGTGTCCCAATTCACTCTGAAACTTCCCTGAAACCAATCCAATCACCTCGGCAAGACACATAACTGCAAATGATCATAGAAGAAGCGATAAATAAGGGAATAAGGCCACAATACACAAAACAAACGGCTGGGTCATTACATTCTTCCCCTTTAAAACAAACGATCATCCTCGAATGGGTCTAGAATCATACCTGGAGTCTTAAACAGGTATGGATATCCACTCCGCATATCTCGATCGGTCTCCTAAGTAGCCTCCTAGACTGGATATCTACTCAACTTTCGAACCTGCCGATCTAAAATGGCCACCGACTCCACATCACAAGTCAAATCCCCATCTAGATGTATCGTGCAGAAGTCCAAAACATGAAATGACTTCTAGAGCATAGAAACATGAAACACTGGGTGAACTCACGATAGACTAGGTGGAAATGCAAGCTTTTAGGCAACATCTCCAATCCTCTAAAGCACCTCAATGGGACCAACATACCGAGAGATTAACTTGCCCTTCCTTCCGAACCTCATCCCACCCTTCATGGGCGAAACATTGAGTAATACCTTCTCAAACCACCATATAAGCAACATCACGAACCTTCTTATCGATATAACTCTTCTGTCTAGACTGTACCATGTGAAGCTGATCCTGAATCAACTTGTCTTTCTCCAAGGCATCTCGAATCAAATCAGTACCCAACAACCTAGCCTCTCCCGGCTCAAACTAGCCAATTGTAGAATGACATCGCCTCCCATATAACGCCTCATAAGGAGCCATCTAAATACTTGATTGGTAGATATTGTTGTAGGAAAACTTTTCAAGTGATATAAACTGATCCCAAGAACCCCCGAAATCCATAACACATACACATAACATATCCTCCAAGATCTGAATGGTGCACTCGGACTGTCCGTCCGTCTGGGGGTGGAATGTTCTACTCAACTTAACTCGTGTGCCCAAATCTCATTGCACTACTCTCCAAAATTATGATGTCAACTGCGTGCCTCGATCATAAATAATGGACACCGGCATACCATGAAGACAAACAATCTCACGGATATAGATCTGAGCCAGCCACTCTAAAGAATAGGTAGTCACAACCAGGATGAAATGTGCAGACTTGGTCAGTCTATCCACAATAACCCACACTGCATTGAATTACTTCAAGGTCAGTGGGAGCCTAACAACGAAATCCATGATAATACACTCCTACTTCCACTTAGGAATCTCAAGTCTCTGAAGCAAACTGCCTGACCTCTGATGCTCGTACTTCACCTGCTGACAGTTCAAGCACCGAGCGACATACTCTACTATATCTTTCTTCATTCTGCTCTACCAATAGTATTTTCTCAAGTCCTGATACATCTTGGAAGCACCTGGATGAATGGAATACCGCAAACTGTGGGCCTCTTCAAGAATCAATTTACGCAACCCATCCATATTGGGCACACAAATCCGACCCTGCATCCGTAACACTCTATCATATACAATAGAAACCTCCTTAGCAATATCGTGTTGCACTGTGTCCTTAGGGACAAGCAAATAGGGGTCGTCATACTAACACTCTCTGATGCGCTCATACAAAGAAGACCGAGAAACCATGCAAGAAAGAACTCGGCTAGGCTCCAAAACATCTAACCTCACGAACTGATTGGCCAAAGCCTAAACGTTTGATGCTAGTGGTCTCTCACCAACTAGAATATATGCAAGGCTACCCATACTCACAGCCTTTCTTCTTAAGGTATCGGCCACCACATTAGCCTTCTCGGGATGATAGAAAATGGTGATATCATAGTCTTTTAATAGCTCCAAAACACCTCTGTTGCCTCAAGTGTAGGCCCTTTTTCTTAAACAAGTGTTGTAGACTCCGATGATATATGAATACCTCACGAGACACGCCGTAGAGATAGTGCATCCAAATATTCAATGCGTGAACAATTGCTTCAAACTCAATATCATGAACAAGGTAGTTCTTCTCATGGGGCTTCAACTGTCGCGAAGTATAAGCAAACACCATACCTTCCTGCATCAAGACACACCCAATACCAATCCGAGAAGCATCATAATAAACCATATAAGAACCCGATGCTGAAGTCAAAACTAGAACTGAAGCTATAGTTAAGGCAGTCTTAAGCTTCTGAAAGCTCTCCTCACACTCATCAGACCACCTAAATAGGTCACCCTTCTGGGTCAAGCCAAGAAAACTCCGCATCTCAGTAGTTGAAGATAGTTTGGGCCAACTCTGAACTGCCTCAATCTTCTTCACATCTACCTTGGTCGCCTCACTAGACACCACGTGCCCCAAGAACGCCACAGAATCAAGCCAAAACTCACACTTGGAGAATTTAGCATATAGCTTCTTCTCCATCAACGTCTGGAGTACAATCCTCAAATGCTGCTCATGATCCTCTTGGCTGCATGGGTACACCAGTATATCATCAATGAATACTATGACAAAAGAATCAAGATATGGCTGGAATAAACTGTTCATCAAATGCATAAATGTTGCTGGGGCATTGGTCAGCCAAAAAGACATCACAAGAAACTCGTAGTGACCTAGCTGGTCCTGAATGCTATCTTCAGAATATCAGAATCCCGAATCTTCAGCTGATGATACCCAGACCTCAAATCATTCTTCGAAAACACTCCAGCTCCCTGAAGCTATTCAAATAAGTCATCAGTACGCGGTAATGGTTGCTTGTTCTTAATTGTAACTTTGTTCAACTGCCTGTAATCAATGTACATCTGCATAGTACCATCCTTCTTCTTCACGAACAGATCTAGTGCACACCAAGGCGACACACTAGGCCTAATGAATCCCTTATCAAGTAGCTCTTGAAGTTGTTCTTTTAATTCCTTTAACTCTACTGATGCCATATGATACAGAGGAATAGAGATAGGCTGAGTGCCTGGCACCAGATCAATACCAAAATCGATGTCCCTACAGGCGGCATGGCCAGCCGGTGAAAGGCCCCGTAAAAGTTCACCTAAAACCCGAGGTTTCATGGTGCCGAGGTAAGCTAATGTATTTGAGGGTTGTAGAAAATCTTCGCGGCTCGCAAACTTGCGGCGGTACAGACCTTTTGAGTTGAACAGAGAGTTAGGGAGTTGAAGAAATACTTTTGCAGAACAGGGCATTTCAGGTAGTTTTTCTGCGGTGGTGGTGATAGGACATCATTCAGGGGAGGGTTATCAGGGCCATCCTAGTCCTTTGCTCAGTATTTGGTCAATGCACAACCAGCAGGGCCAAGTCAGCAGCAGTGGAGTCATTTTAGACATAGTCAGGGTAACGGGGGATCCTACCAAAAAGGTCGGCTTGGAGGGAGATTCCAACAGTAGAAGAGGCCCCCATGCCCTAGGTGTAGGAAGATGCATTTTGGGGCTTGCTTCATGGACCATCCCATATGCTATATGTGCGGTATCAGGGGTCATATTCAGAGGGAGTGTCGTTCATCCTGCCAGAGTGTGGGCAGGGGTACGACACAACCAACCATTTCTGCAGCCACTACATTCACAGCACCTTCTCCGGCTCGAGGTACTCCAGTACCCGAATGGCGTGGTGCAGCTAGGGGTGGTGCACAAAGTTCAGGAGGGCCAACCGTTTCTATGCTATGAGGGGTCGCTAGAGTTTAGAGGTTTCTCCAGATGTTGTCATGAGTATATTGACTGTCCAATCTCATGATGTATATGCCCTTATTGATCCCGTTTCCACTTTGTCATATATCATTCCCTATGTCTATGTAATTTGGGATAAAACGGAATAACTTCATGAGCCATTCTCTGTATCTACTCCGATTGGTGAGTTTATTGTGTCCGCATAGGTTTATAGGGATTGTGTCACACGGTGCATGGTCGGGACACCATGGCCAATCTCATTGAATTAGGAATGGTTGATTTTGATGTAATAATGGGGATATAATGGATTTATTCATATTTTGCCAAGCTTGATTGCCGAACTAGGACCGTTAGGTTTGAATTCCCAAATGAGCCAGTTATTGAATGGAAGGGGGATGATGTAGTGTCGAAGGGTAGGTTTATTTCCTACCTTAAGGCCACGAAGATGATCAACAAGGGATGTATTTACCATTTGGTCCGGGTTACATACACCGATGCTGAGGTACCTACACTTGAGTCTGTGCCAGCGGTGAATGAATTTCCGGAGGTCTTTCCTGATGAGCTCCATGGGATCCCATCAGACATGGATATTTATTTTGGGATTAATGTGATGTCAGGCATGCAACCTATATCTATTCCACCCTACAGAATAGCACCGGTAGAATTAAAGGAACTAAAGGAGAAGTTGAAGGACTTGTTAGAGAAGGGTTTCATCCGGTCGAGTGTGTCGCCTTGGGGCCACCGGTTCTCTTTGTAAGGAAGAAAGATGGGTCACTGAGAATGTGTTTTGACTATCAACAGCTGAATAAGGTCATGATTAAGAATAAGTACCCACTGCCAAGGATAAATAACTTGTTTGACCAACTGCAGGGTGCTAAATACTTATCCAAAATTGATTTAAGATTTGGGTATCACCAATTGAAGATCAGAGAGCATGATATTCCTAAAACAGCTTTCAGGACCCGATATGGGCACTTCGAATTTTTGGTAATGCCCTTAGGGCTAACAAATGCCCCGACAACTTTCATGGATCTTATGAATCGAGTGTTCAAGCCTTTTGTTGACTTCTTTGTGATAGTGTTGATTGATGATATTCTTGTATATTCACGAAGTCGAGAGGACCATGATGATCATCTCACGACAGTTCTGCAGACCCAATATCAGCACAAGTTGTATGCGAAGTTTTTGAAGTGTGAATTTTTGCTTGAATCTGTCACATTCTTTGGCCATGTCATCTCTAGAGAAGGAATTAAGGTTCATCTGCAGAAGATCGCAACTGTGAAGAATTGGCCGAGGCCTACAACTCCAATAGAGACTTGCAATTTCTTGGGCTTAGCTTGGTATTACAGGAAGTTTGTTGAGGTTCTCTACTCTTGCCTCTCCATTGACTAAATTGACGCAGAAGGTACTTAAGTTCCAATGGTCAGATGCTTGTGAAAAGAGCTTCCAAGTGTTGAAATCAAGAATGACTATGACACCCGTGTTGATCTTACCGGATGGTACAAATGGGTTTGTAGTATATTGTGATTCTTTGAGAATCGGACTAGAGTGTGTATTGATGCAGCATGGCAAGGTGATCGCTTATGCCTCTAGGTAACTCAAGAATTATGAGAAGAACTATCCAACACATGACTTATAACTTGCGGTGGTAGTGTTTGCATTAATGATTTGGCGTCATTATTTGTATGGGGTCTATGTGAATATATTCACGGACCATAAGAGCCTTCAATATATTTTCAAATAGAAGGAATTGAATCTGAGGCAGAGAAGATGGCTTGATCTACTCAAGGACTATGACATCGATTGATATTCTATACCATCAAGGGAAGGCTAATGTTGTGGAGGATGCTCTTAGCTAGAAATCTATGGGTAGTTTGGCTCACTTTGAGGCATATCAAAGGCCGTTGGCCAAAGAAGTTCATTGGTTGGCTAGTTTGGGGGTTCGTCTTGCGAACTATAGTGAAAGAGGGGTAGTTGTGAAAAATAGGGCTGAATCACTGCTTGTTGTGGAAGTCAAGGAGAAGAAATATGACGATTCATTGTTGATATAGCTGAAGGACAGGATTCAAAAACATAAGACCATGGCCTTTTATCTTGACATGGGTGATGGTACACTAAGGGTTATTATGTGTTCCAAATGTAGATGGTCGAGGCTCACACTTCTAGGTATTCCGTGGACCCAGGATCTAAAAAGATATACCATGATCTTAAGGAAGTCTAGTGGTGGAATGATATGTAGAGGAATGTAGCGGACTTTGTGGCAAGATGCCCAAATTGTCAACAAGTAAAGGCCGAACATCAAAGCCCCGGTGGGTTGGCGCAGAACATAGAAATTCCGATGTAGAAATGAGAGATGATCAATATGGACTTTGTGGTAGGACTACCTCGCACTCCTTGCAAGTTCAACTTGATTTGAATGATTGTGGATTGACTCACGAAATCAGCACATTTATTACCTGTTAGGGCTACCGACACAACAAAATAGTATGCATAGTTGTATGTCAAGGAAATAGTCAGGTTGCATGGCACTCCAATTTCTATCATCTCCGATCGAGGGGCACAATTCATAGTAAAATTTTGGAAGAAATTTCAGCAAGGGTTGGGTACCCAGGTAAATCTTAGTACAACTTTCCATCCATAGAATGACGGGCAAGTAGAGCAGACTATTCAGACGCTTGAGGATATGTTGAGCGCTTGTGTTCTTGACTTCAAGGGTAGCTGGTATGATCATTTTCCACTCATAGATTTTGCCTACAACAACAGTTATCATACTAGCATTCAGATGGCGCCGTTCGAGGCTATATATGGCAGGAGATGTAGATCTCCTATTGGGTGGTTCGATATTGGGGAAGCGGAGTTGGTAGGGCCAGACCTTGTGCATCGGGCTATGGATAAGGTTAAGATCATTAAGGAACGGTTAAAAACTGCCTAGAGTCGACAAAAGTCCTATTCAGATGTACGTCGTAGGGATTTGGAGTTCCAAGAGGATGATTGGGTATTCTTGAAGGTTTTCCCTATGAAGGGTGTAATGCGGTTTGGTAAGAAATAAAAATTGAGTCCGAGGTATGTCGTACCGTACAGAATCATTCTGAGGATTGGTCAGGTAGCTTACAAGCTAGAACTACCTCCAGAGATGTCCTTAGTACACATGGTGTTTCATGTATCCATGTTGAAGAAGGTGGTTAGAGATCCGTCACTTATTGTTCCGATTGAGACTATAGAGGTTAATGAGGAATTGACTTATGAAGCGATTCCAGTTGCCATTCTTGATAGGCAAGTCCGAAAGCTGAGAAACAAAGAGATCACCTCCGTGAAAGTGTTACGGCGAAATCAACAGGTAGAAGAGGCCACATGGGAAGCCGTGGAAGAGATGAAGAAGAAGTATCCTCATTTGTTTGAATAGCTATGTAGTTGTGTCCATAATGTTAAAAGCTAAATTTCTACAAATGCAGTTTCCCTTGTACAACTTATGTTAAAGATACTCCTTTTTGGTAATATAATGTTTATGGCATTGTTGCCGGTGTTGTTTCTATGTTGTTTTATATCATTGTGTTATGGTTATGCTGTTAGGACTAGTTTTGGGATTCTCTAGCAGGTGGATAGGCCCAATTACAGGGGAGACTACGGCGAAAGTTTTGGAAATTTAGGGAGTTAGTCAAAATTTGGAACTGCTGGTGTGTGAAGTAAAAGTTGGGTCACCTTAGATGCTAATGTATTTGAGAGTTGTAGAAAATCTTCGCGGCGAGCTTGGGTACAGACATTTTAGGTTGAATAGAGTGTTGGGGAGTTGAAGAAAAATTGTTGCAGAATAGAGCGTTTCTGCGGTCCATTATGTGTCTGCAGAACCTATCTGCAGACCGCAGATCCTTTGCAAAGTGAAGCAGAGAAATGGGCCAATTTTGGAGGTTGTTTTGCTGTCGACTATGCGACTGCATAATCGTTTTATGGGCCACACATCCGCCGTAGAATCTGCATGAAGATTTCCGGAGGGAGATTCTACAGTCCATTCTGCAGCCGCACAATAGATTTGTGGGCCGTAGACCTGGCCGCATACTGGACCAGACCAACCCAGCTTTTGGGACCGTTTCTGCGATCCATTTTCCAGGCCACAGACATGATATGCGGTGCAGTCTGCAACCGCAATGTTGAGTTCGGAGGGTCCATTTTATGGTTTTAAAACTCAATTCTATTTTTATAAAACAACCTTAGGGGTCATTTTAGAAGGTTCAAACTGATATTTTAGAGAGAGAAAAGTGGTCTAGAGTGAGAAGAGGCATTCCTAAGCTATTTGTTCATCAATCTTTGCTCAAGTCTGGAAGTATTTACAAGGATAACTCACAAGGTCTTCACCCAAGAGGTAAGATTCTAGCCCTAGCCTTCAATTTCGAAATTTGGGTTGGGAATAGGTAATGGGGAAGAAGGTTTTGAGAATAAGAGTTGTTATTTATGCATGCATGTACTAATAAAGATAGCAGGAGGTTGTGTAGTATTTGTGGGTGGCCTATTGAAGTGGAGATTTATTGTGGGGTAAAGGAATCCACCATAGGAGGACCTTGAAACCTTAATGCATACCTAGTGCTTGATAAAATACTTAAATGAGCTGAACCCCCGAGAATCTTTCTAATCATAGTTAAATTTTGTCGTGTCTTTAATTAGATTGAAGTCTCTAGGAGTTTCGGAACCTTTTAGTAAATCAAAGAAACATCAAGCAAGGTATATTGGCTAAACTCCTCTTATAGAATCGATTTCCACGATGTCCTAGTAAGTTGCGATTATGATTGGCTCAACTTCTTATGTCTCATGTTCCGAGTCCTTCCTAATAGATTTGATTATTATAAAATAAGTGTTGTGTTAAAAGATGTATGTTCCCAAAATATGCTCCAAATGTTCCTATCATGTCATGATTCCCTCCGAAAATGTAATCTAGTATGATGAATGTACCAAAGGTGTTGTGATTTAAAAATCATGTTTCAATTGCATGCTAGTATGCCTAATTGTGGAAGAGAAACTCAACGTGCTTATGACTCTTGTTTGCTCATATATATACTTAAAGTCTTGATTTGAAATTCCCTAATTGATGATAATCCATGATAACGCTTGAAAGTTATAGGGGTGAGTATGAGATATGAAATACAACCGACATGCCAAGAATTGATATTACCATTATGGCCACTAGTGCCAATGAAATGGAAAGATGTGTGAACGATTATGAAATGAGTTGTAATTCCTTTAAATAATAAATGGTTTGGGAGTATAATTTAGTCACTGAGGAAGATTGAAGGTCAAAATAACCTAACCCCGAAACTACACGTGCCGGTGTAGGAGTGATTGAGGGGTAAATCCCCGTGTTGATGTGATGAGATTGTTTCCCCTTATATGGGATGAGATTGATGTGTTGAGATATTTCTCCCTATGTGGGACGAGATTATTGGTAGCGAGATCTGATGTGATGTCGACCCACACGGCATTGTGGTGAGATGACTTAGTCGGTCGGGCCGAGATCGGACGCCATACCGCATATATGGTGGTGTTGTGATTGGATGTCTCGTGGTGAGATGGCTTAGCCGATCGGGCTGAGGTCAAACTCCGTTCTAAAAGCACGGTGGTGTATTGGTATTAAAGATTTCCCAATTTAAAAATATTGAAACTTACTTGAAATTTATCTTTCTCATAACTTATCACCTTCATACTGTTTGAGGCTCTCATTGATTTCATGTTTCCTTCTCATTTCACCGTTGCTCGTTCTATTGAGAGGGTGTTTAATTTCACATACTAATACTATTCCATATGTACTAACGTCCCCTTTGCCGGGGGCGCTGCATCTTTAATGGATGCAGGTGGTTCCACTGCAGGAAATATTGATTAGTGATAGCAGTACACCCTCTCCTCAGCCGACTTGGTGAGCCCCACTTCATTTCGGGGTCTTGTATCTCCTGTCCTCTATGTATATTGTTTTGAGGTATAGCCGGAAATTTGTTGCTGGCACCATCATGCTACTCTTTTGTATTTATTAGAGGCTCCGTAGACATATCGTGGGTGATACCTTTGTTTTGGGAAGTCAAATTAGAAATGTTGTATTTGTATCATATGTTTCCACTTCTAAACTATGAAAGTGTAATGAAATATTTTAGGGAAATCTTGAATGAAGTTCTAACGGTAATGAAATTTAGATTGTTCAAGTAAACTTCTCATTGTCTAATTAATAAAATATATCCTCTCTTTTTTCACAGGTGAGTTTGGGTAGAAGGCATTGTATAGGCTTTCCCGATCGAGTTGTCTCGGTTGAGCACCGGTCGTACTCCCCGAGTTCGGGGCGTGACAGTAGGTCTGCAGGAAACACATCCGAAAAATCTCGCACTACCAGAACAGACTCAATTGTGGGAGTATTAGCACTAACATCCCTCACAAGGGCCAGATATACCAAACATCCCTTCTCAGCCATCCGTTGAGCCTTCAAGTATGAAATCACTCTACTAGGAACATAATCTAGGGACCCTCTCCACTCAATCCTAGGCAATCCCAGCATCTCTAATGTCACGGTCTTAGCGTGACCATCCAGAATAGCATGACATGGTGACAACCAATCCATGCCTAAAATCACGTCAAAATAAACCATTCTAAGTAGTAATAGATCAACTCTGATGGTAGGCTATAGTTATGTGTTTTAGTTTCTTATTGCACTCTAATTCACTGCACTTTATTTGCGTTTGAGCTTTAATTGATAGTGTTTTGCACTTATTATGTGTTTTATGCCTTGTAGGAGTGATTCCGAGCTATGTAGATGTTATGGAATGAATTCAATCCTTTTGGAGCTTTGAAGTCTGAGAAAAGCCCAAGGGAATAAGCCGGGATCGTGTTCGGGGGTCGAGGACCAAGTCTGGACGTAAAAAATCGAAGTTTGATCCGTACTCTGAGAAAACCCCACTGCCGCGGCGCGTGGGGCGCCGTGGCTGCCTATTTCTTGCTGCCTGATAGATGTTGAGCTCTCTGGATTTCCCCACTAATTCCCTGCATGGCGCGTCGCCCCAGGCGGCGCGCCTGTGCAATTTTTATAGAATAAAAATCCTATTTCGGCTAGGAGAAGGTGGTTTCGTCTGGGCCCGACCCTACTTGGTATAAATACATAGAAAAATGTTATTTTCTGAACTCTTGACATACTTTAGACCTAAGGAAGCCAAGGAGGAGTGGGAGGAGCAAAAGCACAAGGATTTCATCATTCCTTCCTCACTCAAGACTTGAGTTTGTTTTGAATTTATGTTTTCCTATACTTTAATTTTATTTGTGATGAATTACTCCATATCTATGGAGTAGTTCTCTTTAGGGTTTGATGGATTTGGTGTATTAAGGATTGTTTGTGGATTATAACCCTAGTGTTATGTATTGAAGCACTTTTGGATGATTTAATTGTTGTATCTATATTCACTTGTTCATGTAATCAAAAGAGGTATAACTTGTGATATCTTTGCATTATATTGTTGGTTGAGTTCATTAATTCTTCTTAGTAATCAAAAAAGGCTTGTCGAATCATTTATTAAATCTAGTTAGGTGGATAATCGAGAGAGGTTCTCCTAAAGACCGATCCACTACGCATTCTTGCATATCTTCACGTGCTTAATTTGGTACATCTCGTGAGGTTGAGACTTAATCGAGAGAGAAGGTTTTGCTGAACGTGTGAACTAATAATTGAGTGAATTCGAGAGACTCACTTAAATATTAGAAGTGAATTATCTAGAGTTATATCCCAAACAATTATCTTGCACCTATCCTATCAAAACCCTATCTTCTCCCAATGATAACCTTCTTTGCTTATTCGTTGTTTCAATTGTCACTAGTCAATAGCTTTAGACTCTTAGTTAAATTTAGTTACAAATCATATAAATCTCAATTGTTGATCATCTTGGATAGCAACCAAGCTAGAAACTACGAGAACAATATTTAAATCCAATCCCCGTGGATATGATATTATACTATACTATATTTAATTAGCGAGCATAATTTAAGTGTGTGTTTCAAGCTCATCAAATTTTGGAGCAGTTGCCGGGGATTGGCAATCAATAGTGTTTGAAATAGTTTTAGTGCTAATTCAAGAATTTTTCTTTTTATTTTATTTTATTTTATTTTTCTCTTTTTACGTTTGGTGTTCATTGATTGTGCGCAGGCTACAGGCTTAGATTGGTGCATGACTCGAGCTTCTACAAAAGAAGTGCTACCATACGATCCAGAGATAGAAAAACAACTGCGATAGCTGAAGAAGGAAAGAGATCTCACCGAGACATTAGGAAAGGTTTGGCAATTTTCAACCAAAGAAACTATGGTTGGAAACGATGAAGATAATGTATATTTGGCTACAAGAGAGGCATCCCAACATTGGGAAAAAGCTTCATGGGATGCTGAGGAAGCAGCTATCAGAGATGCACATATTATCTATGAAGACTAGAGGGGGTCGGAGAATTGCTCAAAATCAACCCTTGGCTGCAGATCAGTTCAGAAATATATCTCCCATGCCTGGGAGAGACCACAGGGCGATTATGCTCGACCGATCTACAATCAAGAATTATCAAGTGTTAGACCACCTACAATTGCAGCTAACAATTTTGAATTGAAGCAAGGGTTGCTTCAAACTCTTCAGAATTGCTGTGTCTTTAGAGGGAAGATGAACGAAGATCCAAATACACATCTAATGGACTTCAAGGAGATTATGAACACCTTTCAATACAATGGTGTGTCACGAGATGCAGTGTACTTAAAGGCATTCCCCTTCACACTTAAAGATGATGCAAAGTAGTGGCTTCGAAGCTTACCCACGGGATCGATTAGAACATGGGAGGAGATGACCAGAAAATTTCTTGATAAATATTTCTCCTCAGCTAAAACGGGCAAGTTTAGAAGAGAAATCAATAACTTCTGCCAGAAAGAGACTGAAACTTTTTTTGAAGCATGGGAGAGGTCTAAGGAGATTTTTCGAAAGTGTCAACATAGTGGACTTAAAATCTGGATGCAACTCCATGACTTTTGGGATGGATTGACACTAGCCTCGCGTAGAACATTGAGCAATGTAGGAGGCCTTTTGATGAAGAAGACTCTAGAGGAGATAGTTACAATTCTTGATGAGTTATCTGAAGATGCTAATCAGTGGCCCTCCGAGAGTGCTGAAAGAAGAAGATCAACTGGTGTTCACCAAGTTGATGCTACTACATCTGTGCAGGTACAACTTAATGTTATGGCTAAAGAAATACGAAAGTTGACCTTATTCTCGATACAAAATGAGCCTCACACAAATTGTGATATTTATGGAAGGGGACACCCTACTCATGAGTGACAGGCCTCAAATGAGGAAGTGAATGCTGTGGGAAACTACAATTTTAATGCAATAGGTAAGAGGCACCCCGGTTTTTCATGGAGTTCACCTAGGGGTACTGCGAATGCTTGGCAACAAAATAATTCTAGACCCCAGGGACAAGGAGCTCCATCATTCCAAAATCAGTAGAGGCAGCAATATCAGCCTCAACAACCCATTCAGCCTGGTCTAGAGGATTTAATGAAGGCCTTCATTATCAAGACGGATGAGAGGCTGGACGCCCATGGAGCAACTATCAAGGAATTGGGCACTGGTTTTCAAAATCTGGAAAGACAGTTTGGGCAGCTAGCCACTCTATTATTTGAGAGGATTCCAGGCACTCTCCCCGATGATACGGAAAGAAATCCCAAAGAAACAATGAATGCTGTAACTCTGAGAAGTGGGCAAGTGTTGAAAGATCTACCCCAATCCAAAAGGATGTGATACTTGAAAAAGAAAGTGGGGAGCAGTTGAAGAGTGATAAGGACGAAAAGAAGAAAGGCCCAATGAAAGGAACATGATGAGAGCAAGCATATGCCTGTGCTACCTTTCCCTCAAAAGCTATATAGAGAAAAGCTGGACAAACAGTTTGAGAGATTTCTGGATATGCTGAAATAGGTTCATGTAAACTTACCGTTCACAGAAGTGCTCTCACAAATGCCTTCTTATACTAAATTCTTGAAAGAGATCCTTACAAAGAAGAGGAAAATAGAGGAGACTTCAGTGGTCAAGCTTACAGAGCATTGCAGTGCTATATTGCAAAACAAACTCCCACAAAAGTGTGGAGATTTAGGGAGTTTTACTATACCTTGCTCTGTAGGAAATATTTATTTTGATAAATCATTATATGATTCTGGTGCCTCAATTAATCTAATGCCTCTATGTATTTATAGGAAATTGGTGAAGGAGATTGAAGAGATAATGTCTGCACCTATATCCTTGCAGCTAGCAGACCAAACGACTCTAATACCCGAGGGAATAGTGGAAGATGTGTTAGTTCGGGTGGATAAGTTCCTATTTCCTGTGGATTTTATAGTGGTGAATATGGAGGAAAATAAGGAGGTCCCCCTCACCCTATGAAGACCATTCTTAGCGACGGGTAGAGATATATTAGATATACATGAGAGGAAACTCATGCTTAGAGTGGGTGAGGAGACTGTGACTTTTGAGATGAATGTAGCAAATGTGGCACAAAAGGAAAAATCAGTTGCGAGTGTTGAGTGGAAAGTGAAGGGCTCGAAAGAGAAAGATGTGGTAAGTGAGAAAGATAAGTGTGGGGTGTACCCTAAAAAGGGTGAGAAGATGTTGTCTACATGGATGTGCGCATTAGTTCGGGCTCGAGGAATAAAGCCTGACTTCGACTCAGACCCCGACTAGAAATTCAGGGAAGTTTCCTCTACCTTATACTTTTTAATTATGTGTCATGGGGACGTGCCACAACTTAAAATATGGTATGGGGGATATGTTGTATGTATGTATGTATAATAGTTTTCTTTTTGTGAGTGTAGTAGTTGGAAAAAAGTTTTGCAAAAATCATAAAATTTTAAAATTTTTGATTTTCCCGACGATGGATATCATCGACAGATTTCTTGAGGGACTAAAGTCGAAAGAAAAATACAAAAAGATTTTCTTTTATAGGTAGTGTAATAATTCCTCCTTAGTTTTTCTTTGTGCCGCGGTTCTTTTTAAGGGTTTTGTTTGAACCAGGTGTAGTTTATTTTTGTTTTGTAGAGTAGTAGGAAACCTTCTGTTGTGATTTGAATTGAAGAAAATATCTCATAAATTTATTATGATTTGAGAATAGTAAGTGCTTTAGTTGTGACGCTTAGGCTCAGCTTTTGACTCTTGTATAAGTACCTTAAATTGTATGATCTTAACTTTGCTTAACTACTTTGACTAGAGTGTCATGATTGTCTGATCCTGAGTGAGTTATGTTCCATGTGTGCGTGAGGTTTCGTGTTATTCTGTGCATTGAATTTGATGTCTAGAACTTGCCCCGTGTGTTTGCAAAGCGAAATAGTAGTTTTATTCAGTCTTGGAAGTGATATATGCATTTCTTTGTTGAGCCAGATATATGCTATTACCTACCTAATTGTTATGTATCGTAGTTAACCCCTTTGAGCCTGTAATCCTCTTTCTTTGGCAACCACATTACAAGCCTTACCTATTTGTTTGAATTGACAATCTATTTGAACCTTATACCTCTCATGAACACTTGAATTTGTTATGAACGTTGTAAAAGTTGAAGTGTGGGGGTGGTTGGATTGGCTTTTGAGTGGAACTATTGAAATAAGGAGAAAGGTGCAATGTTTTAAAAACAATAAGAGCCACTTGAATTGAAAAAGAAGAAAGAAAAAAATAAGTGTATGATTGTGAAAAATATTCCTTGATAGTAGTAACTTGATGTAATGGTGCTTAAAGAAGTAGGGAGTTAATGTATATTGATGTGAATGTGGAGTTATAGTTTGACATAAGTGTGGGGTTTTAATGGTAAATTGTGTTTATTAAAAGTGATTAGGGAGCTGGAGTTACTCTTATATCTAAATGTATCCTATCCATCCCGCAACCTACATTATAACCAATTAAAGCCCTACTTGATCCTTGACTGAATGAGCTTAATTAGTAGAGTAGGGCAAGACTATGGTACGTATTTTGTGGCATATGAATGTTACTTTTGAGAGTGAGTGAATTCTTTTTATGGGAGTTCAATCCATAGACCCTCAAGGATGCGTGACGCAGAGAGTTCGAGCAGTTGCGCCAGGGGACTATGACCGTGTCTGAGTACTCTATGAGGTTTAGTGATTTATCCTTTCATATACCTACTTTGGTTTATACAGTTAGAGAGAGAGTCTGTAGATTTATCGAGGGCTCAGCTATGGTCTCAGATTTAGAATGGCACGGGAGCGGAGATGGATACTCCATTCTAGCAGGTTCTGGAGATTGCTAGGATGTTAAAGCATATTTGTGGTCAGGAGAGTGAGGATAGGGAGGCTAAGAGGCATCATTGTTTTGGAGGATATGAGGGCTCCTACTCTGGGGGCAAGATCCGTCATGACAGAGGTTTTATCAGTCGACCAGTACAATCTGCACTTAAGATTACTTGTGGTGCTCTAGCTAGTCAAGGACCTCAAGGTACTCATATGGTATAGCCATCTTTTAGTGAACCTTTCGCACGAGGTTCCTATATCGACTACTGTAGCCGACCGGGTTAGAATCGGTACCAGCAGCCACACCCACAAAGAGGTTGCTTTGAGTATGGCGATACTAGGCACATTATGAAGGATTGTCCCCGACTTTGGAGGGGTGGACCTCCATAAGGTACACAGGCCATAGTTGCCGCTCCAATTGCTACTCCACATGCACAGCCAACTACGGGTGGAGGACATATGGGTAGAGGTCGTCCTAGAGGGGGAGGCCAGACCCGTTGTAATGCTTTTCCTGGTAAGACTGAGGCTGTGGCATCAGATGCTGTCATCACAGGTATATTTTCGGTCTGTCACAGAGATGCATCAGTTTTATTTGACCCTGGTTCAACTTATTCATATGTATCGTCCTATTTTGCTTCATATTTGGATATGTTTCATGATTCATTGGGTAACCCTGTTTATGTATCTATGCTTGTTGGGGGTTCTATTGTGGTAGACCTTATCTATCGGTCGTGTTTGTTTACTAACGGGGGTTATGAGACCAGGGTTGACCTTATGCTACTCAACATGGTAGACTTTGATGTGATTTTGGACATGGATTAGTTGTTGCCCTATCACGCTATTCTATATTATTACGCCAAGACAGTGACATTGGCTATACTAGGGTTGCCGAGGTTAGAGTGTAGAGGTACATTGGGCTATGTTCCTTGTTGGGGGTGTCCTTCCTAAAGACACAACGGATGGTGAAGAAGGGTTGCTTGGCATATTTAGCCTTTGTGAGGGATGTAAGTGTTGATACTCCTACCATTGAGTCAGTTCCGGTAGTGAGAGAGTTTCCAGATATGTTCCCAGCAGACCTATCGGGCATGCCACTCGATAGGGATATTGATTTTGGTATTGACTTGGTGCCAGACACTCAACCTATCAATATTACACTATATCACATGGCACCAGTAGAGTTGAAGGAGTTAAAGGAACAACTTCAGGAGTTTCTTGATAAGGGTGTCATCAGGCCGAGTATCTCGCCTTGGGGTGCTCCACTTCTATTTGTGAAGAATAAATATGGCTCTATGAGGATGTGTATTGACAACAGGCAGCGGAACAAGGTTACAACCAAGAATAAGAACCCACTACCACGTATTGATGATTTGTTTGATCAGCTTCAGGGTGCTAAGGTATTCTCGAAGATTGACTTGAGATCGGGGTACCATCAGTTGAAGATCCGGGCTTCAGACATTTTAAAAACGGCTTTCAGGACTCACTATGATCACTATCAGTTTCTGGTGATGTCTTTTAGGCTGATCAATGCCCCAAATAGCCTTTATTCACTTGATGAACATCGTGTTCCAGCCATATTTTTATTCCTTCATCATCATATTCATTAATGATATATTGGTGTATTCTTGCAGCCGGGAGGATCATGAGCAACACTTGAGGATCGCACTCCAGACATTGAGGGAGAAGAAGTTATATGCTAAATTCTCCAAGTGCGAGTTTTGGCTTGATTCAGTGGCATTCTTGGGCCACGTGGTGTCCAGTGAGGGGCTTAAGGTGGATTCGAAAAAGATTGAGGCAGTTCAGAATTGTCCTAGGCCGTCTTTTGCTACTGCGATCCGGAGGTTCCTTGGACTGTATTATTACCATTTCATGGAGGGTTTTTCATCCATCGCAACTCCTTTGACTAGACTGACTCAGAAGAGTGCCCCATTCACGTGGTCTGGCAAGTGCGAGGAGAGCTTTCAAAAGCTCAAGACTACCTCGACTACAACTCTAGTTCTGGTTTTGCCTTTAATATTGTGTTCTTATACATTCTATTGTGATGCTTCACGGATTGGCATCGGGTATGTGTTGGTGCAGGAGGGTAGAGTGATTGCTTATGCTTTGCGTCAATTGAAGCCTCATGAGAAGAACTACCCAGTGCATAATTTGGAGTTGGCAGCCATTGTTCACGCACTGATGATTTGGAGGCATTATCTTTACGGCATGTCATGCGAGGTGTTCACGGATCACAGGAGTTTAGAACACCTATTCAATAAAAAGGATCTGAACTTGAGGCAACAGGTGTGGTTAGAGCTATTAATGGACTATGTTATCGCCATTCTTTATCATCTTGGGAAGGCCAATATGGTGGCCGATGCTTTGGGTAGGAAGGCTGAGAGAATGGGTAGTCTTGCTTTTATTCCAATTGGGGAGAGACCGTTAGCTTTGGATGTTCAGGTTTTGGCAACCAGGTTTGTGAGGTTGGATGTTTTGGAGCCTAGCCGAGTCCTTGCTTGTGTAGTTTCACTGTCTTCTTTGTTTGAGGGTATCAAGGTACGTCAGTATGATGATCCCCATTTACTTGTCCTTAAGGACACGGTGGAGCACAGTGATACCAAGGAGGTTACTATTGGGGTTTTTGGGGGTATTGAGGCTTCAGAGCCGAATTTGTGTGCCTAATATAGATGAGTTACGGGAGCTGAATCTTGAGGAGGCCCATAGCTCATAATATTCCATTAATTCGGGTTCCATGAAGATGTACAATGATTTTAAGAAGCACTGTTGGTGGATAAAAATGAAGAAAGATATTGTGGAGTATGTGGCCCGACGTTTGAATTGTCAGCAGGTGAAGTACAAGCATCAGAGATCGCGTGGTTTGCTTTAGAGGCTTGATATTTTGGAGTGGAAGTGGTAGTGTATCACTATGGATTTTGTAGTTGGACTTCCACGGGCCTTGAGGAGATTTGACGCTTTGTGGGTTATTGTGGATAGACTAACCAAGTGTGCTACCTACTCTTCAGAGCAGCTGGATCGGATTTATATTCGGGAGAATGTTCACCTTCATGGTATGCTGATGTCTATTATTTCGGATTGAGGCACGCAGTTCACATTGTATTTTTGGAGAATTGTGCAGCATGAGCTGGTCACAAAGGTCGAGCTAAGTACGATATTTCTTTCACAAATAGACAGACAGTCCAAGCTCACTATTTATAAATTGGAGGACATGTTACGTGCCAGTATTTGATTTCGGGGGTTCATGAAATCAGTTTCTACCACTAGTAGAGTTTGCCTACAACAACCACTATCAGTCGGGCATCCAGATGGCTCCTTATGAGGCCTTATATGGGAGGTGATGTCGTTCTCCGGTTGGTTGGTTTGAGACTGAGGAGGCTAGGTTGTTGGGCACTGATTTGGTCTGTGCTGCTTTGGAGAAGGTGCAGCTTATTTAGGAGCGACTTCGTACATCGCAGTCAAAGAAGAAGAGTTATGCTGATCGGAGGGCTCGTGATATGGCATTCATGGAAGGTGAGAGGGTTCTGCTCTGAGTTTTGCCCGTGAAGAGTGAAGTGTGATAAGGTTCGGGAAGATGGGCAAGTTGAGCCCTCGGTATATTGGCCCTTTTGAGATTCTTGAGAGAGTGAGTGAGGTGGCCTATAGACTTGAATTTCCACCCATCTTATCGGGAGTTCATCCGGTGTTCCATCTTTCCATACTCCGTAAGTATTATGGTGATCCTTCATATGTGTTATATTTTAGCTCAGTGCAATTGGACAAGGATTTGACCTATGTTGAGGAGCCGATGGCTATTTTGGACAAGCAGGTCCAGAAGTTGAGGTCAAAGAACATTGCATCGGTGAAGGTTCAGTGGAGAGTTCAACCGATCGAAGAGGAAAGTTGGGAGACTGAGCATGATATGCGGAGCCACTATCCTCATCTTTTTGGCACATCAAGTATGCCTCTATACTTGTTCGAGGACGAACATTTGATTTAGAGGGAGAGAATGTAACGATCTGACTGGTCATTTTGAGTATTTTATCTTCGTTTCCCATATTTGATGCTTTACATATGTGTATTTATGCTTTTGAGACTTTCCGGGGTGATTGGTTTGGTTTCGGGAGAGTATTGGATTGATTTGGGACACTTAGTCCCTTGGTTGGAAGCTTGTGTTGTAAGAGTTGACTGAAGTTTGACTTATATGTAGACAACTACGAAATAGTGTTTTGATGATTCCAATAGCTTTGTATGGTGATTTTGAACTTAGGCGTATGTCACCCGGGCCATACCTGCTGAGCACCAACGTACATTTTATCTAACCTTTCTTATTATTTATAAAGACCGACGAGATCAACATAAATGGAAGACATGAATTATGAACAACCAATAATGACAGATAATGGCCTGAACGTACATAACATGGGCTGGCAAGGCTTTCATGAAGATATATATAAGGTACGAGCTGACAAGCTGCCATGAGAGACTACAACAAAAATCAACCGACAAGTCAATCCAAACTATACATGAGTCGACACCTGTCAATGATCCTCTAAAGGAACATAAGTGTTGCAACATTGCCAGAACAGGGCCCCGATGTGTAGCACCCCGGAAAAGTTTGAAGTACTTAAGCGCTATTAAGAAAGTTGATGTGTGCTAATTATATTATTTTGTGTGAAGACGAGGACTATTAATATGATGGATATCAATTGGATATGACAATAAGTGTACGAGTCATATTATAAATGATGTGGGGTCTAAGGAAAGCCCTAAATCTAAGTTAAGTTGGAAATTACATGATAGACTAAAGTTCCAAATGAGTACGCACAAGACCAAACTTTGGACGAGATCAACATAAATGGTAGACATGAATTATGAACAACCGATGATGATAGATAATGGCATGAACGTACATAATATGGGATGGCAAGGATTTCATGAAGATATATAAGGGATATGTGATTAACAACCTATCAAATAAAAGATCTTCTAGTCTCGTTTCTAACGCTTCAAACCGTTCATCATTTGGACACTCCTACAAGAAGTTATGGCCAAATTACCAAAGGCTGGCAGAATGTGATTCTGCGGTCAATTATGCGACCGCAAAATCATTATGTGGACCGCAAAAGTGGTATGCGGACCGCATAATGGTAGTAGACCTGACCAGTGCAACCCAGTCCTGGGCATCAGTTTCGGGGTTCATTGTGCGGACCGCATACCCATTGTGCGGTCCATTTGTGCGACCGCAGACCTGAGTTCGGAGGGTCCATTTTTCTATTTTTATAACCCGACCCCATTTTGATAAATAGCATTTGGGGCTTATTTTGGGGCTATTATCTGATAATTTTAGAGAGAAGTGAGAGAGTTCTAGAGAGAGGAAGAAGCTCAAGTTCTTTGTTCATCAAGATCGTGTCCAAGCTTTGAAATCCAATAAGGAAATCTCACAAGTTCTTCATCTAAGAGGTAAGGTTCCATACCCTAGTTTTCAATTTTGAATTTGGGTAGAATATGGTTGATTAGGAGTACGATTCTTGGGTATGAGAGTATTATTTATACATACATGTACCAATAAGGTTTGTGGGAAGATGGTTGAGCTCAAATGGGTAAAGATTGGGTTGTGAAGTGAAGGAAATCTTGTAGAAGAACCTTGTAGTCAAATTTGCACACCAAGTGTTTTATGAAATGTTCAAATGAGCTAAAACCATGAATATCTTCCTAATTTTATTCAATTTTGTTATGTCTCAAAATAGATTGGGATTGCGGATTTTCGGACCATTGTAGTAATTTAAGAAAAGCTCAAAGCGAGATATGTTGGCTAAACTACTCTCTTAGAATTGAATTCCATGATGTTCCCATAAGTTTTAAGTATGGTTGTCTCAAGTTCCTTATTCTATGTTCCGAGTTGTTCCCAATAAATTCGATTGTCCCGATTAAGAAAAGTGTTGAGAATTATGTATTCAAAACGTGTTCCGAATCTTCCTATCACATTATGTTATCCTTTAGGAATGTGTTCAAGAATGATATATGTATTAAAATGCTATGTCTTTGAGTCATGTTTCAAATGAAGGTTATGATGCCAAATTGTGTGAGAAAATCTCAATATGCTTAAGACTCTTTATTGCTCATATGTGTACCTAAAGTCTCGATTGGAAATGTGTTATTGTTGATAGTCTATAAAGATGGTTAGAAGTGAAATAAGTGAATTGGGGATATAAAGTGTGGCTAACGTGCCAAGAGTGAAAGTTATACTTGTGTCCAATGGTGCCAATGAAATGAGATGATGTGAGAAAGATTATGAAATAAGCTTTGATTCAAATTTTCCGAAACTGACTTCGAAAATAGAATTGGCTAAAAGCTTATGAACTCAAGTGATGCACGTATGTGGCTATTTTGACTAATGCTATGCTTTGTAAGTAGTTTCGATGTGTTTTGCGTTCTTACATATTCGTAAATTGAAATTGTGTATTGCCTTTTTTGGGGAAAAGTATTTCAAGAATAAATGATGTGTTACTTGTTTATGATTTTAACTTGTGCTTCGATTGCCAATCATTTTACTCCATTTCTTGGAAAGAAATCCATTGTGTTTAAAGCCTTCATTACTAATGAACCTAAGTTGTGATTTTCGAAATATTCTATTTGTTGATATTTATGATGATGATATATGAGAGGAAAAAAATGAAAGTGTGGAATATGAAATACGGCCATTGTGCCAAGAATGAAGTATCATATGTATGGCCAAGAAATCCAATGAAACAATAATGTTGAAAGTTGTTGAAAGTGCTAATGAGGCTATATACGGTATGAAAGGTTATGAGGTAAATCATTTGTATTGTTGTTTTCTTTGTAAGTAAATCAAATAATATTTTTGGGAGCATCGGTAGCCACCGAGGAAGGGTAGGTTGAAATAACCTAACCCCGAAACTACAGGTGCCGGTGTAGGAGTGGATTGTGATTATTCCCCTTATTTTGGATGAGATTGATGTGATAAAATTAATCCCCTTAATTGGGATGTGATGATTGATAGAAATGGATGATGCTTATCCACACGGAATTATGGTGAGATGGCCTAGCCTATCGGGTCATGATCGGACACCATGCCGCACACATGATGGTGATTGTGCTGGAAATTGTAATTAAAATTATGATTGTGGTTGATGTCTTGGATGAGACGCCCTAGCCGATCGGGTCGTGATTGGAATCCGTGGTAAAAGTACGGTGTTATTGGTATTGTGAACAGTGGTATTGTGAACAGTAGTATATCGGTGCTAAAGATCTCCCAACCAAAAATAATATTATCTTCGTATTTTTGAAATTATTATGTTTTAACTTGGAAATTGGATATCATTGATTGTTGATTGTTGTTTTCATGGTTTTCCCTTATATGTTGGCATTTTATTTTGAAAGAGGGTAGTTAGCTTTACATACTAGTACTATTCCATATGTACTAACGTCCCTTTTGCCGCCGGCGCTGCATCTTCAATGGATGCAGGTGGTTCATCAGCGGGGCAGCTTTGGTCCTCATTAGCAGTCACTCCCTATTCAGCAGGTTTTGGTGAGCCCTACTATATTCCGGGCTTTATGTCATCTGACGTTGTATTTTGTACTATGAGGTATAGCCGGGGCCTTGCCGCTGACACTTCCATTCTTCACTTCTATTGTACTTAGAGGCTCCGTAGACAGGTTGTGGGTGGTATTCAATGTTGGGAATTGAACTAGAAATGTTGGTATTTGGCAAACATATTTTTCATTATATATATAAACTTGTAAAATTTTGGAAATTATGAATGAAACTGCTAATGGAAATCAAATGGGAGTTGTTAATGAAATCTTTTCAATGTTTGATTAATGGATTACATCTCCTCTTTATTCATGGATGAGTTTGGGTAGAAGGAAATCTAATAGGCTTGCTCGACCGGGTTCACTCGGTTGAGCACGAGTCGCGCTCTCCGAGTTCGGGGCATGACAAACTTGGTATCAGAGCTTAAGGTTTTAAAGTGTCCTAGGATGTCTCGGAGCCGTGTCTAGTAGAGTCCTTCTTATCGGTGTGTTATCGACCATATCTATAATGAGGAGGCTACATGGACATTTAGGAATTTCACACTTCTTTGATACTCCAAATCGTGCGATAGAGCTCAAGATAGGAAGCTAAATTCCTCGTCATGTCTCATTTTCCATATGAGTAACCCACAGGTTTGAGGCAACAAGGAGGGAATGAAAGAACCAATATCTAGGGGAAGTGTTTAATGTCAACACGCCACCGGATTATGTGGTGAGAGAACCTAAGAAATGAAAAGAGGATTATTGGCATCAATAAGCCGGAATGTTTGATATGAAAGAAGAGCCACTCGGGTTTAGCCACTCGAGTTTATGTTGGATGATTCTTGAAACATGTTATGATTGTAAAAAGAGGGGGTACAAGAAGAACAAATGCCCTTAGGTTGGATACACTCATCCCAGTCTGCCCGATACGCGGGAGGGAACATTTTGCGTCATGGTGTGAGTATGCTCATAAACGTGTTTGGGGTGGTAGATTTGGGCAATTCCAAAAGTCCATACAACGAGCTATTGCAGAGATTGTTACTCCCGCCATGAAGGCTTGGAGGAAGACTAAGGGAAATGCTTATGATGTATGCAAAAAGGGTAAATATCAGGTAAGTGGGGCGAGTCAGTTTAGCGGACCCAATCCTCATTGTGTGAAGTGTATGAGATGTCATTCGGGAGTATGTCACTATGGTACTAATGTATGTTTTGGATGTGGAGTAGAGGGGCATCAATTAAGGTACTGCCCTGTCAATCTAAAGTCATCAAGTAAGTCACTCCTTAGTACATCATTATGAACACCGCATTATTTTCCTTGTTGTATATGTACATCCATATTGAAGGGGCCTACATAAATACGGTCTTAAGTCTTAACCAAAATGTTGAATCACAAAACATTGCATATACCTACTCTTTGAACGAGACACAGTATTCGTGAAGCCACTCTATCACAAATCCTCTTATTGACAATATCTTGAGGAATTGAGTTCTATAATGATTTCCTTGGAATGAGTTATAACCATAGGTTAATACTTCCCACTGTTTCCCTATTCTCAACAAGGGACTATACCTGATGTATTTCTTACAGAACCTTTTGATTCGAATGGATTACATCTTCTCACTTGTGCTTATGCATGCATAGTCATAAAGTTCACCTATGTGGTATCAAATCCAATGTAAGGCAGCCTAGTGCCGAGATCTTTCTTGTGCTAGTCTCTTTCTCCTGTGCACGCGACTCATATGGTTTAAACAGTCACTTTGCTCTTTTGTGAATATTATCATGTATCCTTTTCACTGTTTAGTAACATAAGAGCATATCTCAACACCTATCATATGTGTACCTGTCAATTGAAAGGGGTCACTTGTCTGCATAAATGTTTATGGGAAATTTGAGATTTTCACAAATTTGTGGCAGGAAGATCATTTTGTTAGCTCATCTCAGTATGACTTTCATGTCCAACTAGATCATGCCTCAGTGAGTAACTCACTTTGTTCCTAGTATTGTAGTTGCCCATGAAGTAGCCTTGTATTACAGTTTGATAGTTATTATGGCAAAAACATGTCTAGCTCATAACAAAGTGTTCATTCTCTCTAACCAATACATGATTTCATCCCAACATTAAGATGTCCTAGCTACATGGTTTCACTTGTGTGTGGTTGAAAGTTAAGCAGCCTTGCCACGACTTTTCCCTCCCCACCTAAAGTGGATGTTTAAAATTCTAACACATATCATGAGCATATTGATGTGAAAGACAAGTTTGTTGTATCTCTAGTCCTCTCATATAGGATCAACTATTGTGAAGGGTGAAGCTGTCAGAATGGTAATAATCTCACAAGTGTTCAACTTCTTTTTTCATCCTCATGGGCTTGTGGCATACCTATTCCTTGTGTTAGTTAATGTTAAGAGCGTAATGTAATTACATGTGTTTTGAAACCCATATCACATTCAGGGTGCCAGAATATTCTCATTTCAAGTTAAACTGATTTTCCCTACATTATTAATGCCTACTAGGCAACTCTACACCTCATTTGTCGAATTGATGATGTCATCACAATGATTAACCATGTCAGTGCTATCGATAATAACCTTCATGTCTCTTGGGATATAACCTCCTGAAATGCCCTTCTCAGCAAATTGATGGATTCTTGAATAATTCCAGCCCAATCTCGAACCTCATTGTTCCTATTCTAGTAAACCTACATGAGTTAAAGATTCAAACATGTCAAAGAAGAAGCATCATCCCGTGATCAAATATATTGGGTAGGAAGTTTTATGGACATATTCAAGCTAGCACATCTAAGAATAATTGTTGGAGGCAACCAAAGGTTTAGTTTGGGTGTTCGACGTAGGGATTTAGAGTTGAAGAAAGTGAACGGGTTATTCTCAAGATTTTCTCTATGAATATAATGGGTGAATTGTTAAGGAAGTTAAAGTATGTGTAGTCACATTAGGCCTTACGAAATCTTGAAGAGAATAGGCCAAACTATGAGTATGATGTTTCCCTATTATTGTCCTCCATGTATTCGGTGTTTCATGTATCTATGTCTAAGAAGGTAGCTGGAAATCCTTTGTCTATCGTTCTGGTGGAAGCTAGCAAAGGTGAAGTTAATGGATAATAGTCTTATGAGGGGTATCTATTTGTCATCCTTGTTAGATAAGTTTGGGAGTTGAGATTGCCTCCGTTAGTGTGTTATGGCGAATTCTATGAGTCGAGAAGGTCACCTTGAAGGCCGAAAGTGTTGTGGAAAGAAAATCATTTCGCTTGGTTGTATAGAAAGTGCTTGTGATTTGAAAGGTACTTCATATGTGTTATGATTTAAATATGTGCAGCTCATGTCCAGATATCACTCTTGATAATATAATGCATGTAATGTTGAGATTAATGTTGTTGATATACATTGTGATGCTTTGTCGAGTTGTGGATGCGTTGATAGGGTGATTTTGGTGATTCTCTGACAGGTGGATAGACCCAGTTGTAGGGGAAACTCTGCCGAAACTTATAAGAATTTGTAAAGATAGCCAAATTTTAAGGGCCATAAGTAACTTGAGATTTTGGAAAGGAAGTATAAGACTCATGTAGTCATAAGTACCTATGTATAATGGTTGGAGGTAAAATGATGGTAACTCTATTATTAGAAGTGACTTGTAAAACATTCGAGGACGAATGTTCTTAAGTGGGGGAGAATGTAGCACCCCAAAAAATTTCAAAGTACTTAAGCGCTATTAAGAAAGTTGTTGTATGCTAATTATATTATTTTGTGTGCAGACGAGGACTATTAATATGATGGATATCAATTGGATATTATAATAAGTGTACGACGCATATTATAAGTGATGTGGGGTCTAAGGAGAGCCTTAATTCTAAGTCAAGTTGGAAATTACAAGATAGACTAAAGTTTCAAATGAGTACGAACAAGACCAAACTTTGGACGACCATATCTACATATATATAAGGAGTTATGTAAAGAACAACCTAACAATGAAAGATCTTCGAGTCTAGTTTATAGTGCTTCAAACCGTTCGTCATTTGGACACTCCTACAAGACGTTATGACCAAATTACCAAAGGCTGGCAGATTGTGATTCTGCGGTCAATTATGTGACCGCAGAATCATTATGCGAACAACAAAAGTGGTCTGCGGACCGCATAATGGTCGCAGACCTGACCAGTGCAACCCAGTTCTCGGCATTAGTTTTGCGGTCCATTGTGCAGACCGCATACCCATTGTGCGGTCCAGTGTGCGACCGCAGACCTGAGTTCGGAGGGTCTATTTTGCTATTTTTATAACCCGACCCCATTTTGATAAATAGCATTTGGGGCTTATTTTGGGGCTATTATCTGATGATTTTAGAGATAAGTGAGAGTGTTCTAGAGAGATGAAGAAGCTCAAGTGCTTTGTTCATCAAGATCTTGTCCAAGCTTTGAAATCCAACAAGGAAATCTCACAAGTTCTTCATCTAAGAGGTAAGGTTCCATACCCTAGTTTTCAATTTTGAATTTGGGTAGAAAATAGTTGATTATGAGTATGATTCTTGGGTATGAGAGTATTATTTATACATTCATGTACCAATAAGGTTTGTTGGAAGATTGTTGAGCTCAAATGGGTAAAGATTGGGTTGTGAAGTGAAGAAAATCTTGTAGTAATATTGTAGTAATTTAAGGAAAGCTCAAAGTGAGGTATGTTGGCTAAACTACTCTCTTAGAATTGAATTCCATGATGTTCCCGTAAGTTTCAAGTATGGTTGTCTCAAGTTCCTTATTCTATGTTCCGAGTTGTTCACAATAAATTTAATTGTCCAGATTAAGCAAACTGTCGAGAATTATGTATTCAAAACATTTTTTGAATGTTCCTATCACATTATGTTATCCTTTGGGAATGTGTTCTAGAATGATATGTGTATTAAAATACTATGTCTTTGAGTCGTATTTCAAATGAAGGTTTTGATGCCAAATTGTGTGAGAAAATCTCAATATGCTTAAGACTCTTAATTGCTCATATGTGTACCTAAAGTCTTGATTGGAAATGTCTTATTGTTGATAGTCTGTAAAGATGGTTGGAAGTGAAATAAGTGAATTGGGGATATAAAGTATGGCCAATGTGCCAAGAGTAAAAGTTATACTTGTGGCCAATGGTGCCAATGAAATGAGATGATGTGATAAAGATTATGAAATAAATTTTGATTCAACTGTTCCAAAACTGACTTCGAAAATAGAATTTCCTAAAAGCTTATGAACTCAAGTGATGCCTGTATGTGGCTGTTTTGACTAATGTTATGCTTTGTAAGTAGTTTCGATGTGTTTTACGTTCTTACATATTCGTGAATTGAAGTTGTGTATTGCCCTTTTTGGGGAAAGGTATTTCAAGAATAAATGATGTGTTACTTGTTTATGATTTTAACTTGTGCTTCGATTGCCAATCATTTTACTCCATTTCTTGGAAAGAAGCCCATTTTGTTTAAAGCCTTCATTACTAATGAACCTAAAGTTGTGATTTCCGGAATATTCTATTTGTTGATATTTATGATGATGATCCAGAGAGGAAATAAATGAAAGTGTGGAATATGAAATACGGCCATTGTGCCAAGAATGACGAATCATATGTATGGCCAAGAGAGCCAATGAAATAATGATGTTGAAAGTTGTTGAAAGTGCCAAGAGGCTATATACGGTATGAAAGGTTATGAGGTAAATGCATTTGTATTGTTGTTTTCTTTGTAAGCAAATCACATAATATATTTGGGAGTATCGATAGTCTCCGAGGAAGGGTAGGTTGAAATAACCTAACCCTGAAACTACACGTGCCGGTGAAGGAGTGGATTGTGAATATTTCCCTTATTTGGGATGAGATTGATGTGATAAAATTATTTCCCTTAATTGGGATGAGATGATTGATAGAAATGGATGATACCGATCCACATGGCATTATGGTGAGATGGCCTAGATGATCGAGTCGTGATCGGACACCATGCCACACACATGGTGGTGATTGTGTTGGAAATTGTAATTGAAATTGTAATTGTGGTTGATGTCTCGGATGAGATGGCCTAGCCGATTGGGTCGTGATCGAACTCCTTGCTAAAAGTACAGTGGTATTAGTATTGTGAATAGTGGTATTGTGAACAGTGGTATATCGGTGCTAAAGATCTCCTAACAAAAAATAATATTATCTTCGTATTTTGGAAATTATTATGTTTTAACTTGGAAATTGGATATCATTGATTGTTGATTGTTGTTTCCATGGGTTTCCCTTTTACGTTGGCATTCTATTTTGAAAGAGGGTAGTTATCTTTACATACTAGTACTATTCCATATATACTAACGTCCCGTTTGCCGGGGGCGCTGCATATTCAATGGATGCAGGTGGTTCATCAGTGGCGCAACTTTGGTCCTCATTAGCAGTCACTCCCTATTCAGCAGGTTTTGGTGAGCCCTACTCTATTCCGGGCTTTATGTCATCTGACGTTTTATTTTGTACTATGAGGTATAGCCGGGGCCTTATCACTGGCACTTCCATTCTTCACTTATGTTGTACTTAGAGGCTCCGTAGACAGGTTGTGGGTGGTATTCGATGTTGGGAATTGAACTAGAAATGTTGGTATTTGGCAAACATGTTTTACATTATATCTATAAACTTGTAATATTTTGGAAATTATGAATGAAGCTGCTAATGGAAATAAAATGGGAGTTGTTAATGAAATCTTTTCAATATTTGATTAATGGAGTACATCTCCTATTTATTCATGGATGAGTTTGGGCAGAAGGAAATCTAATAGGCTTGCTCGGCCGGGTTCACTCAGTTGAGCGCCGGTCGTGCTCCCCATGTTCGGGGCATGACACGACATACCCATAATGTCTATAACAAAAGTGCACACCTGTAAGGCCCCGTAAAATTTTGCAAAAGAAAAATAATATTTCATGGTGCCAGACTAGGCTTATGTGTATGAGGATTATAGAAATTCGAAAAGTAAAGGAAATTTTTTGGCGGAAAAAATGCATTTCTGCGGTCCATTATGCGACCGCAGAATCACTCTGCGGGCCGCATAATGGCCGCAGAAGTGAAGCAGGAGAGGGTTAGCCTGGAAGCAATTATGCGGTCGACTATGCGACCACATAATTGTTCTGCGGCAAATTATGCGCGAAAGAACAATTATGCGGACCACATAGTGACCGCAGGCACAGACAGATTTTTGGCCAGCTTGGATACCAATTATGCGACCATTATGCGGTCGCATATGCGACTGCAGAACCTGTTCCGGAGCTTCATTTTGGGGTTTTTAAAACCCGACCCTATTTCATTAAATACACTCATTGGGCCATTTTTGAGCTATTATCTGACATTTTAGAGTAAGAGAGAGTGCCCTAGAGTGAGAAGGTGTTCTCCAATAATTATTCTTCAATTCTTGATCAAGTTTTGAAAGATTAAGGAGGAAAACTCACTATGTCTTCATCCTAGAGGTAAGATTCTACACCCTAACCCTTAATTTCGAATTTTGTCTAAAAATGAATAATTAGCAAGATAATTTTTGGGCATGAGAGTTGTTTATTTTACATGCATGTGATATCAAGGGGTGTAGGAAGATTGTTGAACTAAGCATGGTAAAAATTGGGCTGTAGGATGATGGAATCCTCCATAAAAGGACCTTGAAACCTTATGCACACCTAGATAAAATGCTCAATTGAGCTAGAACCATGATCATCTTCCTAATTTTGGTTCAATTTGTTATATTTCTAAAATAGATTGAAGTTGCTAAGAATTCCGGAACATTTAGAGTGTAAGGAAGCTCAAGTGAGGTATGCTGGCTTAACCCTTCTTTAAGAATTAGAATTCCCATTATCCTTGTAAGTTCCAAGATGTTGATTACAAATCTAGTATTCCGATAAGTTTTGTAATAAAGATATATGTTCAATTTGTGTTTCAAATGCTCTTATCATATTGCATTATAAATTGAGGATGTGTTCCAAACTATGAATTGTGTATCCACATGTTATAATTTCAAGTCGTGATTTATGTGAAAGTTATTTTGCCAAGTTGTGTGGAGATTGTGATTGTGATACACCTCCACCTGCATATATTGGGGTGTGGCGGCATGACCGCTTTATGTAGGGATTATGATATTGTGGGACTGCACCTCTACCTTCACACATCGAGGGTGAGGCGGCACGACCGCTTTGTGTATAGATTTGATATTGTTGTGGCACCACCACCCATATATATATATATATATATATATATATATATATATATATATATATATATATATATATATATATATGCGGTGAGGCGGCACGACCGCTTTGTGTTGGTATTGATATCGTTGATGCATTTCCATCTGCATACATTGGGGTGAGGCGGCATAGCCGCTTTGTGTTGGTATTGGTATTGTTGATGCATTTCCACCCGCATACATTGGGGTGAGGCGGCATAGCCACTTTGTGTAGGTATTGGTATTGTTGATGCATTTCCACCCGCATACATTGGGGTGAGGTGGCATATCCGCTTTGGGTTGGTATTGGTATCGTTGATGCATTTCCACCCGCATACATTGGGGTGAGGTGGCGGGGCCGCTTTAGTAGAGTTGTGGTACTATACTTACACCTCCACCTGCAAACATCCGGTGAGGCGGCGGGGCCGCTTTGTGTGAAAATGGTTATAGAAGATCTCATCTTAAATCCTATAAATGATATTGATAGCTCTTAATAAGCTTGCTCTGGTTTAAACGGTTAGCTTTATCATGCTATTGTCGCCCCAATTTATCATATTCATATTATATTTCTAAATTCTTAAATTGGTGTTTGGTTTTCATACTAGTACTATTCGACGGTAGTAACGTCCCTTTTGCCGGGGACGCTGCATCTTTAAATAGATGCAGGTAGTTCCACAGTAGGAGGTATTGATCAGTGATAGCAGTACACCTTCTTCCCAGCTGACTTGGTGAGCCCCACTTCATCCCGGGGTCATGTATCTTTTGTTCTTTGAGTATTCTGTTTGAGGTATAACTGGGGCCTTGTTGCCGACATTATCATTGTACTCATCTTTATCTATAGAGGCTCCGTAGACATTATGTCGGTTGTGTATTGGTGTCGGGGAAGTCAAACTATGTTATATTGTGTTTGTATTACTTATTCCAATTGAGACTTTAAAAATGATGAAAACTATTGGTAATGAATTGGTATTGTAGATATGGTCATGTTTTTGTCTAATTAATGAAAATATGTATTATCTCCATTCGTGGATGAGTGGGTAGAAGAAAATATAACAGGCTTGCTCGGTCGGGTTCACTCGGTTGAGCGCCGGTCGCGCTCCTCGGGTTTGGGGCATGACAAACTTGGTATTAGAGCCTAAGGTTTTAAAGTGTCCTAGGATCTCTCGGAGCCGTGTCTAGTAGAGTCCTTATAGCGGTGTGTTGTTGACCACATCTATAATTAGGATACTACATGGGCATTTAGGAATAATACCCTTCTTTCATGTTCTCGATCGTGCGATAAAGGTGATGGTAAGATTGTTCCTCCTTTAACTCGTGCTTTACTTTAAATTTCAGTACATGGCACCTAAGAAGAAGGCAAGAAATGGCCAAATAGACAATATCACCCCAGGAGTGGCAGTTGATCCTATAATTGTTGATGCGGGTGAGCACCCGAGAAGTGAGAATATTCCTCCAGTTACTACACTGCCTGACTCTACCACAACTGATCAGACCGCACATATCCCTACACCTATTGAAGGTGCAACAGTTCCTCCAACTGATATTCCAGTTCCACCTCCAGCTCCAACTTCCAATTCTGGTGTGTTTGATGTTGCTATTAGGGGAGCCATACAAATGTTGACACAGATAATGGCTTCTCAGGCCCAAAGATCGAGTGTTGGGCCTACTTCTTCCAGTCATCCAGGGGAACCTGCTAGTTCCAGGGTGAACAAGTTTCTTCAGTTAGATCCTCCAGTGTTTACGGGTACTGATCCCAAGGAGGACCCCCAGGACTTCATTGATGAGATGCACAAAACTCTCCGGGTTATGCATGCTACATAGACGGAGGGAGTAGAGTTGGCCTCCTACCGCCTGAAAGGGGTGGCCTATTCTTGGTTTGAGTTGTGGGAGGAATCCCGTGAGGAGGGAAGCCCTCGGGCGAGGTGGGGTGAGTTCACAGATGCCTTTATGGATCATTTCTTCCCTGCCGCAACTAAGACAGCCCGTAACGCTGAGTTTGAAAGCTTGAAGTAGGGTAGTATGAATGTGTAGGAGTACCATATGGAGTTTGCGCGCCTGTCCAAGTATCCTATTCACATGCTGCCCACTATGGAGGCTAAAGTGTGCCGGTTTGTACAGGGCCTTAGCCCCTTGGTTATAAATGAGGCCTCTACAGCTGCCCTAAATTCCGATATGAACTATGGTAAGATGGTGGCATTTGATCAAGCCACAAATACCCACAAATTGAAGAATAGAATGGAGCGTCAGAGTAGCAGCAAGGCCCGGTCCGCGGGCAACTTTGGTGGTTCTTCCGGTGGTAGTGATGGTAGGTCAGCATTTAGGGGACAGTCATCAGGACCATCCCAATCATTCGCCTAGTCTTCGATGGGTGCACAGTCATCTGGACCCAGTCAGGGCAACAGGGGACCCCACTAGCAGGGTCGGCCCGAAAGAAAGTTTCAGCAGTGGAGGCTTCCATGCCCTAAGTGTGGGAGGATGCACTTTGGGTCCCGTTTCAGGGTCCTACCAGTATGCTATGGGTGTGGTGTGAGGGGTCACATTCAGAGAGATTGCCCTCATCCTACCGAATTATGGACAGAGGTGCGGCACAACCAGCTAATTCTGCAGCTACTATATCCACAACACCTGCAGCTCGAGGCACCCCAGCACCCGCAAGGCGTGGTGCAGCTAGGGGTGGTGCACATAATTCGGGAGGACCCAGCAGATTTTATGCTATGTGGAGACGTCGGGAATCAGAGGTTTCTCCAGATGTTGTCATAGGTATATTGTCTGTCCAATCCCATGATGTATATGCTCTTATTGATCCCGGTTCCACTTTGTCATATATCACTCCTTATGTTGCTATGGAATTTGGGATAGAACGAGAACAACTTCATGAGCCGTTCTGGGTATCTACTCTGGTTAGTGAGTCTATTTTGGCCGTGCGAGTTTATAGGAATTGTGTTGTCATGTTGCGTGGTCGGGATACCATGGCCGATCTTATTGAATTGAGAATGGTCGATTTTGATGTGATAATGGGGATGGATTGGCTTTATTCTTTTTTGCCAAGCTTGATTGCCGAACCGGGACTGTTAGGTTCGAATTTCCAAATGAGCCAGTTATTAAGTGGGAGGGTGATGATGTAGTTCTGAAGGGTAGGTTTATTTTCTACCTTAAGGCCACAAAAATGATCAACAAAGGATGTATTTACCATTTGGTCCGAGTTATGGACACCGATGCTGAGGCACCTACGCTTGAGTCCGTGCCCGTTGTGAATGCATTTCCGGGAGTCTTTCCGGATGAACTCCCTGGGATCCCACCAGATAGGGAGATTGATTTTGGGATTGATGTGATGCCAGACATGCATCCTACATCTATTCCACATTACAGAATGGCACCGACAGAATTGAAGGAGCTAAAGGAACAATTGAGAGATTTGTTAGAAAAGGGTTTCATCCGGCCAAGTGTGTCGCCTTGGGGCGTACCGGTCCTTTTTGTAAGAAAGAAAGATGGGTCACTGAGAATGTGTATTGACTATCGACAGCTTAATAAGGTTACAATCAAGAATAAGTACCCACTACTAAGGATAGATGACTTGTTTGATTAATTGCAAGGTTCCAGGTACTTCTCCAAGATTGATTTAAGATCCGGGTATCACCAATTGAAGATCAGCGAGCGGGATATTCCGAAAACAGCTTTTAGGACCCGGTATGGGCATTTTGAGTTTCTAGTGATGTCTTTTGGGCTAACAAATTCCCCAGCAGCCTTCATGGATCTTATGAATCGAGTTTTTAAGCCATTCCTCGACTCTTTTGTGATATGGTTTATTGACGATATTCTTGTATATTCACGAAGTCTAGAAGAACATGCCGATCATCTCAGGGTAGTTCTACAAACCCTATATCAGCACAAGTTATATGCAAAGTTTTCAAAGTGTGAAGTTTGGCTTGAATCAGTCATATTCTTGTGTCATGTTGTCTCTAGTGAGGGGATTGGGTTGATCCTCAGAAAATTTCAGCTGTGAAGAATTGGCCGAGGCCTACAACTCCAATAGAGATCCGCAGTTTCTTAGGCTTAGCTGGATATTATAAAAATGTTTGTGGAGGATGTTTCTACTCTTGCCTCTCTATTGACTAAATTGACGTAGAAGGCAATTAAGTTCCAATGGTCAGATGCTTGTGAAAAGAGTTTCCTAGAGTTGAAAGCAAGATTGACTACGACACTACTGTTGACTCTACCAGAGGGTATAGATGGATTTGTGGTATATTGTGATGCTTCAAGAATCGGGCTTGGGTGTGTATTGATGCAACATGGGAAGGTGATAGCTTATGCTTTTAGGCAACTAAAGAATCATGAAAAGAACTATCCAACACATGATTTAGAACTTGCGGCGGCGGTATTTGCATTGAAAATTTGGTGTCATTATTTATATTGGGTCCATGCGGATATATTCACGGACCATAAGACCCTTCAATATATTTTCAAGCAGAAGGAATTGAATCTGGGAGAGAGAAGATGGCTTGCGTTACTCAAGGACTATGACATTGATATTCTATATCATCCAGGAAAGGCCAATATTGTAGCAGATGCTCTTAGCCGGAAATCCATGGGTAGTTTGGCTCACTTGGAGGCATATCAGAGGCCATTGGCCAAAGAAGTTCACCGATTGGCTAGTTTGGGGGTTCATATGGCGGACTCTGGTGAAGGAGGGGTAATTGTGCAAAATAGGGCTGAATCATCGCTTGTTGTGGAAGTCAAAGAGAAGCAGTACAACGATCCATTGTTGGTGCAAATGAAAGAGAGGATTCAAAAACATAAGACTATGGCCTTTTCTCTTGGCATGGATGATGGTACATAAAGGTACCAAGGGCGACTATGTGTTCCAAATGTGGATGGTCTCCGTGAAAGAATTATGACTGAAGCTCACACGTCTAGGTATTCAGTGCACCCATGTTTTACAAAAATGTATCATGATCTTAAGGAAGTCTATTGGTGGAATGATATGAAGAGGAATGTGGCAGACTTTGTGGCAAGATGTCCGAATTGTCAGCAAGTGAAGGCCGAACACCAAAAGCCTGATGGATTGGCACAAAACATTGAAATTCCAATGTGGAAGTGGGAAATGATTAATATGGACTTTATGGTAGGATTACCTCGTACTCCTCTTAATTTTGACTCGATTTAGGTGATTGTTGATCGACTCACGAAATCAACACACTTCTTGTCGGTTAAGGCTGCCGATACAACGGAACAATATGCTCAGTTGTATATCAAAGAAATAGTCAGGTTGCATGGCACCCCAGTTTCCATCATTTCTGATCGGGGAGCACAATTCACTGCTAATTTTTGGATGAAATTTCAGCAAGATTTGGGTACTCAGATGAATCTTAGTACAGCCTTTCACCCACAGACTGACGGGCAGGCAGAGCGAACTATTCAGATGTTTGAGGATATGTTGTGCGCTTGTGTTCTAGACTTCAAAGGTAGCTGGGATGATAATTTACCACTCATAGAATTTGCATACAACAATAGCTATCATGCTAGCATTCAGATGGCACCGTTCGAGGCTTTATATGGTAGGAGATGTAGATCTCCCATTGGGTGGTTTGAAATTGGGGAAGCAGAGTTGATAGGGCCAGACCTCGTGCATTAGGCTATGGAAAAAGTTAACATCATTAAGGAGCGGTTAAAGACTGCTCAGAGTCGTCAGAAATCCTATTCGGATGTTCGTCGTAGGGATTTTGAGTTCAAAGAAGATGCTTGGGTATTCTTCAAAATTTCCCCCATGAAGGGTGTAATGCGATTTGGTAAGAAAGGGAAATTGAGTTCGAGGTATGTTGTACCGTACAAAATCATTCAAAGGATCAGTGAGGTGGCGTACAAGCTTGAACTACCACCTGAAATATCATTGGTGCACCCGGTGTTTCATGTGTCTATGTTGAAGAAAGCAGTTGGAGATTCGACACTCATTGTTCCGGTTGAGACTATTGAGATTAATGAGGAATTGACTTATGAAGAGATTCCAGTTTCTATTATTGATCGGCAAGTCCAAAAGTTGAGGAACAAGGAAATTGCATCCGTGAAAGTGCTATGGCAAAACCAACAGGTTGAAGAGGCTACATGGGAGGCAGAGGAAGAAATGAAGAAAAAATATCCTTATTTGTTTGAATGACCATGTATTTATAAAGTTGTGATCTAGGGAAATTATAATACTTACTTTCTATGAATTTTGTATCATTTGTACCATTGGCGTTAAGAGTGTTCCTTTCTAGAAATATATTGCTTGTGAGGCCACAGTTGGTATTATTTTGTATTATGTTACATCGTTGGATTATGTATATGCTGTTAGGATGTGTTTCTGGGGCTCTCTGATAGGTGGATAGGCCCAGTTACAGGGGAAGCTCTGGCGAAATGTTTGGAAATTTAGGGAGTTAGTCAAATTTGGGGCTGCTGGTGTGTGGTATGAAAACTGAGTTGCATAAGATGCTAATAACAGATTTTAACCCTTATTAGAGGATGAATGATCTTAAGTGGGGGAGAATGTACAAAAGAAAAATAATGCTTCATGGTGTCATACTAGGCTTACGTGTTTGAAGATTATAGAAATTTAGAAAGTAAAGGAAATTGTTTGGCGAAATAAAATGCGTTTCTGCGGTCCATTATGCGACCGCAGAATCACTCTGCGGGCCACATAATGGCCGCAGAACTGAAGCAGGAGAGGGTCAGCCTTGAATCAATTATGCGGTCGACTGTGCGACTGTATAACTATTCTGCGGTGCATTATACGACCGCAGAATAGTTATGCAGACCGCATAGTGACCGCATACACATATAGATATTTGGCCAGCTTGGATACCAATTATGTGACCACTATGCGGTCGCATATGCGACCGCATAACCTATTCCGGAGCTCCATTTTGCGGTTTATAAAACCCGACCCTATTTCGTTAAATACACTCTTTGGGCCATTTTTGAACTATTATGTGACATTTTAGAGTGAGAGAGAGTGACCTAGAGTGAGAAGGTGTTCTACAATAATTGTTCTTTAATACTTGCTCATGTTTTGGAAGATTAAGGAGGGAAACTCACTAGGTCTTCATCCTAGAGGTAAGATTCTACACCCTAACCCTTAATTTCGAATTGTTTCTAGAAATGGATAATTAGCAAGATAAGTTTTGGGCTTGAGAGTTGTTTATTTTACATGCATGTGATATCAAGGGGTGTAGGAAGATTGTTGAACTAAGCATGGTAAAATTTGGGTTATAGGATGATGGAATCCTCCATAAAAGGACCTTGAAACCTTATGCACACTTAGTGTTTGATAAAATGCTCAAATGAACTAGAGCCATGATCATCTTCCTAATTTTGGTTCAATTTGTTATATTTCTAAAATAGATTGAAGTTGCTAAGATTTCCGGAACATTTAAAGTGTAAGGAAGCTCAAGTGAGGTATGTTAGCTAAACCTTTCTTTAAGAATTGGTATTCCCACTATCCTTGTAAGTTCCAAGATGTTGATTACAAATCGATTATTCCAATAAGTTTTATGATAAAGATATATGTTCAATTCGTGTTTCAAATGCTCTTATCATATTGCGTTATAAATTGAGGATGTGTTCCAAACTATGGATTGTGTATCCACATGTTATAATTTCAAGTCGAGATTTATGTGAAAGTTATTTTGCCAAGTTGTGTAGAGATTGTGATTGTGATACACCTCCGCCCACATATATTGGGGTGAGGCGGCACGACCGCTTTGTGTAGGGATTATGGTATTGGGGGACTGAACCTCCACCCGCACACATTGGGGTGAGGTGGTACGACCGCTTTGTGTATAGTTTTGGTATTGTTGTGGCACCACCACCCACATATATATATTGGAGTGAGGCGGCACAACCGCTTTGTGTTGGTATTGGTATTGTTGATGCATTTCCACCCGCTTACATTGGGGTGAGGCAGCATAGCCGCTTTGTGTTGGTATTGGTATTGTTGATGCATTTCCACCCGCATACATTGGGGTGAGGTAGCATAGCCGTTTGTGTTGGTATTGGTATTATTTATGCATTTCCACCCGCATACATTGGGGTGAGGCGGCATAGCCGCTTGTGTTGGTATTGGTATTGTTTATGCATTTCCACCCGTGTACATTGGGGTGAGGCGCCATAGCTGCTTTGTGTTGGTATTGGTAACGTTGATGCATTTCCACTCGTATACATTGGGGTGAGGCGGCATAGCCGCTCTGTGTAAGTTCTTGGTACTGTGATTATACATCCACCCGCATACATTAGGGTGAGGTGGCGGGGCCTCTTGAGTAGAGTTGTGGTATTGTACTTACACCTCCACCTGCATACATCGGGTAAGGCGGCGGGGCCGCTTTCTATGAAGATGGTTACAGAGGATCTCATCTTAAATCTTATAAATGATATTGATAGCTCTTAATAAGCTTGCTCTGGTTTAAACGTTTACCTTTATCATGCTATTGTCTCCCCAATTTATCATATTCATATTGTATTTCTAAATTCTTAAATTGGTGTTTGGTTTTCATACTAGTACTATTTGACGGTACTAACGTCCCTTTTGCTGGGGACGCTACATCTTTAAATGGATGCAGGTGTTTCCACAGTAGGAGGTATTGATCAGTGATAGCAGTACACCTTCTTCCCAGCTGACTCGGTGAGCCCCACATCATCCCGGGGTCATGTATCTTTGTTCTTTGAGTATTCTGTTTGAGGTATAGCTGGGGCCTTGTTGCCGACATTATCATTTTACTCATCTTTATCTATAGAGGCTCCACAGACATT
The DNA here is from genome assembly GCF_000390325.3 of Nicotiana tomentosiformis. NCBI lineage: Eukaryota > Viridiplantae > Streptophyta > Magnoliopsida > Solanales > Solanaceae > Nicotiana > Nicotiana tomentosiformis. Next base: position 36,531,520 of record NC_090814.1, read on the forward strand.
GTGTGGGTTGTGTATTGATGCCGGGGAAGTCAAACTATGTTATATTGTGGTTGTATTACTTGTTCCAATTGAGACTTTAAAATGATAAAAACTATTGGTAATGAATTGGTATTGTAGACATTGTCTAATTAATGAAAATATGTATTATCTCCATTCGAGGATGAGCTTGGGTAGAAGAAAATCTAACAGGCTTTCTCGGTCGGGTTCACTCGGTTGAGCGCCGGTCGCGCTCCTCGGTTTTGGGGCGTGTTAATACCAAGACCACGGCAAGTCCAGAGAAGGGATCTCGCCAATAACTGCTGAACTGGACAACCTACTGTGGTGGGGGAGCTGTGTCTACGTGTCTATCAAGACTTGCAGTACGACATGCAGCATCCACAAATAAAAGGGATGTCAGTACGAATAAAGTACTGAGCATGTAAGGCAGGAAAGCATAAATAAAAACAGTAATGTAAGCAGGGATAAAAAATATCCAACCTGTAACATCTGAGTGTCGTGTGTGTATATATATATATGCATTATCATCATCATATCGTACCCGACCATCATAAGGCTCGGTAGAATCGTACCCGGCCACGTGGAGCTCGGTAAAGCCCAAATGATTAGTGGTTTCACAATAGGTATCGTACCCGACCGATTATAGCACGGCTCAGATTAAAATAGGTACATATATATAATGCATGATGGACTCATTGGAATCACATTCTAAACCTTTCGGAGTGACGTAAGGTGGGTAACCTCCGTACACGTTATTAGGACTAACTCTTCGTCATGGATCTTGTAAGAATAAAAAAGTACCAACAACATTGATAACATAATAATAAGAGAAGTAACACCAACATCAATCGTTCCATAAGAAGGGAAACAATGTAAGTACTGCTAGCTTCTAAGAGTGGAGTGTCTTTGGAAGTTCGTTCATTACATTATGTACAATCAGAGTCGTGCAAAAGAAGGAAAGGGGTAGCCTCACATACCTTGTATATACTAACCAACCTCAAGCTATGTGAATGTCACGACTCCTTGGTCTACAATAAGAGAAATGATTATATTGTTATCATTTAAGCGTCATAACAATTATATATCGATCGCAACCTATTTTACGATGAAACAGATAATAGCTCCCCTATTTATATGCTAGCTTCTAAGAGTGGAGTGTCTTTTGAAGTTCGTTCATTACATTATGTACAATCGGAGTCATGCAAAATAAGTAAAGGGGTAGCCTCACATACCTTGTATATACTACCCAACCTCAAGCTATGCGAATGTCACGACTCCTTGGTCTACAATATGAGAAATGATACTATTGTTATCGTTTAAGCGTCGTAACTATTATATATCGATCGCAACCTATCTTACAATGAAACAGACACCACCTCCCCTATTTATATGACTTCCCAAAAGTTAAAACAATAATAATCATATTAAGCCTCCCAAAACAGTCCACCAACCAACAACATTACTAACAAGCCTTTCGATAGATATCTCATAAGTTCTAGCTTTAACGACTTAGCCACAACTTGGATAATCTTAAATACATGTAGAGTAAGAGGTTACTTAAATTTAAACATATAGAACTACTACAATTTGACCTTACTTCACCACGAAATATCCTTCCAATACTGCCACAAGAACAAGGAAGTGAAACTAGCAATCAATTCGGGGTTTTCGGCACTAGAATCACTTTGGAAGACTTAAAATTACCTAGGATTGATAGTAAAAACATGAGAGAGTATTTTACAGAACTTAACCCACTTAAAACAACCTCCCACATGAGCTGGAACCACACAAAAATCAGCAACATCAAGAAGAACAAGAAACTTACTAGTACCACGGGATTCTTGATACTTGATTTGTGTTGTTTGCCCTTTGTTTGGGTCTTGGATCATAACAGAACCTTGAGAGAGAGTTTTTAGGTGTCTAGGGTGAAAAAGAATGTTAAAACGGTCTTAAGGCGTATCATATATATCAATATATCTCAACCGCCTATATGGATCCCATAGAGAGCTGCATGCTCAGTCTCGCAAAAACGCGAATATCTCTCTACTCCAACGTCGTATCGACAAATGGGTTAATGTGTTGGAATCTAGACTCATAGATCTTCAATTTGATGGATAGATCACCCTGTAAATCAAAATAAATTGGGAGAAAAGCTTAGTAACATTTGACCTAAAGTTTAAGTAAAATTATGAACGTAAGTTGCGACAACTTTTGTCGACATTGTTTCATAACTCATTTGACTTCAAGACTTATGATACAAATATTATATGATTCAAATACCTTAAAACACGACCTCCTGAGAATATTAAGAACCTCCAGTTTTACTCGAAAATACGGGTTACAACATCCTTAATTCGTTTAACTTCAAATACTTGTTACCACTCTTATACACCCGTGTATCAATTAAGACTAATAGGATTAACTTCTTATTGTGTCAAAGATAATATTTTCTCGGATTTACGTCGACTAACTTATGGTGTGATCTAACGTACACGAATATGGGTTGTAACACCCTTCCCCCTTATGAACTTTCATCCTCGGATGTAAGGGTTTATGGGAAGTCTAACTCATCGTGGATTCCGACGGACATTTCCGGCCGAGTTTCCCCTATAAAATGGATACTAGCCAAACTTGCAAGCAGTTAAATCCAACCGATGTCCTCATAAGGCTATACAAAGCATTATGGATATGTACATTATTGTCACGACCCAAAATCCAACTAGTCGTGATGGCACCTAACTTCACCCGCTAAGTAAGCCAAATAACAATAATCTGATTTAATTAATATTTAATTGACTCTAATACACTCCCCAAGGACTGGCAGTACAAATCATGAGCTTCTAAGATTAGAATTTACAAAACTGGTGTGAAATAAAAATACGTCATATGTTTGAAATATACATGAACAAATTTAAAAATTCTAAAGCTACCTAGAACAAGATGTAGTAATGACTGGTATGCAGGTACAACTTCAGATCCAGCTCCCGTCATATACAGCTACATCAACATCAGAAATTTGCACGCAAGGTGCATAAGTGTAGTATGAGTACAATTGACCCCATGTGCTCAATAAGTAACAAACCTAACCTTAGGTTAAAACTAGTGACGACCTGGAACAAGGGTCAGAGTACACTCCAATAACCAACAACAGTTCATAACAGTATAATAAAGATGGTACAAAAAATAACCCAGTTGGTTCACAGTTACAGAAAATAGACATGCTTTTCAAGTATAACAGTAAATCTCAGATATTCCACCGAAAACCTCAAAATATGAGTAAGTTTGTAAAACCGTGATATTCTTTCCAAAAAGCTTTCAAAAATAAATAAGATGTTTTATTTTTCAGATCGCATGAGGGAAATTCATCTCTATGCCTACATGTCAATATACAGATGAAATCATGAATGCCAACAAAATCGGGTAGCAAAAGTAAATGCATCTCTATGCTTATATCTCAAGTACGCATGTCAAATGCAATGCATCTCAATGATGAACTCATGTACTCACATTCTAAGAATACTCAATAACTCAATATTGTATATGGCCAATCCAGCCCAGGGAAGATCCATCCTCAAATATATATCACTGATAGTCAGTCGCTCAGTACTGTATGAGGCCAATCCAGCCCAGGGAAGACCCATCCCTCAATATAGATAATTAGGGAAGATTTAACTAAGCGTGTTGCATAAATTTCAAGTAAGAGTTAAAACACATAGACACGCGACATTAGGCTAAACATGATGACTACACAATTCCACGGAATCAATTACATCACAGTTTCTACGGTGCACGCCCACACGCCCATCACCTAGCATGTGTGTCACCCCCAAACAAATCATATAACACGTATATTTCGGGGTTTATACCCTCAGCTCTAAAAATAAAATATCAACTGCGCTCACTGTGTGGGGTGTGGACTCCGGAGGGGTTCCTTCAGCCCAAGCGCTACAATCCGCACGGATAACTCACGTGTTGCACGAATAACTCACAGGCTATAGTATCAATATCTGGATAATAAACAATAGGGGCGCTCCTGAGGTACAGCCTCGTAGTCCCAAAAGTAAATATGCAATAGGGGAGATCCCGAGGTAATGCCTTGTAGTCCCAAAAGTAAATATGCAACAGGGGAGCTCCCGAGGTACCGCCTCGTAGTCCCAAAAGTAAATATGCAACATGGGAGCTCCCAAGGTACTGCCTCATAGTCCCAGAAGTAAATATGCAATAATGGAGCTCCCGAGTAACCACCTGGTAGTCCCCAAAGTAAATATGCAACAGGGGAGCTCCCGAGGTACCGCCTCGTAGTCCCAAAAGTAAATATGCAACATGGAGCTCCTGATGTACCGCCTCATAGTCCCAAAAGTAAATACACCACTCATATCCTATGGAACGACAAATTTCTAGCAAGGCGTCCTACAAGTAAAGACTGAATACGAAATCAAGGAAACATGTAATTCAACTAAGCGTGTTGAACAAATTGCAAGTAAGAGTTAAAACATGTAGGCATGCGACATTAGGCTAAACATGATGACTACACAATTCCACAGAATCAATTACGTCATAGTTTCTACGGTACACGCCCACACGCCCACACGCCCGTCACCTAGCATGTGCGTCACCCCCAAACAAATCATATAACACGTATATTTCGGGGTTTATACCCTCACCTCCAAAAATAAAATATCAACTACGCTCACTGTGTGGGGTGCGGACTCCGGAGAGGTTCCTTCAGCCCAAGCGCTACAATCTGCACGGATAACTCATGTGCTGCACGAATAACTCACAGGCTATAGTATCAATATCTGGATAATAAACAATAGGGGCACTCCTGAGGTACCGCCTCGTAGCCCCAAAAGTAAATATGCAACAGGGGAGATCCCGAGGTACCGCCTCGTAGTCCCAAAAGTAAATATGCAATAGGGGAGATCCCGAGGTAATGCCTTGTAGTCCCAAAAATAAATATGCAATAGGGGAGCTCCCGAGGTACCGCCTCGTAGTCCCAAAAGTAAATATGCAACATGGGAGCTCCCAAGGTACTGCCTCATAGTCCCAAAAGTAAATATGCAATAATGGAGCTCCCTAGTAACCGCCTGGTAGTCCCTAAAGTAAATATGCAACAGGGGAGCTCCCGAGGTACCGCCTCGTAGTCCCAAAAGTAAATATGCAACATAGAGCTCCTGATGTACCGCCTCATAGTCCCAAAAGTAAATACACCACTCATATCCTATGGAACGACGAATTTCTAGCAAGGCGTCCTACAATTAAAGACTGAATACGAAATCAAGGAAACATGTAATTTAACTAAGTGTGTTGCATAAATTGCAAGTAAGAGTTAAAACACGTAGACATGCGACATTAGGCTAAACATGATGACTACACAATTCCACAGAATCAATTACGTCACAGTTTCTACGGTGCACGCCTACACGCCTGTCACATAGCATGTGCATCACCCCCAAACAAATCATATAACACGTATATTTCAGGGTTTATACCCTCAGCTCCAAAAATAAAATATCAACTGCGCTTACTGTGTGGGGTGCGGACTCCGGAGGGGTACCTTCAGCCCAAGCGCTACAATCCGCACGGATAACTCACGTGCTGCACGAATAACTCACAGGCTATAGTATCAATATCTGGATAATAAACAATAGGGGCACTCCTGAGGTACCGCCTCGTAGTCCCAAAAGTAAATATACAATAGGGGAGATCCCGAGGTAATGCCTTGTAGTCCCAAAAGTAAATATGCAACAGGGGAGCTCCCGCGTTACCGCCTCATAGTCCCAAAAGTAAATATGCAACATGGGAGCTCCCAAGGTACTGCCTCATAGTCCCAAGATTAAATATGTAATAGGGGAGCTCCCGAGTAACCGCCTGGTAGTCCCCAAAGTAAATATGCAACAGGGGAGCTCCCGAGGTACCGCCTCATAGTCCCAAAAGTAATTATGTAACATGGAGCTCCTGATGTACCGCCTCATAGTCCCAAAAGTAAATACACCACTCATATCCTATGGAACGATGAATTTCTAGCAAGGCATCCTACAATTAAAGACTGAATACGAAATCAAGGAAACATGTAATTCAACTAAGCGTGTTGCACAAATTGCAAGTAAGAGTTAAAACACGTAGACATGCGACATTAGGCTAAATATGATGACTGCACAATTCCACAGAATCAATTACGTCACAGTTTTTATGGTGCACGCCCACACGCCCGTAACCTAGCATATGCGTCACCCCCAAACAAATCATATAACACATATATTTCAGGGTTTATACCTTCAGCTCCAAGTTTAGAAATGTTACTTACCTCAAACTGTGCAATTCTTCATTCCAATAAGCCTTTGCCTCGTGAATTGGCCTCTGAACGCCTCGAATCTAATCACAATTAATTCGATATAGTCAACACTCATTATAGGAATCAATTCCATATGAAAATACTAAATTTTCCAATAAAAATTCAAAATTCAACTCCAAAAATCAATAGTGGGGCCCATGTCTAGGAATCTGATGAAACTAACAAAATCCGATAACCCATTCAATTACGAATACAACCATACTAGTTTCACTCAAATCCGACTCCGAATCGACATCCAAATCCCAAAAATTCATTTTATAAAATTTCTACAAGTTTCCCCAAATTTCCATCTCAAAATACCAATCAAATGATGAAAACAATGATATATTCATGTATATTAACCAAATCTGAGTTAGAATAACTTACCCCGATGAATTTTTTGAAAATCCCACGAACAATCGCCACAAATCGAGCTCCCAAAGTCCAAATATGAAATAATACTCTAACCCTCATTTATAAAGTACAACAATCTGATCTCGCATTGTGCTGACCACACATGTTTTGTCCGGTCCGCATATTCCAAGTTCCGCGGGCGCAATCCAAATTGTGCGGTCGCACTTCAGCAGTGACTGCACTATCAAGCTTCGATAAATTGGCCATAACTTTCGGTACAAATGTCTGAATGAAGGATGGTTTACCTTTATGAAAACTAGACTCAAAAGGCTACAACTTTTATTTTTGGATCATCTCCAAATTCCTTATACAGTAAAGGATGTAAGCTTCCGAAGTTAGACCATCAAACCTGCAGATTCCCCTTTCTGCGGCCGCAAGAGGATTTCTGCGGTCTGCACATTTCCTTTGCGGTCCGCAGATGAGGCTTTACCTCAACACTCCAAAATGTTCCCCCGCACTCCAACTATTTCCAGAACATCATCAGAGTGCCAAAATGCCCAAACTCGTTCAAAACTCACCCCGAAACACACCCGAGCCACTCGGGACCCCATCCGAATATACCAACAAGTCCCATAACATAACACGGACCTACTCGAGGCCTCAAATCACATATAACAATATTGAAACGATGAATCGTACCACAATTCAAACTTGGAAATTTTTAAATCTTTCGATTTCCAACACTTGTGCCGAACCATATCAATTCAACTCGGAATGAACTCAAATTTTGCGTACAAGTCATAAATGACATAACAAAGCTACTGATTTCAGAACCACAATCCGAACCCGGTATCATCAAAGTCAACTACCGATCAAACTTACTAACATTTCAAACCTTCAAGTTCCAACTTTCGCCAATTAGTGTCGAAACGTTCTACAAATATCCAAGTGAAATTTTGGGAATATGCCTGAGTCCAAAATCACCATCCAGACCTAACGGAACCATCAAAACTTCGTTCTAAGGTCAAATAATAAAAAAGTCAAACTTAGTCAACTCTTTCAACTTAAAGCTTCAAACATGAAATTCATTCTTCCGAACTAATTCCGAAACACCTAAAATCCCAAAACTGACGATTCACGCAAGTCATAATACACTATACGAAGCTACACAACACTTCAAATAGCTAAAATGAGCGTAAATGTTCAAAACAACCGGTCGGGTCGTTACAATGATCTGCATATCACCATTTTCTATTAAGGAAGAGTATTCACAAGCTATTGCTTACCTCATAGAGCCATTTTAGCTTCCATTGCGTCATGCATTCCCCCGGCATCCTCGTTATCTTCAATTTGTAATAGGTAAAGGTATTTAGACTTTATCTCCCTTTCTGCTTTCCATGTCATTTCTTCTGTATTCTTGTTCCTCCACAATACTTTGACGGAAGCTACATCCTTTGTTCTCAGCTTGTAGACTTGTCAATCTAATATAGCCACTTGCACTTTTTCATATGACAGATCCTCTGTAACTTGCACATCTTTGATAGGGACGACCCAAGAAGGGTCTCCTATACATTCACTCAACATAGATATATGGAATACCAGGTGGACAAATTCCAATTCGGATGGAAATTCTAACTCATAAGCAACATGTCCAATTCATCGAAGAATCTTGTGCGGCTTGATATACCGCGAACTCAGCTTAACCTTCTTCCCAAAATGCATAACACCCTTCATCGGTGAGATCCTTGGGAAAACTCAATCACCAACCTCAAACTCTAGATCACGACGTCGGACATCGGAATAAGACTTTTGCCTGCTTTGCGCCGTCCTCAGTCGTTCTTGTATCACTTTCACCTTATCAATGGCTTGGTGAATCAAATCGGGCCCATATAATTATGTTTCACCGACTTCAAACCATCAAACTAGTGATCTACATCTCCTCCCGTACAGTGTCTCGTACGGGGCCATTTTAATACTGGAATGATAGCTCTTATTATAGGCGAATTCTATGAGTGGCAGATGGTCATCCCAATTCCCCTTAAAATCTAGAACACATGGTCGTAGCATATCTTCGAGTGTCTGAATGGTACGTTCAGCCTGTTCGTCAGTCTGTGGATTGAATGTAGTGCTGAGATTCTTTTTGTGTACCTAAACCCTTCTGGAAAGACCTCCAAAAGTTAGCCATAAATTGAGCTCCTCTGTCTGATATAATAGATACCAACATACCATGAAGCCTAACAATATCCTTGATATACGACTTTGTATAATCTTCAACCGTGTAAGTTGTCTTAACTGGTAGAAAATGGGCAAATTTTGTAAGTCGATCAACTATCACCCAGATGGAGTCAAACTTATTATAAGAGTGAGGTAATACATTAATGAAATCCATATTGATCACCTCCCATTTACAGGTCAGAATCTCTATATTTTGAATCAATCCACCGAATTTTCTGATGCTCGATCTTTACTTGTTGACAATTAGGACACTGGGCTACAAATTCTGCAATAGACTTCTTCATGTTATTCCACCAATACAACTCCTTAACGTCATGATACATCTTTGTCGAGCTGGGATGGATGGAATATCGAGACTGATGAATCTCAATCATAATCTTCTCTTGCAAACCTGCAACATTAGGCACACATAATCAGCCTTGGTATCTCAGTGCCCCATCTCCTCCGATCTCAAAAGCTATAGTCTTATGCTATTGAATGCCCTCTCTCAATCATACTAAGGTAGGATCTTCATATTGTCGTGCTTTTACCTCGGCTACCAAAGATGATTCTTCTGTATTCTATATAGTAAGACCTATGTCATCTAAGTCTAATAATCCTATTCTCATATTGGGAAACTGATGAAGCTCTTTAGTCAACCTTTGTCTACCTGTCTTAATGTGTACTAAGCTTCCCATTGACTTACGGTTGAGAGCATCTGCCACAACACTGGCTTTACCGGGATGGTACAATATGTTGACATCATAGTCTTTCAGTAATTCAAGCCACCTACGCTGCCTCAAATTCAACTCCTTCTGCTTGAAGATGTATTGTAAACTCTTGTGATTTGTGTAGATGTCAACATGGACACCATATAAGTAGTGCCACCATATCTTCAAAGCATATATTACTGAAGCCAATTCCAAATTATGAGTCGGGTAATTCTTTTCATGTTTCTTCAATTGTCTCGATGCATAAGCAATCACCTTCCCACGTTGCATCAATACGCACCCCAAACCTATATATGAGGCATCACAATATAACACATAACCTTCTATTCCTTCTAGGAGAGTGAGCACTGGCGCAGATGTCAATCGATTCTTTAGCTTCTGAAAACTATGTTCACAAGCGTCAAACCACTGGAACTTGGTAGCTTTATGTGTTAACTTACTCAATGGTGCTGATATAGAGGAAAACCCTTCTACAAACTACCTATAATATCCTGCTAGCCCCAGGAAGCTGCGAACTTATGACGGTGTTGTAGGTCTCAGCTAATTCTTCACTCCATCGATCTTCTGAGTGTCGACACTAATACCCTCGTTAGATATCACATGGTCAAGGAATGCTACTGAGTTCAGCCATAATTCAAATTTGGAGAGATTAGCATATAACTTACGATCTTGAAGGGTCTGTAATACTATCCGCAAGTTCCCCGTATGTTCCGCCTCAAAATGAGAATACACCAGAATGTCATCAATTAATACGATCATGAACACGTCACGATAGGGTCTGAATACACTATTCATGAGATCCATATTCAACTGTCTATAATCGATACACATCCTTAACGTCCTGTCTTTCTTCCGCACGAACAAGACTGGCGCACCCCAAGGTGAAGTGCTAGGCCTAATGAATCCCTTATCCAGCAACTCCTTCAATTGTGCCTTCAATTCTCGCAACTCTGCCGGGGCCATTCTGTAGGGTGGAATAGATATAGGATGCGTGTCTGGCATCACATCAATCCCAAAATCAATCTCCATGTCTGGTGGGATCCCAGGGAGTTCATCCGGAAAAACTCCCTGAAATTCATTCACAACAGCCACAGACTCAAGCGTTGGTGCCTCATCATCGGTGTCCGTAACCCAGACCAAATGGTAAATACAGCCCTTGTTGATCATTTTTGTGGCCTTAAGGTAAGAAATAAACCTACCCTTCGGCATACCCACTTTGTGTTGGTATTGGTATCGTTGATGCATTTTCACCCGCATCCATTGGGGTGAGGCGGCAGGGCCTCTTGAGTAGAGTTGTGGTATTGTGCTTACACTTCCACCTTCATACATCGGGTGAGGCGGTGGGGCCATTTTGTGTGAAGATGGTTACAAAGGATCTCATCTTAAATCCTATAAATGTTATTGATAGCTCTTAATAAGCTTGCTCATGTTTAAACAGTTATCTATATTATTCTATTACCGTCGTGATTCATCATATTCATATTATATTTCTAAATTCTTAAAGTGGTTTTTGGTTTTCATACTAGTACTATTCAGTGGTACTAACGTCCCTTTTTGCCGGGGGCGCTGCATCTTTAAATGGATGCAGGTGGTTCCACAACAGGAGGTATTGATCAGTGATAGCAGCACACCTTTTTCTCAGCTGACTTGGTGAGCCCCACTTCATCCCGGGGTCATATATCTTTTGTTCTTTGTGTATTTTGTTTGAGGTATAGCCGGGCCTTGTTACCGGCATTATCATTGTACTCTTCATTATCTATAGAGGCTCCGTATACATAGTGTGGGTTGTGTATTGGTGCTGGGAAAGACAAACTATGTTGTGTTGTGGTTGTATTACTTCTCCCATTTAAGACTTTAAAAATGATAAAAACTATTGGTAATGAATTGGTATTGTAGACATGATCACGTTTGTTTTGTCTAATTAAAGAAAATATGTATTATCTTCATCAGTGACAGAGTTTGGGTAGAAGGAAATCTAACAGGCTTGCTCGGTCGGTTTCACTCAGTTGAAAGTCGGTCGCGCTCCTCGGTTTTGGGGCGTGATAAACTTGGTATCAGAGCCTAAGGTTTTAAAGTGTCCTAGGATGTCTCGGAGCCGTGTCTAGTAGAGTCCTTATTATCGGGGTGTTGTCGACCACATCTATAATTAGGATGCTACATGGGCATTTAAGAATAATACCCTTGTTTCATGTTCTTGATCGTGCGATAAAGCTGGTTGTAAGATTGTTCCTCCTTTAACTCTTGCGTTGCTCTAATTTTCAGTACATGGCACCTAAGAAGAAGGCAAGAACTGGCCAAAGAGCCAATGTCACCCCAAGAGTTGAAGTTGATCCTATAATTGATGATGCGGGTGAGCACCCGAGGGGTGAGGATATTCCCCCACTTATTACGCTACCTGATTCTACCAAAACTGATCAGACCGCACCTGTCCCTACATCTACAGAAGGTGCAATGGTTCCTCCAGTTGATATACCAGTTCCACCTCCAGCTCCAGCTTTCGATTCTAGTGTCTCTGATGTTGATCTTAGGGGAGCCATACAAATGTTGACACAGATAATAGCTTCTCATGCCCAGAGATCGAGTGTTGGGCCTACTTCTTCCAGTCATCCAGGTGAATCTGCTAGTTCCAGGGTCAACAAGTTTCTTTATTTAGATCCTCCAGTATTTGCGGGTACCGATCCCGAGGATGACCCCCAGGACTTCATTGATGAGATGCATAAGACTCTTTGGGTTATGCATGCTACAAAAACAGAGGTAATGGAGTTGGCATCCTACCGCCTAAAAGGGGTGGCCTATTCTTGGTTTGATTTTTGGGAGGAATCCCTTTGAGAGGGAAGCTTTCCGGCAAGGTGGGGCGAGTTCACAGATGCCTTTATGGATCATTTCTTTCCTGCCGAAACTAAGGCAGCCCGTGCCGCTGAGTTTGAAAGCCTGAAGCAGGGTAGTATGAATGTGTGGGAGAATCATATGGAGTTTGCGCGCCTATCCAAGTATGCTATTCACATATTGCCCACTATGAAGGCTAGAGTACGCCGGTTTGTACAGGGCCTTAGCCCCTTGGTTATTAATGAGGCCGCTACAGCTGCCTTGAATTACGATATGAACTATGGTAAGATGGTGGCATTTGCTCAAGCCACAGCGACCCGCAAATTGAAGAATAGAATGGAGCGTCAGAGTAGCAGCAAGGCCCGATCTGCGGGCAACATTGGTGGCTCTTCTGGTGGTGGTGGTGGTAGGTCGGCATTCATGGGAGGGTCATCAGGACCATCCCAATCATTCGCCCAGTCTTCGATGGGTGCACAGTCATCTGGACCCAGTTAGGGCAACAGGGGACCCCATCAGAAGGGTCGGCCCGACAGAAGGTTTCAGCAGTGGAGGCTTCCATGCCCTAAGTGTGGGAGGATGCACTTTGGGTCCTGCTTCATGGACATACCAGTATGCTATGGGTGTGGTATGAGGGGTCACATTCAGTGGGATTTCCACTCGTCCTGCCAAAACATGGGCAGAGGTGTGGCACAGCCAGCTAATTCTGCAGCTACTACATCCACGACACCTCCAGCTCAAGGCACCCCAGCACCCGCAGGGCGTGGTGCAGATAGGGATGGTGCACAGAATTTTGGAGGACCCAGCAGATTTTATGCTATGCGGAGATGTCGGGAATCAGAGGCTTCTCCAGATGTTGTCACAGGTATATTGTCTGTCCAATCGCCTGATGTATATGCTCTTATTGATCCAGGTTCCACTTTGTCATATATTACTCCTTATATTGCTATGGAATTTGGGATAGAACCAGAACAGCTTCATGAGTCGTTCTCTGTATCTACTGCAGTTGGTAAGTTTATTTTGGCCATGCGAGTTTATAGAGATTGTGTTGTCACGTTGCATGGTCGGGATACCATGGCCGATCTTACTGAATTGAAAATTGTCGATTTTGATGTGATAATGGGGATGGAGTGGCTTTATTCTTGTTTTTCCAAGCTTGATTGCCGAACCAGAACTGTTAGGTTCAAATTTCCAAACGAGCCAGTTATTGAGTGGAAGGGTGATGATGTAGTGCCAAAGGGTAGGTTTATTTCTTACCTTAAGGCCACAAAAATGATCAACAAGTGTTGTACTTACCATATGGTCCAGGTTACGGACACCGATGCTAAGGCACCTACGCTTGAGTTTGTGCCTGTTGTGAATGAATTTCCAGGTAGTCTTTCCGGATGAACTCCCTGGGATCCCACCAGACAGGGAGATTGATTTTGGGATTGATGTGATGTCAGACATGCATCCTATATCTATTCCACCCTACAGAATAGCACCGACGGAATTGAAGGAGCTAAAGGAACAATTAAGAGATTTGTTAGAAAAGGGTTTTATCCGGCCGAGTGTGTCGCCTTGGGGCGCACCAGTCCTTTTTGTAAGGAAGAAAGATGGGTCACTGAGAATGTGTATTGACTATCGGCAGCTTAACAAGGTCACAATCAAGAATAAGTACCCACTGACAAGGATAGACGACTTGTTTGACCAATTGCAAGGTGTCAAGTACTTCTCCAAGATTGATTTAAGATCCGGGTATCACCAATTGAATATCAGGGAGCGGGATATTTCGAAAACAGCTTTTAGGACCTGGTATGGGCATTTTGAGTTTCTAGTGATGCCTTTTGGGCTAACAGATGCCCCAGCAACCTTTATGGATCTTATGAATCGAGTTTTTAAGCCATTCCTCGACTCTTTTGTGATAGTGTTTATTGACGATATTCTTGTATATTCACGAAGTCGAGAAGACCATGCTGATCATCTCAAGGCAGTTATGCAAACCCTATATCAACACCAGTTATATGCAAACTTTTGAAAGTTTGAATTTTGGCTTGAATCGGTCATATTCTTGGGTCATGTAGTTTCTAGTGAGGGAATTAAGGTTGATCCTCAGAAAATTTCAGCTGTGAAGAATTGGCCGAGGCCTACAACTCCAACAAAGATTCACAGTTTCTTAGGCCTAGCTGGATATAATAGAAAGTTTGTGGAGGGGTTTTCTACTCTTGCTTCTCCATTGACTAAATTGACGCAGAAGGTAATTAAGTTCCAATGGTCAGATGCTTGTGAAAAGAGTCCGGTAATTGAAAGCAAGAATGACTACAGTACCGGTGTTGACTCTACAAGAGGGTATAGATGGATTTGTGGTATATTGTGATGCTTCAAGAATCGGGTTTGGGTGTTTATTAATGCAACATGGCAAGGCTATAGCTTATGCTTCTAGGCAACTCAAGAACCATGAAAAGAACTATCTAACACATGATTTAAAACTTGCGGCGGTGGTGTTTGCATTGAAAATTTGGCATCATTATTTATATAGGGTCCATGTGGATATGTTCACGGACCATAAGAGCCTTCAATATATTTTCAAGCAGAAGGAATTGAATCTGAGGCAGAGAAGATGGCTTGAGTTACTTAAGGACTACGACATTGATTTCTATATCATCCGGGAAAGGCCAATGTTGTGGGAGATGCTCTTAGACGAAAATCCATGGGTAGTTTGGCTCACTTGGAGGCATATCAAAGGCCATTGGCCAAGGAAGTTCACCGATTGGCTAGTTTGGGAGTTCATCTTGCGGACTCTAGTGAAGGAGGGGTAATTGTGCAAAATAGGTCTCAATCATCGCTTGTTGTGGAAGTCAAAGAGAAGCAATACAACGATACATTGTTGGTGCAATTGAAAGAGGGGATTCATAAACATAGGACCATGGCCTTTTTTCTTGGCATGGATGATGGTACACTAAGGTACCAAGGGCGACTATGTGTTCCAAATGTGGATGGTCTCCGGGAAAGAATTATGACTGAAGCTCACACTTCTAGGTATTCCGTGCGCCCAGGTTCTACGAATATGTATCATGATCTTAAGTAAGTCTAGTGGTGAAGTGTACAAATTGTCAGCAAGTGAAGGCCGAACACCAAATGCCCGGTGGGTTGGCACAAAACATAGAAATTCCAATGTGGAAGTGGGAAATGATTAATATGGATTTTGTGGTAAGATTACCACGCACTCCACGAAGTTTGACTCAATTTGGGTGATTGTGGATCGGCTCACGAAATCAGCACACTTTTTGCCGGTTAAGGCTACCGACACAGCGGAATAATATGCTCAGTTGTATATGAAAGAAATTGTCAGGTTGCATGGCACTCCAGTTTCCATCATATCTGATTGGGGAGCTCAATTCACTACTAATTTTTGGAAGAAATTTCAGCGAGGTTTCGGTACTCAGGTGAATCTTAGTACAACTTTTTACCCGTACACTGACGGGAAGGCCGAGAAGACTATTCAGACGCTTGAGGATATGTTGCGTGCTTGCATTCTAGACTTCAAAGGTAGTTGGGATGATCATTTACCACTCATAGAATTTGCCTACAACAATAGCTATCATGCTAGCATACAAATGGCACCGTTCGAGGCTTTATATGGTAGGAGATGTAGATCTCCCATTGGGTGGTTCGAAATTGGGAAAGCAGAGTTGATAGGGCCATACCTTGTACATCGGGCTATGGAAAAAGTTAAAATCATTAAGGAGCGGTTGAAGACTGCTCAGAATCATCAGAAGTCCTATTCGGATGTTCGTCATAGGGATCTGGAGTTCAAAGAAGATGATTGGGTATTCTTGAAGGTTTCCCATGAAGGGTGTAATGCGAATTGTTAAGAAAGGTAAATTGAGTCTGAGGTATGTCGGACCGTACATAATCATTCAGAGGATCGGTGAGGTGGCGTACAAGCTTGAGCTATAACCTGAGATGTCATTAGTGCACCCGGTATTCCATGTGTCTATCTTGAAGAAGGTAGTTGGAGATCCATCAGCTATTGTACTGGTTGAGACCATTGAGGTTAATGAAGAACTGTCATATGGAGAAATTCCAGTTTTCATTCTTGATAGGCAAGTCCGAAAGTTGAGGAATAAAGAAATTGCCTCTATGAAGGTGTTGTGGCGAAACCAGCAAGTTGAAGAGCCTACTTGGAGGCCTAGGAAGAAATGAAAAAGAAGTATCATTACTTGTTTGTATAAACTATGGGACCTTTTTATAAGACTGTCGCCTATGAATTGTTGTATTATTTGTTCAACTATTGTAAAGGTGCTTATTTCTAAATATATTTGCTTGTGAGGCCACAGTTGATGTTGTTTTGTGTTATGTTACGTCGTTGGATTATGTATATGTTGTTAGGATGTGTTTCTGGGACTCTTCTGACAGGTGGATAGGCCCAGTTACAGGGGAAACTCTGGCTAAATTTTTGGAAATTTAGGGAGTTAGTCAAATTTGGGGCTGCTAGTGTGTGGTATGAAAACAGAGTCACATAAGATGCTAATAACAGATTTTGACCCTCATTCGAGGACGAATGATCCTAAGTGGGGGAGAATGTAAGGCCCCGTAAAATTTTGCAAAAAAAATAAAAATAATGCTTCATGGTGCCGAATTGGTTTTACGTGTTGAGGGATAAAGGAAAATGTTTGGTAGAAAAATGAGTTTCTACGGTCCATTATGCGACCGCAGAATCACTGTGCAGACCGCATAATGGACGCAGAGTGAGGCAGGAGAGGTGTAATTTTGGATGCCATTCTGCGGTCGACTATGCGACCGCAGAACTATTATGCAGTTCATTATGCAATCGTAGAACAGGTCTGCGGGCCGCATAGTGACCGCAGACCTAGGCAGATTATTTGCCAGCTTTATACACCAATTATAAAACCGATATGCGGTCCACATATCAGTTATGCGATCGCAGACCTTGTTCGGGAGCTCCATTTTTGGGTTTTTAAAACCCGACCCTACTTCGTTAAATACACGATTTGGGCCATTTTTGAGATAAAATCTGATATTTTAGAGCGAGAGAGAGTGCCCTAGAGTGAGAAGGTATTCTTCAATTCTTGCTCAAATTTTGAAAGATTAAGAAGGGAAACTCACTAGGTCTTCATCATAGAGGTAGGATTCTACACCCTAACTCCTAATTTCAAAAATATCTGAAAATGGGTAATTAACAAGATAATATTTGGGCATGAGAGTTGTTTATTTTACATGCATGTGATATCAAGGGGTGTAGGAAGATTGTTGAACTAAGCATAGTAAATATTGGGTTGTGGGGTGATGGAATCCTCCATAAAAGGGACCTTGAAACCTTATGCACACCTAGTGTTTGATAAAATGCTCAAATGAGCTAGAACCATGACCATCTTCCTAATTTTGGTTAAATTTGTTATATTTCTAAAATAGATTGAAGTTGCTAAGAATTCCGGAACATTTTAGAGTTTGAGGAAGCTCCATTGAGGTATGTTGGCTAAACCCTTCTTTAAGAATTGGAATTCCCATTATCCTTGTAAGTTTCAAGATGTTGATTACAAATCGAGTATTCCCATAAGTTTTTTGATAAAGATATATGTTCAATTCGTGTTTCAAATTCTCTTGTCATATTGCATTATAATTTCAAGTCGTGATATATCCACATCGAATAGTACTATGGATTGTATATCCACATGTTATAATTTCAAGTCGTGATATATGTGAAAGTTATTATGCCAAGTTGTGTAGAGATTGTGATTGTGATACACCTCCACCGGCATATATTGGGGTGAGGCGGCATGACCGCTTTGTGTAGGGATTATGGTATTGTGGGACTGCTACCTCCACCCGCATACATTGGGGTGAGGCGGTACGACCGCTTTGTGTATAGTTTTGGTATTGTTGTGGCACCACCACATACATACAATACCATATGGGTGGTGGTGCCACAACAATACCAAAACTATACACAAAGCGGTCGTACCGCCTCACCCCAATGTGTGGGGGTAGAGGTGCAGTCCCACATTACCATAATCCCTACACAAAGCGGTCATGCCGCCTCACCCCAATATATGCGGGCAGAGGTGTATCACAATCACAATCTCTACACAACTTGGCATAATAACTTTCACATATATCACGACTTGAAATTATAACATGTGGATGCACAATTCATTGTTTGGAACACATCCTCAATTTATAATGCAATATAATAAGAGCATTTGAAACACGAATTGAACATATATCTTTATCACAAAACTTATCGGAATACTCGATTTGTAATCAACATCTTGGAACTTATAAGGATAGTGGGAATTCCAATTCTTAAAGAAAGGTTTAGCCAACATACCTCAATGGAGCTTCCTCAAACTCTAAAATGTTCCGAAATTCTTATCAACTTCTATCTATTTTAGAAATATAACAAATTGAACCAAAATTACTAAGATGATAATGGTTCTAGCTCATTTGAGCATTTTATCAAACACTAGGTGTGCATAAGGTTTCAAGGTCCCTTTTATGGAGCATTCCATCATCTCACAACCCAATCTTTACTATGCTTAGTTCAACTATCTTCCTACACTCCTTGATATCACATGCATGTAAAATAAACAACTCTCACACCCAAATATTATCTTGCTAATTACACATTTTCAGATAATTTCGAAATTAGGGGTTAGGGTATAGAATCTTACCTCTATGATGAAGACCTAGTGAGTTTCCTTTCTTAATCTTCCAAAATTTGAGCAAGAATTGAAGAACACCTTCTCACTCTAGGGCACCCTCTCTCACTCTAAAATATCAGATTTTAGCTCAAAAATAGCCCAAAGCGTGTATTTAACGAAGTAGGGTCGGGTTTTAAAAACCCAAAAATGGAGCTTCGGAACAAGGTCTGCGATCGCATTCCGCATATCGGTCGCATAAATGGTGTCCAAAGCTGGAAAAAAATCTACCTAGGTCTGCGGTCACTATGCGACCCGCAGACCTGTTCTGCAGTCGTATAATGAACCGCATAATAGTTCTGTGGTATAGTCGACCGCAGAATAGAATTCAAAATTACACCTCTCCTGCCTCACTCTGCATCCATTATGCGGTCCACACAGTTATTCTGCAGTCGCCTAATGGACCGCAGAAACACATTTTTCTGCCAAACATTTTCCTTTATCCCTCAGTGCATTGTTCATCCAAAAAAGTCCGAGCCGTGGCGAGCTTGCGAGCCGTGAAGAATTTCTATAATCCTCAACACGTAAAACCAATTCGGCACCAAGAAACATTATTTTCTTTTTGCAAAATTTTACGAGGCCTTACATTCTCCCCTACATAGGATCATTCGTCCTCGAATGAGGGTCAAAATCTGTTATTAGCATCTTATGAGACTCGGTTTTCATACCCACACTAGCAGCCCCTAACTCCCTAAATTTCCAAATATTTTGCCAGAGTTTCCCCTGTAACTGGGCCTATCCACCTGTCAGAGAGCCCCAGAAACATATCCTAACAACATATACATAATCCAACGACGTAACATAACACAAAACAACATCAATTGTGGCCTCACAAGCAATATATTTAGAAATAAGCACCTTTACAATAATTGAACAAATAATACAAGAATCCATAGGCGACGGTCTTATAAAAAGGTCCCATAGTTTATACAAACAAGTAAGGATACTTCTTTTTCATTTCTTCCTCGGCCTCCCAAGTAGCCTCTTCAACTTGCTGGTTTCGCCACAACACTTTCACAGAGGCAATTTCTTTATTCCTCAACTTTCGGACTTGCGTATCAAGAATGGCAACTGGAATTTCTTCATATGACACTTCTTCATGAACCTCAATGGTCTCAACCGGTACAATAGCTGAAAGATTTCCAACTACCTTCTTCAACATAGACACATGGAATACCGGGTACAGTAATGACATCTCAGGTGGTAGCTCAAGCTTGTACGCTACCTCACCGATCCTCTGAATGATTCTACACGGTCCGACATACCTCAGAATTAATTTCCCTTTCTTACCAAATCGCATTACACCCTTCATGGGGAAAACCTTCAAGAATACCCAATCATCTTCTTTGAACTCTAGATCCCTATAACGAATATCCCAATAGGACTTCTGACGACTCTGAGAAGTCTTCAAATGCTCCTTAATGATTTTAACTTTTTCCATAGCCTAATGTACAAGGTCTGGCCCTATCAACTCTGCTTCCCCAATTTCGAACAACCCAATGGGAGATCTATATCTCCTACCATATAAAGCCTCGAACGGTGCCATTTGTATGCTAGCGTGATAGCTATTGTTGTAGGCAAATTCTATGAGAGGTAAATGATTATCCCAACTAACTTTGAAGTCTAGAACGCAAGCACGCAACATATCCTCAAGCGTCTGAATAGTCCTCTCTGCCTGCCCCTCAGTCTGAGTACCCAAACCTTGCTCAAATTTCTTCCAAAAGTTAGCAGTGAATTGAGATCCCCGGTAAGATATGATGGAAACTGGAGTGCCATGCAACCTGACAATTTCTTTGATATACAACTGAGCATACTGTTACGCTGTGTCGGTAGCCTTAACCGGCAAAAAGTGTGCTGATTTTGTGAGCCGATCCACAATCACCCAAATTGAGCCAAACTTGCGTGGAGTGCGTGATAATCCTACCACAAAATCCTCAAATTGAGCCAAACTTGCCACGAAGAATTTCTATAATCCTCAACACATAAATCCAATTCGGTACCACGAAACATTATTTTCTTTTTGCAAAATTTTACGGGGCCTAACAATAACATGGACCGACAAGGCTGTCATGAAGCTATATATGAGGTATGAGCTGACAAGCTGTCATGAGAGACTATACAACAAAAATCAGCCGACAAGGCAATCCGAACTATACATGAGTCGTCACCTGTGTACCAACCTCTAAAGGAACATAAGCACTGCAACAATGCCGGAACAGGGCCCCGACATACCCATAATGTCTATAATACAAGTGCATACCAAGACAACGGCAAGCCTAGAGAAGGGTTCTCGCCAATAACCGTTGAACTGGGTAGCCTACTGTGGCGGGGGAGATGCGTCTACATGTCTATCAGCACCTACAGCACGACATGAAGCATCCACAAATAATAGGAACGTCAGTACGAATAGAGAACCGAGCATGTAAGGCAGGAAAGCATAAATAAGAACAATAATGTAAGTAGGGATAGAGAATATCCAACTCGTAACATCTGAGTGCCTCTAAGGGGGACTGACATGAAATACATGAAGCGTCCACAAATAATAGGGACGTCAGTACGAATAGAGTACCGAGCATTTAAGGTAGGAAAGCATAAATAAGAACAATAATGTAAGCAGGGATAGAGAATATCCAATTCGTAACATCTGAGTGCCTCAAAGGGGGACTGACATGAAATTCATGATACTATATATATATATATATATATATATATATATATATATATATATATATATATATATATATATATACATACATACATATATATATATATACACATATACTTTTAAAAACATAGGAATTTGTGGGCATCATCATCATCATATCGTACCCGACCATAATAGGCTCGGTAAAAACATACTCGGCCAGGTGGAGCTCGGTAAAACCCAACTGATCAGTGGTTTCACAATAGGTTTCATACCCAGCCAACTATAGCGCGGCTCAGTAGAGTAAAATAGGTACATATATATAATGCATGCTAGACTCATTGGAATCACATTCTGAACCTTTCGGAGTGGCGTAAGGTCGGTAACCTCCGTACACGTTATTAGGACTAACTCTTCATCGTGGATCTTATAGGAATCAAGAAGTACCAACAACATTGATAACATAATAATAAGAGAAGTAACATCAACATCAATCGTTCCATAAGAAGGGAAACAATGTAAGTACTGCTAGCTTCTAAAAGTCGAGTATCTTTGGAAGCTCGTTCATTACATTATGTATAATCGGAGTCGTGCAAAAGAAGGAAAGGGATAGCCTCACATACCTTGTATATACTTCCAAACCTCAAGCTATGTGAATGTCACGACTCCTTAGTCTACAATAAGTGAAATGATAGTATCGTTATCGTTTAAGCGCCGTAACTATTATATATCGACCGCAACTTATTTTACGATGAAACAGACAACACCTCCCCTATTTATATGACTTCCCACAAGTTAAACAAATCACCAAAAAGCCCAAACAACATTAATAATAATCATATTATCCCTCCCAAAGCAGTCCACAAATAAACAACATTACTATCAAGCCTTTCGATAGATATCTTACACGTTCTAGCTTCAACGACTTAGCCGCAACTTGGATAATCTTAAATACATATAGAGTAAGAGGTTACTTACCTTTAACCAGATTTAACAACTCCAATTTGACCTTACTTCACCACAAAATATCCTTCCAATGCTGCCACAAGAACAATAAAGCAAAACTAGTAATCAATTCGGGTTTTTCGGCACTAGAATCACTTTGGAAGACTTGAAATTACCTAGTATTTATATTAAAAACTTGAGAGAGTATTTTATAGAATTTAAACCAACTTAAAACAATCTCCCACACGAGCTGGAACCACACAAAACTCAATAACATCAAGAAGAACAAGAAACTTACTAGCGCCACGGGATTCCCGACACTTTGTTCGTGTTGTTTTCCCTTTTTATGGGTCTTTGATCATGAGAGAACCTTGATAGAGAGTTTTTAGGTGTCTAGGGTCTGAAGAGATTAAAAAGGAATGAGTTAAAATGGTCTTAATGCATCTCATATACATCAATATATCTCAATCGCATATGTGGGTCCCACAGAGAGCTGCTAGTGCAGTCTCGTAAAAATGCGAATATTACTCTACTCCAATGTTGTATTGACGAAAAGTTTAATTCATTATAAACTAGACTCATAGATCTTCAACGGTCTTATGAATGTAAGTTGCGACAACTTTTGTCGACTTTTGTTTCATAACTCGTTTGACTTCAAGACTTATGATACGGATATTATATGATTCAAATACCTTAAAACACGACCGCCTGAGAATATTAAGCACCTCTAGTTTTACCTGAAAATATGGGTTACAACATCCTTGATTCTTTTAACTTCTAATACTTCTTAACCACTCTTATACAACCTTGTATCATTTAAGACCAATAGGATTAACTTCTTATCATCTCAAAGATAATCTCTTCTCGAATTTACGTCAATGAACTTACAGCGTGATCTAACGTACGCGAATATGGGTTGTAACACCGGATTTGGATTTGGAGGTTCCTAGGTTGTTTAGGCTTGAATTGGAAAAATTTGAAAAGTTGAAGGTTTGGAAGGTTGATAAGTTTGACTAAGGGTTGACTTTGTTGATATCAGATTCAAATTATGGTTCCGAGAGTTGGTATAGGTTCATTGGGTCCTTTGGTACTTGCATGCAAAATTTGAGGTCATTCCGAGTTGATTTGACATGGTTCGGCATGAGTTTTAGAAATTAAAAGTTCATTAGTTCATTAGAATTGAATTGAGGTGCGATTCGTTATTTTGATGTTGTTTGGTGTGATTTGAGGCCTCGTGTAGGTTTGTGTTATGTTTTGGGATTGGTTTGTATGATAGGACTAGGTCCTGTGGGCCTCGGGTGTATTTCAGATAGGCTACAAGCCATTTCCTCATGTTTTGGATTGCTGATGACTGATATATGGTTTTCTTCATGGCGATCACGATAATGGAGTCGCGTGCATAGGGTAATTTTGGTGGCAGACATTTTGTTCTTCGCGGTCATGAAAAGACGACCGCGTTCGCGAAGATTGGGAGGCTGTTGCCTTCGCGATCACTAGTTAGATGCCGCGATCATGTAGAAGGGAATGTCTGGAAGGGGCATCAGATAATTGGACTACACGTTCGCGAGTGAGGCATCGCGTACTTGTAGGTACTATGGAGTTGGTCACCGCGTTTCGTTGATACCCAATTTTTTCCTCAAATTTTATAAAGTGCTTCATATACTTCCAAAATATCATTTTGGACTATTATCCAACTTATAGGGTCATATAAGTAATTGCTATAATTTTTAAAGCTTTAAATTGATTTCTTGCATTTTTATTATTCAAATATTTATTAATTATCCCTCCAAATTTTTTTGGGGTGATTTAATCATCCAAATTTATTAGTTATACCCACATGCATGTTTTATAATATATTACTTTATTTTATATAATTATATTTGCATTTTTCATTATTATTTACAATATTTGCAGTAACAACCCATACTTTTCAATTAATTAAATTTATTGTTTTATTTGGGTCAGAATAACATTTTATATTTAAATAAACTTCGGTTATTATTTTTAAAATACTAAGTTGCATAAATAGTATTTTTATATTAATTTAGCTATTTTATTAATTTGGTTTTCCTTTAATTTCATTTGTTTAAAATCTGGCCCAAACTAGGCCAATTTCCGGACAAAATTACCGGCCCAAACACCTCAAAACCCTTGGCCTAATCCCCCCAGCCCAAACCAAAAGACCCCTTTAATTCCTTCCCGGTCAGGACCCAACTGACCCGCCCCATCTCTCTCTTTAAAATCACAGCCATTGATCTCTCAAGATAAACGACTCATAATACTTCCCCCTTTCTTCTTATAACCGCATAAACCCAAACCCTAACCCATTTTTTCCAACCGGCCGCCCTTATACACCCTCATCTTCTTCTTCTCCCTTGAGAAATCCAAGCCGCCGCCTCCCAAATCCCCTCTGAATCCGGCTAATTTATGGAATCCTTTCACGATCTGCTTATCTTATTTACACTACCCCGTTATTACTCACACGCTCGTGGTATTACTTAGTACTTACCCAATTTTGGCAAGTACCACCTCTCCGAATCAAGTGCAATCTTCCTCAATCTTCGAGATTCAGATGGTAATCCATCTATATACACTGACAGCAAGGTCTTATGTGTCCAATTCACCGGGATTCTTGGCTAAATTGTATCTTCCTGTCAAATTAGGGTTCATCCGATTTTTACCTATTCCTATTTGGAATGGGTTATGCATGTGATTCTTTCCTTATTTTTATGTTGTGATCGGTATTTTCCTTTCCTGTGTTAAACAAATTGAGCACTATATAAAACCTTCCCCTAATTCCGCTAAAACGGACAGAAAAATCATTACTACTCCCTCACTTACTCACTCACCTTATTCTGAAACATTGGCTCTTGGGAACTCTGATGCACTGAGTTTAGGGTTCTATTGCTCTCTTTGCTATTGTAGTACAACTGGGACTGTTCTTATTTTCTTGTTTGTTCATCTGCAACTCGTAAGTCTCTTTGGCAACAACAATTTCATTCTCATTCGTTGTATTATGTGTTTTGTGTATTCTTGTCTCTGAAACTTCTATGAAGCAATTATCTACTATGCCACATTTCTTGTAACATTGCTTGCTCTAAGGTCTTCTTGTGTCTTGATACTAAACTTGCCCGAATTGTAGTTATGAGAAGTATTTATCACATGTGCTAGCATAAATGATTTCTGGTTCTCCTAAACTTGTTTAGTCAATTGTGTTATGCTGATACTTGATGTTAATCCTGAGTTTGCCTCTCTGCCTTGTTCTGGATTGTTATGACAACCTAGGAAGTATTCTGCTAAGTCATTCATGCCTAACCTGCTATCTTTCTTGGGTTCTATTATTCGTTCTGACCGGTTCTCATGCAATTTGTGATTCTGTTGTGTGTTTGTTGACTTGATCAATTATGTATTCTTCAGTACCAGTTAAAACCTTTAGAGTAAACCTTACAACTAGCCTTTCCCCTTTATGTGGCCAGGCCAACTATTACTAGATTTGATGCCTGTTTGTCTTACTTTAGAAAATTGACATATCTCTTATATTGTGACTAATGTTTAACATGCTAAAGTTCCCCCTACTCAATTAAGTGATTACTCGATCATGAACTTGTTCTGCTAGGATGTTTTCACTAGCTTTTCAAGTTAAGGCTCTGCTTTGTTTGCTCTTTGTCTATGATTTTTCTATACACTCATCTAAGGTCCTTTAGGCTGACCCTGAATCATGCTTCCTCTTGAAACTCTTTGAAATAGTTTACTATCCTATGATGGTCAACCCTGTCACTTTTGAACCTTGTTTCTGGAATCAAAAGCATAAACTTGTCTCGTATATATCTTGTGTGCCTTTCAATTTAGCATGATCATGTATATGCCATGGTTAGAGCTATTGTTAGCTACCGCTTTAAGAATTAAGTGTTTAAGTTGTTTAGCCAAGTCTATGAGTATTATGTCACCTGTATGACAATTTTGGCATCCATTTGGGTAATTAAGTCATTAGTTGGGCCTAGTGTTGGGCCATGCATATTGGGTTTGAGCACTGAACTCAGGTTACCTTGGTAAGCCAATGTTTGGGTCTGCTATTATGCGAGGATTAAGACCATTGAAGGCCTAGGGATGTTCCTGGGTTATTTTTGTATTGGGCCTGTAATTACTTCATCGGGCTTGTATTTTTATTCAATATGTAATCTGATATCTTGTATTATTTCTCCATGGGCCTATAATTACTTGTAATAACAAACAGTGGGGGATTAGTGAAAACCGGGGGGCTGGGATATTCTATTCTTTACATGAATGGGTAGAAAACATGTCTATAGGGCTTTAATTTGTTTATTTGCTCGCCATGCCCCGCTTTGGGAATTATCTGTACCATGTGTTGCTTTGCTTGACTATTCACTTTAGAAACATGACTTAGGGTTAATACAATGTCTTAACTTGCAAATGTTAGAAAGCATGTCTATAGGAATTAAAACAGGACTTATTAATTGCTCATTGTTACACCTAGATACCATGTTTAATAGGATATCAACGCAATAACTGAAATTGCATACTCTGATGCTTTATCTTAATTGTGTAAACAACATGGCTATAGGATTTCGATTCAAATAATCAACAATGCTATTACCACTATCTTCTTACCACATAGTCTATCTAGAGAGCATGCCTATAGGGACAAAAATGAGTAACTCTGCGCCTTTAATAACTTCACTACCTAGATACAAATCGCGTAGAGATCATGTCTATAGGGTGCTGTCACTCGCCTAGAAATCATGCCTATGGGATCATTAATAGAATCATATATTAAAATTAGTCATTTTTGTCAAGACAATCTACCTAGAAATATTGCCTATAGGACTTTATGTCAACTTTTGAATCGTTCAATCACATAGAAATCATGCCTATAGGTCTTGAACAACTTAATATACCTTGACTCCAAGCCTTCCTATCTACTGTTGCCTGCCTAATAATCCGAATGTCACTCATAATTGTCCGCCTACTTGAAAAACGTGAATTTGTGTCTATATGAGGAGGTGAACTTGAGCCTTTGGTGTTGATTATGTGTAGTTCTATTTGTTTTTGACTACGTGCTTAGTTTTTTCATTTTGATTAGCCTAAGGAAAGTCTATAACTACGAAATTAGTAGGTCCAAAGCCTCCTAGACGATAGGCATGGGACGGGTAAAGCACACATAAGGCACGATTTAGAATTGAACTAGAACGCTTTTAGGTAAGCAACTTCAAGATAGTAACTGGGTAGCAGGAGATGATCGTCTGTGCCCGCTGAATAATATGAGCAACCCTTACACTTAAGGGAGTTTAAGTATTATTTATATTATAAGGGGCGATCCTTTAGCCTAAAAGACTTAGGACCCCCTATATTCTATTTATACACCTATTTGTGCAAACTTAGATCAAACTAGGATATATCTTGTAATATTCAAAGGTTGTACCAATTATAACCCATTTCTTTCACGTATGCGGTCTCCCCAATATCTGTTTCATCTTGTAATTAGATATTTTGGACTCCTTGTTACAATTTACATGATCACATAGGATGACTATAGTTCAATAATCCCCACATAGCATAAATTCGGACGGGACCCACAGTTGTGGACCTCGAAGAGTGCCTAACACCTTCTCTTTGAGGTAATTTGAGCCCTTACCCGATCTTTGGTGACACGGACTAGCTAAAACATAATTATTTGAAAATAGGTGCCCTAACGCACCTCAAAATCGTTAGGTGGCGACTCTCCTATTTTATACACATTTAAAAGAGTTGTCACACGTCGAAATCCACTTTCGCGAGAAAACGGGGCGCGACAGCATGGCGACTCTTCTGGGGACATACTTAGGCTCTTACTATAAAGAATTATTGCTTGTGTGGATTGGTGAGTTATTTGACTTCTTTCATGTACATCCCTCTTCCTACCCCCTTATTTCCTTGAAATTTCTATACCATGGATCTCCCATCTCTATCTTCTTTATTTGCTTCATCTAATTACGTTTCTCGATTTTTTTGTGAACTATGCTAACTTCTTCCCTTTGTCTTTTCCTTTTCCCTTTAGTTCTCTTGTTTATTTTATCGCATTATTTAATACTCGTATGTGCTTTCACCATGGAAAATATTTGGCTACATGTTATTATTTCTGCATAAGCACGCTTTCAACATCATGCTCAACTGGTGCTTATTATCAACGTAGCAGATATTGATGAGTGTCCGCACTTTCCTTAAAATACCCTTTTTAAATCGAAAAGTCTTATTAGCGGTAGACTAGTCGATCAGTGGTGCAGTCGACGGTCTCGTACCTTTTTCTCTCATGTCTTCCGCTTGAGAGTATCAGTCTAGACCCTCTTAGAAACCCCACTCTAATTTAAAATGTACATAAATCATGTTAAAACCTAGTATGGATTAATATGTCAACGACGCATTAATCCGCTTAGATAAGCCTTGTCCAAAGTCCAAAGGGATTTTCACAATCCCAAAGGAAACAATCATGTTATGTGCGTTACTTGGAGAAAACGTGCCAACATGTTGACCATTATTGCGTAAATAATCGAATATGGAGGAGGAAAGGGCTAACCTTTTATTTAATTCCACAAAATGAGGCACGAAATTCCCAAGTTTGGCATGGTCCAGAATATCCCACCTCTGCTGATTGATTGGTGGAATGACCTTGCGCCATGTGACAGAAACCATGTAAGGAGAGTATTGGGTAATTTACAGTCATTGCTGAACATCCGACCAAACAGAGAATTAATTGAGGAAGCCACTATGTTTTGGGATGAAAAGACAGTTGTCTTCCGGTTCGGCAATATAGAGATGACTCCTCTTTTAGAAGAAAATTGGGGTTTCGCCATACACCCATGGGATAGTCCGGTGTTGGTAACAAATAATTGCACCGCATGCAGTTTTCTGAAGATACTTGGATTCAAAAAGATTGACGAGTTGGGTTGCTTAAAGAAATCCTATATTCCTTTCGAGTTTCTCTATGAACGGTATGTACACAACAAATCATACTGTTTGCATCATGAAGAATTGGCTATCACCTCTTTGGGATGGGTTCGTCATCGAGTTTATGTCTTTATAGTCTACTTTCTGGGTCTGATAATTTTCCCAATGCAAGGAGGGAAAATTCACACTCATTTGGCCATGGTTGACAGGACTGTGATGGAAGGGATCGAGGAAAAAAAAATACTCTACTGTTCCTATGATACTAGCTGAGATGTACCGAGCCTTGGATCGGTGCAGACATGGGTTTGGACATTTTGAGGGTTGCAATCTTCTACTACAGGTTTGGCTACTAGAGCATTTTCAGAGGGGAAACTACTGTCAAAAGCTCTTGCATAGACCACCGAATGACTATATCGCCAGTCATTATCCAAAGAAGATGACATTTCTCCAGATTGGTTTGCAAAGCCTGGGAATGATGAAGGGTGGGTACACTACCTCAGTAATCTGACCGCCAACAAATGCATTGGATATTTGAGTGATTTCCTAGCAAAGAGTTCATAATTACGTCCAAATGGACCACTCATTTGGTGTTGATTGGGTTACAAGGCATTTACCCTTATGCTCCTATAAGGGTAATAAGGCAAGCTGGGAGAAAGCACCTCATATCTCGGGTTTCCAATATGATTAAGTATAAGGCCGACTTTAAAAGGGAAGTTATTCCATTCATGTTTTAGGCTCAACACATGTGGAACCAAAAGATCATTGTAGATGGAGAGATTATCGAGCCAGACAGGTACCACACTGGGCATATGTATTACTACCTTTCATTTCTAGAGGACGACATAATCGGGGACATCAAATTGGGAGTTAATCTGAAAGACAGGATCATAGATGAGGCCGCCGAGGCTTAGGTGAAGTACAAGAGGCTATGCAAGAGAGTGTTTGAATCTGAGGCCAAGCATCTAGAACAACATAAGGTAGATATGCAGGCAATAAAATAATGGAAAGAGATTGCGAACAAGTCGACATAAAGGTTGGAGTACTTAGAGCAAGGGTTGATGGAATTGGAAGGAAAGATGAGGAAGAGGCTTTGGGTTTGCCAAGGTATGGGCTACGATGAGGGAGGAAAGCCGGCAATGGCATACTTGCTACTCGACATGTGTGACCTTGGGAATGTGATTGATGGAGCTAAAAGGGCAAAGCATGGAGAAGGTCCTTCTGGGACCAAATAGATTAGGAGGAAATTTTCTTTACTGCTTTCTAGTTAGATTTCGTTAGATTCAATGTAATACGGCTTCATGCCATTAGTGACTTTATATTATTATTTCGATTTTGTAAACGTTTGGTTTGAATTATTTTTCGCATTGGTGGTATGAGGCAGCGTTGGCATGAATTTTCTCCAAGTCTATTTGTCGCTTAGGCCTACTCCGGGCATAATGAGGTCCCCAAATTAGGATGTGAACTATTGCATGCCATACATACTACTTGCTTAAATATTGCAAACACTCTTTTATTTTGCCTTACTGACTTGGCTACCTTTTGTTTTTCTTTATTTTAATTATTCCCATTTCCAAAGGTTGGTTCGTGCATTCTGGCATCGTCAACATATAACACAAGATCCAAATATCCTCCACCTCCTTCTCTACCTAACGACATCAAAAGCAAAGGCAAAGAAAAGATGGACGATTGGAGTGGTAACAGAAAAGACAATGCAACTATAGCAGAGAATGTAGAGACTTCAGATGGAAGAAGTACGCCAGGACAAAATGAATTGGTTCTATGATTAGAGCAGAAGATTTTGGAGTTACAAGGTGAACTCGAGCAGGTCCAAAATCTCCCTAACCTCTCCCTTACTTTGAATATCCCCGACATCATTCATCAGAATGTTACCGTCCAAAACCAAATGCCACCCCAAAACACATAACCCCAAAATCAACCACCCTTAGCTCCACAAAATCCTCCCACAACGCATCAATACCACAACCCACACACCCTGCAAAACCTTAGCCCTTCACCATTACAAACTCCTCAGCAACACCACCATAATACGACCCAGGATCCGCAAACCACTACCTATCATACCCCTCAGAACGTACCACCACCTACCCCTGATCCACCTCAAACCTTAATCAACTGTCACCCATACACTCAAATCCCAAGAACACACCAAGGCAACCTGATATACGTGGAGACCCTACCACATAGCCCACAACAAACATTATACCTACCCGAACAAATCGAGAAGTACCTGCTCAACTGAAATATGGCTGAAGAGTTAAAGAAGTTATCGGGAAGAGTCCAAAGTGTTGAGGGTGGAAAAGCTGTTGAAGGTTTGAATTATGAAGATTTGTGTATCTAGCCAGGCGTGGAGTTACCGAAGGATTACAAAATTTCTAAGTTTGAGATGCTTGATGGCACCGGTGATCCAAAGGTGCACTTGAGGACTTACTGTGATAAGCTCGTAAGAGTAGGCAAAAACGAGCAAATTCACATGAAGTTGTTCATGGAAAGTCTCAGTGGGGATGATTTATCCTGCTACATCAGTTAGAATCCAAATAACTGATCTAACTGGGTGAGTATGGCATCTGATTTCATGAATAAATTCAGGTTCAACACAGAAAATGCGCCAGACGTTTTCTACATCTAGAACTTCAAGAAGAAGCCAATGGAGAACTTCCATGAGTATGCTACCCGCTAGAGATCAGAGGTCGCCAAGGTGAGGCTGCCTCTATAACAGGAACAAATGAATAAATCTTTTGTCAGAGCTCAAGATCCACAGTACTATGAGAGTTTGATGGTTATAGAGAATCATAAGTTCTCCAACATCATCAAGTTGGGAGAAAGATTAGAGGAGGGCATCAAGAGTGGTACGGTAACTAACTTTGAAGCGCTTCAAGCTACTAACAAATCCTTATAGTCTGGGGGCATTACAAAGAAGAAGGAAGTGGGTGCCGTGATGATAGCCCAATGACCTAAGTCTCCCCTTACCTACTAGACATCCCCACCAGCATATCAACCCTCACCTCCAAAGTACCATTACCCCGCCACCACATACCACACCTACAATACCCAGCCAGCATACTACCACTCATCTCCCCCTGCCCGTCAGAACTACCCAAAACTCCGACCAAACTTCAACGGCTTAACTCCACGACAATACACCCCTATCGCCGAGCTCATAGCCCAATTATATGAGAGACTGAAGGTCACTGATTATGTCACTCCTATTCCCGCAGATGCTATTGAAAACCCTTCACAATGGGTCAATCCCAACAAGACTTGTGCCTATCACTCAAGCATGAAGGGACATACTATAGAGGAATGACGCATGTTGAAATATAAAATCCAGACATTGATTGATAGCAAGGTTACACAGACGAAGGAGTCTGCACCAAATGTCCTCAATAACCCCCCTTCCTGATCACAGAAGTGAGGGAATGAATATGATCGAGACTGATGAAGAATGGGACTAGGAAGGATCCATCGGTCTTATCCGAGAGAGAGACACTCCTAAAATGTCTCCTATCACACTCTCGTTGATTGTGGTGCAGACCAAAGAACTATTCGAGGTTAAGGAAGCTACACGCAAGTTACCATTCACTGTGATGGTAGCTCCATCACCGTCCTACAAGTCTGATGCTATTCTGTGGGATTATGTAGCAGAAGCAATGAGAAAATGAAAAGCCAAGATGGAAGAGATAGGTGTTGCCCATGGAATGACTAGAACTGGCAGGGTCTACACGCCAGAAAATCTTGGGGGGACGAATAAGAAAATTATACCAAAACCATATGTTGTAGATACATGTGCTAATGATCTTTGGAGGAAGGTGCAGGCAAGAGAGTACTCTATTGTTTATTACCGAAACAAGACTCCCGCCCAAATATCCATCCTATCGCTGTTGCAAAACTTAGTTGGTTCGATGTCGAATTTCAGGTGCTGGATATATCCGCTACCTAAAACTTATTATTGGGACGACCGCAGATACATGCGGCTGGGCCAGTTGCTTCTACTCTGCATCAGGCCGTGAAGTTCGAGTGGGATCACTAGGAGGTAGTTATCCACGGGAATGGAAGTAATACTATCTATACCAACTAGATTGTCCCAACAATTGAGAATAGAAGGAAGTTGGGAGGAGAAACATTCTATAGCATTGATCAGGTGAATACAGTCGAGAAAGGACGATGGTGAGAAATAAGGTACTAAGCATGTTGTTGTGGTTAGGGTATGAACCAGGCAAGGGTCTTGGCCCTAAGCTTCAAGGGATCACATAACCAATACGACCACAAAATCATAGCACGACCTTTGGTCTTAGATATGAATACACTGTGCAGGAATATGATGATTAGACACTACCGTGGTGTGACTTCTACTATCCATTAGATCAACCCATACTACCGCTACACAAGACATTCCGCTAGACCGATGTGATTTGGGGATCTAAAGAAGATGAGGTCATAGCCGTCATAAGGAACCTATTTCTGAACGAGGAAGATATGGACTGTTGTGCAATCATGGAGGAGGAGAAAGTCATTACCATCTTGACAGTGGGAGATGGAGCTACTATCGGGAACTGGACTGCTGCACCATCCCGGGCTCGCCGAGTACCTGGGTAGTTTTGGCAGAACTAGCATGATTTCCTTTAACATTGTTTTCTGGCATTTAAGACATTTTCAATATTCTTTTTCGAAATAATTACTCGAGACATCGAGTGAGTTTTTAGTCAAAATTATTCCATATATTTTAGGGTAGGTTCAACTTTGCCCTTTAAATATGACTTTGAGCACTATTTGTCCTCTAAGTTTGCAAAACATGAGCATATTTAGTCTAAGTAACAGAAAAAACACACTTTCGTTAGAAAACTAACGGACAAAACCCCACCTCTTTCACCCTCACAATCAGTTCATTTCCTTCTTCTCCACCAGAAAACCCAGCTCTTTCACCCCAACAATCAGTCGGTTCTGTCACTCTTAGTTGCATAAAGAGGTCAAAAAGATTCCCTCGATTTTTTGCATCTAGAATATTTGTACCTTTGAGTTTAGAGATGATTCAGAACTTTAAAAAAATTTATATTGAGTTAGAGCTAGAAATAAAAGAGTTATGCACTGACAAAAGAAATAAAAAACATTTGAGAACTGAAGCCACATAAGAGTTTTGCACATAAGAAAATGAAACTGTTTCAATCTGAAACTTTAACTGGTAATTAAGTAATCAACATATGCTAATTTCATTTTCCTCTAGTTGATTTGTAGAAAATCAAGTTGCACTGAAATGAAGGGTCATCACCAGAGGAAGATATTTATACGGAACGGTTTAACAAACATAACATTCCATGTAGCTCTTCGCACCGAAACGCAACAGTAATTTCTAGAGTATATAGTGATGAACAACATGTTAATTTATGTAATGAACAAGCAATCAAATATTTTTTGAAAACTTCAGTGCGAACATGAAATTAATCACGAGCTTGAGCCAATGTCAATGCCAGATATCGAGATTATGAGGGTGAAAGAGTTGGGTTTTCTGGTGGAAAAAAAATAAAATGAGCTGATTTTGAGGGTGAAAAAGGCGGGTTTTTCCGTTAGTTATCTAATCGTAGTGAGTATTTTCTGTTACTTAGACTAAAAGTGCTTATATTTTGCAAACTTAGAGGACAAATAGTGCTCAGAGTCATATTTAAAGGACAAAGCTGAACCTACTCTTAAAGTCATATTTATACTGGAACGGTTCAGCAAACATAACATTCCATGTAGCTCTTCGCACTGAAACACAACAGTAATTTATAGAGTATATAGTGATGAACAACATGTTAATTTATTTAATGAACAAGCAATCAAATATTTTTTTAAAACGTCAGTGCGAATATGAAATTAGTCACGAGCTTGAGCCAATGCCAATGCCAGATATCGAGATTATGAGGGTGAAAGAGTTGTGTTTTTTGGTGGGAAAAAATAAAATAGGCTGATTTTGAGGTTGAAAAAGGCAGGTTTTTCCGTTAGTTATTTAACCGAAGTGAGTATTTTCTATTACTTAGACTAAAAGTGCTTATAATTTGTAAACTTAGAGGACGAATAGTGCTCAGAGTCATATTTAAAGGACAAAGTTGAACCTACCCTTAAAGATAAGGGATAATTTTGGCTAAAAACTCACATCGAGTCATATTTGTTTGACAATTTTACGTTCTAATTAATGCATCATTGTTTTTCGTTTATTTATATTATTATTTTTCTACATTCTTTTCAGCATAATTATTACCTATCCTGTTGAATCTACGATTGTGACATGAAATGAGATAACGCAACATGATGAGAGTGATTCAGAAGATTGGGAAAATGATATGATACCCAAGGAAATTATCAAAGAAGTAGAGCATTTTGAAAACAAACCAAAGTCCAATCTGGAAGAGACTGAGGCGGTTAACTTAGGGGATTCTGAAATAGTCAAGGAAACTCGCATTAGCATTAATCTGTCACCATTAGAGAAGGAATAGTATATCAGATTCCTAATGGAATATGAGGATATTTTTGAATGTTCCTACAATGATATGACGGGGTTGAGCACATCCATAGTGGCCCACAAGCTACCTACCAATCCTATGTGTCCGCCGGTAAAGCATAAACTCGGAAAGTTCAAGCCAGACATGAGTTTGAAGATAAAAGAGGAAGTTACCAAGCAGATCAATGCCAAGGACCTTCGGATGGTCGAGTACCCAACCTGGCTAGCCAACACCGGTACCAAAGAAGGATGGGAAAGGCAGGGTGTGCGTTGACTATCGAGATCTGAACAGAGCAAGTCCTAAGGATGATTTCCCGCTGCCCAACATACATATATTGATCAATAACTGCGCCAAGCATGCATGCCAATCCTTCGTAAATTGCTTCGCAAGATACCACCAGATTTGGATGGATGACGAGGATATAGAAAAGACAGCCTTCATCACACCGTGGTAAATATACTGCTACAAGATGATATCGTTTGGTTTGAAGAACGACGGGGCAACCTACATGAGGGCCATGACTACTCTCTTTAACGAGATATGAAAAGGAAATAGAGGTGTAGGTGGATTATGTCATCATCAAGTATTAGAAGAGCTCGGATCATACAACATACCTAAGAAAGTTATTCTACCGACTACGAAAGTACAATCTGAAGTTGAATCCCGCAAAATGTTCTTCTGGACTCCCTGTCGATAAGTTTCAAGGTTTCATCATCATTCATCGCGACATTGAGTTAGACCCGTCAAAGATCAAAGCCATCCAGGATCTTCAACCACCGAAGAACAAGAAGGACGTGATGCGTGTTTTGGTCCGTCTAAACTATATTAGCAGTTTTATAGCATAGTCAATGGTAATATATGAACCGATCTTCAAGATGCTGAGAAAGGATGCTGCAACAACTTGGACTGAAGAATGTTAAAAGTCTTTCGATAAAATCAACGAGTATCTATCCAAACCACCTGTGTTGGTCCCATCGGAACCCAGGAGACTTTTGCTACTGTATCTATCCGTGTTGGATGGAGCCTTTGGTTGCGTTTTGGGACAACATAATGAAACCAGAAAGAAAGAGCTAGCAATATACTATCTGAGTAAGAAGTTCGCAGCTTACATGGGAAGACATTGCCAAAGCATATGGCGGTTGGAGGATGTTTTTCGACGAACCCGCAAACTTTAAAGGAGTGGGAATTGGAGTTGTCTTAGTATCAGAAACTGGTCAATATTATCCGGTATCTGCCTAGCTTAGGTTTCCGTACACCAACAATATGACATAATATGAGGCTTGCATTTTGGGACTCAGATTGGCCATTGACATGAATATTCAGGAATTGCTGGTAATCGAAGATTCAGATTTGCTAATACATTAGGTACTCGGAGAATGGGCCACCAAGAACACCAAGATATTGCCATACCTACACTGTGTGTGATATTTGATCAAGAGGCTCACAAAGATAGAGTTCAAACATGTTCCTAGAATTCAGAACGAATTTGTGGATGTGTTGGCTACATTGTCTTCCGTGATACAACATCCAGACAAGAACTATATTGATCCTATTCCAATAGAAACCTGTAAGCAGCCAACTTACTATGCTCATGTCCAAAAAGAGTTTGATGGGAATCCATGGTTTCACGATATCAATGAGTATTGGGAAAAGGGAGAATTCCTGCAAAATGCTACGCACACCCAAAACGCACACTTCAAAGATTATCCAACCATTTCTTTCAGAGCGGAGGAATTTTGTATAGAAGGAGTCTAGACTAGGGTTTATTAAGATATGTCGATGCCAATGAGGCATCTAGGTTACTCGAAGAGATACAGCCGGAACCTACGGACCACACATGAATGGTTTTGTTCTAGCCAAGAAGATATTAAGGCAGGATATTTCTGGATAACTATGGAGACTGACTGTATCAAATATGTACAGAAGTGTCACTAGTGTTAGGTACATGCTGACATGATACAAGTACCACTCGATGAACTCAGTGCGGCAAGTTTACCCTAGCCTTTCTCTGCCTCGAGCATGGATGTCATCGGACCGAGCAAGCCTGCTGCTTCCAACGGACACAGATTCATCTTGGTGGCCATATATTACTTCACAAAATGGGTAGAAGCTACCTCCTACAAAGCTGTGACTAAGAAGGTTGTAGCAGATTTTTTCCGAGGCTGTATTTGCTGCCAGTTCGGAGTGCATGAATCAATCATTACCAACAATTTTGCCAATCTCAACAGTGATATGATGAAAGCCATGTGTGAAACATTAAAAATTAAGCACCAGAACTCTACCGCATATTGGCCACAAATGAATAGAGCCTTAGAAGCCGCCAACAAGAACATTAAGAAGATACTGAGGAAGATGGTGGACAATTACAAGTAGTGGCACAAGAAGCTACCATTTGCTCTGCTCGGATACCGCACCACAGTCTGCACGTCAACTGGGACAACTCCCTACTTACTAGTCTATGGTACTGAAGCTGTCATACCCGCCGGGGTGGAAATTCCTTCCCTGAGAATCATACGGGAATCTGAGCTCAGCCATGCAGAATGGATATATAGATGGTATGAGCAATTGGCTCTCATTGATGGTAAAAGGATGAATGTGGTTGTCATGGTCAACTCTACTAGAATAGAATGTCAAGGGTTTTCAATAAGAAAGTTAGACCAAGGCAATTCATATCGGGGCAATTGGTGCTGAAACGTATCTTTCCGCATTAGGATGAAGTGAAAGGAAAATTCTCACCTAATTGGCAAGGGCCCTACATGGTTCACTGAGTGCTGACAGGAGGAGCACTCATATTGACAGAAATGGATGGAGAGATATGGCCAAAACCTATCAATTCAGACACCGTCAAGAGATATTACGTTTGAGATTGTATTTGCACTTTCTTTTGATGTAACATGAACTACGCTTGACCTGATTCCCAGTTAAGAGGGGATACGTAGGTAGCCTTATGGGTTTGGTTACATTATAATAAAATCTTCATTCCCCTCTACGGTCAGAAACTGAGGCAAGATTTCGAGTTTCGTTAATCTCATTACAACAAGGATCGCCAATAGAGTATCGCCGGAAGTATACATCAAACCGAGGCAAAATTTTGAGGGGGTCCTCAAAATTCCGAGATAAGAAGGTCACAATGTCTCAAATCATGTCACAACATATAATTCGACCAAATTATTTACTTTTGTGCATTATCTTTCAAAACATCTGCATTATTTATAAATGATTTACCGTAAATGCATATTTTCAAAAACCTCATTTCTGTAATAGCCAGATGTTACCCAGGGTAACTCAAGCAAGGCGTCAAGATAGAGGCAAAGGTGAAATGAAAAATTGAAAGCACTAGTCGACCTTTCCCCAAACTTACATTTTTTTCTTTCGATGCAGGGATAGCGTCGACAAGCATATTTGCAAAGCCTATATAACAGGACCACTATCTCCACACAGATGGAGTTTTCCAAGCCCAAATGTGTCAAGCTAAGAATCACTTTCCTTCCTCATATTCAATCATCTCTTTCTTGCGTAAGGCTAAGCATTTCCCTCATTACATCACATGAGACTAAATAATGCCTCCATGATTGCATAAGGCTAAATGTTGCCTTTCTCTGCATAGGGCTAAATGCTGCCCTCATTACATTGCATGAGATTAAGCACTGTCTCCATTACACTGCATGAGGCTAAGCACTGCCTCCATCATTTCATAAGGCTAAACATTTACTTTCTCTACATAGGGCTAAGCACTGCCCTCATTACATTGCATGAGGCTAAGCACTGCCTCCATCATCCCATAAGGCTAAATGATGCCTTTCTCTGCATAGGGCTAAGAACTACCCTCATTACATTATATGGGGCTAGGCATTGCCTCTATCATTGCCTAAGGCTAAACGCTTCCTTTCTCTGCATAGTGCTAAGAATTGCCCTCTTTACATTACATGGGACTAAGTATTTCCTCCATCATTGCATAAGGCTAAACACTGCCTTTCTCAGCATAGGGCTAAGAACTGCCCTCATTACATTGCATGAGGCTAAGAACTACCTCCATAATTGCATAAGGCTAAACGCTGCCTTTCTCTGCATAGGTCTAAGCATTGCTCTCATTATATTATATGGGGCTAGGCACTGTCTCCATTACATTGCATGAGGCTAAGAACTGTCTCCATTATTGCATAAGGCTAAGCACCGCCTAATGCTGCATAGGGCTAAGCACTACCCTCACCTTATACAAGGCTAAGTGTTGCCTAGTCTCGTTCTCGCATATGACTAAGCATCATATGTTGCCTCTATCAAGCAATCAATATCACCGCATCCTTGCATTTCATGGGCTGAAACATCGCCATATTTTCCGAAGGCCTCACAGTGCGAAGGCATCATCCTCATAGCCGAAGACATCATGTCATTGCCTGAGGATCACTCGAAACTGCAAATCATTATTCAAAGGCATCATA
Organism: Nicotiana tomentosiformis; assembly: GCF_000390325.3. NCBI lineage: Eukaryota > Viridiplantae > Streptophyta > Magnoliopsida > Solanales > Solanaceae > Nicotiana > Nicotiana tomentosiformis. The sequence continues at coordinate 36,572,138 of NC_090814.1, forward strand.
GTCTAGAGGAACCATCTTCATGGACCGAGGACACCATTTCATGGCCTTGAAATCCCTTATCATACGCTTAATGGCCCAGGACGCCATCGTCTAAGAACATTATCCTCATCGTCCCAAAGACAACTCTCATGGTCCGAAAGGAATCTGCATCATGTTTAATTTTCCGGAATAACTATATATATTTACGTGCATCGTGTCTTAAGTTTTTCAGGTAACTCGGGAGGTAACCGTTCTACAAACAGGACCAATTCTCGCTCCTGTTTCTGTTCACAACGTTCACATCCTTTGATTATCTCAAATGTAACCGATAACCAGCAACAAATTATTCTTTATCCCGTAACCGCTCGAACATTTGTTGCGAGCATCCATAACTTTCAATCCTGCATTCATAACTTGACCAGAAATTATCCACAACTTATGACACTGCTCTTCCCAGAAAAGTCATTCTTTGAAACATAAGACCTTTTGTAACGACTCCAACGGTGTCGTCCGTCGTTAGATCCAAAACTACACACGGCCTGATTCCCGTAATACCAGGGATATGTAGGCAACTCAAGGACCAGGGTTCAGCCCCCATTTTTTAAACACCTCATACCCCATTCTCGTCCACTCGGACAAAATTGGTTATCATTTTCCTTACCCGATAATTCTTTCATCATTCTCGGGTAAATAAGGGCAACCGTTGATACCCAATTTTGCCCTCATATTTTATAATGTGATTCATATACTTCAAAAATATCATTTTGCACTATTACCCAACTTATAGGGGTCATATAAATAATTTCTATAATTTTTAAAGGTTTAAAATTGATTTCTTGCATTTTTATTATTAAAATATTTATTAATAATCCGTTTAAATTATTTTGGGCTGATTTAATCATCCAAATTTATTATTTATACCCACGTGCATATTTTATAATAATTTACTTTATTTTATATAATAATATTTGTATTGTTTCTTATTATTTACAATATTTGCAATAGCAGCCTATACTTTTCAATTGATTGCATTTATTGGTTTATTTGAATCAAAACAACATTTTTATATTTTTACAATCTTCAGTTATTATTTTTAAAATACTAAGTTGCATAAACAATATTTGTTTATTTATTTAGCTATTTTATTAATATAGTTTTCCTTTAATTTTATTTATTTAAAATCAGGCCTAAAGTAGGCCGATTTTCGGACCAAATTACTAGCCCAAACACCTCAAAACCCTTGGCCCAATCCCCCCGGCCCAAACCAAAAGACCCCTTTTATTCCAACTCGGTCGGGACCCGACTTACCGGCCCCATCCCTCTCTTTAAAATCACAGCCGTTGATCTCTCAAGATCAATGGCTCACAGTACTTCCCCCTCTCTCCTTATAGCCGCATAACCCCAAACCCTTAACCATTATTTCCAACCGGCCGCCCTTATACACAGTCATCTTCTTCTTCTCCTTTAAAACCCTAGCCGCCTCCTCCCAAATCCCCTCTGAATCCGGCTAAGTTATGGAATCCTTTCACGATCTGCTTACCTTATTTACATTACACCATTATTACTCACACGCTCGCGGTATTACATTGTCACGACCCAATTTCCTTTATAGGCCGTGATGGCGCCCAAAGTCGCCGCTAGGCAAGCCAACGGTAAACTAAACCATGTTATTTCTATTTTAGTAAGTTTTTCAAGTAATTAAATTCTATTTAATAATAAATTAAGGAGTGGGAAATTTAATAACTGAAATGAAGACAATTGAATGGCAATCATGATGATATAAGTAGTCCAAAACCATAAAGTCTACTAGTGTGTGTGCCAAGACCTGGTGTCACAAGTGTATGAGCAACTAGTAGAATATACAAAACACTAACTACTGTCCGAAATAAAGTAGACCGAATATAAATACAAAAGAGAGACTCTAAGGGCTGCAGAACGGCTCAGGAAGCAGCTCACCACTAGACCTCGGGATATCTGGGATACACAGCGGTAGGACCGCCAGATGCACCTACCTCAGATCCTGTACGGTTAGTGCAGAAGTGTAGCGTGAGTACATAAATAACATATACCCAGTAAGTATCAAGTCTAACCTCGAAGAAGCAGTGACGAGGTGTCGACATCGACACTTACTATGGGATAATAGTAAAGAAATACAGAATTCTAAATGAACACGAGTTATGTAAATAATGACAATAACTCAATAACAAGCAGAAAGTAAATAATCCTTTCACACATGGTAAGTTCCAAATAAGTTTCCATCTCATATAATTTTGCCTCTCAAGCCAGGGAAGGATATCAAATATATGATTACACTTCAAGAGTTATCACGCACGATTATGCCGAGGTCGTACGGCCCGATCCAGAATAATATGTACACTGTCGAGAGTCGAGCAGCATGAACCATAGATGCATCTACCTACTACCGAGGCATTCGGCCCGCTCCATAAGAAAAGAGGATACTTTATAAACAACCAGTTTAAGAGCTAATACAAGGCTAATGTATAACGAAACACAATTTTCATTAACGGTCAAGTAACCCGCCAGAACTCAAGTGAGTGAAATTCGGTCCTTTACAATTCCTCTAACAAATTCCAATATAATTTAGGCACTTTAATTAACAATTAGGGTGCAAACATTACAAATATTTCATGATTCGGGTCCTAAACTACCCGGGCATAAGCATGATTAGTAGCTACGCATGGACTCTCGTCACCTCGTGCGTACGTAGCCCTCACAATTAGAAGCAAATAGCAATTTAAAGCACCTATGGGGTAAATTCTCTCTTACAAGGTTAGGCAAGAGACTTACCTTATCTCAAAGCTCGCTTTACGGTCTCAAATTTGCTCTAAAGCCTCAACTCGGTGCCGAAAATTCCGGAACCAGTCAAATGTTATATAAATTAATCAATATATGCTCCAAAGTTCATAATTTAACTATTAGAGTAATTACCCAACCAAAATTGGAAGATTCTAAAAATTTACGCCCGGGCCCACGTGCCCGGATTCAGGAAATATTTGAAGAAAGTTGTTGCCCATAACCTCACGAGCTCAAATATATAATTTTCACTCAATCCCATAACCATTTTCATGGGTAAATTGCATTTTTATCAAACCCTAGGGTTATTCATCTAAACCAATAATTTTCACAAATTTTCATGTTAAAATCTACCCATTATCTATGTATTTAACTCATATTGGATAGAAATTACTTACCTCAGGTAGCTCCCCTCTCCAAAAGCCACAAGATAGCCCAAGAGAATGAAAGAAATGAGTCAAAACAATGGTTTAAGCCTATCTTAAACGGCCTCACTGCCTTCAGTGATTTCACTTCTGCGAACGGTCAACCACATCTGCGGAACCACTTCTGTGGAAGCCAGGTCTCATCTGTGGTCAGGCTTGGCCAGCCTTCAAGCGCACCTGCTGTCGCTTCCACGCAGAAGCGTGTCCGCTTCTGCGGAAATGTCACCGCTTTTGCGGTCTACAGGCCCATGTCCTAGGCCGCTTCTGCGGTATAAATCTCAAACCTGCGACTCCGTAGATGCGGCCCTTTCCTCGCATCTACGACCACGAGTCAACCCCCCTCCCTTGCGCTTTTGTGGCCCTGGGCTCGCTTCTGCGAGCTCACATTTTCGGCCAAAAGCTCGCAGATGCGGGCACACCAGATCTAAGAATCGCAACCCAAAACCAATAGGATCTACTTACGAACTTCAAGTTCTTCCAACTCGCTCCGAACGAGCCGAATCATACCAAAACTACTCGGAATGACACCAAATTTTGCGTGCCCATACCGAAGTATTCCCCGGCTCGGAATCCCGAACGGACCTCGATAACACCAAAACCTACTCCAAACCAAATTTAAAGAACTGTTAAACCTTCAATAAGCAAACTTTCAACCTTAAGTGCTGAAACGCTCCTGGGTCATCCATAACCCAAGACGAACATACGCTCAAGTCCAAAATCATCATATGAACCTATTGGAACCATCAAATCCCGGTTCCGAGGTTGTTTACTCAAAATGTTGACCAAAGTCAACTAAGGAACTAAGCGTTCCGATTTTAACCCGAACCCTTTCAAATCCTGAACTAACCATCCCCGCAAGTCATAAAACAGTAAAATCACATACGAGGAGTCTTATTTAGGTGAACAGGGATGTAGAAAGAAAAACGATCGGTCGGGTCGTTACATTATCCACCTCTTAAATAAACGTTGGACCTCGAACGGGTCTAGAATCATACTTGGAGTGCTGAATACGTGTGGATATCTGCTCCACGTGTCCTCCTCGGCCTCCAAAATCTCCTCCTCGACTGGTTGGCCCCTCCACTAAACGTTTACTGCAGAAATCATTTTGGACCTCAACTGGCGAACCTGCCCATTAACAATGGCAATTGGCTCCTCCTCATAACCCAGGCTCTCATCTAACTGAATCATGTTTTAGTCTAACACATGCGACCCGTCAGCATGATACCTCCGGAGCATAGACACGTGGAAAATCAGATAAACTCTCGATAGACTGGGAGGCAAAGCAAGCTCATAAGAAACCTCCCCAAATCGCCTCAACACCTCAAATGGACCTATAAACCTTGGACTCAACTTGCCTTTCTTTCCGAACCTCATGATCCCCTTCATCGGCGACACCTTCAAGAGAACTTTCTCACCCACCATAAATGATAAATTATGCGCCTTCTGATCTGCGTAACACTTCTTTCTGGATTGTGCTGTGCAAAGTTACTCCTGAATCAACTTTACCTTTTCCAAGGCATCCTTCACCAAATCAGTACCATATAACCTAGCCTCGCCGGGCACAAACCATCTGATGGGAGAACGATATAGCCAACCATATAAAGCCTCAAATGGAGCCATCTCAATGTTAGACTGATAATTGTTGTTGTAAGCAAACTCGGCCAAAGGCAAGAATCGATCGCACTATCCTCCGAAGTCAATCACACATGCTCTGAGCATCCTCAAAGATCTGAACTGTCCGCACCGACTGCCCGTCGGTCTACGGATGAAAGGCTGTGCTGAGCTCTACCCGGGGTCCCCAAATCACTCTGTATTTCCCTCTAGAAATGCGAGGTAAAATGAGGGCCTCTATCTAATATAATGGAGACAGGTGCACCAAGAAACCGAACAATCTCTTAAATATAAATTTGGGCCAACCTCTCTGAAGAATATGTGGTCACAACCAGAATAAAATGTGCCGACTTGGTCAACCTGTCAAAAATGACCCAAACTGCATCAAACTTCCGCAAGGTCCACGGCAACCCAACTCCGAAGTACATAGTAATGTGCTCCCATTTCCACTCGAGTATAGTCATCTGCTGAAGTAGGCCACCTGGCCTCCGATGCTCATACTTAACTTGTTGTCAATTAAGGCACCTCGCTACATACTCAACTATGTCCTTCTTCATCCGCCGCCACCAATAATGCTGCCTCAGGTCACGATACATCTTTGTAGCACCTGGATGAATAGAATACCGAGAACTGTGTGCCTCCTCTAGGATCTTCTCCCTCAAGCAATCAACATTAAGAACATATAGGCGGCCCTGGAGTCGCAGAACACCATCCTCAACGAGAGTAACCTCCTTTGCACCACCATGTAGTACTGTCTCTCTGAGAACCAACAAGTGCGGATCATCAAACTGGCGAGCCTTGATCTGCTCGAATAGTGAAGACTTAGCGATGACGTATGCAAGAACTCGGCTGGGCTCTGAAATATCCAACCTCAAAAGTGTGTTAGCCAAGGACTGGATGTCCAAATTTAGTGGCCTCTCCTCCGCTGAAATGAATACCAAACTACCCATACTTTCCGCCTTTCTGCTCAAGGCATATGCAACTATATTTGCCTTGCCCGGATGATAAATGATGCTAATATCATAATCTTTTAGTAACTCGAGCCACATGTGCTGCCTCAAATTGAGATCCCTCCGCTTGAACATATGCTGCAAGCTGCGATGATCGGTGTAAACCTCACAGGACACCCCATAAAGATAGTGCCTCCAGATCTTAAGTGCATGAACAATTGCAGCCAACTCCAAATCGTGTACATGGTAATTCTTCTCGTGGGGCTTCAGTTGACGGGAAGCATATGCAATAACTCGCCCCTCCTGCATCAATACATAACCCAAACCAACGCGCAAAGCATCATAATACATAGTATACATCCCTGAACCGGAAGGCAACACTAACACCGGTGCTGAAGTCAATGCGGTCTTGAGCTTTTGAAAGTTCACCTCACAGTCAACGGACCATCGGAACGGAGCACCCTTCTGGGTCAATCTAGTCACAGGTGCTGCAATAGATGAGAATCCCTCCACAAACTTACGATAATAACCTGCTACCCCTAGGAAGCTTCTGATCTTAGTCGATGTAGTAGGACGAGGCCAACTCTGAACTGCCTCGATCTTCTTGGGGTCTACCTTAATACCCTCGCCTGATGAAACATGCCCTAATAATGCCACGGAATCCAACCAGAACTCATACTTGGAGAACTTAGCATATAGCTTCTATTCCCGCAAGGTCTGAAGCACCACTCTCAAATGCTGCTCGTGCTCCTCCATGCTACGTGAGTAGATCAAAATGTCATCAATGAAGACAATGACAAACTAATCAATATAAGGCCTGAACACCCGGTTCATCAAATCCATAAATGGCGTCGGGGCGTTAGTCAAGCCAAAAAACATCACTATAAACTCATAATGGCCATATCTAGTCCAGAAAGGCATCTTCGGGACATCGGAATCCTGAATCTTCAGCTAATGGTACCCCATCTCAAGTCGATCTTAGATAACACCCTAGCACCCTGCAAGTGGTCAAACAAATCATCAATATGTGGCAACGGGTACTTGTTCTTAATGGTAACTTTGTCCAATTAGCAGTAATCAATGCACATCCGCATAGTCCCATCTTTCTTCTTCACAAATAACACCGGTGCACCCCAAGGCGACACATTCGGTCTGATGAGCCCCTTTGCTAGCAACTCCTCAAGTTGCTCTTTCAAGTCTTTCAACTCTTTCAAAGCTATGCGGTACGATGGAATAGATATAGGTTGGGTACCTGGAGCCAAATCAATACAAAAATCAATATCACTATCTGGCGGCATTCCTGGGATATCAAAAAGGAACACATCAGAGAACTCCCTGACTACATGCACTGAATCGATCGACAGAGTCTCTGCAGTAGTATCCCGAACATAAGCTAGATAAGTCAAACAACCCTTCTCGGCCATGTGCCTAGCCTTCAGAAAATAAATAACCCGACTAGATGCACTGACAAATGAACCCCTCCACTCCAGTCTAGGCAACTCTGGCATCGCCAAGGTAACAGTCTTGGCATGCCAATCAAGGATGGCGTGATATGGAGACAACCAATCCATGCCCAAGATGACCTCAAAGTCGGTCATATCAAGCAACAGAAGATCTTCTCTAGTCTCATAACCATAGAATGTAACAATGCAAGACCGATAGATCTGATCCACAACAATAGAATCGCCCACTGGTGTGGCCGCATAAATAGGATTACCTAAGGACTCACGAGGAACACCCAAGTAATGAGCAAACAGAGATGAATATGAATATGTAGACCCTGGATCAAATATTACCGAAGCATCCCTACCACAAATAGAAATAGTACCTGTAATCACGACATCTGAGGCCACTGTATCTGGTCTGGCTAGAAATATAGAATCTGGCTGGAGTGCCTCCTGGCTGGCCTACACCTCTAGGACGACCCCTACCCACCTGCCCTCCACCTCTAGGCGGCGGGAAGGCTGGTGGGGCAATTGGTGCTGGAATCATAGGCTGTTGACCCTGCTGCACAGCCTTGCCCCAAAGCCTGGGGCAGAACCTCTACACGTGACTATGGTCCCCGCACTCGAAATAACCTCTCGGTACGGTGGACTGCTGAACTGAAGTCTGACCCTAATGGCTTGAATACCCACTGGAGGATCCCTGAATAGCTGGCGGGCGGTAAGAACTCTCTGGCATGGCACTGTAATAAGGTCGCACTGGAGCACCCCGAGGAGGCGGCGGTGCTGGATATGTGGGCCTGCTAGACTGACCCCTCACGAACTAACCCCTGCCTCCAGCTGGGGCACCACTGAACTCTCTAGATTATCGAAATCGCTTATCCCTCGTCGCCTACTCTCAGCTCCACTGACGGATACCCTCGATCCTCCGAGCTATCTCTATAACTAGCCCGTAAGAAGTCCCCATCTCCACTTCTCGAGCCATGTTGGCCTGGATTCCAGAGTGCAACCAGACAACAAACCTCCGCACTCTCTCTGCATCGGTAGGACGTATAATAAGTGCATGGTGGGAAAACTCAGAGAATCTCGCCTCATAGTCGGTCACCGACATCTGGCCCTGCTGGAGCTGCTCGAACTGAAACCGCAACTCTTCCCTCTGAGAGGGTGGAATATATCTATCCAAGAAAAGGCATGTAAACTGATCCCAAGTCATGGGAGGAGAACCGGCTGGTCTGCTAAGAAGATAGGACTGCCACCATCCATGGGCCCTGCCCTCCAGCTGAAAGGTACTAAAATCCACCCCACGGGACTCCAATATCCTCATGTTGTGTAGTATATCCCTGTACCGATCAATAAAGTCATGGGGGTCCTCGTGCTGCTCACCCCCAAAGACAGGAGGATGTAGCCTAGTCCATCTGTCCAATAGCTTCTGCGGATCGCTGGCCGCCGCTGGTCTGGGCTCAGGTATAACTGCTGTAACTGGCTGAGCTCCACCCACGAGTAGTGCGCCCGGGGTCTGATACACGGTAGCTGCATGCCCTGGAGCCTAAGCGGTAGGAGTCTGTGCTCCCCCTCCCTCCTGAGATGTGGCTGGGTCTGCTGGAAATAAACCAGGTTGGGTCATAGAATCCATGAATAGCAGCATACAGCCCATGACCTCCTGGAATCCCGGCGCGGACATGCAATGCACCGGGGCTAGATCTGCTGCAAATACCTCGCCCTTCTTCTCAATAATAGGGTCCTTTAATAGATCTGCTAGTGGCATAGCTGGAGCAACTCTAGGACATCCTTGTCCCCTACCACGGGCTGGAGCCCTCCCCCAGCCTCGGCCTCTAGCATCAGAGGGAGCAACTCATCCATGGTCTGGAACATCTCTTTCGCGCGTTCTCACCATCTGTGAGAGAATAAATGAAAGACACTTTGTACCATATCAATTGCACGATAGGAGATAAAAAAAGAGTAGTTTCCTAACACCCAATAGCCTCTCGAAGATAAGTATGGACGTCTCTGCATCGATCCGTAAGACTATATTAGGCATGCTCATAACTTGTGACACCTACGTGAACCTAGTGCTGTGATACCATGTTGTCACGACCCAATTTCCTTTTTAGGCCGTGATGGCACCCAACGTCGCCGCTAGGCACGGCAACGGTCAACTAAACCATATTATTTCTCTTTTAATAAGTTTTTCAAGTAATTAAATTATATTTAATAATAAATTAAGGAGTGGGAAATTTAATAACGGAAATGAATACATTTGAATGGCAATCATGATGATATAAGTACTCCAAAACCATAAAGTCTACTAGTGTGTGTGCCAATACCTGGTATCACAAGTGTATGAGCAACTAGTAGAATATACAAAACTCTAATTGTTGTCCAAAATAAAGTAGACAGAATATAAATACAAAAGAGAGACTCTAAGGGCTGCAGAACGGCTCAGGAAGCAGCTCACCACTAGATCTAGGGATATCTGGGATGCATGCCGGTAGGACCACCAGATGCACCTGCCTCAGATCATGCACGGTTAGTGCAGAAGTGTAGCGTGAGTACATAAACGACATGTACCCAGTAAGTACCAAGTCTAACCTCGAAGAAGTAGTAATGAGGGGTCGACATCGACACTTACTATGGGCTAATAGTAAAGAAATACAGAATTTTAAATGAGCACGGGTTATTTAATTAATGACAATAACTCAATAACAAGAAGAAAGTAAATAATCCTTTCACACTTGGTAAGTTCCAAATAATTTTCCATCTTATATAATTTTGCCTCTCAAGCCGGGGAAGGATATCAAATATATGATTACACTTCGAGAGTTATCACGCACGATTATGCCGAGGTCGTACGGCCGATCCAGAATAATGTGTACACTACCGAGAGTCGAGCATCACAAACCATAGATGCATCTACCTACTGCTGAGGCATTCGGCCTGCTCCACAAGAAGAGATGATACTTTATAAATAACCGGTTTAAGAGCTAATACAAGGCTAATGTACAATGAAACACAATTTTTATTAACGGTCAAGTAACCCGCCAGAACTCAAGTGAGTGAAATTCGGTCCTTTACAATTCCTCTAACAAGTTCCAATATACTTTAGGCACTTTAATTAACAAGTAGGGTGCAAACATTACAAATATTTCATGATTCGGGTCCCAAACTACCCGGACATAAGCATGATTATTAGCTATGCACGGACTCTCGTCAAATCATGCGTACGTAGCCCCCACAATTAGAAGCAACTAGCAATTTAAAGCACCTATGGGGTAAATTCCCTATTACAAGGTTAGGCATGAGATTTACCTTGTCTCAAAGCTCGTTTTTCGGTCTCAAATTCGCCCTAAAGCCTCAACTCGGTGCCAAAAATTTCGGAACTAGACAAATGTTATAAAAATTAATCAATATATGCTCCAAAGTTCATAATTTAACTATTAGAGTAATTACCCAACCCAAATTGGAAGATTCTAAAAATTCGCCCCCGGGACCACATTCTCGAATTCCGAAATTTTTCAACAAAATTGTTACCCATAACCTCACGAGCTCAAATATATAATTGTACTCAATCCCATAACCATTTTCGTGGTTAAATCCCATTTTTATCAAAACCTAGGGTTATTCATCTAAACTAATAATTTTCACAAATTTTCATGTTAATATCCACCCATTATCTAAGGATTTAACTCACATTGGATAGAAATTACTTACCTCAAGTAGCTAGATGGAAACCCCTCTCCAAAAGCCCCAAAATCGCCCAAGAAAATGAAAGTAATGAGTCAAAACAATGGTGTAAGCCCGTCTTAAACGACCTCACTGCCTTCAGTGATTTTGCTTATGCGGACGGTCAACCGCATCTGCGGAACCGCTTTTGCAGAAGCCAGGTCGCATCTGCGGGGCCAGCCTTCAAGCGCACCTACGGTCGCTTCCTCGTAGAAGCAGACACTGTCATCGCTTCTACGGTCTACAGGCCCATGTCCCAGGCCGTTTCTACAGTATAAATCTCGCACATGCGACTCCGCAAATGCGGCCCTTTCCTCACATATGCGACCACGAGTTAGCCCCCCTCCCTTGCGCTTTTGCGGCCCTAGGCTCGTAAGCATAAAAAGTACTTTCTCACACCCTCGGAACACGGAAAATAATATTAGAACTAAGAATCCCAACCCAAAACCAATAGGATCAACTTATGAACTTCAAGTTCCTCCAACTCGCTCCGAACGCGCCGAATCATACCTAAACTACTCGAAATGATACCACATTTTCGGTGCAAGTCTTAAATTACCATATAGAACTATTCCATGGCTCGAAAGCCCAAACGGACCTCGATAACACCTAAACCTACTCCAAACCAAATTTAAAGAACTTTTAAAACTTCAATAAGCAAACTTTCAACCTTAAGCGCCGAAATCCCGGTTCCGAGGTCGGTTACTCAAAATATTGACCAAAGTCAAACTTAGCCTTTGAAAAAGCCAAATAAGGAACTAACCGTTCCTATTTTAACCCGAACCCTTCCAAATCTGGAACTAACCATCCCCGCAAGTCATAAAATAGTAAAAGCACATACATGGAGTCTTATTTAGGGGAACTGGGATCTAGAAAGTAAAATGATCGGTCGGGTCATTACATACATAGTTCTTGCATGATTTTTGCAAGTATCACCTCTCAAAATCAAGTGCAATCATAATCAATCTTCGAGATTTAGACAGTAATCCGTCTGTATTCAGTCACAACAAGTTCGTATGGGTCCGATTCACCAGGATTCTTAGCTTAATTGTGACTTCCTGTCAAATTAGGGTTTGTTTGATTTTTACCTATTCCTATTTGGAATGGGTTCTAAATGTGATTCTTTCCTTATTTTTATGTTGTGATTGGTATTTAACTTTTACTGTATTAAACGAATCGAACACTATATGAACCCCTCCCTCAATTCCCCTAAAACGGACGGAAAAATCATTACTACTACCTCACTTACTCACTCACCTTATTCAGAAACTTTGGCTCTTGGCTGGCTGAAAGCTAAGGCCACCGAAATTTGTTTAGCTGACCTTCTCAGTGCGAGCACTGCTCGGGGTTCATCTGAAACCCTTGGGAACTCTGACGCATTGAGTTTAGGGTTCTATTGCTCTATTTGCTCTTCAAGTACTACTGGGACTATTTTTCTTATTTTCTTATTTGTTGATCTGCAACTGGTAAGTCGCTTTAGCCACAACAAGTTCATTCTCTTTCGTCGTATTATGTGTTTTGTGTACTCATGTCTCTAAAACTTCTGTGAAATAATGCTCTACTATGCCACCTTTCTTGTAACGTTTCTTGATCTAATGTCTTCTTGTGTCTCGATACTGAACTTGCCCGGATTCTAGTTATGAGAAGTACTTATCACATGTTCTAGCATAAATGATTTCTGGTTCTCCTAAACTTGATTAGTCTATTGTGTTATGCTGATACTTGATGTTAATCATGAGTTTGCCTCTATGCCTTGTTCTGGATTGTTATGATAGTCTAGGAAGTATTCTTCTAAGTCATTCGTGCCTAACCTGCTACCTTCCTGGGGTTCTACTGTTCGTTAGGACCTGTTCTCATGTAATTTGTGTTTTTATTGTGTGTTTGTTGACTTGATCAATTCTGTATTCTTCAGTATTAGTTAAAACCTTTATTGTAAACCTTTAACTAGCCTTTTCTGCTATATGTGTCCAACTATTACTAGATTTGATGCATGTTTGTCTTACTTTTAAAAATTGACATGTCTCTTATATTGTGACTAGTGTTTAGCATGATAAAGTTCTACCCTGTTCAATTAAGTGATTGCTCGATCCTGAACTTATTCTGATAGGATGTTTTCACTTGGTTTTCATGTTAAGTCTGTGCTTTGTTTACTCATTGTTTATGATTCTGCTAGACCCTCATCTAAGGCCCTTTAGGCTGACCCTGAATCATGCTTCCTCTTGAAACTCCTTGAAATAGTTTATTATCATGTGCTGGTCAACCCTGTCACATTTGAACCTTTTTTCTAGAATCACAAGCATAAACTTGTCTCATATGTATCTTGTGTGTCTTTCAATTTAGTATGATCATGTTTATATACCTTGGTTAGAGCTATTGTTAGCTACAACTTAAAGAATTAAGTGTTTAAGTTGTTTAGCTAAGTAAGTCATTTGTTGGGCCTAGTGTTGGGCCATACATGTCTGCTGTTGTGCGAGGATTAAAACCATTGATGGCCTGCGATATTCCTGGGTTATTTCTGTATGGGGCTTGTGATTACTTCATCGGGCTTGTATTTTATTCAATATGTAATCTGTTATCTTGTATTATTTCTCCATGGGCCTGTAATAACTTGTAATAACAAACAGCTGGGGATTACTGAAAATTGGGGGGCTGTGATATTCTATTCCTAGCATTAATGGGTAGAAAACATGTCTATAGGGATTTAATTTGTTTATTTGCTCACCATGCCCCGCTTTGGGAATTATCTATACCATGTGTTGCTTTTCTTTCCTATTGACTTTAGAAACATGACTTAGGGTTAATTCAATGTCTTAACTTGCAAATGTTAGAAAGCATGTCTATAGGAATTAAAATAAGACTTGTTAATTGCTCATTGTTACAACTAGATACCATGTTTAATAGGATATCAATGGAATAACTGAAATTGCATAGTTTGATGCTTTCTCTTAATTGTGTAGACACCATGACTATATGATTTCGATTCAAATAATCAAAACTGCTATTATCGCTATCTTCTTACCACACAGTCTGTCTAGAGAGCATGCCTGTAGAGTCAAAAATGAGTAATTCTGCACCTTTAATAGCTTCACTGCCCAAACGCAAATCATGTAGAGATCATGTCTATAGGGTGTTATCACTCGCCTATAAATCATTCCTATAGGATCTTTAATAGGATCATATATTAAAATCAGTCGCTTTTGTCATGACAATCTGCCTAGAAATACTGCATATAGGACTTTATGTCAACTTTTAAATCGTTCAATCACATAGAAATCATGCCTATAGGTCTTGAATAACTTAATATACCTTGACTCCAAGCTTGCCTATCTACTGTTGCCTGCCTAATAATATGAATGTCGCTCATAACTGTCTGCCTACTTGAACAACATGAATTTGTGTCTATATGAGGAGGTGAACTTGAGACTTTGGTGTTGATTATGTGTAGTTCTATTTATTTTGATTGCGCGCTTAGTTTTCTCATTTTGAGAGGCCTAAGGAAAGTCTAGAACTATCAAAATAGTAGTTCCAAAGCCTCTTGGACCATAGGAATAGGATAGGTAAACACGCATAGGGCACAGTTTAGAATTGAACTAGAACACTTTTAGGTAAACAACTTCAAGATAGTAATTGGGTAGCAGGAGATGATAGTTTGTTCCCGCTGAATAATATGAGCAACCCTTACCTTTAAGGGAGTTGCGAAGTATTATTTATATTGCACGGGGTGATGCTTTAGGCTAAAAAACTTAAGATCCCCCCCCCCCATAGCCTGTTTATACATCTATTTGTGCGAACTTAGATCGAACTAGGATATATCTTGTAATCCTCAAAGGTTGTATCAATTACAACCCATTTCTTTCACATATGCAGTCTCCTTAATACCTGTTTCATCTTTTAATTGGATGTTTTGGACTCCTTGTTACAATTTACATGATCACACAGGATAACTATAGTTCAATAATCCCCACATAGCATAAAATCGACCGGGACCCACTGTTGTGGACCTCGAAGAGTGCCTAACATCTTCTCTTTGAGGTAATTTGAGCATTTACCAGATCTTTGGTGACACGGACTAGCTAAAATAGAGTTATTTGCAAATAGATTCCCTAACGTACCTCAAAATCGCTAGGTGGCAACTCTCCTCTTTTAATACACATTTAAAAGAGTTGACACACATCAAAACCCGCTTTCGCGAGAAAATGGGGTGCGACATGTGTGTCGTGTTCGTATAGAAGAGGATATAGCTGGGGGTTGTGCCGTGATGGCAATGTGTATACTTGGGCAGACCTATTAATACTCTATTTCAAGGGCTTTTATTATTTTATCATTTTTTGAGTTAGAGAGCTCGGTATTGTGACATTTTGGAGGGGATTTTCACGGTTTGGATTGGGTTGGTATTCTTGACTCGGATTTGTTTTATATTTCATGATTCCAACCTTGAATCTAGTGATTGTTGGATGAATCAAATTGAAAAAATTGGGGATTTTAGTAAATATATTCTAAAACATAAATTGGTGATTTGAAGGTTGATTTGAGGTCGGAATTGGATGATTTTAGTATGGTTGGATTCGTATCGGAATGGGTATTCGGAATTTGTGAGTTTTGTGGGGTTCTCGGGTGCGGTCTCGGGGTTGTCTTTTTTATTTCATTAAAGATTGAATCTTTATTATTCAAAATCGTTTCTTATGGCCTTTATTTATGATATTAAGTTATTTTGGCTAGATTCGAGCCGTCTAGAGGTTGTTTCACGCGGGAAGGGCTTCATAGAGTATTTATTTAGCTTCTTTGAGGTAAGTATCTTGCTTAACCTTGTGTGAAAAAAATAGCTCTTAGGTTCTAGTCCTAATTGTTGATTTCTATGATGTGATAAGTGATGATACATGATGTGACGAGCGTGTATACGGGTACTACGTGTGATTTTGACCGGAATAGACTATAGGCTATTAATATGCCTTAATGTGATAATGAACTTTAAATGAAACATGTTGAGATCCTTTTTATGACTATTTGATCATGATCATTTAATTTACTTAGCCCTAGTCGTGCTTTATTATTGAACACCCCTCCGCTTCTATGATTATTTTGTTATGTCCTTGTGCACGGTTATTGAAAGTTGCGAACTTATACTTTAATGAAACTTTGGTACCATTGTTGTGATATTGTAGCACTTGGCATTATTTTTTTTTGTGGTACTGTGGCACTTATAGACATGTTGAGCAGATTGATGGGGGGTGTCAGCACAAGGTTTTTCTCGTGCGATTGTATCTATTATTATGCGTGTGGGGCAAAATAAGGGTGGCGTTAACTCGGGCTGCCCACATGGCGAAAGAAGGGTGGCTATATGTGCATGTGGTGAAATAAGGGTGGCATATTATTTTTATGTTGACATGCGGCGTAATAAGGGTGGCATTGTTGATGATGTTATATGATACTTCGGGGTGTCCTTATTGTTGTTATGATTGTGTTGAGATGGGGTTATTGATTTTATTTAATAATTATTTCTAAAAGCTTCTGTTTTGCCCTTATTTGAGTTAATGACTGCATTTGACGTGTTATCACATGCCTCACCTTTATTTGATGTTTTGGGATCCAAGATGGCTTATTATTTAGAGTTGTTATCACATGCTGTAAAGGTGTTGTTGTTACTATTTTCCATCATATTTTTTGTTATCCGTCTTCTTTGATATATTCACTACACATGTTATTTGCCTAATGAGTATCAAACGACTTGAACGTCGTCACTACTTCTCTGAGGTTAGTCTTGATACTTACTGGGTACCGATTGTGGTATACTCATACTATGCTTCTGCACATTTTTATGTAATTCAGGTACTTCAGATCGGGCTGATTGCAGTGAGGAATTTCATATTCGGAGACTTCAAGGTATCCCTTCGTGATCTGACAACCGGCCTCAGAGTCACCTCTTGTTTCATTTCTATTGTTTATGTATTTTACACGGTACTGTATTTTTTAGATGTTCTCATGTATTTAGTTAGAGTTTCTGACTATGTACCACCTAGTTCTGGCAAGTTGTCACGACTCCAAACCCACTATAGGCCGTGATGGCGCCCAACGTCACTGTTAGGCAAGCCAACAGTGAACTATCAAATTAATTACTCATTTTATTGCTTTTGAAAACATAATTTTTTATTTAATAAAGAAACTAAGTATAAAAGAGCATGGTGATATAACGCATAAATAAGACATAAAAATGAAATGGTAACAATGTTAGGCAAAACCATAAACATCTACTAGTAATTTCCAAAACCAGTGTCACAAGTGCATGAACAATCTAATAGAATATACCAAATCCCTATAACTATTGTATGAAATAAAATAGACAGAAATAGTAAATACAACAAGGATGAGACTTTGGGTGTTGCAGATCGGATCATGGGAAGCAGCTCACCACTAGGTCTCCGAATAGTGGGGATGCGCACCCGAATGGATACCAGATGTACCTGCCGCAGAACCTGCACAATTAGTGCAGAAGTGTAGTGTGAGTACGTAAACCAACACGTACACAATAAGTATCTAGTCTAACCTCGAAGAAGTAGTGGCGAGGGCCGACATCGACACTTACTAGTGGTCAATAAATAAAGTGCAAGAATTATAAATAGGCATGAAATACAACAATAAAAATGGAATAAGAAATAATAAATGACGTGATTCTTTAACAAAATATCAAATTAAAGTCCCCAAATATTACATGCCATTTCAACAAATAAGAACCCTCAAGTAAGTATCAATTCTCAAGTCTTTAAGGAAATATCAGGTATATTCGAACTCCTAGCAATATTACGCACGAGTTATGATGAGGTCGTACAACCAGATCCATAATAACATGTACACTGCTGAGGGTCGACCGACGCAAACCACAGATGCATCTCAATCATATTGTCGAGGTCGTTTGGCCCGATCCACAATGCTATTTCATAGCACAGGCTGAGCCATACAGGCCGATCCACAAGAATAGGGAAACTATGCGGAATATGGAACATATAGTTATAACACAGAGATGGGCACATAAAAGAGGCATGGTTTCTACTAACACTTAAGTATTCCGCCAAAAGCCCAAGGTAATTGAGCGCGACTCAACATAATCTCTATCAGTTTTTAATTATAATTTAAGTAATTTAACCAACAAGTAGAGTTCAAGTAGCACAAATATTGCATGGCAAGGTCCTAAGACCCGGGCATAACATGAATTTAACTACGTACGGACGCTCATCACTTTGTGCATACGTAGGACCCACAACAATTAGCAAATAACAATTAAAGTACCTACTTGGACAATTCTTTCTTACAAGATTAGGAAAGAGACTTACCTCACTTATAAGTTCACTACTCAGCTCTCCAATCTCACTAATTGCCTCAAATCGATGCTGAGCAATCCGAAACTAGCCAAAGGTCGTACAAACTAATCAATATATGCCCCAAAAGTTCATAATTTAACTATTAGAGTAATTACCCAACCCAATTCGGAAAATTCCTAAAAGTCACCCCCGAGCCCACGTGCCCGAATTCTGTAAATTTTCGTAGATAAATGTTACCCATGACCCTGTGAACTCAAATATATAATTTTTACCAATTTCTAACATCAATTTTCTGACGATCCGGCCGGGCGTTTTGAGTATTGCAGCCTCATTCCCCCATTTATTTCTTATTTTATGCTCTTTGTTATTATGTGATATGTCGGGATGGTTGGTTTGATTCCGGAGATTTTTCGAAATGAATTGGGATACGTAGTCCAAAGTTTGGAAGCCTAAGTGGAAAGAGTTGGTTGGATGTTGACGTATGTGTAAAGGACTGCAGAATAGAGTTTTGATAGTTCCGATAGCTTTGCATGGTGATTATGGACTTAGGAGTCTGTCCGAATATTGATTTCGATGTCCGTAGGTGGTTTTGGCTTGAAATGGCAAAAATTGGAAAAGTTGATGTTTGGAGAGTAGAGAAGTTTGACCGAGAGTTGACTTTGTTGATGCCGAGCTCATATTTTGGTTCCAAAAGTTGATATAGGTCCATTGTGTCATTTATGACTTATGTGCAAAATTTGAGGTCAATCGGAGATAGTTTGGTAGGTTTCGGCATAGATTGTAGAAGTTGAAAATTCAGGCTTGAATTGGGGCGCGATTCATGTTTTTGGTGTTATGTGATGTGATTTGAAACCTTGACTAAGTCCGTATGATGATTTAGGATGGGTTGGTATGTTTGGATGGGGTCGCGAAGGCCTCGGGTGTGATTCAGATTGAACTTGGATTTGCATTTTAGACTTGAGAATTGCTGGTGTGTTTAGATCTGGTGCCACTGCACCTGCGTGAATTTGGCCGCAGGTGCGTAGCCGCAAAAGCGGCCAAGGGGTCGCATATGCAGTTCTGGGTGATTTGGGGTGTTTTCACAGGTGTGAGGAAGATTCCACACCTACGAGCTCGCAAATGCGAAAGGGTGGTCGCAGAAGCGGATGGTGTTGTGCAGAAGCACATCCGCAGGTGCGGTTGGACGTCCCTTAAGTGACTTCTGCAAAAGCGGATTATTGACCGCAGAAGTGATACCAGAAGCGGTGCAAGTGATCGCAGGTGCGAGATGCCTGGCAGAATAGATATAAACGAGGGTTAGGGTAGTTTCTTCATTTTTGGACATTGGGAGCTCGGATTGAGGCGATTCTTTAAAGGGTTTTCACCTAGATTGAAGAGGTAATTGATTTTTGATCACTTTGGTCCATGTATTGGAGAGTAATATTTGGGGATTTGAGTATCTATTTGTGATCAGAATTGGATGATTTTGGTATGGTTGGACTCGTTATTAAATAGATATTCATATTTTGTGAATTTTGTCGGGTTCTGAGACATGGCCCGGGATTGACCTTCTTGGTTGACTTTTTGATTTTGGTTAAAGAACATAGATTTATCATATGGAATCGATTCCTATAGCTTGTATTGATTGTATTAAGTTGTTTGTGGCCAGATTCGAGTCCTTCAGAGGCCGATTCGCGAGGCAAGGGCTTGTTGGAGTTGTGATTTGCGCGGTTTAAGGTAAGTAGCACTTCTAAACTTGGTACTAAGGCTATAAATCCCTAGATTTCGTGTTATATGGTTGGTGTTGAGGTGACTCACATGCTAGATGACGGGCGTGTGGGTGTGCACCGTGGTAATTGTGACTCGGTTGAGTTCGTGGTACTATATAGTTATCAAATCTTGTTTCTATTTATGTAATCCCTACGTGTTAGAGTAATTGAGTTGCCATCCATGTTAGATATCATGTTTAGGAAATATGCTTATTCAGTCAGGACCTACTGAGGTCATTTCTGCTATTGAGTTATTTGCTTAAAAATTGCAATTATATACTCAGTCACATTAATCATTTGCATATCATATCTCAGTCTTTGTTATCATTTATTGTTACATCATGTTATCATTGTTTGGGCTGATTGGCATGAGATTTGTGAGCTCGAGAGGCTAGAGAGATTGATGAGTGAGTTGGGGCTTGAGGGCCGACTTGCGAGTGATATTTTTGGGATCGGGCTGCACGCCGCAACATGCCATATTGGCTTATATTAGCTCTTGGGTAGGATCCGCCCCTCCGGAGTCTGACATACCAGCAGTGAGTGTAGGTACCGTTGAGTGCTGAGTGCGAGTGTTGAGTGAGAGTGCTGAGTGATTGAGAGTATTGAGCGATTGAGTGTGCTGAGCGATTGTGCGTGATGAATGAGATTGAGCACTCTGAGAATGTGAGTACCTGAGTTTATTACTGTGTTGCATTGCGCTTAAATTGTTGAACTTGAGAGCATGTCTATATTGCTGAACTGTATAAGAATTGATTATGAGCACTCTAGACCCAGTGGTTGCTAGACTCGGAGCAGTATCTGCTAGGAGACTATTGAGGTAGTTGCTTTGACTCCCGCAGACCTCGACTCTCCTTCTTTTCAGATTTATTTTGTACTGTTCTATCTTTCAGATAGTTGTATTAGAGATTTAGACTGTGTTGACACTTAGTAGCTCATGTATTCGGTGACACCCGAATTTTGGGGGATTTTTTGTAGTTGAGTCGCAGTTGTTCTTATCGATTATGTATGACATTTTTTAATGTTAAACTTAGTACATCATGCGTTTAATTTAAAATGCGTAGTTATTTTGTGATTGTCGGCTTGGCTAGTTCTATAATAGGCGCCATCACAACAAGTTGAGAATTTGGTTGTGAAACATTTTGTGGCCAAATCCCATTTTTACCAAAACCCTATGTTTTCTAACAAAGTCCAAAATTCCACAATTTCTATGTCAAAATCTACCCACAAACAATGTATTAAACTCACATTATGTAGAAATTACTTACCTCCAAGAAGCTCTGAAATCGGCCAAACCAATGTGTAAGAAGGAGAAAATGAGCTTAATCCCGACTTTTTAAAAGTTTCTGCCCAGTGACGCCTTTTTTTTCTGATCACGATAGGAGCCCCGCGATCGCGAAGGCAAACCAGCCAATGCCTAGGGAAGTCTTCTTCGCGAACACGACAGGTCCACCATGATCGTGATGACCAAGGTGACTTACCCTTCGCGAACGCGAGGGGACCTTCGCAAATGCGAGGCCAAAGCCTGAATCCTCCCCCAAGTTGGCCTCCCACTACACAAACACGACCTATCCATCGTGAATGCGAAGGCTAGCGGCTGCAAAGCATCGCAATCGCAACCCCTATTTTGCGAACGTGTAGAGCAAAAGTCTCCCTGCCCAATTCCTTCATCGTGAACGTGAAGCTTCCTCCACGTTCGCGAAGAAGGAAACTAGCCACCCGGGACTCCGTCCAAATGCACCAACAAGTTCAAAAACATAATCTAAACCTACTCGAAGCCTTGAAAAACATATAACAACATCGAAACCAAGAATAGCACCCTAAAACCAAATTAACCAACTTAAGAACTTCAAACTTCTTGAACAAGCTTCGAACGTGATGAATCATACTCATACAACTCGGAATGACGCCAAATTTCGCGCATAAGTCACAAATCACCGTACGAACCTATTCCCGGCTCGGAATCCCAAACAAACATCGATAGCACCAATGTATATTTCAAATCAAATTTTAGAAACTTTAAAACCTTCAAGGGGCCAACTTTCAATATTAAGCGCTGAAACGCTCCCGGATCACCTGAAACTAGAATCGAACACACGCCCAAGTCCAAAATCATCATACAAACCTATTGGGACTATCAAATCCTTGTTCTGAGGTCGTTTACTCTAAATGTTGACTAAGACAATGTTGGGTCAAAATGCACAAGCAAGTATACGCGGCCGACAAGTAATAATGTGATGAGAAAGTATCATTCCCACGAGGATTTATGATCAACTATTTTCCAATCTAAACTATTTATAAATTTGTTTCTCAAGTGATTGTGAAGAAGGTGATTGTGATTTTTATTAACTAAATTACTACAAATCTAATAAGCAAATAAGAAGACAAGATCGCAAGTATAGCAAACAAATACTTAGAAAGAATTCAATGAGATGGAAATATTCTGGGGTTATGGGATTAATGTCTCTCCTATTGCGTTCTTTCGGTTAATTTAATCACTTGATTTATCTAATTTGTTAATTAACATGGTTTATTATGATCGCTAAGTTCTTTTGACGCTTCGCTCGCCTATTCAAGCCAACCTAATACTATGTGTCTATAGAGTTAGAATTAACATGAATGCATGTAGATTTCTTGCAAAAATAACCAAGTAAGGAAACGAGAATATGTCTATCCTAATCTCGAATTCATTCTCCAATGCCCGGATTCAAGAACTTGCTATATTCAATCTTATATGCAATCTATAGTTCCCACTTTCGAGTTTAACTATAAATTGTAGATAGTACTCTATTGTTAACTATGCAATAGAACAATTAAGTGCAACATTAAATAAACAAATTAATACGATAAATCAAGAAAAACAATCAACCGTCAAACTACCATAGTCAATAACGACTTATAACCCCAGAATAATGAGGTTCTTAGCCACTTATGTTCATGACAATAATAAAAATGTAGTTCTTAAACATAAAAGCTATGAATACTAGATGAAATATGGAAGAATCGATGAATTCCGTGCTCCGTTTGTGTTTCTTTGCCTTTTCTCGCATCCAAAAGTGACCAAACCCTCACTAATCACATTTGGAGGGTATTTATATGTTAGGGTCGGAGTCCTCAAGCCCAAATCCAAGTAGAAAATGTTTAATGCACGGATTAGGAAAGGACCAAGTCTCAGAGCTCGCGAGGCTCGGTTGATCTCGCCCGGGACTAGGCGTCGCACACTCTGGCGCTTGGTCAAAATTTTTTGCCTTTTCATGCATGTTTTGCGTATATTTGACATCCATGAGTTCAACCTTCATGCATTTTCATCCTTAAACAATCTTACATATAAAATAGACACAATTAAGCTCAAAAGTCTCACATTTAATCATTAAAACATTTAATCATAAAATATACATTTATAGGCGAACATCACTACCCCACACTTAACCGTTGTTTGTCCTCGAGTCAACCAATAGATTACACTATTCTTGAGCACTTTACATTTACACAATTTAAGCACACTACACAATTGATATAATGACCCGACCGGTTGTTTTGCTTTTTAGATTCCCGTTACCTTATTTAAGACTTTACATATGTGCTTTTACTGTTTTATGACTTACGAAGATGATTGTTTTGGTTTTGGAAGCGTTCGGGTTGAATTCAGAACACTTAGTTCCTTAATAGTGGCCTAAGGTGGCTAAGATTGACTTGAGTAAACATTTTGAGTAAACAACCTCAGAACTGGAATGTGATGGTTCCAATAAGTTTGTATGATAATTTTGAACTTGGGCATGTGTTAGGACCGAGTTTTGGGTGATCCAGGAGCATTTCAGCGCTTAATGTTGAAAGTTGGCGCCTTGAAGGTTTTAGAGTTTCTTAAATTTGTTTTGAAGTAGACTTTGGTGTTATCGATGTTTGTTTGGAATTCTGAGCCTAGGAATAGGTTCATATGGTGATTTGTGACTTGTGCATAAAATTTGGCATCATTCCGAGTTGTCTAAGTATGATTCATCGCGTTCGGAGCTAGTTGAAGAAGTTTGAAGTTCATAAGTTGATTAATTTGGTTCTAGGGTGTGATTCGTAGTTTCGATGTTGTTTTGTGTGTTTTGATGGTTCGAGCAGGTCCGTATTACATTTATGGACTTGTTGGTGCAATTGGACAGGGTCCCAGGTGTGTTTCGGACTACCCAGAGTTAAGTCCGAAATTGCTAATGCTGGTTTCCTTCTTTGCAAACGCAGACATATTCTCTCGTTCGCGATGAAGGATTCAGCTTGGGGAAATTTTGTGTTTCGCGTTCGCAGAGATAGGGCCGCATTTGTGATAGGAGAGGACTATAAAGCTTCGCGTTCGTAAAGTGTACGTCGCGATCATGAAGAAGAAATTAAGGCTGGGGGAGGGCAGTGTAACGACCCGACCGGTCATTTTGAGCTCTAGCGCGTCATTCGGTGGTTTGAGGCCTTGCGTAGCTTCCATTCAGGTATTATGACTTGTAAGTGTGGTCGGAATTGAATTTTGGGAAGCTCAGAGTTGATTCAGAAGCGTTGAGTTGGAAGAATTGACTAAGGTTTGACTATTGAGTAAACGACCTGGGAATCAGGATTTGAAGGTTCCAACAGGTTCGTATGTTGATTTTGGTCTTAGGGGCGTGTCTAGATAATGATTTGGAGGTCCGTAGGTCATTTCAGCATCAATTAGCGAAAGTTGGAAATCAGATGATTTTTGGGAAGTTTGACCGGAAGTGGACTTTTTAATATTGGGGTCAGATTCTGATTTCGAAAGTGGATGTAGGTCCGTAATGTCAATTATAACTTATGTGCAAAATTTGAGGTCAATCGGACATGATTCAATAGGTTTCTGCGTCGAATGTAGAAGTTTGAGATTCTAAAGTTCATTAAGCTTGCATTGGGGTGTGATTCGTGGTTTTAGCATTGTTTGATGTGATTTTGAAGCTCAACTAAATTTGTATTGTGTTTTTGGACTTATTGGTATATATGGTTGAGGTTCCGGGGGGCCTCGGGTGAGTTTCAAATGGTTAACGGGTCAAATTTGGACTTAAGGAAAAATTTAGATATTTTGACCTTCAGTGCAATCGCACCTGCGGAATTTTGCTTGCAGGTGCGAGCTCACAGAAGCGAGCATGGTAGCGAAGAAGCAAAAAATGGGAAAGGGCAGCCTCATTGTAGAAGCGAGTCCGCAGAAGCGCCCTGAGCCGCAGAAGCGTCGAAGCCCTCGCATCTGCGAGACCGCATATGCGGCCAAGTGAGCCACAAATGCGAAAACCCCTGGACAGAATAAAATCAGAGGGGTTGTGGGATTTTGGTATTTTTGGTCATTTCCAACACGGGTTGAGGTGATTTTCTAGAGGGATTTCACGGGAAACTCGAGGTAAGTCATTTGTGATCATTGTTAGTCAATAATATTGAATTATCATTGAGTATTTCGACTAGATAACGTGTTTTTGAGGTGAAATTCGAGGATTTGGGCCTAGGGATTTGAAAATAAGAGTTGGGGATTTGAGTGGCAATTTGGTGTCAGATTTCCGTAATTTTGGTATGGGTGAATTCGATATCGTATGGGTGTTTGTATTTTTGTGACTTTTACCCGATTCCGAGATGTGGGCCTGGGTCAACTTTTTGGCCAAAGTTGTCCTTCCCTGGATGATAAAGAATGGTGATATCATAGTCTTTCAAAAGCTCCAACCACCTCCACTGCCTCAAGTTCAGATCCTTTTGCGTGAGTAGATGCTGAAGACACTGATGATCCATATACACCTCACAAGACATGCCATATAAGTAATGCCTCGAGATCTTGAGCGCGTGTATAGTAGATACTAATTCCATATTATGCACTGGATAGTTCTTCTCATAGAGCTTCAACTGGCGCGATGCATAGGCAATCACCTTACCATCCTGCATCAACATACACTTAATACCAACCGCGAAGCATCACAGTAAACCATATATGAGCCAATCCTGAGGGCAAAACCAACATTGGAGCTATAGCCAAGGCTGCCTTGGGCTTCTAAAGCTCTCATCACACTCATCCAACCATCTAAATGGAGCGCTTTTCTGAGTCAACTTATTTAAGAGGGCGACAATAGATGTAAATCCCTTTACCAAGCGACGATAGTAACTAGCCAAACCTAAGAAGCTCCTGATCTCTGTAGCAGTAGAAGGTCTGGGCCAACTCTAAACTGCCTCAATCTTTGTTGGTTCCATCGTGATCCCATCACTAGATACCACATGACCCAAGAATTCCACCGAGTCTAACCAAAAATTGCACTTGGAGAACTTAACATATAGGTTCTTCTCCCTCAAATTCTGGAGCACGATCCTCAAATGCTGCTCATGGTATTCCTTACTACGGGAATATACCAATATATCATCAATGAACATAATGACAAAGGAAACCATATACGGTTGGAACACATTGTTCATCAAGTGCGTGAAAGCTTCTGGGGCATTAGTCAACCCAAACGACATCATCAAAAGCTCATAATGTCCATAACGAGTGCGAAAATCAGTCTTAGGGATCTTTTTATTCCTAATCTTCAACTGGTGATACCCCGATATCAAGTCAATCTTCGAGAATGCCTTGGCACCGTAAAGGTGATCAAACAAGTCATCACGCAAAAATGGATACTTGTTCTGGATGGTTACCTTATTCAACTATTGATAGTCAATACACATTCTCATAAACTCATCCTTATTTTTAACAAACAACACTAGCGCACCCCAAGGCGAAACATTAGGCCTTATGAACCCCTTATCTAGTAACTCTTGCAACAGTTCCTTCAATTTCTTCAACTCCGCTGGAGCCATATGATACGAAGGAATAGAGATAGACTGCATGCCCGGTGCCAAATCAATATCCCTATTGGGTGGCATGCCCAGTAGGCTTGCTGGAAACACATCTGGAAACTCCCTCACTACCGGAACTGGCTCAACAATAGGAGTATCATCACTAACCGCCATCCATTGAGCCTTAAAAAATGATACCACTCTACTAGGAGTGCAACCAAAAGAACCCTTCCACTCCAACCTTAGTAACCTAGGCATCACCAACGTCATGGTCTTAGCGTGATAATCTAGAATAACATGGTACGGAGATAACCAATCCATACCAAAAATCACACCAAAATCCACTATATCTAACAATAGAAAGTCCGCCCTCGACTCAAAACCGCAAATAGTGACCACACATGACCAATAAACTCGATCCACCATAATAGAATCACCCAAAGGTATAGAAATATGCACATGAGCATCAAGAGAACCACGAGGCATATCCAGACAAGAAACAAAGTATGATGACACATATGAACAAGTAGATACAGGATCAAACAATATTGAAGCATCCTTGTGGCACACAAAAACAATACTTGTAATCACTACATTAGAAGCAACAACCTTGGTCCTCCCCGAAATGCATAGCTTCTGGCCTAACCTCCACTAGACTAAGCTCCCCCTCTAGGATGACCACATCTTGGATGACTTGCTCCCCGAGCTGGCTGAGTGGGTGGTGTAGTAACTGGTGCGGGAACCATAATATGACCTCCCTACTGTACTCGACCTTTGCGAAAATGGGGCAATACTTTCTGACATTCCGTAAATCTCCACACTCATTGCAACATCTGACTGGGAATGACTGCCGTCCCTAAGTCAGACCTCATGAACCAGAATAGCCACTAGAAGAACCATGTATTAATAAACCCTGAACAAATGGAGTCCGATGAGGACTCAGTGCTAGAAGTGCACTGAATGAAGACTGCATAGAAGCTCCTCAACTAGGTGGCGATGAATGATAAGCTGGCCTGCTAGAATGGCCTCTCCCAAATCGACCTTGGCCTCCAGATGAGGCACCACTGAAACTCCCTGAACATCGGGACCTATTGTCCTTACTTTGCATTATCTCTCTAGTCTCAATGAGAATACGCTCAATACGATGCTTTATCTACATAACCTGGTGAAATGGAGTCCCAGTATCCACCTCTTTAGCCATAGCAATGTGAATACCATGGTGAAGTCCATCAATGAATTTCCTCACTCTCTCCTCTTCAGTGGGTACAAAAATAGTATCATGATGGGACAACTTTGTGAACCTTATCTTATACTCAATAACTAACATCAGACCCTATTGAATGTACTCAAACTACCTCCTTAGTTTCTCTCTCCTAGTGTGGGGTATGAAATGCTCCAAAAGGACACTGGAGACCTGAGCCCAGGTAAGAGGAGGTGATCCTGCTGGTCGACCCATCTCGTAAACCTACCACCACCTCTTGGTCAGACCGTTAATCTAGAAGGCGGTGAAATCAACTCCATTGGACTCCACTAGTCCCAAATTGCACAAAATTATATGGCAACGATCAAAGAATTCTTAGGCGTCCTCTATAGGTGTACCACTGAAGTGAGGAGGATGCAACTTGGTGAACCTATCCAGTCTCTTCAGCTTATCAGTTGACATCGGGGGCCTATCCTTAGGCTGCACAGCAATAGTAGGCTAAACTCCCCCAACAAGTAATACTATTGCAGTCTGATAACCATGGGCCACCTGCTCGGGGATAAGATTAGTTGGAGTCTACGCTCCTCCCCTTGCCTGGAAAGTAGTGGGTATAGTAGGAAATGCTCGGCCTGATCTAAACTCTCCAACAAGCCAACCATGCGGACAAATGCATACTAAACAACTGGTGAAACAAATAGACCCTAAGGAACCTGAGTTGGTACCTTTGGCTCATCATCATAGTCATGAACCTGATCCTCAATAGGAGCTACTGGTGACTCCACAACTACTGCACGAACAAGGGCTCTAGCTACGGCGCATGCTCTGCCCCTACCTCTGCCTCAACCCAGACCTCTCACGGCCCTAGCCTGGTGTACCGGCGCATGCTCAGCTTTTCCTGATGATCGTGTCCTCATTATCTGTGAGAGAATAGAAGGGTGAAGGTTCAGAATTAAGTATAAACAAATCTGCACGACAGAGAATGAAAGAAATAGAATTTTTCTTAACAGCCCTGTAGCCTCTCAAAGATAAGTACAAACGTTTCCGTACCGATCCGCAAAACTTTACTAAACTTGCTCATGACTCATGAGACCTAAGCAACTTAGGGCTCTGATAACAACTTGTCACGATCCCAAATCCCACCAAAGCTGTGACGGTGCCTAACACTACTTTCTAGGCTAGCCAACATCAAATATACAGAAATAAACTCAAATAACAATAACAAATAGCCTCAAAAGCAGGATAATATAAATAACTGTAGTAATATAGCGGTATAATTGATGTACCATCCCAAAACATGGTGTCAACGAGTACATGAGCTCTATAAAATAAATAAGTACAACTATCTGAATAATGATACAATACTCTCTGAAGTACATAAACAGTAATAACAAAAGTAAAGGAAGGGACCTAAGGCCTGCAGACGGAAACAACGGTGCTACCTTGAAATCTCCAATGGGAACTGGTGTAATTCTTTAACAATCCACTCTATCAGCAACACCTAGATCTGCGCATAAAGTACATAGTATAGTATGAGTACAACCAACCCCATGTACTTAGTAAGTAGCAAGCCTAACCTCGGATTGAAGACAATTACGAGATTGGCAAGTCCACTACTCACTCTCAACATTCAACAATAACTGAAAAGGCGTAATAATAATAATAATAATAATAATAATAATAATAATAATAATAATAATAATAATAATAATTAATGGGAAAAGCAACTCAAGAATAACAAGTTCAACTTATTCACATTAATAGGAAATAGGCGTGCTTTCCAATAAAATTAGTTAAGTCATCAATCTCAAGATATAAAGTATCAATTAGATTGAGGAACATATGTCTCTATGATAGCATGACAGGTATCAATACCGAAATCATCGAATTTATAGTTAAATCATCAAGAAAGCACAATCTCAGCACTGTACGGGTGCCTGGCATAAAGACCCTCACTTAGCACATACCAAGTGCATGCACTCACAAGTCCCAAAGACCATGGGTTATCACCTGACTGTGAAGGGGCAGATCCTAGCCCAAGTGTTGATTGGATCAAAAGCTAACGATCATCATAACTCAGTCCAAATGGCCTGGTGCACGCGTCACCCAAATAACAATACCACTCAGCTTAATAGGGAGCCTAGCATATGCATCACCACAAAACCAATATTATCATGGCTTTTGGCCCCAATTCAATCATTAATCTGCTCAAACTACAATATTCCAATATCTCACAATATCAGAAATTAATATGCTACACAATTTATACCAATGTGCCACAAATCCACTCAAACCCGTAGTACTCAAGTAATAAAACCAACAACATGTGAGATAATAGGTAAGAAGTATATAAAAATGATGAAATAACACCCGGATACAATATCATGACTGAAAAGTATGACTACAATCAAGGCAAATAGCTTAACATAGCACAATAGTCCTATCATATCTCAAACGGATAAGCACATCGCCTAGACATGATTTCTAGCATGGATAATAGTCCAAAGTCATACAAGTAAAGTAAAATCAGTACCACAAAAACATGTTAGAAAAACAAGGCATGTAATAGCCTAAAGTCTACCCGGATCATGAATAACCACGGTGTACGCATACACGCTCGTCACCATGTACGCGTGTCACCCTTAATAGATAGCAAACATCGTAGTCTATGTGTAAAATACCCTCAAGACAAGCCAAAGAATGATACTTACCTCAAAGTGCGAGAATCAATACTCCAAAAAACCCTTCCCACGTGAATCAACCTCCAAACAGCTCGAATCTAGTAAAAAATAATTCAATAACATCGAACATGGCTATAAAAATCGATTCTAAGTAATCAAGTTCCAATCTTATCAAATAGCAAAAAGTCAACCAAAACGTCAACCCGGGCTCACCTCCCTAAACCTGAGAAAAGTCAAAAATCTTGACTACCCATTCGAATAAGAGTCCGAATATATAAGTTTCATCCAAATCCGACTCCGAATCGGGATTCGAATCTCCATTTTTCACTGTCCAAAACCCTAGTCAAAATCCTCAAATTTCTCATTCAAACCCCATAATGTATGTGTAATAATCCATGGGTATACAAGATATAATATAAAATCAAGTACAAATTAATTTACCCTCTTGCCTTGGATGAAAATCCCACTCAAAAATCTTCCATCTCTAAGTCTAGGTCTCAAAATATGAAATAATGGGTCTAAGTCCCGAAATTAGAACTCTTAAAAGTCTTCCTAGTGATCCCTTCGCGAATGTGGCCCAAGTCTTGCGTTCGCGAAGCACAGTCTGCCCCTAGCCCAAAAGTTACTCTTCGCGATTGCGGTTTGCCACCTGCGAATGTGATGCAGTCGCATCCCCAGCATACGCGAACACGAAGGCCAAACCCAGCTGGCTCCCAGACAGCCAATCCTCATACACAAAGCGAGTCTCGGTCAATGAACGTGAAGACCACCTGCCCCAACCCTTCACGAACACGCGGATAACAAAAACACTACTACCTAAAATTGTACATAGAGGAGACAATAAATAGGCGAACGAGGCTAAAATACTCAAAATGACCGGTCAAGTCTTTATATTCTCCCCCTCATAAAGGAATGTTCATCCTCGACTGAGCATAGAGGCATACCTGAAGTGATGAAAAGGTGAGGATAACGGCTACACATATCATGCTTGATCTGCCAAGTCACCTCCTCAACTAGTTCACCCCTCCATTGAACCTCTACTAAAGAAATGCTCTTTGATATCAACTTTCAAACCTGCTTGTCCAAGATGGCCACCGACTTCTAAACATAAGTCAAATCCTTGTCCAATTGGTCTGAGCTGAAATCTAACACATGGGATGGATCACCATAATACTTCCGGAGCATGAAAACATGGAACACCGGGTGAACTACCGATAATTTGGGTGGCAATGCAAGCTTTTAGGCCACCTCCCCAACTTTCTCAAGGATCTCAAAAGGACCAATATACCTAGGGCTCAACTTGCCCTTCTTCCCGAATCTCATCATACCCTTCATGGGTGAAATCCACAGCAAAACTCTCTCTCCCACCATAAATGCTACATCATGAACCTTTCGATCGGCATAACTCTTCTGTCTAGACCGTGTCATACAAAGTCGATCCTGAATCTACTTGACTTTTTCCAAAGAATCCCGAACCAGATCAGTTCCCAACAACCTAGCCTCCCCCGGCTCAAACCAACCAACTGGAGAACGACACCGCCTCCCATATAAGGCATGATAAGGAGCCATCTGAATACTCGATTGGTAGTTGTTGTTGTAGGCAAACTATGCAAGCTGCAAGAATTGATCCCATGAACCCCCGAAATCCATAACACAGGCATGTAGAATATCCTTTAAGATCTGAATGGTGCGCTCGGACTGGCCATCCATTTGGGGTGAAATGATCTACTAAACTCAACCTGTGTGCCTAACTCACATTGTACGACTCTTTAGAAATATGATGTGAACTGTGTGCCTCGATCGGAGATAATGGACACCGGCCTCGATCGGAGATAATGGACACCGGTACACCATGAAGGCGAACAATCTCACGAATATAGATCTGAGCAAGCTGCTCTAAAGAATAGGTAGTCATAGCCGGAGTGAAATGTGCAAACTTAGTCAGCCTATCCATAATCACCCAAAGTGCATTAAATTTTGTCAAACTCTATGGCAGCCTAACAACGAAGTCCATGGTAGTATGCCCCCACTTCCACTCGGGAATCTTAAGTCTTTGAAGCAAATCGCTCGGCCTCTGATGCTCGTACTTCACCTGCTGGTAGTTCAAGCACCGAGCCACATACTCCACTATATCTTTCAACATTCTTCTCCACCAATAATGCTGCCTCAAATCTTGATAAGCCTTTGCGACACCCAAATATATGGAGTACCACGAACTATGGGCCTCCTCAAGAATCAACACATGCAACCCATCTACATTGGGAACACATATCCAGCCTTACATTCGCACCACCCCATCATCTCCTATAGAAACCTCCTTAACATAGACGTGCTGCACCGTGTCCTTAAGGACAAACAAATGGGGGGTCATCATACTGACGCTCTCTGATGCGCTCATACAAAGAAGACTGAGAAACCACGCAAGCTAGAACCCGACTGGGGTCCGAAACATCCAATCTCACAAACTGATTGGCCAACACATGAACATCCAATGCTAATAGTCTCTCACCAACTAGAATATATCCAAGGCTACCCATACTATCTACCTTCCTACTCAAGGCATTGTCCCCCACATTGGCCTTTTCGAGATGATATAGAAGTAATATCATAGTCTTTTAATAGCTCTAACCATATATGCTACCTCAAGTTCAGGTCCTTTTTCTTAAATAAGTGTTGTAGACTCCGATGATTTGTGAATACCTCGCAAGACACGCCGTAGAGATAATGCTTCCAAATCTTCAATGCATGCATAATAGTTTCCAACTCTAGATCATGAACAAGGTAGTTCTTTTCATGGGGCTTCAACTGGCGCGAAGCATAAGAAATCACCTTACCCTCCTGCATCAAGACACACCCAATACCAATCCATGAAGCATCACAATAAACCGCATATGAAGCCGATGGTGAAGGCAAAACCAAGACTGGAGTTGTGGTCAAGGCAGTCTTGAGCTTCTGAAAGCTCTCCTCATACTCGTCGGACCACCAGAATGGAGCACCCTTCTAGGTCAATCTGGTCAAATGTGCAGCAATGGACGAGAAACCCTCTACGAAGCGGCGATAATATTCGGCCAAACCAAGGAAACTCTGAATCTCAGTAGTTGAAGATGGTTTGGGACAACTCTGAACTGCCTCAATCTTCTTATGATCTACCTTGATCCCCTCACTCGACACCACATGACCCAGAAACGCTACTGAATCAAGCCAGAACTCACACTTTGAGAATTTTGCATATAACTTCTTCTCCCTCAAGGTTTGGAACACAATACTCAAATGTTGCGCATGAACCTCTTGGCTGCGGGAGTACACCAAGATGTCGTCAATGAATACGATAACAAAAGAGTCGAGATATGGTTAGAATACACTATTCATCAGGTGCATGAATGCTGATGGGCGTTGGTAAGCCAAAATGACATCACTACGAATTCGTAGTGACCATATCGAGTCATGAAAGCAGCATTCGGGATATCCGAGTCCCGTATCTTCAACTGATGATACCCTGACTGCAAATCAAATTTCGAGAACACTCTGGCACCCTGAAGCAGGTCAAATACGTCATCAATGCATGGTAATGGATACTTGTTCTTGAGTGTGACTTTGTTCAACTGCCTATAATAAATACACATTCGTATAGTACCATCGTTCTTCTTCACAAACAGAACTGGAGCACCCCAAGGTGAAACACTAGGCCAGATGAAACCTTTTTCAAGAAACTTCTTAAGCTGCTCTTTCAATTCCTTCAACTCCATAAGTGCCATACGATATGGTGGAATAGAAATGGTCTGAGTGCCTAGCACTAAGTCAATACCAAAATCAATATCTATATCGGGCGGCATGCTTGGTAGGTCTGCTGGGAATACATCTGGGAAATCTCTCGCTATCAGAACTGACTTAACGGTAGGAGTATCAGCACTGACATCTCCCACAAAGGCTAAATACGCATCACATCCCTTCTCAACCATTCATTGTGCCTTTATAAAGGACACGACCATGCTAGGAATATAATCCAATGTACCCTCCACTACAATCGTGACAATCTTGGCATAGCCAGTGTCACAGTCTTGGCATGAAAATCTATAATGGCGTGATAGGGCGACAACCAGTCCATGACCAAGATCACATCAAAGTCTACCATATTGAGTAATAATAGATCAACTCTGGTCTCAAAACCAACAATAACAACTAAACACGATCGATAAACACGTCTACAACAATAGAATCCCCCATAGGCGTGGACACATATACAGGAGCACTGAAGGAATCACGTGATATATACAAATACGGGGCAAAGTAGGTTGACATATATGAGTAAGTTGATCCTGGATCAAATAAAACTGAGGCATCCATGTGACAGAACAGAACAATACCTGTGACGACTGTATCTGAAATGGTGGCCTCTGTCCTACCCATAAAAGCATAGAAACGAGCCTGGACTCCCCCTTTAGGGAGACCTCTGCCTTCCTGATCTCCACCCCTAGCTGGCGATGCAGGTGGGGCGGCAACGGGAGCAACAACCATGGCCTGCGAACCCCGTGGAATCTGTGGAGCCTGTGTAGTCTGTGGAGGTGTACCCCTTCTGAGTCTGGGGTAGTCCCTCACCACATGCCTAGTATCACGACACTCAAAGCAAGCTCTCAGTGGGCGCGACTACTAAAAATGACCCTGGCCTGGTCGGCTGGACTGACCGCTGAAAGCATTACGTGTGGGTGGTGCACTAAAAAGTGGTTGTGCATAGTGGCCAACCTGAGGCCTAGAAATAGCTGGAGTACTGGTAGTAGCTGGAAGTGCTAAATGAACTATCTGACTCACCTACTGCCTACCATTACAGGCTGTAGCTGTAGCATGGCCACCACTAAATCCTTCAGTACCTCGAGGCCTCTTGGCCTCCCTGTTCTCTCTCTCTCGGCCCCGCATACCCTCCAAACTCCACGCGATCTCTACTACCTGCTTATATGGAGTGTTTGTCTCTAACTCTTGAGCCATGCTGAATCTAATACTATAGTTGAGCCTCTCGATGAATCGGCAGACTCGCTCTCAGAATGTAGAAACCAAATAGGTGCATGTCGGGATAACTCATTGAATCTGATAGCATATTTTGACACTGTCATAGTCCCCTGATGTAGCTGCTCAAACTTTGTGCGCCATGCATCCCGAAGGGTCTAGGGAACAAACTCTCTCAGAAACATCTCTAAAAACTGAGCCCAAGTGAGTGGGGCTACATCAGCCGGCCTACCCTCCTCGTAAGCCTACCACCAATGATACGCTGCTCCTGACACCTGAAATGTAGTAAAAACAACTCCACTCACCTTCACAATACCCATAATGCGGAGAATATGGTGGCACTTCTCTAGAAAGCCCTGCGCATCCTCGGTAGCTGTGCCGATAAAAGTAGGAGGATCATACTTCTTGAACCTCTCTAGTCTCCTCTGCTTCTCCTCAGATGCCGTTGGCCAGACCTCAGGCTGAACCGAAACAACAGGTTGTGCTGGCATAACCCCCGAGACCTGATCAACATGGATTTGCTACTCTGGAGTGTGGGCTGGGGAGTCTGAGCTCCTTCCCCAGCATGAGATGTAGCTGGTGCAAAGGGAATCAATCCCGCCTTAGATAGAGTGTCGAACATGCTCATGAACTTAGCTAGGGTCTTATGAAGTCCAGGGGCAACAACAAGCATCTCGGGTGTCTGTCCCCCAATCGAAACTACTGGTGAATCCTCAGTCGCTGCCCGGGCGGGTGCTCGGGCCGCATGTCACGACCCAAAATCCTAACCTATCGTGATGGCGCCTATCATGGTAATAGGGAACCCGACATTTAAAAATATTTCCAACACTTTTAACAGAAAGTGAATTAAAGCAGTTTAAACAATAAAAGTTTTCATAAACGGGATAGAAACCCAAAATACAATGCGAAAATTCCCAACATCGGGGTGTCACTGAGTACATGAGCATCTATACATCACAAGTCCGAAAAATACTGTCTATAATAATCTGAAACTAAATATAATAAGTGGAAAGATAGGGAAGGAGAAATAAGGTATGCGAAATGCCAAGCAGCTACCTTGATAGTATCCGAGAATACGAACTCCACAACTCAGCAATAGCTGTGACCGAAAACACCTGAGTCTGCACACAAGGTGCAGGGTGTAGCGTGAGTACAATCAACTCAGTAAGTAACAAGACTAAATAAAGAACTGAAAGTAGTGACGAGCTTCACAGTTATAGTTCAATTACAGTGATTTCAACATAGGAAAGTAGGCATGCTCTCAAGTTCGATAAATTAGATCAAACAGTTACTCCATGACAAGTTTAAGTGAAACAAAGTGTAATATCTTGTAGAAATTTCAAGAAAATGATACGTGGCAGTTAAGTGCACCAATAATGAAATCAAATGCATCCTCTCAGGGCCACAGTCACTCCACCCTCCCATTCACACAACACTCGGCACTCGCACTTAGTAGGTACCTGCGCTCACCGGGGGTGTGTGCAGACTCCGGAGGGGCTCCTTCTGCCCAAGCGCTATAACCCGCATGGACAACTCACGTGCTTCATAGACAAGTTAGGTGCTACAGTATAATATCTGGATCCGCACAGACAACACACGTGCTGCACGGACAACTCAAGTGCTACAACATTACTATCTCACAATCAGGCCCTCGGCCTCACTCAGTCATGCATCTCTCCAGTCTCTCGGGCTCTCATTAGTCATGAACGAGAGCCCCGACAGAATGGTATAAGGTATCAGCAAGGAACAACAGAGACTGAGATATAATATACAAGTAAAATTGTGACTGAGTACAAAATAGAAATTTAGCAGATAATTCAACATGCGCACAACCTATGTGGGTCCCTATAGTGCCAACACATAGTCTAAACATTATTTGTGGTTCAATTTCTCTACTACATAGAGAATGTACAACTAATAACAGATTATACAACTAAACAGTTCTACGGAATTTGACCAAGTCACAATTCCTATGGTGCACGTCCACACGCCCGTCACCTAGAATGTGCGTCACCTCAAAACCAAATACACGACACGTAATACGGGGTTTCCTACCCTCATAACCAAATTTAGAACTATTACTTACCTCAATACGAGCAAATCTCTACTCCAAC
Organism: Nicotiana tomentosiformis; assembly: GCF_000390325.3. Classification (NCBI taxonomy): domain Eukaryota; kingdom Viridiplantae; phylum Streptophyta; class Magnoliopsida; order Solanales; family Solanaceae; genus Nicotiana; species Nicotiana tomentosiformis. Next base: position 36,609,914 of record NC_090814.1, read on the forward strand.
ACACCCTTGCCTCACGAGACGGCCTCTGAATGCCTTGAATTAATCCATAAACAATGCGATAAAATCAATACGGGCTAAAGGAATCAACTCCATAAGAAAATGCTAAGTTATTAATCAAAATCAAAAATCGGCTCAAAAGCCGCCCCCTGGGTGCATGTCTCGAAATTCGATAAAAGTCACAAAACCTAAAATCCCACTCAACCATGAGTCTATCCATCAAAATCCCTAGCCTTAAGCTCCCAATTTATACCTTAAATACACACCAACTAGGTGGAAAAATTAATGGGGAAGCAGTATTATTGATCAAGAATGAGCACAAGGGACTTACCTCAATAATCCCCTCAAAAACCCTCTTAAAAATAGCCTAAACCGTGCTTGAAATGTTTGAAATGAAGCCAAAATCGCGAACCCTTGTTTTAATAATCTGCCCACCTTTTGGCACCTGCGACCCAAAATCCGCACCTGCGAAACCGCTTCTGCGGTACATCCTCCGCTTCTGTGGAAATCACTTAAGTCCCCTAGGTCTGCATCTGCGCTCCAAGTTCCGCACCTGCGGAGCCGCTTCTGCGGAAACAGGCCTCTCCCTCAACTTCGCATCTATGGAGCCTCGCTCGCACCTGCGGGCTCACATATGCGGTTAGCCCCTCGCACCTGCTCCCTGCCCAGGTCAGCCCAGCTCTGCTTCTGCGTAAAACCAGCCGCATCTGCGGCATCAAACTTGTGGTCAACCCCTCGCATGTGTGATCATACCACAAAAGCTCTAGCTTCAGCAATGCACTAAGTCCCATTTTTGATCCGTTAACCATCCAAAACCAACCCGAGGCCCCGGGACCTCAACCAAACATACCAACGAGTCCCAAAACATCATACAAACTTTGTCAAGCCCTCAAATCACCTCTAACAACGTCAAAAACATGAATCGTACATAGATTCAAGCCTAATGAATTTTGAACTTCCAATTTCTACAAATGGTGCCGAAACCTACTCCAACTGCCGGAATCGGAATCCTACCCCATATTTTGCGCACAAGTCACATTTGACTTTACAGACCTACTCCAACTGCCGGAATCAGAATCCGACCCAATTATCAAAAAGTCCACTCCCGGTCAAACTTTCTAATAATTCCAACTTTCACCATTTCAAGCCTAATTTTACTACGGACCTCCAAACCACAATCCGAACACGCTCCTAAGTCCAAAATCACCTAACGGAGCTAATAGAACCATCAAAACTCTGTTACGGAGTCGTTTACTCACAGATCAACATCCGGTCAATCATTTAAACTTAAGCTTTCAACCTTAAGACTAACTATCTCATTTCATTATGAAATCTCATTTTGTACAGCTATAAAGTACAAAATGAGTAGTAAATGGGAGAATGAGGCTACAACTCTCAAAACGACCAGCCAGGTCGTTACACCCCCCCCCCTTAAACAAACGTTCGTCCTCGAACGTGTATAGAAACATACCTGGAGTCTCAAATAGGTGTGGATAACTGCTCCTCATATCTCTCTTGGTCTCCCAAGTAGCCTCATAAACGGGCTGACCTCTCCAATGCACCTTCACTGAAGCTATGTCCTTTGACCTCAACTTTCAAACCTGACGATCCAAAATAGCGACCGGGTCCACATCATAAGTCAGATTGCCATCCAACTTAAATGTGCTAAAATGCAAAAATGAGACGGATCGCCGACATCATTCCAGAGCATAGAAACATGAAATACTGGATGCACACTCGACAAACTAGGTGGCAAGGCAAGCTTGTAAACCACCTCCCCAATCCTCTGAAGTACCTCAAACGACCCAATATACCAAGTGCTCAACTTGCCCTTCTTCCCGAACCTCATAACACCCTTCATGGGTGAAACCTTGAGCAGAAGCTTCTCCCAATGATGTAAGCAACATCACGGACCTTCTTGTCGGCATAACTCTTCTGTCTAGACTGCATCGTGTGAAGCCGCTCCTGAATCATCTTAACCTTGTCCAAAGAATCCTAGACCAAGTCAGTACCCAATAGCCTAGCCTCATCAGGCTCAAACCAACCCACCAGAGATCTACACCGTCTCCCATACAAAGCCTCATACGGAGCCATCAGAATGCTCAACTGGTAGCTGTTATTATAGGCAAACTCCGTGAGTGGTAGAAACGGATCTCATAAACCCCCAAAATCAATGACATAAGTGCATAGCATATCCTCCAATATCTGAATAGTGCACTCAGACTATCCGTCCATCTGAGGGTGAAACACGGTGCTCAACTTAACCTGGGTACCCAACTCTTGCTGCACAGCTCTCCAAAACAGCGATGTGAATTACGTGCCCCGATCATGATGGACTCTAGCACTCCGTGGAGGCGAACAATCTCTCGGATGTAAATCTCAGCCAACCGCTCTGAAGTATTAGTAGTCCCAACTGGAATGAAGTGTGCGGACTTGGTCAGCCGATCCACACTCACCTAAATAGCATCGAACTTCCTCGACGTCCATGGGAGCCAACTACAAAATCCATGGTGATTCGCTCCCATTTCCACTTTGGAATCTCTAACCTCTGAAGCAATCCGCCTGGTCTTTGATGCTCATACTTCACCTGCTGATAGTTGAGGCACTGATCTACAAAACCCACTATATCCTTCTTCATCCTTTTCCCCCCAATAATGCTGCCTCAAGTCCTGATACATCTTCGCGGCACCCGGATGGATGGAATACCGCGAGCTGTGGGCCTCCTAAAGAATCAACTCACGTAGCCTATCTACATTATGCATACAAATCTGACCTTGCATCCTCCATACTCCATCATCCCCAATAGTAACATCTCTGGCATCACTGTGCTGAACCGTGTCCTTAAGGACAAGCAAATGAGGGTCATCATACTGGTGCTCTCTGATGCGATCATATAAAAAAGACCGAGAAACCACTCAAGCTAGAACCCGACTGGGCTCTGAGATATCTAATCTCATGAAATGGTTGGCCAAGGCCTGAACATCAACTGCAAGAGGTCTCTCACCGATAGGAATGAATGCAAGGCTACCCATACTCACTGCCTTTCTACTCAAGGCATCAGCCACCACATTGGCCTTCCCGTGATGATACAGAATAGTGATATCATAGTCTTTTAGCAGCTTCAACCATCTCCGCTGCCTCAAATTCAGATCCTAGTGTTTGAATAAATGCTGGAGAAACTGATGATCTGTAAACACCTCACAAGACACACCGTAGAGATAATGCCTCCAAATCTTCAATGCATGAACGATGGCAGCTAACTCCAAATCATGGACAGGGTAGTTCTTCTCATGAGGCTTCAACTGACACCAAGCATAAGCAATCACTTTACCTCCCAGCATCAAGACACACCCAATACCGATCCGAGAAGCATCACAATATACTGTTTAAGAACCAGAAGCTGAAGGTAAAACTAGAACTGGAGTTGTGGTCAAGGCAGTCTTGAGCTTCTGAAAGCTCTCCTTACACTCCTCTGAACATCTGAAAATAGCACCCTTCTGGGTTAATTTGGTCAAAGGTGATGCAATAGACGAGAAACCCTCCACGAAGCGACGATAATAACCAGCCAAGCCGAGAAAGCTCCGAATCTCTGTAGCTGAGGACGGTTTGGGTAAACTCTGAATCGCTTCTATATTCCTCGGATCCACCTGAATCCCCTCACTGGACACCACATGCCCCAAGAATGCCACTGAGCTAAGCCAAAACTCACATTTGGAGAACTTAGCATAAAGCTTCTCCTCCCCCAACCGCTGTAACACAATCCTCAAATGTTGGGCATGCTCCTCCTGGCTACGAGAGTACATCAGGATATCATCAATGAACACTATGACAAATGAGTCAAGATGAGGCTGAAATACATTATTCATCAGGTGCATGAATGATGCTGGGGCGTTGATCAGCCCAAAAGACATCACAAGGAACTCATAATGACCATAACGGGTCCTGAATGCTGTCTTTATAATATTCGAGTCCCATATCTTCAGCTGGTGATACTATACCTCAAGTCAATCTTAGAGAACACCCTCTCTCCTTGAAGCTGGTCGAATAGATCATCAATGAGCGGCAAAGGATACTTGTTCTTGATTGTAACTTTGTTCAACTGCCTATAATCAATGCACATCCGCATGGTACCATCCTTTTTCTTCAGAAACAGAACCGGTGCACCCCAAAGTGATACACTAGGCCTGATAAACCCCTTATCAAGGAGTTCCTGAAACTGCTCCTTCAATTCCATCAACTCAGTTGGTGCCATACGATATGGTGGAATAGAAATGGGCTGAGTGACCGGCACCAAGTCAATACAAAAATCAATATCCCTATCAGGCGGCGTGCCCGACAGGTCTGCAGGAAACACATCCGGAAAATCCTGCACCACCAGAACAGAATCAATAGCAGGAGAATCAGCACCAACATCCCTCACAAAGGCCAAATAAGATAAATAACCCTTCCCAACCATCCACTGGGCCTTCAAATATGAAATCACTCTACTGGGAACATAGTCTAGAGAACCCCTCCACTCGATCCTTGGCAACCCCGGCATCGCCAACATCACGATCTTAGCGTGACAATCTAGAACATCATGACATGGAGACAGCCAATCCATACCCAAGATCACATCGAAGTCCACCATACTAAGCAACTAGAGATCCGCTCTAGTCTCCAATCCCCCAATAGTCACTGCACACGCCCAATATACACGGTCCACAACAATAGTATCACCCACTGGACTAGATACACGAACAGATGATCCTAAGGACTCACTGGGCATATCTAGATAATGAGCAAAATACGATGATACATACGAATAAGTGGAACCAGGGTCAAATAATGTAGAGGCATCCTTGTGGCACACTGAGACAATACATGTGATCACTGCATCGAAGGAAACAAAATCTGGTCGAGTAGGGATAGCATAGAATCGGGTCTGATCGCCACCTAATCGGCCTTCTTCTCTAGGGCGGCCCCTAGTAGACTGAGCCTCACCCGAGCTGGCTGAGTTGGTGGTGTAACTACAGGTGCTGGTGCCATAGGCCGAGAACTCTGCTATGGAGCCCCACTCAACAACCTAGGGCAATACCTCTTGATATGACCAAACTCTCCGCATTCGAATCAACCCCTCTTCTGATGGAACTGCTGCTCCTGATAACCCGAGGAACTACCTATAGAAACCTGAGCAAATGAGGCATGGTGAGAACTCTGCGCTGGTAGTGCAGTGAATGAAGACTGGCCTGAATGAGCACTGTAAGAACCGTGGCTAGCCGATGCACCATGAAGAGCTGGACGAGTCATCTGAGCGGGCCTATAAGAACGACCCCTATTGTGGTAGGACTGCCCCTAGAAGGTACACCACTGAACCCGCCCGAACCTCGAGCCTCTTGGCCTCCCTCTCACCACGCTCCTGGCTACGGACCATCTCTATCTGCTGAGCAATGTCAACCACCTCATCAATAGTGAAATCAGATACCCTCTCTCTAGTCATAAGCTGTCGCAACTGATACGTGAGGCCATCAATGAACCTCATAATCCTCTCCCTATCAGTGGGAACCAACCAAACTGCGTGATGAGGCAACTCAAAAAACCTCATCTCGTACTGGGTCACAGACATGCCATCCTGCCGAAGCTGCTCAAACTATCGGCGCAGCTGTTCCCTGTGAGACTGCGGCATGAACTTCTCCAAGAAGAGATCGAAAAACTCCCGCCATATAAGTGGTGCTGCACCGACCATCCTGCGGCTCTCATAGGCCTCCCACCATCTGAAGGCAGCCCCAAAAAATTGAAATGTAGTGAATGAGACCCCACTGGTCTCCAGAATACCTGTTGTACAAAGCATCCAATGGCACTTGTCCAAGAAGCCCTGGCATCCTCCGACTCAGCACTGCTAAATGATGGAGGCCGAAACCTCCCAAATCTCTAAAGTCTCCTATGCTCATCATCATCCATAGTTGGGACCATCGGGGCCTGAGTAGCTCTAACCGGCTGGGCGGGTAGTACCTCCGGTGTCTGAAGCCCATGCATTGCCTGCTCTGGAGTACGGGCAGCGGGGGTATGAGTACCTCCCCCGGCCTGAGAAGTGGCTGGTGCGTCCTGAGCCGAAACCACCTGAGCAAGACCAGTGTAAACTGTCAATATTTGGGCAACCGCCTTATGAAGGTCTGGAATCACAATGGGCACAGTTGGTGCATGAGCTGGCCCTACATGCTCAACTACATCTGGAGCCTGCTCTTGAGCTAGATTAACTGGTGGATCTGCAAGTGCTGCTCTAGCTATTGTACGAGCTTCACCTCTACCCCTACTGCGGCGCCTACCGTGACCTCGACCTCTCGTGGCCCTAGATGGTGGTACTGGTGGTTGTCCATCATGTCCAGTAGCACGTATCCTCACCATCTATGAGAGAATAGAATACAAAAATTTAGTTACTGGAAACAACAAATCCGCATGACAAGAATACAAAAATGTGAAATTTCCTATGGGTTCGGCAACCTCTCGAAGATAAGTACAGATGTCTCCGTACCGATCCGCAAGACTCTACTAAACCTGCTCATGACTCGTGAGACCTATGTAACCTAGGATCTAATACAAACTTGTCACTACCCAAAATCCAAACTTGCCGTAATGGCGCCTATCGTGGTAATAGGGAACCCAACATTTAAAAATATTTCCAACACTTTTAACAGAAAGCGAATTAAAGCAGTTTAAACAATAAAAGTTTTCATAAACGGGATAGAAACCCAAAATACAATGCGGAAATTCCCAACATCGGGGTGTCACTGATTACATGAGCATCTATACATCACAAGTCCGGAAAATACTGTCTATAATAATCTGAAACTAAATACAATAAGTGGAAAGATAGGGAAGGAGAAACAAGGTCTGCGAAATGCCAAGCAACTACCTCGATAGTATCCGAGAATACGAACTCCACAACTCAGCAACAACCGTGACCGGAAACACCTGGGTCTGCACACAAGGTGCATGATGTAGCGTGAGTACAATCAACTCAGTAAATAACAATACTAAATAAAGAACTGAAAGTAGTGACGAGCTTCACAATTATAGTTCAATTACAGTGATTTCAACATAGGAAAGTAGGCATGCTCTCACGTTCGATAAATTAGATCAAACAGATACTCCATGACAAGTTTAAGTGAAATAGAGTGTAATATCTTTCAGAAATTTCAAGAAAATGATACATGGTAGTTAAGTGCAATAATAATGAAATCAAATGCATCCTTTCAGGGCCACAGTCACTCCGCCCTCCCATTCACTCAACACTCGGCACTTGCACTTAGTAGGTACCTGCGTTCACTGAGGGTGTGTGCAGACTCCGGAGGGGCTCCTTTAATCCAAGCGCTATAATCCACATGGATAATTCACGTGCTGCATGGACAACTCATGTGCTATAGTATAATATCTAGATCCGCATGGACAACTCACGTGCTACAGTATTACTATCTCACAATCAGGCCCTCGGCCTCACTCTCTCCAGTCTCTCGGGCTCTGAGTAGTCATAAAAGTCGGCCCCAACAGAATGATATAATGTATCAGCAAGGAATAATAGAGACTGAGATATAATAAACAAGTAAAACTGTGACTGAGTACAAAACATCAATTTAGCAGATAATTCAACATGCACACGACCTCTGTGGGTCCCTACAGTGCCAACACATAGTTTAAACATGATTTGTGGTTCAATTTCTCTACCACATGGAGAATGTACAGATAACAACAGATTATACAACTACACGGTTCCATGGAATTTGACCAAGTCACAATTCCTACGGTGCACGCCCACACGCCCGTCACCTAGCATGTGCGTCACCTCAAAACAAAATACATGACACGTAATACGAGGTTTCGTACCCTCCGAACATAATTTAGAACTGTTACTTACCTCAATACGAGCAAATCTCTACTCCAACACACCCTTGCCTCGCGTAACGACCTCTGAATGCCTCAAATCTAGCCATAAACAATGCGATAAAATCAATACGGGCTAAAGGAATCAACTCAAAAAAAATGCTAAGTTATTAATCAAAATTAAAAATCACCTCAAAAGCTGGGTGCATGTCTCAAAATTTGATAAAAGACACAAAACCCGAAAGCCCACTCAACCACGAGTCTATCCATACCAAATTTATCAAAATCCGACACAAAATCGTCAGCTAAATCCCCAGATCAAACCCTCCAAATCCCTAGCCTCAAAATCCCAATTTACACTTTAAATACACAGCAATGAGGTGGGAAAATCAATAGGGAAGCAATATTATTGATCAAGAATGAGCACAAGGGACTTACATCAAGAATCCCCTCGAAAACCCTCTCAAAAATTGCTTAACCGTGCTTGAAGTGATTGAAATGAAGCCAAAATCACGAACCTTGTTTTAATAATCTGCCCAGGCTTTTTTGCACCTGCGACCCAATATCCGCACCTGCGAAACTGCTTCTGCGGTACATCCTCGTTTCTACGGAAATCACTTATGTCCCCCAGGCCCGCATCTGTGCTCTAGCTTCCGCACCTGCGGAGCCGCTTCTGCGAAAACAGGCCTCTCCCTCAACTCTGCATCTGTGGAGCCTCGCTTGCACCAGGCCAGCCCAGCTCCGTTTCTTCGTAAAGCCAGCCGCATCTGCAGCCAACCCTTCGCAGGTGCGATCACACCAGAAGAGCTCCAGCTTCAGCAATGCACTAAGTCCCATTTTCGATCCGTTAACCAACCCGAGGCCCCCAAGACCTCAACCAAACATACCAACGAGCCCCAAAATATCATACAAACTCAGTTGAGCCCTAAAATCACCTCGAACAACGTCAAAAACACGAATCACACATAGATTCAAGCCTAATGAATTTTGAACTTCCAATTTCTACAAACGATGCCGAAACCTATCAAAACCCGTCTGATTGTCCCCAAATTTTGCACACAAGTCAAATTTGACATTACGGACCTACTCCAACTTCCAGAATCGGAATCCAACCCCGATATCAAAATGTCCACTCCCAGTCAAACTTTCCAAAAATTATGACTTTCGCCATTTCAAGCCTAATTCTACTACGGACCTCCAAGCCACAATCTAGACACGTTCCTAAGTCGAAAATCACCTAACTGAGCTAAGGAACCATCAAAACTCCCTTGTGGAGTCGTTTACTCAAAGATCAACATCCGGTCAATCATTTCAACTTAAGCTTTCAACCTTGAGACTAAGTGTCTCATTTCATTCTCAAATCTCACCAGACCCGAACCGACTACCCCGGCAAGTCACATAGCAGCTATAAAGTACAAAATGAGTAGTAAATGGGGGAACGGGGCTACAACTCTCAAAAAGACCGGCCAGAATGTTACACTACACCACGTGCCCCTTCTCGCCCTCTAACCCAGCCCTGACCTCTCATGTCTCTAGCATGGGGCACGAGTGTCTGATCATCGGATCTAGCAGTGCGTGTCCTCACCATCTGTGAGAGAGTAGAAAGACAAAACTCAGAGTTCAAAATCAACAAATTCGCACCATAATGAATCAAAGAAGTAGAATTTTCCTAACAGTTCCGTAGCCTCATGAATATAAGTATTGACGTCTTCGTACCGATTCACAAGACTCTACTAAACTTGCTTATGACTCGTTACACCTATGAACCTAGAGCTCTAATACCAACTTGTCACGACCCAAAATCCCACCTAAGGTAGTCGTGCTAGAACCTAGTCGCTAAGACTAGGTAAGCCTAACATTCATGAATAACTTAACAGAATTAACAACTAGATAATAAGATAATTCGGTAAAACTCATAATAACTCCAAAACAGAACTTCTGAAACAAGATTCCCAAAACCGGTGGAACAGAGTCATAAGCTCTACAAAGATAGTCTAAAAACCTTTAATACAACACTGTTTGAGTAGAAGATAAACAACAGTAAAAGTAATGACTGAAGGTGACTCCGAGGCCTGCAAGCTCCAAGTAGGTATACCTTGAAGTCTCCGAAATGTATGGTAAAATCACTAATGCCTAGCCTGATCTGAAGTACATAGATCTACACAAAAATGTGTAGAAGCATAGTATGAGTACACCACAATGGTACCCAGTAAGTATCAAGACTAATCTCGGTAGAGTAGTGACGAGGTCAGGTCAAGACACCTACTAGGATAAGAGAAACTAAACAAGGTATAGCATAAACAAATAATGGAAGACGAGGTAATAAATGTCTATAAGGCAGTTCAATAATGTAAGCTAACACGGAATTTAAAGCAATAAAGGTAACAAGGAGTGATCACATGAAAGAATTGCATGTAATCAATACGGACAAATACAAGTAAGGCAAATAAAGAGATAACAAAACTGTTGAACCAATAAGCCTCTTTAACATAGAAAAAACATAAAGAATCACAACCGTGGTACCGCCTCATATCAACATTTCTCAATTCAAAATCACAACCTTTTCTTATACGGCCGCGTGAGCCTTACATTAAGATATTTTTTGAAAATATTTTTCCCGAAATAGCTACACGCACTTTATCCCCTTTGTGGCTTTAAGTAATTTCCTTACTAGCAACATGCACATAAATTCCCACCTTATGTCACCACATGCACATTAACCCTTATTCTTATACCGGCACATGCACATCAATATCACAACACAATAACAACTCGCACCACAAGTGCCCATAAGCCACAACTTGCCAAAATAAACAATACCAAAGTTACCACAACGTATAGCCCACGGCTCAATCACAATGTGAACAAGAATCCCATAATAACAAAATGAATGAGAATTTCTCAACAAGGAAGGATATCTCAAGGACTAGCAACTTCAAATAAGAATAACTTGACAATAAACGAGGTAACACGACAATAAGAGAGTTAACAAAGGCAATTAAGGCATACAAGAGCATATTTGACAATAAGGGATAGAGCGTGTGATAACAACCTCAAGTAAGCATGTAAAAAGCAATTTAATAATGAAAGATATAACATGATATTACAATTTCTAATTAAATGCATGAACGAGTCTAAGAGTCTAAAATGGTCAAAATACCACATATAAACCCGTGTACACACTTATCACCTCATGTACACATCTTTCACACAATCCAAACAACACAAAATCAACCCAAGTCCTAAGGGATAGTTTCCCACACAAAGTTAGACAAGATACTTACCTCAAACAAGCTAAATCAACACCCTAGTAAGCCTTTTCCGCGACAGTCCAACTCCGGATGGCTCTGATCTAGCAAGAAAAACTTAATACCATAAATACAAACCATAGGAAATAATTATGGATAATAAAGTTGCAATCTTTAAACAAATTAAAAATTCAACTCAAAAAGTCAATCCCAGGACCGCACCTCCGAACCCGAACAAACTTAGAAAATACGAACACCCATTCCGATACGAGTCCAACCATACAAAAGTTATCCAATTCTGACCTCAAATCGACCTTCAAATCCTCAATTTATAGTTTAGGAAACTTTTCACAAAATCCCCAATTTCTCCAAGACGAATGCCCTCTTTTTATAACACTGCCCAGCACTTCGGAACTGGGCCTCGAACAGGGCCTCGATCGCGGCATCAAACATGTGCCTTCGATCAGGGCATCGAGGGTTGGGCCTCGATCCTAGCCCTCGAGCCATACCTTCGATCATGCTATCGAGCCTTACCTTCGATCGCGACTTCGATCACAGGCTCGAGTCTGGACCTCGGTCATGGCCTCGATCAGGGTATCGAGGTTGGGCCTTCGATCATAGCCTCAATCATTGCATCGAGCTTGAGCATTCGAGCCTTACCCTCGATCATGCCCTCGAGCCTTGCCTTCGATCGAGGCTTCGATACTGAGCCTCGTCCCTGACTTTGACTCAGGCCTTGATCGTGGGCTCGATATCTGGGGCTCGATCTGAGGCTCGATATCTGGGGCTCGACCTGAGGCTCGATATCTGGGGCTCGATCTGAGGCTCGATATTTGGGGCTCGATCTGAGGCTCGATATCTGGGGCTCGATCTGAGGCTCGGTCACATCCCAGAAAATGCAGCAGAAGAGAAAATTGCAGCAGCTTTTTAAGTCCAACTTTTGATCCGTTAACCATCCGAAACTCACCCGAGACCCTCGGGACCTCAACCAAATATACCAACAAGTCCTAAAACATCATACGAACTTAGTCGAACCTCTAAATCATATCAAACAACGCTAAAACCATGAATCATACCCCAATTCAAGCTTAATAAAACTAAGAGTTTTCAACTTCTACATTCAATGTCGGAACCTATCAAATCAACTCCGATTGACCTCAAATTTTACACACAAGTCATAAATTACATAACGGAGCTATAAAAATTTTTGGAACTGAATTCCGACTCCGGTATCGAAAAGTCAACTCCCTGGTCAAACTTTCAAACTTTAAATTCCTATTTTAGCCATTTCAAGCCTAATTTCACTACGGACTTCCAAACACAATTCCGATCACGCTCCTAAGTCCAAAATCACCATACGGAGCTGTTGGAATCATCAAAATTCTATTCCGGGGTCGTTTTCTCAAAATATTGACCAAAGTCAAACTTAGAACTTTAAGGCCAACTTAAGGAACCAAATGTTCCGGTTACACTCCAAACACTTCCAAATCCCAAACCAACCATCCCCGCAAGTCATAAATCATTACAAGCACCTACAGAAAGTTTTATTTTAGGGAACGGGGTTCTAAAATTTAAAATGACCGGTTGGGTCATTACATTTTCAATTGGCACGATGTGCATATTACTTGTGATTCAGAACTGAGGACGAGATCCTCACATTTTTATATAAATTGATATGTTTAAACCGGGCTACGAGCTGCGGTGGAAGTTATATAAGGATGAGATCCTTGTGAGGAAAATTTTTATGTTTAAGTTCTCCCTTGTGAAATTAAATTTGTATTATAGTACTAATAGGGAGTCATGCCTGTTATTATTATTTGAAAATTCGTATATGAAATTCTCTGTGCATAGTTGTCAAATTCGTGTTGTAATTATTAATTTTTAACCTACGAGGTAGGTGCCCGCCTAGGTGGAATTAAATGTGACTTGTTAATTCGGGTAAATAATTATGAGGTCTTCATGTCTCGTATCTCGTTATCAGTATTGTGAAAGTTTAAAACGAGATTCTTGTTAACATGAAGTTAATTGACGATTTTGTAATTGATTATGAACAACTATTAAGACCAGATTGAACCAGAAGGGTGCTCCGTTCATATGGGCCGAGGAATGCGAGGAGAGCTTCCAAAAGCTCAAGACAGCTTTGACTACAACCCAAATGTTGGTATTACCTACAGGTTCAGGGTCTTATATTGTGTATAGTAATGCGTCGCGTATTGACCTCGGCGCAGTGTTGATGCAAGAAGGTAGGGTGATTGCCTACGCATCCAGACAGTTAAAGGTGCATGAGAAAAATTATCCTGTACAGAACTCTGAGTTAGCAGCTATTGTTCATGCTTTAAATATTTGGCGGCATTATTTGTACGGTGTCCATTGCGAGGTCTACACCGATCACCGAAGTCTACAACATCTGTTTAAACAGAAGGATCTTAATTTGCGACATCAGAGATAGTTGGAGTTGCTTAAGGATTATGATATCACCATTCTCTATCATCTTGGGAAGGCCAATGTAGTGACCGATGCCTTGAGTCGCAAGCCGGAGAGTTTAGGCAGCTTAGCATATTTACCGGTAGCAGAGAGGCCTTTGGCCAACCAGTTTGTCAGATTGGATGTTTTCGAGCCGAGTCGAGTTTTGGCTTGTGTGGTTTCTCAATCTTCTCTTTATGGCCGTATCAGGGAATGTCAGTATGATGACCCCTATCTGCTTGTTCTTAAGGACACAGTTCAGCACGGCGATGCCAAGGAAGTCACTATTGGAGATGAAGATGTATTATGGATGCAGGGCAGGCTATGTGTGCCAAATGTAGATAGTTTGCGTGACTTGATTTTCCAGGAGGCTCACAGTTCGCGGTACTCCATTCATCTTGGTGCTGCAAAGATGTATCAAGACTTGAGACAGCACTATTGGTGGAGGCGGATGAAGAAAGACATAGTGGAATATGTAGCTCAGTGCCTAAATTGTTAGCAGGTGAAATATGAGCATCAACGACCGGGTGGATTGCTTCAGAAGTTGGAAATTCCAGAATGGAAATAGGAGTGAATCATTATGGATTTCATTGTTGGGCTCCCACGGACTCGGAGGAAGTTCGATGCAGTTTGGGTGATTGTGGATAGATTGACCAAGTCAGCTCATTTCATTCCTGTGATTACTACTTACTCTTCAGAGCAGCTGGCTCATGTATATATTCGCGAGATTGTCAGACTTCACGGTGTACCAGTATCTATCATCTCTGACCGGGGTACATATTTTACCTCACGATTTTGGAGGGCGGTACATCGAGAGTTGGGTACTCGTGTGGAGTTGAGTACAACATTTCACCCTCAGACAGACGGGCAATCCGAACGCACTATTCAGATACTGGAGGATATGCTTCGTGCGTGTGTGATAGATTTTGGGGGTGCTTGGGATCAGTTCTTACCACTTGCGGAGTTTGCTTACAATAATAGTTACCAGCCAAGCATTCAGATGGCTCCGTATGAGGCCTTGTATGGTAGGCGGTGCCGGTCTCCAGTGGGTTGGTTCGAACCAGGCCAGGCTAGACTTTTGGGTACACACTTGGTTCAGGATGCCTTGGAAAAGGTTAAGTTGATTCAGGATCGACTTTGTACAGCCCAATCTAGACAGAAGTGTTATGCGAATCGGAAGGTTCGTGATATTGCATTCATGGTTGGTGAGCAGGTATTGCTCCGGGTTTCGCCTATGAAGGGTGTGATGAGGTTCGGGAAAAAGGGCAAGTTGAGCCCTAGGTATATTGGGCCTTTTGAGATTCTTGAGAGAGTTGGAGAGGTAGCTTACAGACTTGCACTACCACCTAGTCTTTCTGCGGTTCATCCGATATTCCATGTTTCTATGCTTCGAAAATATCACGATGATCTGTCTCATGTGTTAGACTTCAGTTCGGTTCAGTTGGACAAGGATCTATCTTATGTTGAGGAACCAGTGGCTATTTTAGAGAGGCAGGTTCGAAAGCTGAGGTCAAAGGACATTGCTTCCGTGAAGGTTCAGTGGAGGGGTCATCCGGAAGAGTTGGGAGGCCGAGCATGATATACGCAGCTGTTATCCACACTTATTCACCAGCTCAGGTACTTTTTCTAACTCCGTTCGAGGACGAACGTTTGTTTTAGAGGTGGAGAATGTGATGACCCAAAATGTCATCTTTAAATTTAATGATTAATTATGTGATATAAGCACTATTTACCATTACTCGACTTGCGTGTGCAGTCCGTAAAAAATTTTCGAAAAGTTTTCAAGTGAAAAATGGATTAAAATGTGATTTAGATGTTTAAAACATAACTAAGTTGACTTTGGTCAACATTTTGAGCAAACGGACTCGGATCAGTGTTTTGACAGTTCCGGTAGGTCCGTATCATGAATTGGGACTTGGGCGTATGCCCGGAATCAAATTCCGAGGTCCCTAGCCCGAGATATGGAATTTTGATGAAAAATTTAAAGTTTAAGTTCAAATAGTGACCGGATGTCGAATTATGTACAAATAACCCCGGAATAGAATTTTAATGATTCCAACAGCTCCGTATGATAATTTTGGACTTAGGGGCGTGATCGAAATTTTATTTGGAAGTCCGTAGTGGAATTAAGCTTGAAATGCCGAAAGTTAAATTTTTGGAAAGTTTGACCGAGGGGTTGACTTTTTGATATTGGGGTCGAAATCCGATTCTGAAAATTTTCATAGCTCCGTTATGTCATTTATGACTTGCGTACAAAATTTGAGGTCAATCGGACTTGATTTGATAGGTTCCAGTATTGTTTGTAGAAATTGAAAGTTTCAAAGTTCATTAGGCTTGAATCTATGTGTGATTTGTGATTTTAGCGTTGTTTGATGTGATTTGAGGTTTCAAATAAGTTCGTATGATGTTTTAAGACTTGTTGGTGTATTGGGTTGAGGTCCGAGGGCATCTGGTGGGTTTCGGATGGTTAACGGATAAAAAATGGGACTTAAACAGCTGCTGCAAAAGCTGCTACAAATTTTCTTCTGCTGTGCAATCGAGCCCCCAGAAATCGAGCCGAGGATCGAAGGCAGGCTCGAGATCCATGATCGAAGGCAAACTCGAAGGCCAGTGATCGAAGGCCACTTATCGAAGGCCCATGATCGAGGGCTATGACCAAGGCCAGTGATTGAAGGCCATAAAGATCGAAGCCATGATCGATAGCCAGGATTGATGGCTGTGATCGAGCCCCAGGGTCTAGGGCCATGATCGAATCTATGATCTAAGGCCATGACCGAGGTCCATGATCGGACTCCCCTTAATCGGACTCCCCATGATCAGACTCTTATGATCGAGGTCCAGGATCGGACCCCATGATCGAGGTCACCCTGGACAGATCTGTAAGTTATAAAATCAGGGAGGCTACGTCCCATTCGTCATTTTTAACAACCTGGAGCTTGAGCAGAGGCGATTTTGATATATATTCAAGGAAAAATATTGGGGTAAGTGTTCTTAACTCAATCTTGGTTAGATTACCCGAATCCATCACTGTTTTAAACATTTAATTGGTGATTTAATTTGAAAAAATTTGAAAACCCTCTTGATAGATTTGTGGATTTGAGGGTCGAATCGTTATTGGAATTTAGTCATTTTGGTATGGTTAGACTCGTGGTTGAATGAGCGTTCATATTTCGTAACTTTCGCCGGATTCCGAGATGTGGGCCCCACGGGCAAATTTTGAGCTAATTTCGGATTTTATTGAAAAATATAATATTTTCTTATGAAATTGATTACTATAATTTTTGTTGACTGTATCGAATTAATTATGACTAGATACGAGTCGATCGGAGTCGAAAAATCGAGAAAAAGACATATTAGTTGGTTAAATTGGAGCAAGTCGAGGTAAGTGACTTGTCTAAACTCGTGTGGGGGAAATTTTCCCTAGGATTGGTATAAAAGTGATAAATTGTAATATGTAATGTGTGAAAAGTCATGTACACGAGGTGGTGAGTGTGTACACGGGCTAAATGTGAAAGATTATATTTTAAATTGTGTAGATCACTGTTGCGCATTAATTAAATTATTTTATTTTGTTATATTCTTCATTATTGATCTAATGTTTATATTTTTAAATTTGCTTGACCTTTTCCTACTAATTATTTTATCTGTTTAGTTGGAACTTGGTTTCTTTTATTCTGTGCATTATTTGAAGGTTGATTTTCTTTAAATTAAATATTATTAATATGAAGTATTTGACATTTTTAAAACTTGATATTGAAGCAACGTATTAAAGATTTTGAAATATTATTTTCCTGAATAATTTACTCCGAAATATTTTTGTAAGATTTTCGTACTCATTGTGATGGAGCAGTGAGCTCTTTATTGTGGAAAAATACTATTATTGAATTATTTTGACATGAGCCGTGAGCTCTTTATTGTGAAAAAATATTATTGTTGAATTATTTTAACATGAGCCGTGTGCTCTTTATTGTGAAAAAATATTATTGATGATTTATTTTGGCATGAGCTGTGAGCTCTTTATTGCGGAAAAATATTGTTGTTGAATTATTTTGGCAAGTTAAATTATTTGAGCACTTGAGGTGCAAATTGTGATATATTGTGATATTGATACGTATGCGATGGTATAAAGTCTGGGTATTGAAACGCATGCGGTGAGATAAGAGTGGCTTGATACGCGTGGCTAGTAGGAGGAACTACTAGAAGTCATGCGGTGTGATAAGGATGGCTAAAATACGGGATGCTATTTCGGAAAAAATATTTTCTTTCAAATAAATTGTGAAGGCTCCCGCGGTGAGATAAAAAAATGAGATATTGTGAAATTATTTATAATTTGTGACTACGAGGCGGTACCTCGGTAGTACCCTTGTTGATATTGATTTATGGCCATAGTTGCCTTCGATTAATTATTGTGATTTTCATAAAGTTGAAGGAAATTCTGTTTTGATTCCACGAGATATTATTTGCAATTATGTGGTGTCATTAAATATGACATACTATTTGATTTATTTTCAATGTCATTTTATTTTACTATATTGATAAACATTTTACCATACCATTATTATATTCCAGTAGGGCCTCACCTGACCTCGTCACTACTCTACCGAGGTTAGGCTTGACACTTACTGGGTACCGCTGTGATGTACTCATACTACGCTTCTGCACATCTTTTTGTGAAGATCCAGGTACATTTTACCAGCCTAGACGTCAGTGAGTTACCTGCGCACGGAGATTTCGAGGTATATCTTCCAGCGTCCGCAGACTCCGGAGTCCCTTCTATTCTTGTTATGTTGCTTCCTTATTTTCTTTAGACTCTGTTATATAGAGACATCGAGGATAAATTCTTAGAAGCTTGTGACTTATTTCTACCGGATTTTGGGAGTTGAAATTGTTTGAATTGTAGTTTAATTATTTTAGATATTTATTATTATTCTGCATTGATAGGCTTACCTAGTCTTAGAGATTAGGTGCCATCACGACATCCTATGGAGGGAATTTGGGGTCGTGACAACTAGTGGGATTTCACTGGGTTATTTTTGTTGTTGTATATATAGTATAGTATAATATATATATACTAAGTGTATAGTATATAAGCTATATTCGATATTACATTAGCTATATTAAGTATATATATATATATATATATATATATATATATATATATATATATATATATATATATATATATATATATATATATATATATGTATAAATAGTATAGTATAATATATATACTATGTGTATAGTATATAAGATATATTCGATATAACATTAGATATATTAAGATGTCTATATAGTATAGTATAGTATAGTATAGTATATATATATATATATATATTCTTTATTTAAAAGCTCTTTATTATTTACACACACAAATATTATTAAATTTATATTTTAATTTGTATAAAAGCGTTTTGCCGATCGAATTCGATCGAAAAATTCGATCGGAAATATTGAATTATAATTATTTCGGTTGGTTAATTAAATATATATAATTTTTGTCTTGGGCGGGAAACAAAAAAATTTAAACTTTCCGACCGAAATCGGTCGAAAATTCTGAAAAAGTTTAATATATAATTATTTTTGTACATTGTATACAAGTATGACCAAATATTTGACCAATTATTGGACGGAAATCACCCGATTTCTAGTAGTGTTTTTTCTCTCGTCTCCTCTTTTCCTAATTCTTTAAACTCTTCGTGATTCATGAATCCTTTTTTCTTTTGGATTAGCTGCTCACCTTGAATGTGGTGATGTAAGAACCCAGAAAAGTGATTCTAAAATTAATGTGCTAAGAAATTTCGGCGGTATGTGGACATAAAGAAATTAGGTAAGCTGAAGCTCTTTTAAATGCCGTAATTTGTTAATATACAAAAGTTATTACGTATATGCAATCCAATTCCTCGAACTGCAATGAGTTTGAAGAATCCCGAGAACGTCAAGGAACTATTTCGAGAAAAAAATACATTTCATTATTCAATATTATTATAGTAAATTTTAATCAAAAAATATTTTTTGTGTGGTAATTTGACTTTTATTCGCAGATTCTCATGATAAACGAAAAAAATAATTTATATAACTAATTATATATTATACAACTTATTTATAATTTATCTATATTTTTCATACATCATATTTACCTAGTTAAAAACAACTACGGTATCATACAACTTAAATATAATTTTCATACAAATTTTGTACAAATATGCCTTTTATATGTATTTTGTATGTAGTGTCTTCTTCTTCTTCTTCTCTGAAATTATAACCAAAACTTCCTCTTGTAATACAATTTTGATATATATCAACAACTTTATTTAAATAGAAAGTATTTATAATTTAAATACAAATTTATACAACGATTCATACATTGTACAACTATTTTTTAACTTTTATTCAACAGTCATTTTAAAAAAAATATAGCTACAACAGAACACAATTTAAATACAATTTACATACAATTATAATACAACTTTAATACAACTTTTTCATCTTCGAGTTTCAATCGTAAAATTCATCCAAAATCAACTCTAATATTCACCAAACACCCCCAAAATCAAGATATAAACTTCAAAGAATATTTTCGATCGTTTGCAACAACACCCAATCAAAACAAGTAATAATTTTAGAAAAAATCGAATTCCCTTCTCTTTATAATGGACGGTAATTTTGATTCTCTCTTGGAACGCAACTTTCTCTGTTTCTCAAGTATATACTCGTTTGTGCGGAAACTTCCGAATGCAGATTAGTAGAAGAAACGGGAGCGTAGGTAATAGGCAATCAGAGCAAATAGTAAAGCGCGTAGAAACAAAGATCTCGGAACACAAAATTACGACAAACATCAATTTATTTAATCGATTTAATTTGATTTTCGGTTTGAATCGGATTTTAACAAAACTATGAACTCCTACTCCTGTCCTTCTCCTGTTCTCTTGGGTGTCACACTTCTCGCAGCAAAGTAAATAATAATATATTTACGTTGAATATATATTTATATACTAGCATATATAAGAGATCGTTTGATTCACGTACTAGCTATATGTGCATTATAATGTATGCATTGCCCACATGGTGAATAATAATATATGGATTGATATACAGTAAATAATGATATATCAATAGTTATGAGACGATTAATCATACAAAGAGTGTGACGCTGAAATTTCTTCTCATACAAAGAGTGTTACTTGGGGGTCGTTTACTTTAAAAACATATTTATCATTGTCACATTCCATCTTTTATAAATGATAAGTATACTCCAGCCTAATTTGATAAGTATTATCTATTACTGTCAGTTTGATATTCCACTAGTTATACGTGAATTATTTTTTCTTATATAGCCAATCAAACATTTCATTGGTTACAAGAATTATTTTTTCTAATCACTTCGACCAAATCTGTAAGTACATTTTATGCGAGAGTCCATGAGAAATTATTTTTCCTCAAAAAATAGTATGGGTAAGTACTACGCACACCCCGCAAGGGTTGATTGAGTTGAAGCTTTCTTTCATGGGAGACTTGGGATTCATTTTCCTCACCAACAGTCTCTTCAGTCAGAACTCGTCGTACTGAGCTTGTCTAGTACAGTTTATATTTCCTGCATGGTTTGCGAGTTATTGAACAATAAATATGTTACTCAGAGCCCATTTGGACATAAGAATATTTTTATTTTTTTTCGAAAATTTTTACTTTTTTTCGAAATCAGCGTTTGACCATAAAATTTGTAATTTTCACTTGAATATGAATTTTGAATTTTTTCGAATATTTGAAAAATACCAAAAAGCTATTTTTCGAAATTTTCACTCATATCACTCACAAAATTTCAAAAACAATCCAAAATTAAATTCATATTCAAACACAACTCTAATTTTCAAATACCATTTTCAGTTGAAAATATTTTTCACTTTTTTTTTTTTGGAATTTTACACTTCCTATGTCCAAACACCCACTGTGACAGTGGATAGCGGTTTCCGTGGGAATTTTCCCATTTCGAAATTTAACATGGACCGTACCGGCCACAGTGATATCCAATTTAACGCCTATTTAACGCCATCTACGTGGCATGGCTCTTGTTTTTTCCCATATTTTGGGCGTTGTTGTAGTTGCATCTACCTTTCCAAACACCCGACACAACGTCGATTAATTTCATAAATCCAGATCCATCCTCTTCCCGACGATTTATTTATTCACCACCCTTACACTCAGCAGTATTATATATATATATATATATATATATATATATATATATCTAGGCACTATCCCAGAAAAACCTGCACCAGTTCCCGTAGAAGTCCAATTTTCTCAAGATTCAAGCTACTGAATAAAAATCCCTTTTTCCAGCATGAGCAATAAAGACTTCCCGTCTCCGCCACTATCCGCAGCTAATAATGTTCAAATCAAACAAAGTACAAGTATTCTTCCTGATTTCCTACAAAGCATCAACCTCAAATATGTGAAATTAGGATACCATTATTTGATGTCTCACTTTCTGAGTCTTTGTTTGGTCCCTCTAATATCTGTCACTTTTGTTCAAGCCTCCCAAATGAACTATCAAGACTTGCAAAATCTTTATCTCCACCTAAAGTTGAACCTTGCTTGCATATCATCTTCTCTGCACTCTTTGTTTTTGGAGCAATAGTTTATATCATGACAAGGCCTAGACCCATTTGCCTTGTGGATTATTCTTGTTATCATCCTCCTGAACACCTTAAAGTTTTAAATTCAGTAAGTTCATGGGACATTCAAGACTCACTGGTGATTTTGATGAATCATCACTTGAATTCCAGAGAAAGATTTTGGAGAGGTCAGGTCTCGGAGAAGAAACTTACTTGCCTGAGGCTTTGCATGATGTTCCACCAAGACCATCTATGGCAACGGCACGTGAAGAAGCAGAGCAAGTCATGTTTGGTGCACTAGACAATTTGTTCAACAACACAAATGTCAAGCCAAAAGATATTGAAATTCTTGTGGTGAATTGCAGCCTGTTCAATCCCACTCCTTCACTTTCTGCTATGATTGTGAATAAGTACAAGTTGAGAGGGAACATTAAAAGCTTCAATCTTGGTGGGATGGGATGCAGTGCAGGAGTTATTGCCATAGATCTTGCAAAAGACATGTTACAATTTCATAGGAATACATATGCTGTTGTTGTCAGCATGGAGAACATAACACAAAACTGGTATTTTGGGAACAAGAAAGCCATGTTGATTCCGAATTGTTTGTTTCGTGTTGGAGGAGCAGCTATTCTGTTATCAAACAAGGCAGGGGACAAGAGGAGGGCAAAGTACAAGGTTGTACACGTAGTGAGGACTCATAAAGGAGCTGATGATACAGCCTTCAAATGTGTGTACCAAGAACAAGATGACAATGGGAAAACAGGGGTGTCTTTATCAAAAGATTTGATGGCAATTACTGGAAATGCCCTCAAGACAAACATCACTACATTGGGTCCACTTTACTTCCAATTAGTAAACAATTGCTTTTCTTCATGTCCCTTGTGGCAAGAAAACTTTTCCACGCCAAAATCAAGCCATATATACCAGATTTTAAGCTGGCTTTCGAACATTTCTGCATACATGCTGGTGGAAGAGCTGTGATTGACGAGTTAGAAAAGAATTTGCAACTTTCTCCTGTTCATGTTGAGGCTTCTAGGATGACTCTGCATCGGTTTGGGAACACTTCATCCAGTTCAATATGGTATGAATTGGCTTATATTGAGGCAAAAGGAAGAATCAGAAGGGGTCACAGGATTTGGCAAATAGCATTTGGGAGTGGATTCAAGTGTAACAGTGCAGTGTGGCAAGCACTTACCAATGTGAAACCATCTCCTAATAGTCCTTGGGAAGACTGCATCCACCGATACCCCGTGGAATTAGACTACTAATTTCACTTGGAAAATACAACACGATAGAAAAGTTTGTTATGATATTTTAAATCAACCGCGACTACCATATATCTGATGTCCAATTTGGTTCTTTTTTCACGCGTTGGACGGATTTTCAGCAGTCAGTTTCCTCGGTAAGCATGATTACCGAATATGCAGTGCTAGATTTCCGAGATCCATACTGTTTGTGTGTAATTATATTTTTCTCAAAGGATTGTGGTATGTCCAGCTTATTTTTCTTCTTTGTTGGCTTTCTTTGTTCTCCTGAATAGTTGTAGTAGTACAACTTTCTGTCATGTAATATAATTTGTACAATAGTGACATTTAACTGTTTGTGTGGGAATTGGTTTAGCTAATTAACATTACAAGGCTACTTAAGAAACATAATTGATTATAGGGATGAGCGTGCGGGCATTTGGACATGATATGAAAATTTTGATTTGGATTTTGGGTTTTCGAATTGAAGAAATTACAATCCAGTTAAGCTCGGATTTGATCGGATATTTTAAGTTCGGTTTTAGATTAATAGGTTTGGATATTTCGGATTTACAATTTTGAGCCTATAAATTGAGTTTCTTCCTCTTACAAAAATGAACATCCAAATGAAGTATTTGTTGAATTTTTAGTTGAGGTATGAATGAAAAATGGAGGGAAATAAAATATTTGAAGATTTCTTTTACAAAGGAACTTTGTCCTTCATTGGAAAGGAAAAGAAAGATTATTGTACTTATATATAGAAGCACTTCTTCTAGCTTTTAAAGAGTTTAGAAAAAGGCAGCATCACATTGTCGTCGTCATTGTTTGCTCGTGTCACGACCCATTATCACCAACTTGTCGTAATGCCGCCTAACACAATTGCTAGGCAAGCCAAACATGATAAAAGCGGAACAAGATAACAGACACTACAAAAAAACTGGAATTAGCTACGAACGTCGTCGCTAATCTGTCGCTAAAACGCTCGTAGCTAAGATAATTTCTTGATAATATGTTGCTAATCTGTCGCTAAATGAGATTAGCGACGGATTTTTCTTTTTAGCTACAGAATTTGTCCGTCGCTAAAACCTGATTTTTTAGTAGTGAGAAATAACGAAAACATTATAACTCTAAAGCCAATAACATAAATAATTGTGTCGATACATAACAATCCCCCAGAATTGGTAATATAGAGTCAGGAGCTCTAAAACAGAAGTACAAGTTGGGAATACAAAGTATAATACTGTCTGAATGAAAGCAACAATACATAAATGTAAAGAGCCGTCAAAGACTACGATCGAAATGCAACTCTACCTCATCTCTTTATAAATCCTCAGCAACAAAGCAGCTACTCACAGCTCCGACCAACACCTGGATCTGTACAATTATGTGCAAGTGTAGTACGAGTATAAGCAACCTCATGTACTCAGCAAGTATCATCACTAATTTCGACGAGGTAATAGAGGCAATAATTATTAATGATACTCGCTAATAACCTGTACAGTTCATAAATCTCACAAGTATACAACAATAACATTATCAAGTCATAAATCTCATTTCATAGAAACCCTCCTCGCTGCACAAAGATAATGTAACATGCTCTGTTTCAGTTAATAATCCAGGATACAAAGAAGATATGCAAAACAAGGAATGTATACATTCCTGATCAAGTATATAGAGAATATATGCGAATAAAATATGCATACATCCAAGGAAATTTCAAGTAGAGAAGAAATACAATAATCAAAATACACACTGGCTAGTTTTCCTCATACCGCGTGTACACCATCAAGAAAGAAACATAAGAAGGTGACTCTAGGGGACGAAACCTTATCCACATGCTACATGGACAACTCATGTGCCATATATAACCACAGCGTGGACAACTCACGTGCTAACATAACTCAGATCCGCACAGACAACTCACGTGCTATCAACCCAGTCTATATCATACAAAAAAGCATATACAAAAATACATGTACATGGACAATGAATAACAAATTACATACTCATGGACTGATATAAGTATCATACTAAGGTGTAGGCATATGCGAAGTGTACTACCACAGTTCAAATCCAGCGATTACGCCACAAGAATAGCAATTAACGTGCTTGAACAGGAGAGAAACCAACAAATAGTCTTTAATATGGTTCAATTAGCTCATAAAGGGAGCACAACATAAGAAATATGATAACATGAAGATTAGCAATAACTCAAGGCATTTAATAGCCTAATCATTACCTCGAGCATGGATAATACCCCGGTGCACGCACATGTGCTCATTTCCCTCACACGTGCGCCACCTATAGCACGTGGCTATCACTAATAACTCAAGCAACTAGTGCCTCAACCAAGATTAGGTAAGATACTTACCTAAAGCAAGCCAAAATCAATACTCTAAGAATCCCTTCTCGCATGAATCAACCTCCGGACGGCTCGAATCTAACCAAAATAACTTAATATCATCAATAAAAACCATATAAAATAACTCCAAACAATAAAGCTATGAACGTGATACAAATATGCAAAGTCAACCTAAAAAGTCAAATCTGGGCTTGCACCCCGGAACCCGACAATACTTACAAATCCCAAACACTTATTCTGATACGAGTCCAAATATGTGTGTTTTATCCAAATCCAATCTCAAATCGACCCTCAAATCATTAATTTTTAATCTCCAAAACCGTAGTAAAAAACCCCCGAATTCAACCTGTAATTCATATAAACTGGGTATAATAATCCATGGGTAATCAATATCTAACATCAAAATCAAGTAAAGTGCACTTATCCCAATTTTAGTGAAAATCCTTCTAAAGATAGTCTCTAACCGAGCTCAATTACTCCAAATAATAATAAAAAATAATCAAACCCTCGAAATATTATAGTCTGCCTAGTGATTCTGCATTTGCGGACCAAAATCCTGCATCTGCAGCTCCTTTTTTGCAGAGAAAATCCTACATATGCGGATGCACTTAAAAGTTGACCTACCACATCTGCGGCCCACCATCGCACCAGCGTGTCCGCTCCTGCAGACTCCCCATCGCAGAAGCGCATCCCCTTTTGCGGAACACCTCCACGTATGTAGATTTCCCCTGCCTCTAATCCATTTCGATTATGCACAATACTCTCCGCTTCCACGTCTTCGCATCTGCGAACAAACTTCTGCAGATGCGAAAACACCAGAACAGGTCTGTCAACAGAGATGAAAATGATTTGAAACTCATCCGAAATACACCCGAGCCGACCATGACCCTGTCCAATTACACCAGCAAATCCCAAACATATTATACGGACCTACTCGAGGCCTTGAATCACACAAAATAACATTAAAACCACAAATAGCACCCCAATTCAAGCCTAAGGAACTAATTGACTTCCAATTTCCAAAACTCATGCCGAACCACATCAATTCAACTCGGAATGACCTCAAATATTGCATACAAGTCCCATGAAACAACGAACCTATTCCACTCCCGGAACCACAATATGAACTTGATATCATCAAAGTCAACTCCCGATCAAACCTATGAACCTTCAACTTTTCAACTTTCACCAATTCAAGCCAAAACAACCTAGAAACCCCCAATTCA
Source organism: Nicotiana tomentosiformis (assembly GCF_000390325.3). Taxonomy (NCBI): domain Eukaryota; kingdom Viridiplantae; phylum Streptophyta; class Magnoliopsida; order Solanales; family Solanaceae; genus Nicotiana; species Nicotiana tomentosiformis. The sequence continues at coordinate 36,636,920 of NC_090814.1, forward strand.
AAATTCAGACATATGCCAAAGTCCAAAATCACTACATGAACCTATTGGAATCATCAAAATACCATTTCGGGGTCGTCTACACAAAAGTCAAACTCCGATAAACCTTCACAACTTAAGCTCCCAACCTTAAAATTAAGTATCCCAATTCAATCAAAAACTCCTCTGAAACTAAATCAACCATCCCCACATGTCACATGACGACAACTACACATATGTAAAGCATAAAATAGGGGAAACATGGCTAAAATACTCAAATAACCAACCGAGTCATTACATTCTCCCCCTCTTAAACAAATGTTCGTCCTCGAACGAGTCTAGAGTCATACATGAGGTATCAAAAAGGTAAGAATATCTACTCCGCATCTTCTGCTCGGCCTTCCAAGTAGCATCCTCGACCGGCTAACATCTCCAATGAACCTTCACCGATGCTATATTTTCGACCTTAACTTCTGAACCTGCCGGTCCCGAATGGCCAGCAGCTTCACATCATAAGTCAATCCACTTCCAACTGCACCGCGCTGAAGCCCAAAACATGTGACATATCCCATATTACTTCCGGAGCATGGAAACATGAAACTCTAGGTGACCTCCAGATAAAGTAGGTAGCAAGGCAAGTCTATAGGCCCCCTCTCCAACTCTCTCTAGCACCTCAAAAGGATCAATATACTGAGGGCTAAACTTTTTCTTCTACCCGAATCCCATCACACCCTTCATGGGTGAAAATCAAAGTAGAACCTTCTCACCCACCATATACGCCACATCACGAGCCTTCCTGTCCGCATAACTCTTTTGCCTAGGGTGTGCTATACGAAGCCGCTCTAGAATGAACTTCACCTTCTCCAAAGCATCACAGACCAAATCAGTGCCCAACAACCTAGCCTCTCCAGGATTAAACCAACCAACCGGAGAACGACATCACCTCCCATATTGTCACACCCCAACCTAGCTGAGGCATGGATAGCACCCGGTGCTGTACTATTCTGAGCGAATCACTCTGTAACTCATGATCATTTGATAAAAACTAGAACATACATAGGCTGACTTGGCTGAACATATTCTTCATGTAACTATCATGGGCCAACATGGCCACAACTTATAAGGTATAACTATAAGTGGGCAAACGCTGTATCAACAAATGATCGCACTCAAAACATGAATATAGATGGGCAGTCAAGGCCTCTGACATAATGTACATAATGAATCTGTGTCTACAAAGCCTCTAAGAGTATTTCACATCGAAATATTATCAGGACAGTGCTCTGACCTACCCCAAAACTATATATACATAAGACAGTCTAATAACCTCTAGACTCGGTTGTACTCCTGAAGAAATGGAGCTTTGCCAATCCTCAACTGGATATAAACTCGTCTAAGATAAGAGCCCGCAAAACTGGATACCTGAACCTACAGATATGAATGCAGTGCCCCAACGATGGGACATTAGTACAAAGAAATGTACTAAGTATGTAAGGCAAATAACATATGAATAACTTAATTGAAACATAACTGACATGTATATATGATATACTGAAAGAAATTTGGAGGGTCATTGAGATCCAGGAATCATACTTACCTTATTCTGATTCGAAACGTATCTAAGTATTGAATTATCAAACTTACCTTACAAAGGATGTAAACTGAAAAGGGAAGGCTCCGTTGGCCGAGAACATCTAATGTCATATATACATCTCATTTGTGTCATGATATACCTTTACTTGTTACCATATGCTATCTGTACTGGAAACCATCATATTATGAAACTTCATCTATAACATTCTTCTAGCCATCATACCTTATATCTGAATACTTACCTCAGACATAAAAAACATCTCTAGGGCTACACTAAAACATAAAAGTAGCACTTACGTGTTTCACAAGAGACCGTCCGTATGGCTCACTCACAAACATGAATAAGTAGTAGCTCGTATGCGTAACATAGTAGACCGTCCGTACGACTCATAATAGTGAGTTTTGGCTATGCATGCAACTAAGACCATCCATAACCAACCTTTAGTATGAACCTATGCGTTCATAGACCGTCCATAGGGCTTTACTATACACCTACACATTCATAGACCGTCTGTAGGGATCATGTCTTATACATATTCATTTCATATCACTCATGCAGACATCATTCTATCTTCAATAGATAAACTCGTATTCATAACATACAAGTTCGTGAGTAACTTGTTACAATAACTAATCCTTATTCCTTTGCCACTTGATACGTCATCTTTTGTATTCTATATTATTTAGCCATGAAGAACGTTGTAACTAATTCGGACTCGCACTTCTGTCCTTATTTCACATCACCACTCATTTCTGGGGATTACATGATTCTGTCTACTCATTGATATGTAATATGCTTAGCTTTCGAGGCTACTCGTTGTACAATATATATATATATATATATATATATATATATATATATATATATATATATATATATATATATATATATATATATATATATACACCCATTCATCAATACGTAACAAGAGTTGCAGAATTTACACTCTATCAACTTTTATTCCTTTTGCTAAGCTTATCATATATTCTATAGTTTACGACTCCTTAGGTAATATATATCATCTCTTAATCATATATAATCAACCTTACTTAACTAGAGAGAAACGTAACTACCTTCGCGAGTCTTTATCAGTTTTGTGAATAAAAACATGTAAGTATTGGAAGTCATGGAATTCTTTAGGTCAAGTCATTCTTATCTTTATGCAAACTATACATTATGCTACCTTGCTGAATTATTCGTGTATAGCTATCCCTCATTATATAGACACTATATTGCTTCTGATTCATTTGACCGTTCGTACGTAATCTTTAACTGACATGAAACTACGACTAACATAATCCATTTCAACATTCATATGAGTATACTCGTGAACAAACCTTAATCTTCGGAATGGTACGTATACAAAGACTCGCCCCTTTGAATCCCTTTTAAGGAAAACGTAACTTACAGAATCATGCCAAACAAAAGAAAGGAAGACCTTATATACCTTATTACAGTCTATCCAATAACCATGTTGAACTCGTCTCGTCACACTTTAATATACAATAACTATAATAATGCTATAGTTAAGCTATGAAAGATACAACTATCGCATAACAAACAACATGCTTATTTTATATTAAAACGGGGAGCATCTCCCCTATAAACTTTACTTCCTCCCAATTCGAGATAACACCAACAACATATGAACACAGCAAAAACAACAAATATACATCATTTCCCACTTTTATATCCGTCACAAAATATCACAAAATAGCCCAACACACCGCAATCACTTCATACACAAAACGACAACCATAGTAGTGTCAAACAACCCAAAAATATTACGATGAACTACCAGCCCACCATCCCGCCATTATGTGGTGTTTCTCTACACCCTTTCTCCTCCCAAACGCCATAAAACAGTGGCAAAGCAGACAACCCAACAACAACACAAAACATGCCACAAAATAGTCCATTGCAAGTTGAATAACTCGAACTCATGGCTTCCGATCACCGTCCCGTGAGTTCTTAAAATTATAGAACGAATTTCCAGCAGAAAAATGGATGAACAAGGTAAGGTATACTTACCTTATTGGGTGAAGATCTCAGCTCCTAACTTGGTTCTTCAACCCCTTGATTTTCCCTCAACAAGAACTCGAAAAGAAGAGAAAATCATTTAGGGTTTTGTGTTAAATTTTTGGGAGAAGTTTGCAAAGGGTTACCTATGATTTTTGGCTCTATATTGCGTGGAATATATGAATTAAATCATTCCATGGTACTTGTTATTCATGAAACTTATTTTCTTTAATTCGTTTAGCTTCTAAGCCTTCCAACCATCTTGGTACTTGTTATTCATGATCTTAAATATTTGTAAACTCCACGGTAACATGATTAACTTACTTTATGTACTTTCAAAGATGATCTCATTTCTAAGCTTACATCCATTGCCTTGTGACGTACTCTTACGTACTAAAACATGGGTTGTAACATTATTTCCTCCTTTGGAACATTCGTCTTAGAATATTGACTGACGCGCTTATCAGCCTCATAACCTATAGCTCTTATGAATACTTTAATACTATCCTTTCCATCAAGGCAACTATTTTTTGAATAAATCCAAATGCCAGGGCATTCCCCCTTTTAGGCCTCTTTCTCACACCACGACTTGTGGTCATAATTCTTTCAATCTCATAACTGTTGCTACCTTCTGTCATGCAGCCTGTACGACTCTGTCCTTTTATACGTGCCTATGTAACTCCTCTCTCCTTTTTACTCTAGCTTTTAGCCAATCTCTAAGCCTCACTTTGTGAACATACACAGAACTATGACAACCTATCCCCCTGGGAATCTATAGGTGTACTGAAGTTCTTCGTTTGGTACTTTATTGCATCTAGGTAGGCCATACTATACCATAACACTTACTTCAATTTATTATTACCATGGTCTGCTACCCAACTTCAGGTTATTCTCTTGCTGCTTATCCTATATGTATAAATATAAGTCCTTTAATGCTTCCTCATTACTGTTCATCTTAAGAATGGAAGCCTAATCTCATCTCATACTTTGGAACTTTTATCCAACTATTATTGATTCACCTTAATGTTTACTAAAATCCACTAGTGATAACTTGAAACCTCTTAGGTAATACATTTTCACTAGGGCTCACGTCTCATCGGCTAACATCTGAAGTTATTTGCTTGATCCACCTTAGGGACAATACTACACTTCCATAACCATAGTTCATAGAATCTCAATGTGATTAATCTTATGGGGGTATCTAATCTCATGCAATTCATGAAATCCCTTCTCTTTGAATCATTACTCAATCGAAGGCCTAAACGCCGTCCTCTTATCATTTGTCACAATTACACTCTTATTCTACAATCAAGGCAATATTTCATCTCTTCTAAATGCTCCTAGTCATAAACTCCTCCGAGTTCATTCAAGCTATACTGAGCTTTCTATAACTTACGAAAACCATCAGCTCTCTCATTTTGATGGGCTTAATCCTTAGGTCTTACCTACTCTCGCCACCTTCTCACTCACCTTTTCTTATCCATACTCATGTCTACCTAAAACTTTATCGCGCTACCATAATTTAGCTTGCGGCCTACATGTATCTATCCATACTACTTGCAACCTTCATTTTAACTTGCTAGCACCATAGATTTTCTTATGTTATTATTGAACCTCAAGCGAGACATCATGTCACCTCCGGCTCTTCTTTACTCTCGTAACTAGACTTATCGGTCCTGGAAACCATAGGCTGGAAGATATGCTACTGACGACACCACTATCAATTCGGGATATTGAATCACAACGCTTCTAGCCCTATATTTGAAGTCAGGACTATCCATAACCTTCCGTACTTGAGTATCTGGTACTCTCTTCACCTTTACATACTTACCTTTAAATCTCGCATCGCATCTTCTATTGCTTTCATATCCTTCCTTCCAAACAGGTGGAATTTATATCCACACCTTAAGCTCTACGATAATACTTTCACCTCTAGTGCGTACACAATCCGACGGGAGATTCATACTGACTTCTTATGACTCAGCTCTATGGCACGATCTGGAAACAAAGAAGGGTAAAAATTCATAATTGCCCTGAAGCCTCTCTATTATAAGAGTGGCGTGCAACACACCCACAAGTGAGACTCTACTAGACACAACTTTGTAGACTCCATAGGACACGACCTGCTCTAATACCATTGTCACACCCCAACCTAGTTGAGGCATGGCTGGCACCAGTGTTGTAGTGTCCCGAGCAAACCACTCTGTAACTCATGATCGTTCGATAAAAACTAGAACATACGTAGGCTGACTTGGTTGAACATATTCTTCATGCAACTATCATGGGCCAATATGGCCGCAACTTATAAGGTATAACTGTAAGTGGGCAAACGCTGTATCAACAAACCATCGTACTCAAAACATGAATATAGACGGGCCGTCAAGGCCTCTGACATAATGTACATAATGAACCTGTGTCTACAAAGCCTCTAAGAGTATTTCACATCGAAATATTATCGGGAAAGGGCTCTGATCTGCCCAAAAGTATATATATATATATATATATATATATATATATATATATATATATATATATATATATAGGATGTTCTAATAACCTCTAGACTCGGTTGTACTCTATATGAAATGGAACTTCGCCAATCCTCAACTGGATATCAACTTCGTCTATGATAAGAGCCCGCAAAACTGGATACCTGAACCTAGAGACATGAATACAGTGCCCCAACGATGGGACATTAGTACAAAGAAATATACTAAGTATGTAAGGCAGATAACATATGAATAACTTAATCAATACTGAACTGACATGTATATATGATATAGTGAAAGAAATCTGGAGGGTCAATGAGATCAAGGAATCAAACTTACCTTATTCTGACTTGTAACATATCCAAGTACTGAATTATCTAACTTACCATACAAAGGATGTAGACTGAAAAGGTAATGCTCCGTTGGCCGAGAACATCTAATGTCGTATATACATCTAATTCGTATCATGATATACCTGAACTTGTTCCCATATCCTATCTGTACTGAAAACCATCATATTATGGAAGTTCATCCATAACATTCTTCTAGCCGTCATACCTTATATCTAAATACTTACCTCAGACATATCAAACATCTCTAGGGCTACACTAAAACATAAAAGTAGTACTTGCGTTTCATAAGAGACCGTCCGTAAGGATCACTCATAAACATGAATAACCTGTGGCTCGTACTCTTAACATAGTAGACCGTCTGTACGACTCATAATGAATAACCTATGCGTGCAACTGAGACCGTCCATAACCAACCTTCATTATGCACCTATGCATTCATAGACCATCAATAGGGCTTCACTGTACACCTACACGTTCATAGATCGTCCGTAGGGATCATGTCTTATACATATTTATTTCATATCACTCATGTATACATCATTCTATCTTCAATAGATAAACTCGTATTTATAACTTACAAGTTCGTGAGTAACTTGTTACAATAACCAATCCTTATTCCTTAGCCACTTGCTACGTCAACTTTTTTATTTTATATTATTTAGCAATGAAGAACATTGTAACTAATTTGGACTCGCACTTCTGTCATTATTTCACATCACCACTCATTTCTGGGGATTACATGATTCTGTCTACTCAGAGATATGTAATTTGCTTAGCTTTTGAGGCTACTCGTTATACATGTGTGTGTGTGTATGTGTCTATATATATATATATATATATATATATATATATATATATATATATATATATATATATATATATATATATATATATATACATACATAACAAGAGTTGCAAAATTTATGTTCTATCAACTTATATTATTATTGCTAAGCTTATCACATTATGTAGTTTACGACTCCTTAGGTAATGTATATCGACTCTTAACATCACCCTCATATATAATCAACCTTACTTAACTCGAGAGCAATGTAACTACCTTCATGGGTCTTTATCAATTTTGCGAACACAAATGTGTAAGTATTGGAAGTCATGCAATTCTTTAGGTCAAGTCATTCTTATCTTTCTGCAAACTATATATTATGATACCTTGTTGAACTACTCGTGTATAGCTATCCCTCATTATATAGACACTATATTTCTTCTGATTCTTTTGACCATTCGTACATAATCTTTAAGTGACATATGGACATCTTGTTACATATAGAAGACAAGGACCTTACAGAAGGCTCTATTTGCTTGTTAAGAATACATTAAACTACGACTAACACAATCCATTTCAACATTCCATTTCAACATTCATATGAGTATACTTGTGAACAAACCTTAATTGTCAAAATAGTACATGACTCGCCCCCTTGAATCCCTTATAAGGGCAACGTGACTTACGGAATCATGCCAAAGAAACAAAAGGAAGACCTTACATACATTATCACAATCTATCCAATAACCATGATGAACTTGTCTCGTCGCACTTCAATATACAATAATGATAATAATGCTATTGTTAAGCTACGAAAGATACAACTATCGCATAATGAACAACAAGCTTATTTTATATTAAAACAGGCAGCATCTCTCCTATAAGCTTTACTTCCTCCCAATTGGAGATAACACCAAAAACATAAGAACACAGAAATAACAACATATATAAATCATTTTCCACCCTTATATCCATCACAAAATACCAAAAAATAACCCAACACACACCAATCACTTCATACACAAGGCGACAACCATAGTAGCGTCAAACAACCCGAAAATGTTTCTACGAACGACCAGCCCACGATCCCGCCATTATATGGTGTTTCTCCACACTCTTTATCCCCCCAAAATCCATAAAATAGTAGCAAAATAGACAACCTAACAACAACACGAGACATGCCACAAAATAGTCCACTACAAGTTGAATAACTCGTTTAGCTTGTCAACTTTCGACGAAACTTATTTTCTTCAATTCGTTTAGCTTCTAAGCCTTTCAACCATCATGGGTACTTGCTATTCATGATCTTAAATATTTGTAACCTCCATGGTTACATGATTAACTTACTTTATATACTTTCAAATATGATCTCATTTCTAAGCTTACATTCACTGACTTGCGACATACTCTTACGTACAAAAACATGGGGAACTTTATTTTTGAAAGTAGATTCACATTCAGAACACAGATCCGACCCTGAAGCCTCAATACCCCATCATCACTAATAGTAACCTCCTTATCATCATCGTGCTGCGCCATGTCCCTTAGGAAAAAACAAGTGGGGATCATTATACTGACGCGCCTTGATGCGCTCAAACAAGGATGATCATGATACAACACAAGCAGAACCCTGCTAGGCTCTAAAATATCTAACCTCACGAACATGTTGGCCAAAATCTGAACTTCTAAAGCTAATGGTCACTTCCCAGTTGGGATAAAAGCAGGACTACCCATGCTCTTTGCCTTCATACTCAAAGCAACGGCCATCATATTGGCCTTCCCTGGATGATAAAGAATGGATATTATATAGTCATTCAATATCTCTAACCACCTACATTGCCTCAAGTTCAAATCCTTCTGCTTGAATAGATACTGAAGACTCTTGTGATCCATGAACACCTCACAAGACACGCCATAAAGATAGTGCCTCCAAATCTTGAGCGTGTGAACAATAGCTGCTAACTCCAAATCGTGTACTGGCAGTTCTTCTCAATGGGCTTTATCTGGACCAAAGCATAAGCAATTACCCTGCCATCCTGTATCAATACACACCCAATACCGACCCGTGAAGCATCACAATAAACTGTATAAGAGCTCGATCCTGAATGCAAAACTAGAACTGGAGTTGTGGTCAAGGTGGTCTTGAGCTTCTGAAAGCTCTCCTCGCACTCATCAGATCACCTAAATAGGGCACCATTTTGCGTCAGTCTAGTCAATGAGGCTGCTATAGATGAAATCCCCTCCGCAAAACAACGATAATAACCAGCCAACCCAAGGAAACTCTGGATCTTAGTAGCAGTATAAGGTCTAGGCCAACTCTGAACTACCTTAATCTTTTTTAGATCTACCTTAATCGCCTCACTAGACACTACGTGGCCCAAAAATGCCATTGAGTCTAACCAGAACTCACACTTGGAGAATTTAGCATATTGCTTCTTCTCCCTCAAAGTCTGGAGCACGATCCTCAAGTATTGCTTATGCTTCTCCCTAGTGCGTGAATATACCAATATACCATCAATGAAAACTATGCCGAAGGAATCCAAATAAGGTTGAAATAAGTTGTTCATCAAGTGCATGAAAGTTGTCGGGGCATTCGTTAGCCCAAAAGACATCACCAATAGCTCATATTGCCCATAACACGTCCTGAAAGTTGTCTTAGGGATGTTTGAAGCCATGATCTTCAACTAGTGGTACCTCTATATCAAGTAAATCTTCGAGAAAACCCTGGCACCCTGAAGTCAATCGTACAAATCATCAATACACGGTAGTGGGTACTTATTCTTGATAGTAACCTTATTCAACTGCTTGTAACCAATGCACATCCTCATAGAACCATCTTTCTTATTAGCAAATAGTACCGGTGCAGGCCAAGGTGACACACTAGGCCTGATAAAACCCTTATTAAGTAATGCATGTAACTGTTCCTTCAATTCCTTCAACTCCGCTGGTGCCATGAGATATGGTGGAGTAAAATGGGTTGAATGCCTAGCACCAAATCAATACAAAAATTAATATCCTTGTCCGGTGATATGCCCGCAAGTCTGTAGGAAACACATCTAAGAACTCCCTCACTACTGGGATTGACTCAACTGTAGGAGTATTAGCACTAACATCCCTCACGAACGCCAAATATGCCAAATAACTCTTCTCAACCATCCGTTGAGCCTTCAAATATGAAATGACTCTACTGGGAGTGTGACCAAGCAAACCTTTCCACTCCAACCTAGGAAACCCTAAAATTGCCAATGTCATGATCTTAGCGTGACAATCAAGAATAACATGGTACAGAGATAGCCAATCCATACCTAAAATCACCTCAAAATCAACCATGCTGAGCAATAAGAGATCAACCATGGTCTTATAACCCTCTATGGTAACTACACACGACCGATATACATGATCCACCATAATAGAATCACTCATTGGGGTAGATACATGAACATGCATATCTAAAGAATCACAAGGCATATTCAAATAATGAGCAAAATAGGATGACACATAAGAGTAAGTGGAACCTGGTTCAAATAATACTGAAGCATTCCTGTTGCACACTTAAAGAATACCTGTGATCATGACATCGTAAGCAACTAGTCTGGTCTGGTGGAAAATGCATAGCTACAGGCCTGTCCACCACCTGACTGACCTCCCTCTCTAGGGCGACCTCGAACCGACTAAGCCCCACACCTAGATGGTTGTGCGGGCGGTGTAGCTACTGGTGTTGGAACCATATGATCTGTGCTCTATTATGGATCACTACTTAGATGTTTGGGGAAATTCCTCTTGAGATGACTCAAGTCTCCACACTCAAAACATCCCATCCTCTGTCGAGACTGTTGACCTTGTGACTGAACCTGATAACCCGAATAGCTGCCTATGGAACCCCGAGTAGACAAAACATGGCAAGAACCCTATGTCACCAGTGCACTCAATGATAACAGGACTGGGCGAGAACTGTATGAACTCTGGCTAACTAAAGAAGCAGGGGGAATCTGATGAGCCACCTGAGCAGGCCTAAAAGGATGGCCTCTATTCTAATATGACTTGCCTCTAGACGAGGCACCACAAAAACAACCTGAACCACAGGTCTTCTTGACCTCCCGCTCCTCTCTCTCTCAAGCCTGCGAACATGCTCCAAGCGTCTAGCATATAAACCACCTAGTCAAATCTAGCATCCATCTTGAGCTCTCGACCCATACCACATCGAAGACCATAGTTGAGGCCATCAATGAACCTTCTGATCCTCTCCTTGACAGTAGGGACCAAAAATACCGCGTGACGTGCAAACTCTGTGAATCTCATCTTGTACTGAGCCATGAGCATGCCCTCCCGGCGTAGATGCTCAAACTCTCTATGCAACTCCTCTCTACGAGTCTTTGGAGTAAACTTCTCTAAGAAGAGAACCGAGAACTGATGCCAAGTGAGTGATGCTACTAGAGCTGACCTGCATGACTCAATAGGTGTACCATCATCTGTAGGTTGGCCCCGTCAGCTGAAAAGTAGTGAAGACGACTCCATTGGAGACCACAATACCCATTGTGTGGGGAATCTGGTGACACTAATCAAGAAAACCCTAAGCATCCTCCGAATCTCCTGTACTGAACTGGGGAGGATGAAGCCTCTGAAATATCTCCAACCTCTTTTGCTCCTCATCAGTCAGAGATGGTCCAACCTCAGCCCGAGCAGCAATAACTGGCTGAACTAGTAACACCCCTGGTGTCTGATAACCCAGAGCCAGCTGCTCCGGTGTACGGGCGATGGGAGTCTAGGCTCCTCCCCAGCCAAAGAGATAGCTATGCAACTGGAATCATGCCCGCCTGAGCCAAGCTCGTGCACACACTCAAAATCTGGGTCAAGATCTCTTGAAGACCAGGCATAGCAACAATTAGTGATGGTGTCTGAGCTGGCCCCACCGGCTCAACAATATCAGAAACTTGCTCCTCTACTGAAGTAATTGGTGACTCTACAGGTGCTGCTTTAGCTATAGTGCGGGCCTCACCTCAGCCTCTACCTTGGGCCCGGCCTCTCGCGGCCCTGCTTGGAGGCACTAGTGCCCGTCTATTTGATCTAGCTAAACATATCCTTTCCATCTATGAGAGAATAGAAGAGTAAAGGTTCAAAATCCAGAAATAACAAATCCGCACGATGAGAATGCAAGAAAGCAAAGTTTTTCCTAACAGTTCGGTAGACTCTCGAAGATAAATACAGACGTCTCCTTACTGATTCGCAAGACTCTACCAAACTTGCTCATGACCCATAGAACCTATAAACTTAGGGCTCTGATACCAACTTATCATGACCCAAAACCACCAACCGGTCGTGATGTTGCCTAACTCACTTGCTAAACGAGCCAAACATGTTAAAATCAGAACAAGATAATAGAAATAACGAATACAGTGCAAGTCTAAAGCCAATAATGCAAATAACTGTGCCAACACATAACAATCCCCATAATTGGTAATACCTACAAGTATAGAATACAAAGTAAAATATTGTCTAAATGAAAGCAACAATACATAAATGAAAAGAAACGCCAAAGACTGCGGTCGAAGTGCACCTCTACCTCGTCTCTTTGCAAATCCTTAGCAATAAACCAACTACTCACGACTTAGACCAACACTTGGATCTGCACAATTATATGTATAGTGCAGTATGAGTACAACTGACCCCTGTACTCATCAAGTATAATAATTGACCTCGACAAGGTAATAGAGGCAAGTATTATTAATGTTACTCGCTAATAACCTATACATTTTCATAAATCTCACAAGTATACAACAATAACATCATCAAGTCATAAATCTCAAATAAAGCCTCATTGGTGCACACACATAACATAACATGCTTTGTTTAGTTAAAAATTCAGCATATAGAGAAGATATGCAAAAAAACGCATGTATACATTCTTGATCTAGAATATATAGAAGATATGCGAATAAAACATGTAGACATCCAAAGAAATTGCAAGTAGAGAAGAAATACAATAACCAAAACACACACTGGCCAGTTTTCCGCATGCCACGTGTACATAATCAAGAGAGAAACATGAGAGGATGACCCTTGGGAGATGGATCCATATCCACACACTCACGTTCCATATATAATTACCGCACGGACAACTCATGTGCTAACATAAATTAGATCCGCATGGATAACTCACGTGCTATCAACCCAGTTCACATCACACAGAAAAACATATACAAAAATACATGTACATGAAAATGGATATCAAATTACATACTCATGGACTGACATAAGTAACATGCTAAGGTGTAAGCATGTACTAAGTGTACTACCATAGTTCAAATCCGGCGATTACACCACAAGAATAGCAATTAACGTGCTTGAACAGGAGATCAACCAGCAAATAGTCTATAACATGGTTACATTAGCCCCCAAAGGGAGTACAACATAAGAAACATGATAACATAAAGCTTAGCATTTAATTTAAGGCATATAATAGCCTAATCACTAACCCGAGCATGGATAATACCCCGGTGCACGCACATGTCCTCAACCCCCTCAAATGTGCGCCACCTATAGCACGCAACTATCAATAATAACTAAAGAATCTAGTACCTAAACCAAGTTTAGATAATATACTTACCTCAAGCAAGCCAAAATCCATACTCTAAGAATCCTTTCCCACGTGAATCAACCTCCGGACGGCTCAAATTTAGCCAAAATAACTTAATATCATCAATAAAAGCCATATGAAATAATCCCAAACTATAAAACTATGATCTTGATGCAATTATGCAAAGTGGAGAAGGCCCCAATACCCATGAATGTAGTTTGGGTAGTTAGGAAAATACAAGAAACAAGAAGCTTTATTGCTGAACTCCAAGGCCTACAGGGAGACTTGAGTAGTAGCTAAATCAACTACAGAAGTTGTGAAGTCTTTAGCATCAACAAGCTATACCATATGCAATTCCCCACTACCAAAGAGTGCCTCGGAAGAGTATAACTATGCAATCCAACCTTCATCATAGATTCAAATTTATACTTTGGTTGGCATTGTTAGAAGAGGCTAGCCACACTGGACATGCTACTAAGTTTGGAATTCAAGTTCCCTAACAATATGCTTTTTTGCAAACACTCTGATGAATTGTTTGAGCATCTATACTTTGAGTGCCCCATAGTGAAGGAAATATGGACTAGATTTCTAGTCTGGCTAGGCCATCCTAGACCTATACGGGACTGGCAAACAGAAATGCTATGGATAAACAGAGGTGCAAAAAGGAAATCTGGACATTGGGCAATTGTAACATGTGTCTTTGGCATGCTGGTTTACATAGTATGGAGTGAATCAAAACTGATTGAATATGCAGAGAAATAGTATTCCACATACAAACTAGAGGCAAGACCATACAACACTAGCATGGAGCTCTCCAACAACTGGATTTATTCCCTTAGGTTCTTTGCAGTTGTACTTGTTTTGTTTTGCTAGATGTTGTAGATAGTCTGCTTCAACTAGATATAGTGCATAGATTTCATGTTTTGTTGTAATTAGGATTGTGGATGGTCAGCACCTACTCGCTTTGTAAAGATACTTTTTTGGGATGAATAGAAAGTCACTATTTACCACACAATTTCTTTTTATGCAAAGTCAGCCCAAAAAGTCAAGCTCAAGTCCGGATCCCGACACCCGAAAAAACTCACAAATCCCGAAAACGCATTCCGATACGAGTCTTATTATGTGTGTTTTATCAAAATCCAACCTCAAAGACCCTCAAATCATTAATTTTTACTCTCCAAAATTATAGTAAAAAATACCCAAATTTCACCTTTAATTCACATAAATTAGGTGTAATAATCCATGTGTAATCAATATCTAACGTCAAAATCAAGTAAAGTGCACTTACCCCATCAATTGTAGTGAAAATCCCTCCAAAGATCACATTTATCCGAGATCCACAACTCCAAATAATGAAAAAATGACCAAACCCTCGAAATATTGTAGTTTACCCAGCGGTTCCGCATTTGCGAACCAAAATACCACATTTGCGGTTCTGGTTCTGCAGAGAAAATCCCGCATATGTGGCTTCACTTCAAAAGCTGACCAACTGCATCTACAATCCACCATCACACCTACGTGCCCGCTTCCGCGGAACACCTCCGCATCTATGGATTTCCCCTGCCTCCAGTCCATTCCGCTTCTCGCAGCACTGGCCGCTTCTGCGACTTAGCATCTGTGACCAAACTTCCACATATTCGAAAATACTGGAACAGGTCTACCAAAATAGATGAAAATGATCCGAAACACACTCGAGCCTATCGGGACCCCGTTAAATCACACCAACCAATCTCAAAATATAAGGCGGACCTACTTGATGCCTCAAATCATACAAAACAATATCAAAGCCACGAATCGTACCTCAATTCAAGCATAAGGAACTAATCGACTTCCAACGTCCAAAAATCATGCCAAACCACATCTATTCAACTCGGAATGATCTCAAATTTTGCACACAAGTCCCAAATGACACAACAGACCTTTTTCCACTCCCGGAACCACAATCTGAACCCGATATCATCAAAGTCAACTCCCTGTCAAACCTATGAACCTTCCAAAACTTTAATTTTTTAACTTTCACAAATTCAAGCCAAAACAATGTGAGAACATTCAAATCCAAATCAAGACATACGGCTAAGTCCAAAATTACCATACAGACCTATTTGAACCATCAAATACCATTATGGGGTCGTCTACACAAAAGTCAAACTCCTTTCAACCTCCACAATTTAAGCTCATAGCCATGGAACTAAGTGTCCCAATGCAATCAAAAACTCCTCCGAAGCTAAACCAACCATTTTCGCAAGTTGCATAACGACAAGTACATATATGTTAAGAAAGAAATAGGGAAAACATGGATAAAATACCCAAAACGACCGACCAGGTCATTACAGCTCGACTTATTTGGATTTTGTCAAATGATCTGATTAATTGATATATTTTTTGGACTAATTATTTTTTCTTTTTCGTTATTTTTCTCGTAGAATTTTAATTCAAAATTTGCGGTTTCTTTTCCAACAATAATTTTTGAATGGACAGATTTAAAATTCATGACTGAGCAATTACCTTCATTAACAGTCACTGCAATGTTTCTAAACATGCACCTTCACATGATTTCAAATTCGACTCGTTTGTTATAAATTCAGAGGCTTAGCCTTATTTTTCACCTAAAAAATGTCTGACATGAAAACTTTTCCCTATCTTTTTTGTATCCCTGCATCATTTTCAAAAGCAAAATATAAGTGCTCCATGTGCAATTTTCTCCGCTATTTGAGTTCTTGAAAGTTCTGTAATTGTCATTTATGCTACTTTGGAATATTTTTTTTTATTTTATTCTGGAGGAATTAATCCAAATACCTTGGCAACAGTGAGGAGATTAAATTCCTTAAGGATACCAAAAATATTATAGGCTTAGAATAGTTTTACATTTTTTATTCTAATATCTGCTTTTCTGTTTTCACTAGTTTTGAACATAATTTACTGACCGTATTCATATCAAATTTTATTAAAAATTTTTCATTCCAACAACAATCATCCAAATAAAGTATTCATGCAAGTAATAAAACTGTTATCAAGGAATTGCAATAGAAGCACAAAAAGTCAATCATAGCAAAAAGTATGACAAAATAGAAAGTATGATGACAGTAACGTAGTAATTAGTATTAAATATTTGGCCTAATGTGTAATGGTTAGGTTATTAAAATTATTAGTATAACATATGGTAATGAACTAATCTATCATGGTTAGAGTTAAATATAAGGTATACATGTAACGATCCAAACGGTCATTTTTTATATATGATCCTCTAGTCTCCTTAGATGCTTCACACATGTGTATTTGTAGTTTTACAACTTTTGGGTTTGGCTAGTTTCGTTTCGGGAAGATTTTGGGTTGATTTGTACCCTTTGGTTCTTGGCTTAGAAGCCTAAGTTAGAAATATTGACCAAAGCTTGACTTTTATGAAAATGACCCTGGAACGGTGTTTTGATGGCTCTTATAGGTTAGTATCGTGATTTTGGACTTGAGCATATGCCCGAAATAAAATTTAGAGGTCCCTAGGTTGATTTGTGTTGTTTTGCCGAAAGTTGGCAATTTGAGTTTTAGAAGTTTTTTTCAAATTTGACCGTTGGTTGACTTTTTGGCTATAGGGTTTGGAATTTGGTTTTGGGACATGGAATAGGTCCTTTTTGCTATTTGGAACTTGGTTGCAAAGTTTGGTTCCATTTGGAGTTGGTTTGATAGGATTCAGACGCTTGATTTCAATTCTAGAGATTCTTGAACTTTTCTTTGAAATTCATGCGTTTTGATTGTGCGAGCGAGTTCGTATAATGTATTAATAGTTGTGTGGATATTTGGTTTGTATCCCCGAGGGCTCGGATGAGTTTTAGAATAGTTTTGAACTGAAACTGGTTGCTGGTGTACTGGTGCCTCTGATGTCGCAATTGTGAGCACCAGCCTCGCAATTGAAAAGTGAACAGGTGAGGGTCAGGTATCACAATTATGATTCCTTACTCACAATTGCGAAGTTTATTCCATTCTGGATAGGTTTGCATTTTCTAGATTTTAGTCGCATTTGCGAAGGAGCAGGCTTCGCAATTGTGAAGCCTATGTCGCATTGGGTAGGAGGCGATTTGGAGAGGAAATTTTCATCTACAAATATTGGGTAAGTGGTTCTAATCAATTTCCAATTATATTTCATGATTATATCTGAGATTTAACGTCAAATTTATGAGAATCAAAGAGAACATTTGGGAAAATTTTGTCAATGTTTTGAAAAGTAAAAATCTGGATTTTAAGAGTCGAATTGGACTAGGATTTGAAAACAAACCCCATATATAGACTCGTGGGGTTATGGGTAGTCACAATCTATCATTGGGCCTAGGTTTTGACCGGGCGGGCTTGGGGTTGACATTTATTGTCACGACCCTATTTCTCCTACAGGTCGTGATGGCGCCCAACGTCGCCGCTAGGCAAGCCAACGGTTAACTAGCCATGTAATTGTTCTTTTTAATAATTTTCCAAAGTAGTTAAATTTCATTGGTTGAGGAAATAACGAGTAGAATAAAGTAGAGAGAAAACTAATGAAGGAGAAAATGCAGTGAAATAAATGCTACAAAACCATAAGGTCTACTAGCATCTTTTCAAAACCTAGAGCGACTAGTAGAATATACAAAATACTAAGCTACTGTCTGAAGTAGGGTAGATAGAAAATAAATACAAAAAAGAGACTCCAGGTGCTGCAGGACGGACTCAGAAAGCAGCTCACCACTAAGCCTCAAGGTAATGAGGGTGCGCGCCTGAATGGACACTAGATGCACCTGCCTCAGATCCTACACGATTAGTGTAGAAGTGTAGTGTGAGTACATAAACAACATATACCCAGTAAGTATCCAGTCTAACCTCGAAGAAGTAGTGACGAGGGGTTGACATCGACACTTACTATGGGCCAATAATAAATTACAGAAATGCTAAATACGCATGGAATATGCGAATAATAAAAATAACACAATAACAAGTAGTTAATAAATGATTCTTTAACTGATAGTAAATTCCAAAATCTCCATTTAACACATACTAGTTCCAAATCACTTTCGGTCATTAAATAAATTATAACCTCTCAAGCCATAACATAATAGCAAGTATAATCGGGCTTCGAGTATTATCAACATGATTTATGCCGAGGTTGTATGACCCGATCCAAAATACTGCGTGCACTGCCGAGGCTCGAACGACACGAACCATAGATGCATCTATTGTACTGTTGAGGCGAACGACCCGCTCCCATGAGAGTAGAGAAGTTTACCTCGCTCATGGAAGTACTTGCGACGCGAGTGGACATGGATTTCTTAGAGTTATTATGTATTCCTCAATTCTTTCCAAAAATAAGAAATCTAAATAGGAAGTTTGCAACTTTAAAATCTCTAGTCTCCGCTCTATTTAAGATAATTAGTATGCCTAACAAACATGATAGTAGAATTAAAGCATGATGTGAAGCTAAGACTACCCGTACATCTCATGGAATATAGCTACGCATGGACTCTTGTCACCTAGTGTGAACGTAACTCCCCACACAAGTAATACACAATAAAATACATCTAAGGGGATGAGTTCCCTCTTACAAGGTTAGGCAAGAGACTTACCTTATTCTCAAGCTCACTTCTGGCCCACAAATCCACTTTAAATCCTCAACTTGGTGCCAAACAACCCGAAACTAGCCAAATATTATATAAAGTAATTAATATTTACTCACAAGTGCATAATTTAACTATTTGAGTAATTACCCAACCCAAATTGGAAGATTCCGAGACTTCACCCCCAGCCTCACATGCCCGAATTCCGGAAATTTTCAAAGATAAATATTACCAATAACCTCACGAACTCAAATATATAATTTTCACCCAATTCCATAATCCTTTTCGTGGTTAAATTCTATTTTTATCAAAACCTAGATTTTTTAACTAAACCCATAATTTTCACAAATTTTACATGTTAAAAGCTACCTATAATCTATGTATTTATCTTACATTGGATAGAAATTACTTACCTCCAATATCTAGGTGAAACCCCTATTAAAACAGTTCAAATATCGCCCAAGAGATGAAAGAAATGAGCCAAAATAGCCTAAGTCCTCGACTTAAATGAACCTCACTGCCCAGCAGTTTTCGCACCTGCGATGCCACTGTCGCACCTGGGGCTCCGCTTCTGTAGACAATACTTCATAGGTGCGGACCATGCTCACGTATGCCTCCATCACTTCTGCGGGCAAAGCCTCGCTTCTGTGAGCCTACTTATGCGGCACACGCGACGGACCTGCGACCCTCCCCGCTTTTACGGTCCACTGCCTCGCACCTGCGCCCTCGCTGGTGCGGTTGCTGCTTCCCTTGCCACTGGGTAGTCCACACTAGGCCACTTATGCGGTAAAAAGCTGGCCAAAATCACATAGGTGCAGACGCACCATAATCGGTGCACCAGTAGTTCATTCAAGTCCAAACTTGATCCGCGCATCGTCCGAATAACACCGAGGCCCCCGGGGCCTCGTACAAACATACCAACAAGTTTATAAATATAAAACGGACCTGCTCGACCTCTCGAAATACAGAAAACAACATCAAAACTAGGAATCACAACCCAAAACCAAATAGAATCAACTTATGAACTTCAAGTTCTTCCAATTCACTCCAAACACACCGAATCATACTTAAACTACTCGGAATGACACCAAATTTCGTGTGCAAGTCTTAAATCACCATACAAAGCTATTTCCAGGCTTGAAATTCCAAACGGACCTTGATAACACCAAAACCTACTTCAAACCTAATTCAAAGAAATTTAAAACATTCAATGCGCCAACTTTCAACTTTATGCGCCGAAACGCTCCTGGGTCATCCAAAACCCGATCTGAATATACGCCTATGTCCAAAATCATGATACAAATCTTTTGGGACTGTCAATCTGGGTTCTGAGGTTGTTTATTGAAATGTTGACCCAAGTCAAACTTAACCCTTTTAAGCCAATATTAAGAAACTAAGTGTTCCGATTTTAACCCGAGCCCTTCTAAACCCGAACTAACCATCCTCACAAGTAATAAAATAGTAAAGGCACATACGGTGAGTCTTATTTAAGGGAATGAGGATCTATAAAGCTGACCGGTCGTTACATTTGTTGATTTTTGGGGAATCGTGTATAAATCATAGCTTTACCTATCGTAATTTGGTTTCCCTTGTATTGTTTGAAGATATTAAGTCCTTTTTGGTTAGATTTAAGCCGTGTGGAAGAGAATATTAGGGGAAAAGCTATTTTCGAGGGCTGATTAGTCCTAGTTGAGGTAAGTATCTTTCCTAACTTTTTGTGGGAGAATTACCCCTTAGAATTTGGGTTGATTGTGTTAATTGTACTATGTGAAAGACGTGTACACGAGGTGATGAGTGTGTACACGAGCTTTATATGTTATTTTGACCATTTTAGAATTTTAGAATTCTTTCATGCATTTAATTGAATTTTTTATAACATGTTATATCTTTTATTGTTAGATTTTATCTCTCAATGTCTTGTAACACCTTTTATTATTGAATTACGCTTACTTGAAGTTGTTATTTCGTGGAATATCTTCTTGTTGGGTTATTGATGTTGGAGTTGTGATGGCTATTATCATATTGAGATTGAAGTTGTTAATTGTTGAGATATCTTCCTTGTTGAGTATTCCTCATCCATTTTGTTGTTATTGAGGTTTTTGTACACATTGTGATTGAGCCATAGGCTATATGTTGTGGTAACATTGGTATTGTTTATTTTGGCAAGTGTTGTGGCATATGGGAACATGTGGTGCGAGTTGATTATTATGTTGTGATATTGATACACATGAGGTGGTATAAGAATAGGGCTTGATACGCATGCGGTGAGATAAGGTGAGATTTATACGCGTGTTGCTAATAAGGGAATTACTTGAAGCCACATGGTGAGATAAGAGGGCTAAAAGGCGTGTAGTTATTTCTGGAAAAAGTTTTTAAATTAAATACAAGGCTCACACGGTGAGGAAAAATTGTGATTCAGATTGTGAAATGTGAATATGAGGTATGGAACCTCGGTTGTGATTCTTGTTGTACTTTCTATATTAAAGAGGCTTGTTGGTTGAACAGTTATGTTATTTCTTCGTTTGTCTTACTTGTATTTGTGCGCATTGATTTCTCATTGTTCTTATCATGTGTTAATTCCTTGTTGCCTTTGTTGCTTTAAACTCTGCCGTTTGCTTACATTATTGAACTTGTTACACCTCATATTTTCGTACGTGAAAGTACGTCATAAGTAAATTGATGAAAGTTCGGAAAGGAGATGTTACACCCCGCATTTTCGTATGTTAAAGTTTCGTCGTAAGTTAATCGAGATAAGTTCAGGAATGAGATTATTTTGAGATTACAAGCATTATGTTATTTCAAAGAAGTGATGAGTAAATTCGTGAAGGAGAGAGGCTAAGCAAATCGAAGAAAATAAGTTTCGTCGAAGTTTGGCAATTTGGGATAAAAAACGGTCCAAGCTATAATACCCCGTATTTGTGGTCTAGTGCCATACAAGGTACCACATGACCATGATAGTAGAGATGTATAAAGTGTGTTAAAAGTGAGTAGTATTTTGAGATAATTCTTAATTATGTGGGTAATTGATTAATTATTGGATAGTGGGAGATTATCAAGTTAATCAAGAGATTAGTGGTTAGTTAATGATGATTTTGGATAAAGCTTGAACCCCATTAACGTGGCAGCAATGCTCGGTCAATTTAATGACTCTTGAATCATATGGCAAAGTGTCACAATTAAAGGAATGTGTGGATTAGTCATCAAAAGTGTGGGGCCCACACATAAAGACTTAAAAACCTCTCAAAAATTCATTTTGTACCCTACAAAGTAATAAAGGAGGCTTCATCAAGTTCATATAAGAATTGATATGTTAGCAGCGTGAATGTTTTGCTACAAAAATCAAACGAGACTACGTAATGTTATGGCAACAGGATTTTTGTGATTCTATGGGAGTACGGTGCAATCTTTCTCAAAGAATGTCATACGGATTTTTTCCTACTTCGATCCGTCGTTACATATTTTATCACAATCAACGTGTGTTGGAGAGATTGTCAAAAGAATCGGCTCAGGTATGTTAAGGCTAAACCTTTCTTCATTTTGGCATGATCCAATAACTACATGTGTTTGATAACAAGACATAAAGAGAAGTCCATACTCCCGAATTTATATACATTATCCTAGTCTCATAAGTTACAGTATTCTCCCTTATCGGGACTTCATATTCAATTGAGTATTGTCTTCTTCCAGTCAAGAGAGCAAAGAGCCTATATATATTACAATATTTTCATTATATAATCGATAGGCAGTCCCCTATTAGGAAACCTTTGATCAGATGGTAAGTTATATACCGAGCCTACTGTGGCCGAGTGCCTATGAGCGAGCCCAGTTGGCCGAGATACAGATCCTAGTATGGTCGAGCGCCTATGAGCAAGCCTACTACGTCAGAGCAATTTATATATATATATATATATATAGATATATATATATATATATACCGAGCCTTATAGGGCCGGACAACTATTTTACTTACTATATTGAGAGAGTTGAGTCAGTATCAGCAGGTAAGCATATCTTCGGATTATCTTTGACTCCCAGTTACTTTTAGTTATTATATTATCAGTTCAGTTTCAGCTTTCAGTATATTGCCTTACATACTCGGTACATTATTTCGTACTGACGTCCCTTTTCTGGGGGCGCTACATTTCATGCGTGCAGGTTCAGACAAACAGACCGGTAGACCTCCTCATTAGGTATTGCCCGAGTTCAGCTTGATCGGTAAGCTCCATGCCCCTCAGAGTTGCCGAGTCTAGAGCTTTATGTACATCTTGTGTATATATGTATATATGTTATGAGTAGGTCGGAGCCCTGTTCCGATCACAGTATATCCATTAGTAGAGGCTTATAGACATATCATGTCAGTTAGTACAGTATGTTGGGCCTGTAGGCCTTTTATGTATATTTTGTTGGTTTGCCAGCCGTAGTAGTTATGACGGCCTTGTCGGTCCATCTCTATATTGATGCTTAGTCAGCATTCGCGATTGTCTTGCAATGTGGCCCACGGCCAAAGTATGACATTATATGTTCAGAGTACCTTAGTCGCAAGTTGGTATGCAAGGATAGGTGAGGCACCGGGTGCCGGTCTCGCCCCCCAGGTTCGGGGCGTGACATAACTGCTTTATTGTCATTCATTTTCCTGCTTTCCATTGTTTGAATGTACTATACTCTGTTCAGTTTTCTAGTCCTAGTAGGTCTCTTGACCTGGCATCTTCACTACTCTACCGAGGTTAGGCTTGATACTTACTAGGTACCGTTGTGGTGTACTCATGCTATGCTTCTACACATTTTTTGTAGATCCAGGTATATCTGCTCGTGCCAGATACTAGTGATCATTCACTTACTTTCGAAGACTTCAACGTATACCTGCTCGACACTCGTAGGCCTCGGAGTCACCTTCCGCCATTTCCTTATTCCTATTTATCCTATTATCAGACACTATTGTATTAGAGATTTTAGTATATTTCTGTAGAGATGGGAATGTTGTATTATGATTCTGCATTGAAGTTATTATGAGACTTATCAACTTTATAACATGTTCTATTCATTATTTCTATCCTATCCTCATGTATGTTAGTCTTACCTAGTCTTAAAGACTAGGTGCCATCACAACATCCAAATTTGGAAATTTCGGATCATGACAAGTTGGTATCAGAGCTCTAGGTTCATAAGTGTTATGAGTCATAAGAAAGATTAGTAGAGTCTTGCGGATCGGTGCGGAGACGTCTGTACTTATCTTCGAGAGGCTACGAAACTTTTAGGAAAATTTCACTTCTTTTATTCTTTATCGTGCGAATATTTTGATTTCAAAATCTGAGTCATTGTCTTTTATTCTCTCATAGATGGTACACGCAATGCTGGATCCGATGATCAGACACCCACGCCCCCTGCTAGAGATGAGCGAGGTTGGGGCCGGGGCAGAGGCCGAAGAGGAGCACATGCTGCAGCTAAAGCACCTTCCCTAGCAGTGACTGAGGAGCCAATAGTAGCTCTTATTTGGGGATAGGCACCCGAGGCGACGATTACCACCCCTGTACTTCAGGAGATCCTAGCATAGTTCTTGAGTATGTGCAACACTCTAGCTTAGGCAGAATTGATTCCCTTTGCACCAACTACATCTCAGGCTAGGAGATGAGCTCAGACTCCCGCGGCCCGTACCCCAGAGCAGCGAGTCCATATTGATCAGGTTCTGGGTATCATGCCAGCATAACTCGTTATACCAGTTAAATGTAAGGTCAGGCCAGAGGCATCTGAGAAGGAGCAGAGGAGACTTGAGAGGTTCAAGAAGTATGATCTTCTTACTTTTAGTGGCACAGATACCGAGTATGCACATGAGTTTTTAGAGAAGTGCCACCGTATTCTCCACACCATGGGTATTGTGGAGTTGAGCGGTGTTTCTTTTACTATATTTCAGATACTAGGAACATCGTATCGGTGGTGGAAATCTTAGGAGGAGGGTAGGCCAGCTAATGCAGCCCTACTCACTTGGGCTCACTTTTTAGAGATGTTCTTGAGATAGTTTGTTCCCTAGACCCTTCGTGATGCATGACGCACAGAGTTTGAGTAGCTACATCAGGGGACTATGTCAGTATTAAAGTATGCTATCAGATTCAGTGAGTTGTCCTGACATGCACCTGCCTTGGTTTCTACAGTCAGAGAGCGAGTCCATATGCTTATCGAGGGGCTCAGTTATGGCCTTAGGTTCAACATGGCTCAGGAGTTGGAGATTGGTACTCCATTTCAGTAGGTGGTAGAGATTGTGCGAAGGCATGAGGGTATGGGGGGCCGAGAGAGAGAGAGAGGACGGGGAGGCCAAGAGGCCTCGAGATTCGAGAGGATATAGTGGTGTCCGCGCTCCAGTTATAGCCTGTCATGGCAAAGGCTATCTAAGCCGCCTAGTTCATTCAGCAATTCCAGCTACTAGGGGTTCTCCTGCTATTCTGAGGTCTTAGGTTGCCCATTTTTCTCAGCCACTGTCTAGTGCACCTCCTACATAGGGTGCTTTCAGCGATCAGTCTAGCCGACCAAACTAGAGTCAGTTTCAGCCGCCACACCAACCACGAGCCTTTTGGAGTGTCGTGATACCATAAATATGGCGAGGGACTGCCCCAGACTCAGGATGGGTGCACCTCCACAGACCGCACAGGATCCACGGATTCCACAGGGTCCACAAAGTTCATAGGCTATGGTTGCTGCTCCACCCGCCCCATCAGCTAGGGGTGGAGGTCAGGCGGGTAGAGGTATCCCTAAAGGGGGAGGCCAGGCTCGTTTCTATGCTTTTTTTTGGTAGGACAAAGGCGGTTGCATCGGATAGTGTCATCACAAGTATGGTTTCGGTCTGTCATAGGGATGCATCAGTCTTATTTGATTTGGGATCCACTTATTCATATGTGTCATCTTACTTTTCTTCGTATTTGAATATATCTCATAATTCTTTTAGTGCTCTTGTATTTGTGTCCATGCCTATGGCAGATTCTATTGTTGTGGACCGTGTGTATTGGTTGTGTTTAGTCATTATTGGTGGTTATGAGACTAGAGTTGATCTATTGCTGCTTTGTATGGTAGACTTTGACGTGATCTTGAAATGGATTGGTTGTCTCCCTATCGCGTTATTCTGGACTGTCATGCCACGACTATGACGTTGGCTATGCCAGGTCTGCCGCAGTTATAGTGGAGGGGTACATTGAATTTTATTTCTAGAAGGGTTGTGCCCTTCCTTAAGGCACATCAGATGGTTGAGAAAGGGTGCGAAGATAATCTAGCCTTTGTGAGGGATGTTAGTGCTGATTTTCCTATCGTTGAGTTAGTTCCGGTAGTGAGGGATTTCCCGAATGTGCTCCTAGCAGACCTACCGGGCATGCCGCCCGATAGGGATATCTAATTTTGTATTGACCTAGTACTGGGCACTCAACCAATTTCTATTCCACCATATCGTATGGCACTAGTGGAGTTGAGGGAGTTAAAGGAGCAACTGTAAGAGTTACTTGATAATGGTTTCATCCGGCCTAGTGTTTCACCTTGGGGTGCTCTGGTTCTTTTTGTGAAGAAGAAGGATGGTACTATGCAGATGTGTATTGATTATAGATAGCTAAACAAGGTTACAGTGAAGAACAAGTACCTATTATCGTGTATTGATGCCTTGTTTGACTAGCTTCAAGGTGCTAGAGTGTTTTCGAAGATTGATTTGCTATCAGGTTATCATCAGCTGAAGATTCGGGATCTGGATATCCCGAAGACTGCTTTCCAAATTTTGTATGGTCCTTACGAGTTCTAGTGATGTCATTTGGGCTAACGAATGCCCCTGCAACATTTATGCACTTGATGAACAGTGTATTCCATCCATATCTTGACTCTTTCGTCATTGTGTTTATTGATGACATCTTGGTATATTCTTGCAGTCGGGCGGATCACGAGCAACATTTGAGGATCTTGCTCTAGACCTTAAGGGAGAAGAAGTATATGCAAATTTCTCCAAGTGTGAATTCTAGCTTGATTTAGTGGCGTTTTTGGGTCATGTGGTGTCTAGTAAGGGGATCAAGGTAGATCCAAAGAAGATTGAGGCAGTTCAGAGTTGGCCTAGACCATCTTCAGCTACTGAGATTCAAAGTTTCCTTGGTTTGGCCAGATATTATCACCATTTCATAGAGGGTTTCTCATCCATTGCTACACCTTTGACTAGATTGACCCAGAAGGGTGCTCCTTTCAGATGGTCCAAGGAGCGTGAGGCGAGCTTTCAAAAACTCAATACTGTATTAACTATAGCCCCAGTGTTGGTGTTGCCTACGAGTTTGGGGTCTTACATTTCTATGTATTATGAGGGGGCGCGTATTCGGCTTGGCGCAGTGTTGATGCAAGACGGCCGGGTGATTACCTACGCCTCTCGACAACGAAAAGTTCATGAGAAGAATTACCCGGTTCACGATGTAGAGTTGGAGGATATTGTTCATGCATTGATGATTTGGAGGAATTATATTTACGGTGTCCCGTGTGAGGTCTATACCAACCACCGGAGTATCCAACATTTCTTCAAGCAGAAAGACCTCAATTTGTGGCAGCGGAGATGGTTAGAGTTGCTGAAGGACTATAATATCAATATTCTGTATCATCCTGGAAAGGCCAATGTGGTGGTCGATGCTTTGAGTAGAAAAGCGGAGAGTATGGGTAGTTTGGCATACTTACCTACAGCAGAGAGGCCACTAGCCATGGATGTTCAGGCCTTGTCCAATTTGTTCATGAGATTGGATGTTTCGGAGCCCAGCCAGGTTCTTGCTTGCATGGTTTCTCGGTCTTCTTTGTATGAGCGCATCAGAGAGCGTTAGTATGAAAACCCCTATTTGCTTGTCTATAAGGACACGGTGCAGCAAGGCGATGCCAAAGAGGTTTATATTGGAGATGATGGGGTGTTATGTATGTCGCATCCTGTTTTCTTGCAAAAGCGGGCTTCGACATGTGACAACTCTTTTAGATGGGTGTTAAGAGAGAAGAGTCGCCACCTAACAATTTTGGAGGTGTGTTAGGGCACCTATTTGCAAATAACTCTGTTTAAATAGTCAATGCCACAAAGATCGGGTAAGATCTCAAATTACCTCAAAGGGAAGTTGTTAGGCACTCTTCGGGTTCACAATTGTGGGTCCCGGCCAAATTTTAAACTATATGGATTACTAGGCGAGCACATAAATAAAGAAGGATATAAAAGTTGAATGTCCCATTATAGCATAAACCGGCATAAAGAAAAATAAACTATATGAATAATTGGTACAAATTTAAAGATCACTAAGGATTACAACTGCGTCGGTCTATACTTAATGACTCAATCCTTTAGCAAGCATGCAAGGGAAAAGGGGGGTCCTAAGTTTTTTAGCCTAAAGGATTACCCCGTGCAACATAAATAATTCTTCACAACTTCCTTTAGGTAGGAGTTGCTAATATTATTCAGCGGGCACAAACTATCATCTGCTGCTACCGATTACTATTTTGAAGTTGTTTACCTAAAAGCGTTCTAATTCAATTATATGTCCTGCCATATGCTTGGGCTACCCGTCCCATGCCTAGGGTCCAGGAGGATTTGGACCTACTATTTGGTAGTTCTAGACTCTACCTAGTTGCTCCAAATGATAAAACTAGGCGACAATCAAAAATAGATAGGACTACATATAATTATACTAAAAGGGCTCAGGTAACCTCCACATATAAGCATGAAAAGCACGCAAATAGATTTCTGGTTAGGCAGTATATAGCATTAAGACGTGTCAGAATCATTGAATCCTATAGGCATAATTTCTATGTGATTCTGGATTCCATTATTACATAGGCAGTACTATAATTTCTCGACTAACGTGTATGCAAATTAGAGTGTTGTAAGTCCTATAGACATGATATCTGATCGTTTGTGTAAGTAAGTAGTGAAGGCATCAATAAAAGTCCTATGGACAAGTTTCATAACGATTGACAATTGGGCTTGATTTTATAACACTTTACTCCTATATACATGTCATCTAGGAATAATATCTAGGTCATCAAAGCATATGTTATATTTCCTATAGGCATGTTGTCTAAATGTAGAGTAGTAACATAGAAACGAGCATGGTAGATACTAACGTGTTTGAACAATGTGGAAGTGAGGGGTGCATTATTCCCTATAGGCAAGGTTTCTATTGGTGTGCCACATACAAAACAAATTAACAAACAAGGCATGTCGAACGAGACAACCAAACATAACACATAGACCGTATAGGCAGGTGTTCTACCCTTTCAATGCAAATATTAGAATATACCCGTTTCCCCAATTTCACTAGTACCCCAATTGTTTGTTTACAAATTATTACAGGCCCAAGAATGAAATAATACTGACTGGAAAATGACAAAACATTGGCTGAAACGAATACAAGCCCACTAAAGCAATTACAGGCCCAACATGAAATAAACTAGGGATATCCAGGCCTTCAATAGTCTTACTCTCAGGACAAGCAACAGACCCAAACCACAGGCTCACAAGTCAATCAGAGTGCACTTGAATCCAGTGCCCCAGGTCCAACAATACACATGGCCCATTTCCAGGCCCAATGACTAGCTTACTTACCAAAACGGATGCTAAATTGAGCTATGCAAGTGACACAATACTCACAAAACAACCTAAACACTTAGTTCTTAAAATGTGACAAGAAACAATTCTAATCTAGGTATATAAACAAGATCAAGCTAAGTTGGAAAGCATTCAAGACACATATAATGCCAGTTTTATGCTTGTCATTCCAAAACAGAGATTAAGAGCAATAAGATTAACCATCATAGGCTAGTAGAATATTTCAAACAAACGGGAAAAAGCATGGTCCAAAATTATCCTAATAGCTCTAGTCAGGGGTTTGAACATGAGAATCTAGCAGTGTTATAGACAATAGAAAGTGAAGTACGGTCTTAACATAGAGTCTTTAACATGAGAACCTAATGAGAGTGTGATAGCTTAACAACATGCTAGTGGACATAGTTTGGTAGACATATCACTTAATTGGAACTTTTGGCTTAACATACTGAGCATAGATCATGGCACAAAGACACTAAAAACTCCTGTTAAATAAAAGACTAAAAGCATACATCAATTCTAGCCTAACAGGGCAAGCAGACACCAGGATTCATGCTAGTTGACTATACATAAGAGAAGAAGCTAAACATTGAAATCTACTCCAGAGGTCTTAGGCAGTGCTAAAGGGTACAAGATTAATAAGTCGAGGAGTACAATCAACAGTTTGTAAAGAAACAGTTGATTAAACATAAAGGACTTAGCATAAAGTAATTCATTCAAGCAAGGAGATGATCCCCTAAGAGTTTCAATATAAGAACCCAAGGCAAGGCATGAGAAGGGTCTAATAACAATCAACAGGTAATCAGAATAGTCTGAATCATTAAAGATGCCTACATATAATAAGCATGCATCGAAGCTTAAGGTTCAAACAGGTTCAGATTCTAGAAAAACACAAAGGCACATAATTAATTCCAAAGGAAAACAAGAATACCAACAGAGGCGAACAATAGAATATTGATTCACAAAGTCCTAAATGATATGAGCATACAAAGCATGAACACAAGCAAAAATGAAATTGCGAGGGTCTCAGTACTTACAAGTTTGTAGAACTAAAGAGCAAATAAGGTAGAAAACAAAATGCCAGCAGCAGCTTGCTTATCAGTAGCAAAGAGAGAATGGAAAAACTCTAAAATTCTCAGTGTGTCAGAGTTCCCAAGGGTCTCAGATGAACCTCGGGAAGTGCTCACTGTAAGGACCCGTAAAATTCTTAACCAAAACTCGGGATTTCGTGATGCCGAGTTAGATTCCTGCGTTACTATAGTAGAAATTCTTCACAAAAGAGCGCGTTTCTATGGCCCATTATACGGCTGCATAATCACTCGACATAAATAGAGAAAGAGCTTTAGAGTGAGAAGGTGACCCTCATCCAATACCCCTCAATTCGTGCTTGAAATTGGAAGATTTATCAATGAAAGCAACCTAGGCCTGCACTATAAAGGTAAGAATCTAGACCCCATCCTCTAAATTCAAAAATCTAGTAAAAATGGGAATAATTGGTGAAATAAATATTAGGTGTGGGGAGGTAAGTTTCTTGCATGCATGTATCCCTAAAATAGGAAGGAAGGTTGTAAACTAAGAATGGGTGGAAGAACGGCAGAATGTTTCACAAAAGGCCCTAAGAACAGTAATGCACACCTAGTGTTTAACAAAATGCTCTAATGAGCTAGAATTACGACCATTCTCCTAATTTCGGGTTCAATTTTGCTATATTGTTAGAGTAGATTGAATTTGCTAAAACCGAGATCGTCTAAAAGCTCTAAAGAAAAGTCAATTAAGGTATGTATGGCTAACTCTATTCTTCTTAGAATCGAATCCTTGGTGCTAGAATATTTGGTGTGAGTCCCTGACTTGATCATGTAAGAATTGATTGCTTTAATGTGTTGTGTTGAAAGGTTTCTGTTCCGTAATTGTTCTAGATGTTACCATGTCCTCATGTGTGCAATGCCTTACCTGATAAGACTTATGGATATGATTGACACTGTTATTTGAACTTGTAAAAAAAAGGGGAAAAACTTGAATTGAAAAAGAAAAAGCGTCCAAGTGCCAAAAACTACTTAATAATTGGGGCTGTTTGTGCCATGTAATGAAAGATGGGAAGAAATTTGAATTGAATGAATAATTGAAAGAGGTTATGTCCCAAGTGAGATGGCTTAGCTGATCGAGCCGAGATCGGATTCCATGATGTACACATGGTGGCATTTGTGTTGGAATAATTGATTTAAATTGTGGATATGGATATGTCTCACTTGGGATGGCTTAGCCGGTCGGGCCGAGACCGAACTCCATGTAAACACACGGTGGCAATATGAGTCGTGGCATTTGGCACAAAAGATTATTAACCAAAATTGATGGAAAGATTGAATCGGAATCTATGTGATCCTTACTTGGTGTTTCCTTGTTTGTCTGTGAAGCATTTATTGATTGTTAGGACTGCCTTACCTTTTGCTTCATTGTTCATTCTACTAAGATTGGTGTTTGCCTTACGTACTAGTACTATTCGACAGTACTAACGTCACTTTTGCCGGGGGCGGTACATATTTAAATGGATGTAGGTGGTTCCATCGCAGATAGTAGTGCTCTCCCTCACACTCCTCACAACAGTCTTGGTGAGCTCCATTTCTTCACGGGGTCATGTAGTTCTTTTGTATTAGTTGCTACATTTTGAGGTATAGCCGGGGCCTTGTTGCCGGCGTTGTCATGTTGGTCTTTTGTATCTTTAGAGGCTCCGTAGACATTTATGTGGGTCATGTATGGGTGTCGGGGTGGTCATTGAATCAAGTTGTATTTTGAAACTCTTTTCCTCTAAAATTTTAAATTGTAAGTACTTTTGGAAACTTAACCGTGACATAATGTTATATAATGAAAGATGGACTGGCGATGGTTATGCATGTATGCCTGATTCCTTCCCTGTTTAACAAATGATGATGCGTTCCTTTTCGGGTTATGAATGAGTCGGGTAGGAAAGGTCTAACAGGCTTGCTCGACCGGGTTTACTCGGTTGGGCGCCGGTTGCACTCCCCGAGGTCGGGGCGTGACAAACTTAGTATCAGAGCCTAAGGTTTTAAAGTGCCCTAGGATGTCTCGGAGCCGTGTCTAGTAGAGCCCTTCTTATCGTGTGTTGTCGACCACAACTATAATTAAGGGGCTACTCGGACATTTAGGAATAATACCCTTCATTGTTGTTCTATATTGTGCGATAGAGTGGAATGTGAGGTTGTCTTCCTCTAACTTGTGCATTGTTCTAACTTTCAGTAAATGGCACCTAAGAAGAAAGCGAGATTTGGCCAAGAGGCCAATGCCACCCCAGGAGTTGCTATTGATTCCCAACTTGATAGTGCGGGTGAGGATAATCCCCCGACTATTACACTGCCTGATTCATTTACTCCACTCCAGACTACCCCAGTTCCTACTCCTGCGGAGGGTACCACAATCCCTCCTGCCGATATGCCTGTTCCACCTCCAGCCCCAGCTTCCGGTCCTGGTATTTCTGATGGGGATCTTAGGGGAGCTATTCAGATGCTGACTCAGTTAGTGGCTTCCCAAGCTCAGAGGTCAAATGTTGCACCCACCTCATTTAGCTTGCAAGGGGACTCTTCCGGTTCCAGGGTAAATAGGTTCCTTTAGTTAAACCCTCCAGTGTTCACAGGTACTGATCTCGAGATGGACCCTCAGGATTTCATTGATGAGATGCACAAGACTCTCCGAGTTATGCGTGCTACGGAGACGGAGGGAGTGGAGTTGTCCTCCTATCGCCTGAAAGGGGTGGCATATTCCTGGTTTGAGATGTGGGAGGATTCCCGTGATGAGGGGAGCCCTCCGGCGAGATGGAGTGAGTTCGCGGATGCCTTCATAGACCATTTATTGCTTGCCGAGACTAAGGCAGCCGGTGCTGTAGAGTTTGAGACCCTTAAGCAGGGTAGTAAGAGTGTGTGGGAATATCACATGGAGTTCGTACGCCTGTCAAAGTATGCTGTTTATATGATGCCGACTCTGGAGGCTAGGGTGCGTCGATTTGTGCAGGGCCTTAGCCCTTTGGTTATTAATGAGGCTGCCATAGCTTCTCTAAACTCTGACATGAACTATGGAAAGATGGTGGAATTTTCCCAAGCTATAGTGGCTCGAAAATTAAAGCACAGGATGGAACGAGAAGGTAGTAGTAGGGCTCGATCAGCGGGCAACCTTGGGGATTCATTCAGAGGTGGGAGATCAGCTTCTCGGGGAGGATCATCAGGGCCATCCCAGTCTTATGCTCAGTCTTTAGCTAGTGCCCCGCCATAAGGGCACGATCAGCAGCAGGGGAGTCACTTTAGGCCCAGCCAGGGCAGCAGGGGGTTCCACTATCAGGGCCAATCAGGAGGGAGATTCCAGCAGCAGCAGAGGGCCCCATGCCCTAAGTGTTGGAGGATACATTCGGGAGTCTACTATCTGGACATGCCAGTATGTTATGGATGCGGAATGAGAGGCCATATTCTGAGAGAGTGTCATGTATCCCGCCAGGGGGCGAGCAGGGGCACAACTCAGTCATCCAGTCCTTCAGCTGCTACATCTTCAGCACACGCTCCAGCTCGAGGCTCTCCAGCACCCGCAGGGCGAGGAGCAGCTAGGGGTGGAGCACGGAGTTCGGGAGGACCCAGCCGCTTCTATGCTATGAGTGGTAGATAGAGTGCAGAGGCTTCTCCAGATGTTGTCACAGGTATAATGACTCTTCAATCTCATGATGTGTATGCCCGTATTGATCCCAGATCTTCTTTATCCTATGTTACTCCTTATGTTGCTACAAAATTTGGGATAGAACCGGAACAGCTTCATGAGTCGTTCTCTATATCTGCTCCGGTTGGCGAGTCTATTACAGTCGCGCGGGTTTATAGAGATTGTGTTGGCACGGTACGTGGTTGGGATACCATGGCCGATCTTATTGAACTAGGGATGATTGATCTTGATGTAATAATGGGAATGGATTGGCTTTATTCATGTTTTGCCAAACTCGACTGCCGAACTAGAATTATGAGGCTTGAGTTTCCTAACGAGCCAACTGTTGAGTAGGAGGGGGATAATGTTATGCCGAAAGGTAGGTTTATTTCTTACCTTAAGGCCACAAAGATGATCAGGAAGGGGTGTATTTATCATTTGGTCCGAGTTGGGGACACCACTGCTGAGGTGCCTACCCTTGAATCTGTACCAATTATAAATGAATTCCCCGATGTCTTCCCGAATGAGCTCCCTAGGATTCCTCCAGACAGGGAGATTGATTTTGGGATTGATGGGATGCGAGGCACGCAGCCTATATCCATTCCACCTTATAGAATGGCACCGACAGAATTGAAAGAGCTGAAGGAACAACTGAAGGATTTGCTAGAGAAAGGTTTCATCTAACCAAGTGTGTTGCCTTGGGGCGCACCGGTTTTCTTTGTCAGAAAGAAAGATGGATCGCTGCGGATGTGTATTGACTACCGGCAACTCAACAAAGTCACAATCAAAAATAAATACCCATTGCCAAGGATAGATGATTTGTTTGATCAATTGCAAGGTGCTAAGTTCTTCTCCAAAATTGATTTGCGGTCCGGGTATCATCAATTAAAGATAAGGGAGCAGGATATTCCAAAAACAGCTTTCAAAACCTGGTATGGGCACTTTGAAGTTATGGTAATGTCTTTCGGGCTAACAAATGCCCCGACAGCTTTCATGGATCTTATGAATCGAGTCTTCAAGCCATTTCTTGACTCCTTTGTGATAGTATTCATTGACGACATCCTTGTATATTCACGAAGTCGAGAGGATCACGCTGACCACCTCAGGGCAGTTCTGCAGACTCTTCATCAACACCAATTGTATGCAAAGTTCTCGAAATATGAATTTTGGCTTGAATCTGTTACATTTCTAGGTCATGTCGTCTCCGGAGAAGGAATTAAGGTTGACCCTCAAACGATCGCAGCGGTAAAGGATTGGCCTAGACCTACCACTCCAACAGAGATTCGCAGTTTCTTAGGTTTGGCCGAGTATTAAGGAGGTTTGTGGAGGGGTTCTCCACTTTTGCTTCTCCATTGACTAAATTGACGTAG
Source organism: Nicotiana tomentosiformis (assembly GCF_000390325.3). NCBI lineage: Eukaryota > Viridiplantae > Streptophyta > Magnoliopsida > Solanales > Solanaceae > Nicotiana > Nicotiana tomentosiformis. The sequence continues at coordinate 36,672,911 of NC_090814.1, forward strand.
AAAGCAGTCAAGTTCCAGTGGTCTGATGCTTGTGAAAGGAGTTTCCAGGAATTGAAATCAAGACTGACTTCGGCGCCGGTGTTGACCCTGGCAGAGGGTATGGAGGGGTTTGTGGTGTATTGCAATGCTTCAAGGATCGGTCTTGGGTGTGTGTTGATGCAACATGGTAAGGTTATAGCTTATGCTTCAAGGCAACTTAAGAATCATGAAAAGAACTATCCAACTCATGACTTAGAGCTTGCGGCGGTGGTTTTTGCATTAAAAATCTTGCGTCATTATTTGTATGGAGACCATGTAGATGTATTCACTGACCACAAGAGTCTTCAATACATTTTCAAACAGAAGGAATTGAACTTGAGGCAAAGAAGGTGGATTGAGTTGCTCAAAGATTATGACATCGACATTTTGTATCATCCGGGGAAAGCTAATGTGGTAGTGGATGCTCTTAGTTGGAAATCTATGGGTAGTTTGGCCCACTTGGAGGCATATCAAAGGCCCTTGGCCCAGGAGGTTCACTAGTTGGCCAGTTTGGGAGTTTGTCTTGCGGACTCTAGCAAATGGGGAGTGTGGAATCATCGCTTGTGGCGGAGGTCGGAGAAGCAATACAACGATCCAATGTTAGTACAGCTGAAGGAAGGGATTCATAAACATAAGACTATGACTTTTTCTCTTGGCATGGATGACGGTACACTACGGTACCAAGGGCGTCTATGTGTTCCAAACGTGGATGGTCTTCGGGAAAGAATCATGGCAGAAGCTCACACTTCTAGATATTCTGTGCACCCAAGTTCCACAAAAATGTATCATGACCTCAAGGAAGTTTACTGATGGAATGACATGAAGAGGGGTGTGGCGGACTTTGTGGCAAAATGCTCAAACTGTCAATGAGTGAAGGCCGAGCATCAAAGGCCCGGTTGGTTAGCTCAGAGTATAGAGATTCCAATGTGGAAATGGGAAATGATGAATATGGATTTTGTGGTAGGGTTACCGCACACTATGCGTAAGTTTGACTCAATTTGGGTGATCGTGGATCGACTCACGAAATCAACACACTTCTTACCAGTTAAATCCACCGACACTGCGGAACAATATGCTCAATTATATATCAAGGAAATAGTCAGGCTTCATGGCACTCTAGTTTCCATCATTTCGGATAGAGGGGCCCAGTTCACAGCTAATTTCTGGAAGAAGTTTTAGCAAGGTTTGGGTACGCAGGTAAATCGTAGCACAGCTTTCCATCTGCAGACTAACGGGAAAGCTGAGCAGACTATTCAGACGCTTGAGGACATGTTGCGTGCTTGTGTGCTTGACTTCAAGGGTAGCTGGGACGATCATTTGCCGCTTATAGAATTTGCTTATAACAACAGCTTCCATGCCAGTATTCAGATGGCGCCATTTGAGGCCTTGTATGGTAGAAGATGTAGGTCGCCGATTGGGTGGTTCGAGGTTGGAGAAGCTGAACTAATAGGACCAGACCTCGTGTATCAAGCTATGGAGAAGGTGAAAATCATAAAAGAGCGGTTGAAAAATGCTCAGAGTCATCAAAAATCCTATTCGGATGTTTGTCGCAGAGACTTGGAGTTCAAAGAAGATGATTGGGTGTTCTTGAAGGTATCTCCCATGAAGGGGATCATGCGGTTTGGAAAGAAGGGGAAATTGAGTCCGGGGTATGTCGGGCCATATAGAATTATTCAAAGAATAGGTCAGGTAGCGTACAAGCTTGAGCTGCTACCTGAAATGTCATTAGTGCACCCGGTATTTCATGTGTCCATGTTGAAGAAGGTAGTGGAAGATTCGTCCGCTATTATGCCTGTTGAGACCATTGAGGTTAGCAAAGAATTGTCATATGAAGAGATCTCGGTTGCTATTCTTGATAGACAGGTCTGGAAGTTGAGAAACAAAGAAATTGCGTTCGTAAAGGTATTATGGCGAAACCAGCAAGTCGAAGAAGCTACTTGGGAAGCCGAGCATGAAATGAAAAAGAAGTACCCTCATTTGTTTGAATAGCCATGTAATAGTTCTATGAAGTTGTTCACCTAAATTTTGTATTACTTGTTCGGCTAATATAATGACACTCCATTTCTAGTTATCTGTCCTTTATGAGGCCTCGGTTGGTGTTGTTTTGTGTTCTGTTGTGTTGTTTGATCATAGAAATGTTGTTAAAATGTGTCTCGGGGGCTCTTTAGCAGGTGGATAGGCCTAATTACAAAGGAAACTCTATGTTGGATGGGCCGCAAAATGCCGCGGTTCGGACTTTTTGGATTGAACAGTACCCTTCGAATATAGAGGAAATTGTTTTACAAAAGAGCGCGTTTCTGCGGCCCATTATGTGGCCGCATAATCACTCTGCGGACCGCATAATAGCCGCAGAGTGAAGCAGAAAGTTGGACAAATTTTGAGGCCAGTTATGCGGCCCAATTATGCGATCGCATAATCGCTTTGCCCCGCATATCGATCGCATATCCACCTTGAGGTTTTGCAATGGGGAGTTTTGTGGTGCATTATGCGACCGCAGAATAAGTATGCGGACCACTTAACGATTATGCGGTCGCATATGCGACCGCAAACCTGTGTCAGGGCACCCATTTTCTTATTTTAGAACCCGACCCCCATTCCGTTAAAACACCCACCTTAGGCCATGTTTCAACATATTTTCTGATAACTAGAGTGAGAGAAAGAGCTTTAGAGTGAAAAGGTTACCCTCATCCAATACCCCTCAATTCGTGCTTGAAATTTGAAGATTTATCAAGGAAAGCAACCTAGGCCTGCACTATAAAGGTAAGAATCTTGATCCCATCTTCTAAATTAAAAAATCTAGTAAAAAGCGGAATAATTGGTGAAATAAATATTGGGTGTGGGGAGGTAAGTTTCTTGCATGCATGTATCCCTAAAATAGGAAGGAAGGTTGTAAACTAAGAATGGGTGGAAGAACGGTAGAATGTTTCACAAAGGCCCTAAGAACAGTAATGCACACCTAGTGTTTAACAAAATGCTCTAATGAGCTAGAATTACGACCATTCTCCTAATTTCGGGTTCAATTTTGCTATATTGTTAGAATAGATTGAAGTTGCTAAAACCAGGATCGTCTAAAATCTCTAAAGAAAACTCAATTAAGGTATGTATGGCTAACTCTATTCTTCTTAGAATCGAATCCTTGGTGCTCGAATATTTGGTGTGAGTCCCTGACTTGATCATGTAAGAATTGATTGCTTTAATGTGTTGTGTTGAAAGGTTTCTGTTCCGTAATTGTTCTAGATGTTACCATGTCCTCATGTGTGCAATGCCTTACCTGATAAGACTTATGGATATGATTGACACTGTTATTTGAACTTGTAAAAAAAGGAGAAAGACTTGAATTGAAAATAAAATGCGTCCAAGTGCCAAAAACTACTTAATAATTGGGGTTGTTTGTGCCATATAATGAAATATGGAAAGAAATGTGAATTGAATGAATAATTGAAAGAGGTTATGTCCCAAGTGAGATGGCTTAGCCGATCGAGCCAAGATCGGACGACATGCTGTACACATGGTGGCATTTGTGTTAGAATTATTGATTTAAATTATGGATATGGATATGTCTCATTTGGGATGGCTTAGCCGTTCGGGCCGAGACCGGACTCCGTGTAAAAACACGGTGGCATTATGAGTCGTGGCACTAAAGATTATTAACCTAAATTGATGGAAATATTGAATCGGAAACTATGTGATCCTTACTTGGTGTTTCCTTGTTTGTCTGTGAAGCATTTATTGATTGTTAGGACTGCCTTCCCTTTTGCTTCATTGTTCATTCTACTAAGATTGGTGTTTGCCTTACGTACTAGTACTATTCCACAGTACTAACGTCCCTTTTGCCGGGGGCGCTACATCTTTAAATGGATGTAGATGGTTCCATCGCAGATAGTGCTGATCGCAGATAGTAGTGCTCTCCCTCACACTCCTCACAGCAGTCTTGGTGAGCCCCATTTCTTCACGGGGTCGTGTAGTTCTTCTTTTGTATTAGTTGCTACATTTTGAGGTATAGCCGGGGCCTTGTTGCTGGCGTTGTCATGTTGGTCTTTTGTATCTTTAGAGGCTCCGTAGACATTTATGTGGGTCATGTATGGGTGTCTGGGTGGTCATTGAATCAAGTTGTATTTTGAAACTCTCTTCCGCTAAAATTGTAAATTATAAGTACTTTTGGAAACTTAACCGTGACATAATGTTATATAATGAAAGATGGACTGGCGATGGTTATGCATGTATGTCTTATTCCTTCCCTGTTTAACAAATGACGATGTGTTCCTTTTCGGATTATGAATGAGCCGGGTAGGAAAGGTCTAACAGGTTTGCTCGACCGGGTTCACTCGGTTGGGCGCCGGTCGCGCTCCCTGAGGTCGGGACGTGACACTTATACTGAGAGAGGTTAAGCAATCGAATTCCGGTGGCCTTGGCTTTCAGTCGACCAACAACAATAGATTCAGAATAGTATCTAGTGAATGAGAGTATGTGAGAATAGTTCTTAAGGTGATTCTAGTCTTCCCAAAGGGGAAATTGGGGAGTGGTTTATATAGCAGCAGAGTTAAGTACCTAAAAAGGAAAAATAGTCGATTAAACACAAATAAGGAAAGAATAGCATGCAAAATCAATTAGAATCAATTTAGGAGGAATCTGGCAAACCCTAGTTTGAAACAAAGAACAAAAAATAGTTAAAATCTCAGTGAATCGGACCCATAGGGCCTGGTAGTGAGTGTATCAAGTCAAAAATATGGTAATATATAGAATCATGTCAAACCAATACCAGTTGATGCGCTTCCATAAATAACTCAGTACCAAACGAGTAATGTCAAGAAAGCGGGAAAGAAACGTTGTGAGTACAGAAAAAGGAAAGGAAATATGGAAGATTTCCATATTCTCTTGGGTATAGGCTAGGATTTGGCGTGAGGTGGCTAGGGTTTAGTGGGTGAGGAGAGCGTTTAGGGGCGGCTGAAGTGAGGAATGGGTCTTTAGGGTTAGAGGGGGAGGGATATAAGGAAAGGGGTTAGTTTATTAGGGACCACTGATCATTTGAGATCAACGGCCAAGATAGAAAGGAGAGAGGGGCGGGTCGTTTAGACGGGTCGTGACCGGGATGGTCACAGGGGTCGTTTGGATTGGACTGGGGCGTTGGGCTAATGAATTAGGCCAAATTTGGTCAGAAAAATTGGCCTATTTTAGGCCAACTCTTGGAACCCTCTAAAATTAATTAAAAATAAATTATCAAAACATTTAATAAATGGTAAAAAGAATATTTATGTTGTTAAATTATTTGAAAATAATAACTCAACATTATAAAAAATATAAAATGCTACTTTGGCATAATAAATGTAATTATTTGTAGAATATAGGCTATTATTGTAAAATTATGTAAATAGCTCAAAAATACAAATATAATTATGTGAAATAAAGTAAAAATATTTTAAAACATGTATGTGGGTGTAAATAAAAAATTTGGATGATTAAGTCATCACAAAATAATTTGAAAGGGTAATTAATAAATATTCAAATAATTTAAATGCAAGAAAATTAATTTTAAAGCTTTAAAAAATTATGAAAAATTATAGAAAATACTTGCATGACTCTTTGTAAATTGGTGATGGTGCAGGAATGATATTTAAAGCATATATGACATTTATAAAAAATATGAGGGCAAAACTGGGTATCAACAATTGCCCATCTTTACCATGGAATGATGAAAGAGTTGTCGGGTAAAAATATGATGACCAATTTTGTCCGAAGTAGGTGAGGGATGATGTGTTTTGAAAAAAATGGTGGCCAAACCCTGATTTTTGAGTTGCCTACATATCCCTGTTACTATGGGAAACAGGCCGTGTGTAGTTCTGGATCCAACGACGAACGAAACTGATGGAGTTGTTATATAAGTGTGATCGTATGTTTCGAAAAGGATCTTCTAGGTGCGATATTGTCATGAGTAATAGATGATTTCAGGTGGAGCTATGTATGCAATTTTGAATGTTACAGATATATAAGGCAAATGTTTGAACGGTTATGTGACAAAAGGTAATCAATTACTGGCCGTCGGTTACGTTTGAGATAGTCAGGGATGTGAACGGAAACCGGAGCAAAAATTGCTCCTATTTGTAGAACAGTTACCTCCTGAGTCACCTGCAAAACTTAACTCACGATGCACACGAATATATGTAGGTTATTTCAAAATTTTAAACATGATGGAAATTCTCTTTGAACCATGAGGGTTGTATTCGGACGATGAGGATGATGTCATTAGACCATGACGTCCTGGGCCATGAAGCGTATGATAAGGGATTCATAGGCCATGAAATGGTGTCCTCGGGCTTTGAGGATGATGCCTCCGGACTATGACACCTTCGGGCAATGTGGCAATATTTCAGCCCATGAAATGCAAAGATGTATCAATATCGATCGTCTGATCGAGAAAATAGGTGATGCTTAGTCATATGCGAGGACTAGACAAGACAAGGCTTAGTCTTGTATGAGATGAGGGCAGTGCTTAGCCCTATGCGAAGAAAGGATACAATGCTTAGTCTTATGCAGTGTAGCAGAGACAGTGTTTAGTTTTATGTAAAACAAAGGTAGTGCTTAGCCTTATGCAATGTGGAGACAGTGGTTAGTCTCATGCAGAGGATGGAAATAATGTGTAGTCTCATGCAAAGAAGGCAATGTTTAGCCGTATGCAATAGTTGAGACAATACTTAGTCTCATGCAAAGAAGGGAGACAATGTTTAGTTTCAAGCAAGGAAAGGCAGTACTTAGCCTTATGCAATAATGGAGGCAATGCTTAGCCTCATGTAAGGAATAGAGACAATGTTTAGTCTCTGGCAAGGAAAGGCAATTCTTAGCCTTATGTAATAATGGAGACACTGCTTAGCCTCATGCAGTAATGGAGGCAATGCTTAGCCTCATGCAAGGTATGGAGACAATGCTTAGTCTCATGCAAAGAAAGGCAGTGCTTAGCCTTATGCAGTAATGGAGCCAATGCTTAGCCTCATGCAAGGTAGGAGACAATGCTTAGTTTCATGCAAAAAAAGGCATTACTTAGCCTTATGTAATAATGGAGGCAATGCTTAGCCTCATGCAAGGAAAGGCAATGCTCGGCCTTATGCAATGATGAGGGCAGCGCTTAGCCCTATGCGAGAAAAAGAAATGACTATGTGCGAGAGGATAAAGCATTTCTTAACTTGATGTGTTTGCATTTGGCAATTCTTGTTGTTGTAAAGATAGTGATCCTGTTGTGTGTATATATTTGCGGATGTTCCTATTATGTTCATTGTGCCTGCATCCAAAGAAAAGTGGTGAGTTTTGCCGGGAAAAGGTTGGTTCGTGCTCTCGATTTCCTGGCTTTGCCTTTTGCCGTGAGGCCCTTCTTGAGTCACCCTAGGTTACATCTGGATGCCATAGAAACAAATTTTTTGAAAACATGCATGTATTTGACAAATTATTTGCAGAGATGTAGTTAGTTGAAATATGGGATAATATATGAGATCAAATGATTTTGATGAACTGGTGACTGTGACGCATTTTAAGACATTACAACCTCCTTGTTTCGGAATTTTGAGGATCCTCCTCCAAATTATGCCCCAGTTTAAATGCATACTTCCAGCAACACATTCCTTAGCAGTTCCAAACGTGACGAGATCGGGCAAACTCAAGACCTTGCCCCAATTTCTGACCATAGGGAAAATGAGTATTTTACTGTGATATGACCGAACCAACAGTGCTGCATGCGTATCCCCTCTTAAACGGGAATCGAGTAAAGCGTAGTTCAGTTACATCAAATAGAAAGTACAAACATAATTTTAGATATAGTATCTCTTGACTGCGTCCGAATTGATAGGTTTTGGCCAAATCTCTCCATCCATCTCTGCAAGTATAAGTGCTTCTCCTGTCAATACCCGATGAACCATGTAAGGGTCCTGCCAGTTGGGTGAGAATTTCCCCTTTTCTTCATCCTGATATGGAAGATTCACTTTAGTACCAACTGCCTCGGCGTGAATTGCCTCGACTTGACCTTTTTGTTGAAAGATCTTGCCATTATGTTCTGCTAGAGTTGACCATGACATACCGTGTTCAATCTTTTTCCATCAATGAGAGCTAGTTGTTCATACCGGCTTCATACCCGTTCTGCATCGCTGAGCTTAGCTTATATGATTCTTAAAGAAAGAATTTCCACTTTGGCAGGAATAACGACTTTAGTACCATAAACTAGTAGGTAGGCAGTTGCCCCAGTTGATGTGAAAACTATGGTACGATACCCGAGTAAAGAAAATGGTAGCTTCTCGTGCCATTGTTTGTAATTGTCTATCATTTTCGTCAATATCTTCTTGATGTTCTTGTTGGCGGCTTCTACGGCTCCGTTCATTTGCGGCTTGTATGCTGTAGAGTTCCGATGTTTGATCTTGAATGTCTCACACATGGCTTTTAGCAAATCACTGTTGAGATTGGCGGCATGGTTAGTAATGATTGACTCTGGTACACCAAATCGACAAACAATGCGGTCCCGAACAAAACCTGCTACAACCTTCTTAGTTACAACTTTGTAAGATGCGGCTTCAACCCATTTTGTGAACTAGTCGATGGCCACCAGAATGAACCTATGTCCGTTTGAAGCAGCGGGTTCGATTGGTCTGATGACATCCATACCCCAAGCGGATAAAGGCCATGGTGAACTTGTTGCATTAAGTTCGTTGGGTAGTACTCGTATCATGTCAGCATGTATCTGGCATTGGTTACACTTTTGGACGTACTTGATACAATCTATTTCCATAGTCATCCAGAAATACCCTGCTCTTAGTATCTTCTTGGCCAAAATGAAACCATTCATATGGGGTCTGCAGGCTCCGTCATGTAGTTCCTCGAGCAATCTGGATGCCTCCTTGGCATCGACACATCGCAATAATCCCAAGTTAGGAGTCCTTCTATAAAGAATTCCTCCACTTTGAAAGAAATGGTTGGCCAATCTTCGAAGTGTGCGCTTCTGAGTGTGGGTAGCGCTCTCTGGGTATTCTCCTTTTTCCAAGTACTTCTTCAACATAAGCACAATAAGCTAGCTGCTTATGAATTCTTATTGGGATAGTATCGATGAAATTCTTATCTGGGTGTTGTATCGTGGAAGACAAAGTGGCTACTGCCTCTGCAAACTCATTCTGAATTCTTGGAACATGTTTGAACTCTATCTTTGTGAACCTCTTGATCAGCTCTTGTACATAGTGCAAATATGGCAATATTTTGGTGTTCTTTCTAGAGCCCATTCCCCTAGAGACTAGTGCACCAAAAGATCTGAGTCTCCAATTACCAGTAGCTCTTGAATGCTCATGTCAATAGCCAATCTGAGTCCCATGATGCAGGCTTCATACTCCACCATATTGTTGATGCATGGAAACGTTTAGATAAATACTTCTTGATTTTGTCGAGGGCATTCTTCAATCCAACTTGTTGCACCATCTTTCCTTAGCATTCTGAAGATTGGCTCACATATCACAGTTGATTGTGCTATGAAACGGTTGATGTAATTGAGGCACCCTAAAAAACTCACCACCTCTTTCTTATTCTTTGGAGGTGCAAGTCCTGGATAGCCTTGACTTTTGATGGGTCTAACTCAATACCTCGACGATTGATGATGAGTCCTAACAACTTTCCGACAGAGAGTTCGAAGGCACATTTTGCACGATTCAATTTCAAATTATATTTTTGAAGCCGGTCGAAGAATTTCTTCATGTCTGCTATGTGATCCAAACTCCTTTTAGATTTGATGATAACATCATCCACGTACACCTCTATTTCCTTGTGTATCATGTCGTGGAAGATGGTTGTCATGGCTCTCATGTAGGTGGCTCCTGCATTCTTCAAACCAAACGGAATCATTTTGTAACAGTATATTCCCCATGGTATGATAAAGGTTGTCTTTTTAGCATCCTCTTCATCCATATGGATCTGATGGTATCCTGCGAAGCAATCCACAAAGGATTAGAGTTCATGCTTGGCGCAGTTGTCAATCAATATGTGTATGTTGGGCAATGGGAAATCATCCTTAAGACTTGCTCTGTTCAGATCTCGGTAATCGATAAATACTCTAACTTTTCCATCTTGAACTTGCACAATGTTGGCCACCCAAGTTGGGTATTCGACCACTTTGAGAACCTTCGCTTTGATTTGCTTGGTGACCTCCTCTTTTACCTTCAAACTCTTATCCGGCTTGAACTTTCTAAGCTTCTGCTTTACTGGTGGACACATAGGATTGGTGTGTAGTTTTTGAGCTACTATGGATGTGGTTAAACGAGTCATATCGTCGTGGGACCATGCAAAGATGTCTTAATATTCCTTTAGGAATTTGATGTACTCTTCCTTCTCTGACGGTGATACATGAATGCTTAACGTGTTTCATCGACCGTTTCGGAATCCCCTAAGTTAACGGCCTTAGTTTCCTCCAAATTAGACTTTTTTTTGTTTTCAAAGTTTTCTACTTCTCTGACTATTTCCTCAAGTATTATATCATCTTCCAGATCCTATGAATCACTGTCCTTATGTTGGGTTGTCTCATTACATGTCACAGTCATAGGTTTATTAGGATATGTAATAATTATGCTGAAAAAGAAATGTAGAAAGATAATAATAATAATAAATATAAAAAGCAATAATGCATTAATAAAACTTTTAAAACGTCAACAAATGCAGCTCAATGGCTCGAGTAATTATTTCAAAACAAAATACTGAAAAATGTCTTAAATGCTCAAAACTATTTTTAAATAATTCATGCTAATTTGCCAGGCTATCCAGGAACTCGACGGGCCCGGGATGGTGCAGCAGTCCAGTTCTTGAGAACACCTCCTTCTTCCATGGTCTGAATGGTAAGGTCTTCCTCCTCCTTCTCCTCCTCAACAATTGCACTGTAGTCCATGTCTTCTTCATCTAGAAATAGCTTCCTCATGCCAGCCAAAACCTCATCTTCCTCAAATCCCCACATCATGTCAGCTTGATGGAATGTCTGGTTCCGAGGGTGTACCGGTTGTTCCAGTGGGTAATAAGGAGCGCACTATGGTGGTGACCAATGCTGGTATTCTTGCCATGTGTATTCATATCCGAATCCAAAAGTTATACCATGGTACTATGGTTGTATGGGTTTGGTGATCCCTTGAAGATTTTTGCCGAGACCCTTGCCGAGTTCATACCCCGTCCATAGTAGTATGCTTTTTATCTTGTTTATCCACCATCGGCCCTTTTCAATTGCGTTGACTCGTTCAATGCGATGGTATGTTTCTCCACCCAGCTTTTTCTGTTTTCGATGATCGAAACGGTCTGATTGGTGTAGATAGGGTTACTTCCATCTCCATGGATGATCACCTCCTGATGATTCCACTCAAACTTCACATCTTGATGCAGAGTTAAAGCCACTGCCCCGACGGCATGTATCCATGGTCTTCCCAACAATAGGTTGTAAGTAGTAGATATATCTAGCACTTGGAATTCGACATCAAACAAGTCAGGGGGTGATTTATCCAATGGTGGCTCTCTGAGATCCATCAAATGCCTTCGCATTCATGCTTCCCATTCGTATCTCGTGCAAGCCTTTACCTAATCTCTTTAGAGTGGTCAATGGACATAATATTGCGACTTGAACCTCCATCAATCAAGACCCTGGCGATGAACTTATCTTCAAATTGAACTATAATGTGCAACGCCCTATTGTGACTCAGTCCTTCTGTTGGTAATTCGTCTTCGTGGAAGGTGATTTTGTGTCTGTCCATTACCTGTCCGACCATTTTAGCCATCTCTCTACTAGTGATGTTGGTGGGCACATAAACTTCACTTAGCACCTTCATCAAAGCATTCATGTGCGCGTCTGAGTTTTGTAGCAGTGATAAGATGGATATCTGAGATGGAGTTTTGTTTAGGTGGTCAACAACAGAAGACTCTCTTGCTTGTATCTTCCTCCAAACATCATCAGTGTCAGTCTCGATAATAGGCGGCTTAGGTGCAACTTCCTTACTTGTTCCTCCCAGATTCTCAGGTGTATAAACTCTGCCAGTTCTAGTCATACCTTGTGCCACACCTGTTTCCTCCATTTTTGCTTTTCCCTTTCTCCTTGCTTCCGCAACATAATGCCATGGAACGGCATCAGACTTGTAAGATGGCATGGGAGCTACCATCACAGTGAAGGGTGTAGCTACCTCAACTTCAAATGGTGCTTGGGTTTGTACCACAACTGGCGTGAGGGTGGCTGGAGTTGTTTTAGGAATGTCTCCCTCTCGGATGAGTCCAACGGACCATTCCTGATCCCATTCTTCATCAGTTTCTATCACATTCACTCCCTCACCTTTGTGATCCGGGGCAGGGTTGTTACGAACATTTGGCGCAACTTCCTTTTCCTGTATGACCTTACTGTCGATCATTGTCTGAATCTTGTCTTTCAATGTGCGACACCCTTCAATTATATGACCCCTCATGCCTGAATGATAAGTACATGTTTTGTTGGGGTTGATCCATTGGGAGGGGTTTTCCACAACAACATCAGGGATATGAGTAACATAACCAGCAACCTTCGGTCTCTCATACAATTGGTCTATGGGTTCAGTAATTAGAGTGTATTGTCTAGGAGGTCTGCGATCAAAATTTGGACATGGTTTCGGGTAGTTTTGATGGGCGAGTGGAGGTGAATGGTAATATGCAGGTTGAGTATTATAGGTATGGTAGGTGGTAGTATGGTGCTGGTATCTTGGCGGTGAGGGTTGATATGTGGGTGGCGGTGTTTGGTATGTGAGGGGAGACTTAGGGCCCTGGCTACCATCACGACACCCACTTCTTTCTTCTTAGAAATGCCTCTTGATTTCAAAGCTTTATTTGTGGCCTGCAGTGCCTCGAAATTGGTCACCATCCCATTCTTAATTCCTTCTTCTATTCTTTCTCCTAACTTGATGATGTCGGAGAACTTGTGATTTTAAATAACCATCAACCTTTCATAATATTGCGGGTCTCGAGCTCTGACAAAGAACTTATTCATTTGTTCCTCTTCAAGTGCTGGCCTTACCTTTGCGGCTTCTGATCTCCAATGAGTAGTATACTCGGGGAAGGTTTTTGTCGGCTTCTTCTTGAGGTTATGAATGTAGAAAATGTCTGGCATATTTTCCGTGTTGAACCTGAATCTATACATGAAGTCTGACGCCATACTCACCCAAATAACCCACTTCTTTGGGTTTTGACTGATAAAACAGGACAAGGCATCTCCTGTAAGGCTTTACATGAACAGTTTTATGTGGATTTGTTCATTCTTGCCCACTCCTACAAACTTGTCACAATACATTCTTAGATGCACCTTCGGGTCACCAGTACCATCGAATATTTCGAACTTGGGAGGTTTGTAACCATCCTGCAGTTCCATATCCGGCTGAATACATAGGTCCTCATAGTTTAAACCTTCAATGCCTTTACCCTTTCAACACTCTAAACTCTACTAGTGAGCTTCTTGAGTTCCTCTGCCATGTTTTTAATGAGCAGGTCTTTCTCAGTCGATTCGGGGATGTATAGGTTTTCCTGCGGAGTGTGGGGTAAGGTTTCCACATATATCAGATTGCTTTGATGGATTCCTGAAACTTGGGTGTAAGGGTGGTCATTGGTCTAGTTTTGGGGATCGAGAGTAGGTTGTGGTGCATTCTGGGGAGTGTGATAAGTAGTGGTTTATAGGTATTGAGTTGGGTGAAGGTGGTGTTGTTGAGGGGTCGATACTGGTAGCAAGTTAAGGTTCTGGGGAGGTGCGGGATATTGGTGTGGTGCGGGAGGATTTGGTGGTGGGTTCTGGTTTTGTTTGTTTTGCGGCAGTGTTTGGTTCTGGGTAGTCGGGTTTTGCTGGTTAATGTCGGGAACATTGAGAGTAAAGGAGAGGTTTGCCAAATTCCAGACCTACTCAAGCTCACCCTGTAGTTCGAGGATCTTCTACTCCAAATGTACGACCAACTTATTCTGTAGCGGAGTACTTTGGCCATCTGAAGTTCAAACGTTTTCTGCTATAGTAGCATTGTCATTCCTGATACCACTTAAATAATCCATTTTCCCTTTTCCTTTGCCTTTGGAGTCGTTGGTGGAGGAGGAGGTAGAGGACCTCTGAATCTGGTGTGGTATGCTGATGATGCCAGTATGCACGAACCAACCTTTGGGAATGAGAATAATCAAAAAGAAAAGAAAATGCAAAAGGTAATCAAGTTAGTAAGGTGAAATAAAAGAGTGTTTGCAATATTTAAACATGTTTCAGAAATTCAAGCAATAATTCGCGTCCTAATTTGGGGACCTCGTTGTGCCTGTGGCAGGACTAAGCGACACACAGACTTAGAGAAAATTGATGCCAACATTTGCATCATTTCATTAATGCGAAAAATGAGTCAAACCTTTACTAAATCGACAATGATAATAAAGTTACTAATGGCATTTAGCCTTATTACAATCAAAATCTAAAGCTAAGCTAGAAAGCAGTAAAGAGCATCATTTCCTAGTCTACTTAGTCCCTGAAAGACCTTCTCCATGCTTGGCTCTTTTGACCCCATCAATCAGGTTCCCCAGGTCGTGCATATCCAACAGTAAGTAAGCTTTTGCTAGATGTCCTCTTTCACTGCTATCCATTCCTTGGCAATCTGAGAGTCTCTTTCTCATCTTCCTCTCGATCTCCATCAATCTTGGTCCCAACTATTCCAATCTTTCTGTTGACTTAGTGGCAATCTCTTTCCATTCCTTTATCGCCTCCATATTCACTTTGTGTTGATCCAGATGTTTTGCTTCAGACTCGAACACCATTTTACGTAGCCTCTTATACATAAGCTATGCCTCAGCCACCTCATCTACGATCCTATCCTTTAGATTGACTCTACGTTGTCCTCCAACCATGATAGGTAGTAGTACATATGACTGGCGTGATACCTGTCTGGCTCAATGGTTTCTCTTTCCACAATGATCTTTTGGTTCCACATATGTTGCGCCTCGAACTTAAATGGGATGACATCTCCTTTGAAATATACCTTGTACTGGACCATGTTGGAAACCCGAGGTATGACCTGTTTTCTTTCCGCTTGCCTCATTACCCATATGGGAGCGTAAGGATATATGCCTCGCAAACCGATCAGTAACAATTGAGTATTCCTCCTTGACCTAATAATAAACTCACTACTAGGAAACCATTCAAACTTCCAATGCACCTGCTCGTCTGTCAGATTGCTGAAGAAACGCACCCTACTTACAGCATTTCCAGGCTGTGCAAACCTTTTTTGGAATAAATATTATTTTCTTTGGGTGATGGTTGGCTATGTAGTCATTAAATGGCCTTCGCAGAAGCTCTTGACGATACTCTCCCCTCTGAAAGTGTTCCAGAAGCCAGACTTGTAGCAATAGATTACAACCCTCAAAGTGTCCAAATCCCTGCTTGCACCGATCTAGAGCATGATACATCTCAGCTAATATCATAGGGATGATGGTATAAGTTTGTCCCTCGATGCCATCAATCAAGGTCCTGGCAACTATGGCTAAGCGAGTATGAATCCTTCCCCCTTTCATTGGAAATATCAACAATCCCAAGAAGCAGACGATGAACATATAAACTCGGCGGTGCACCCATCCCAATGGAGTAATGGCTAGTTCGTCATGGTGAAGATGATACGACTTGCTATGCCCATAACGCTCGTAAAGAAATTCAAAAGGAATGTATGATTTCTTTAGACAACGCAATTCATCATTCTTCTTAAAACCCAACATTTTTCAGAAAACCACGGGGAGTGCGATTCTCTGGTAACAGTAATCCCGGACTATCCCATGGCAAATTGGCGAAGCCCCCTATTTCTTGTAGGAGAGTAGTCATTTCTATCTTGCCAAATCGGAAAACAACTCTTTTATCGTCCCAAATCATGGTAGCAGCCTCAATCACTTCCCTGTTTGGTTGAATGTTTAGCAAGGATGGCAGGTCACCAAGTACTCTTCTCATATGATTTTTGTCGCAAGGCGCAAGGTCTTTTCACCAGTCAAGTAACAAAGGTGGGATGTTTTGAACCATTTCGAACCTGGGGATTTCATGCTTCATTTTCTGCAGATAAACAAAGGTTAGCCCTTTCCTCCTCCACATATGACTATTACGCAATAATGATCGACATGTTGGCACATTTTCTCCAAGTAATGCACATAATATGATAGTGTCTATTGGGATTTTGCAAATCCCGTCGGACTTCGGACATGGTTAATCTTAGCAAGTTATTACGTTAATAACGCTCGAAACCATACTAAGTTTAGCATGATGCATGTACATTTCAAGTCGGAGTAGGGTTTCTAGAATGGTCTAGACTGGTACTCCCAAGTGGACAACTTTATAGGGAAAGGCACGGAAGCGTTGATTGCACCGTTGATCGACTAGTCTACCGCAAATAAGCCTTTCTGATTTAAACGGTGATTTTTAGGAAAGCGTGGACACTCATCAAGCGCCGCTATGTTGATAATTGGCACCAGTGGAGTATAATGTGGAGCATGCTTTATGCAGAAATAATAACACATTTCCAAGTGTTTGCATGTAAAAAGCAGGAAATAATATAGCAAAAGTGAACATGAAAAGAAGAGAAAAGAAAGAAAGACAAAAGAAAGAAGTCAGTTTGGCTCATGAAAATGTGCGAGAACGTAATGAAGCAGGTATGGAAATAGGGATAATGTAGCAGTCAAGATGAAAAGAAATGGAGAGGATGTCAAACAAAGGAGAATAAGGAAAAGAACGTGCATGCCATAGCAAATTTAAACAAATAAAGCTGAATAAGGGAAGGGATGTGCATGTAACAAAGAAAGTAATCCACATAAGTCAAGTTTATTATGGTAAGAGCCTAAGTGTAAATCCCCAGTAGAGTCTCCATGTTGTCACATCCCGTTTTCTCGTAAAAGCGGGCTCCGACGTGTGATGACTCTTTTAGATGGGTGTTAAGAGAGAAAAGTCTCCACCTAACGATTTTTGAGGTGCGTTAGGGCACCTATTTGCAAATAACTTTGTTTAACTAGTCAATGCCACCAAAGATTGGGTAAGGGATCAAATTACCTCAAAGAGAAGATGTTAGGTACTCTTCGAGGTTTAGAATTGTGGGTCCTAGCCGAATTTTAAACTATGTGGATTACTAGGCAAGCACATAGATAAGGAAGGATATGAAAGTTAAAAGTCTCATTATAGCATAAACCGGGGTAAGGAAAAATAAACTATATGAATAATTGGTACAGATTTAAAGATCACTAAGGATTACAACTGCGTCGTTTTATACTTAATTACTCAATCCTTTAGCAAGCGTGTAAGGGAAAAGGGGGGTTGTTGATACCCAATTTTTTCCTCATATTTTTTAAAAATACATATATAATTTCAAAATAGCACATATGCATCATCATTTGATTTATAAACACATACAAACATTTTTCCTATTTTTTCCTAATTTTAAAAGGTTTTTAAATAAATTTATTCCAACATTTTTATTATATAAATACTCATTAATTGCATCACAAATTATTTCATGATGATTTTATCATATAACTTCATCATTTAAAACCATATTAGGTTTTAAATATTTTTGATGCATTTGTTATAATTACATTTGCATTTTAAAGGCTAAAATTGCATATTTTGCAATAGTAGCCCATATATACTTATAATTATTTTATTTATGCAAAAAATAACTTTTTATATTTTTATAGTGTTA
Organism: Nicotiana tomentosiformis; assembly: GCF_000390325.3. Lineage (NCBI taxonomy): Eukaryota > Viridiplantae > Streptophyta > Magnoliopsida > Solanales > Solanaceae > Nicotiana > Nicotiana tomentosiformis. The sequence goes on from NC_090814.1 coordinate 36,690,610, forward strand.
AATAATTATTATTGACCGTTTTATGCACAAATAATATTTTTACTATTTATTTATCATTTTTTACGAATTATTTACTAATTTAATTGGGTATTTAAATAATAGCCCCTTTTCCTTAATCATTTTCGGACCTAAGCTACCCAAACCAACCCAATGACCCAGCCCAATTACCTAATACCTAACCCAAATACTCCAGCCCAAAGCCAAACGACCCATGACTAATACCCGGTCGCAACCCGTTTCTAAACGACGCGCCACATCTAATTTTTATCTCAGCCGTTGATCTCTCGAGATCAACGGCCATCGTCCCTTCCCCCCCTTTTTAATCTATTCCCTAACCCTAACCCCCATTATCTCTAAACCGCCGCCCTCAAACCCCACTCCTCTCTTCTCCTCTGAAACCCTAGGCATCGTCACCTTAATCCCCCTAATCTTTCTTCGATTCCAACCAGATATGGAATCGATTGATGATTTTCTTACCTTATTCACCTTGTCTCGCTACTGGCTACTCGATTATGGTATAACCTAGTAGCTTGCCTAACATGGCAAGCCGATTTCCCTCATTTCGGATCAAATATAGTTCGAACCTTCCCCTTTTCTTGTCCATGTCCATTTTTCATCTCTTTGGGGTACGAATCTCTAAGAGTTTTTCTCTATTTTTATTTACCCTAAAGTTAGGGTTTAGATCTTTTAAAGATCTGTTTATATTTTTCTTATTTTTTGTTAAAAAAAATCCTTTATGTTTTCGCATGCCTATTTCTTTGCGATTTTTTCGTTAAAAGTTTTTGCCTAATTTATTTGCCCTAAAATTAGGGCTCAGATTTTTTTAAGATCTGTTCTAGTTCTATTTTGGCTAAGTGTCTTCTTAACATTCCCGTATATCTGTCTATGTGCATTCTATTTTCGTGATATTGCTGAATCGGTTTTATTTTCCCTAAAATTAGGGTTCAGATCTGTTATGGTTCTTATTTTTGTTAACATTTTTTCTTCAATGTTTTTCTATATTTGTCTATGTGCATATCATTTTGATTTTCCTTTGATTATTTCGATTAATTTTACTTACCCCTAAAATTAGGGTTTCGATTCTTATTTTATTTTTCTTACCGACTCTGTCTATGACTACTTGCCTTAGTTGTTACCCTAAACCTAAGAATCTTTGATTCCCAGACTTATTTGATTGTTGTTATACGCATTCTTCTTGACTTGCCTTAATAATTCTAAGTTTTCCCTTGAATAAGTTGATTGATTATTTTCATATTTATGCACCCTAGTCTAATGCTATTTATACCCCTTCCCTCTTTTCTCTTAAAAATAAAACAAGACTAAGAACTCGAAACTACTTTCACTACTACACTCTATACTCTATACTACTATATTCTGTTTTTCCTGGCCGGCAGGAAGCCAAGGCCAGGAATCTGCATTGTCACTTGCTGCTATTGATGATCATTGCCTCATTGCTTAACCTTTTCTGTTATATCTGAATTAGTAAGTCACTTACACTTCTCTGTCATTTTAATTGCTCAATATGCTACTGTTATTAGACTCATTTCTCTATTTATATTAGACTTGTTTAATTCTAACCAATGAAACCTGTTTAATTATGTGCCCTCAATGCTGTCCTTAAGTGTGTTTAATATCATTCCCTAAAACCAGTTTATCAAGTACCCCTAAATCTATTCTGTTAGCATGTTATTCTGTGCTCACTATGCTATTAGCTATTACTAATCACTAGTATGTTATTTGACTTAGTGAATTTACTCTGTATAACTTATCCTAATCTGAATCCTTCACTGTCTGTGTGAAGTATGTTTTGATCCTTTGTTAAAATTTCAAACTTGTCAGTTTCCAACTTATTGGTTTCAAAATATTTATCTCTGTTCTGTGTGTGACTCCACCCCTAAGCCTGACTCCAAATCCTGCCCTGTACTCTCTTAAATCCCAAAAATCTTTGCTAAACTAATTTGAGTACTGTCCTTGGCCTTCTTGGTGTGAGCACTACTCAGGGTTCCTATGAGACCCTCGTGAACTCTGACACACCAGGATTTGGTCCATAATTTTCCCTCAAACTGATTATGATCTTTTTACTCTAGTGTGAGCACTGCCCGGGATTCATGAAACCCTTGGGAACTCTGACACACTAAAGGACTGGGCTCGGTATGCTTGTGCTATAAAACAGAAGTGAGTCAATCACCTTGTGGTTCTATGAACACTGGCTTTTGGAGAAGTTGTGAATTGAAAGGCCTGGCCCATCCAGATGTTGTTTTAGGCCTGCTGAAGGCTTCCTATAGTTTACTACTCTGTAATTTATTCAATTGATTTCGGTCTGTAATAATTATTTGTAATAACAATTGGGGGTGATAATAAAATTGGGACATGGGTTTATTTGATATTATGTGGATATATAACATGCCTTTAGGTTTTCTGCTACTATTATGTTAGATAACATGCCTTTAGGTTTTCTGCTACTATTATGTTAGATAACATGCCCATAGGTTTTATTTTATGCCCAAAAATTGTGTGCTAAAATCTGTCTAAATGTTTAAGTCTGCCACGCATGTTAGAAAACCTGCCTATAGGGATTTCATTTTGGCTCGAACAAATTCTGTGAATATCTTGTTTACTTTACATCAGACGATTAGAAACCATGCCTATAGGAAATGCAATAATCTAGTTTAAATTACAGCATACTCACATCTGTTTGCTTAAAAATCATGTCTATAAGCCTTAATCAATTTTCACAGTCGCCTAGTTAATATGCATGTCTTCAGAAATTAATAAGCAGTCTCAATCGCTAAAGGTAGAACTCATGCTCATAGGGATAACTATCATTTGTGCCAATACAAAAATGGAATTTGTCTAATGCCTTGTTAATTACCACTATAAAGCATCCCTATAGGAGTAAGTAATAATTCTGAGCTTTTCTATTTTCAACTGTCGATTAAATCACATAGATAACCTGCCTATAGGTTCAAACGCTTTAATTGAAATCAATAGGCAATTACAGAATCACTTAGGAATTACTGTCAGCACGTTTACATTACAGAATTACCTAGAGATACTTTGCATAAACTGTCCTCTTGTTTTAAAATCCAGAATCACGTAGAAATCATGTCTATAGGATCCAATATCCTTAACTGGCAAAACTGTTGACATGCCAACCTGTCTGCGTGCATTTGTTGCTTAATGTGTGGAGGCCAAAATTAGCCTTTATCTGCTTTTGTATGAAAAAGTCCAATATGTTTTATGTGTCACTTAGTTTTACAATTTTGAGCAACCTAAGTTGAGTCTAGAACCATCCAAAAATAGAGATCTCAATTCCTCCAGGACCATAGGTAAGGGATGGGTAGTGCACGCGTAGGACACGAGTAAGAATTGATTAGAGCGCTTTAGGTAATATAACTTAAAGATAGTAATTGGGTAGCAGGAGATGATAGTCTGTGCCCGCTGAATAATATGAGTAACACCCCCGTCTTGGGGGAGTTACGAAGTATTATTTATGTTGCACGGGGTTATCCTATAGGCTAAAAATCTTAGGACCCCCCATCCCTATTAAATAATTCCTTCGCTTTCTTTATTTAGACTAATTCACATAAGTTAAGTTCGGTCGGGACCCACCGTTGTGGATCTCGAGGGGCGCCTAACACCTTCTCCTTGAGGTAATTTGAGCCCTTACCCGATCTCTGATGATGAAAACTAGTATAATCTGAGTCATTTGCAATAGGTGCCCTAATGCCCTAGGTGGCGACTCTCAATAACCAATTCCTTTCCCTTCTCAAAAGGAGTTGTCAAATGTCGAAACCCGATTTCGCGAGAAAAAGGGGGCGCGACAGCATGGCGACTCTGCTGGGGATATCCTTAGGCTCTTACCTTAACGAACTTGGTCTGTGAATAAGTATTTCTTGATAAGCGTGTCCTTATTATTCTGCTAATACTTGAACATCCCGCTCCCATTTACCCTTGTCATTGCAACATGCACACCCCTTTCCCAATTTCTTTTATCTGAACTTACTTGCTATCTTTCATTTAATTTGGTTGCAACATGCATTTCCTCCGCTATTATCTCAATTATGCTCACTAAATTCCTTCTTTTGCCATGTCTTTCCCGTTTTATCGCTTTTTCGTTATGAGAACTAACTCCTTTCTTCTTCTTTTTCTTTATTTCCTGTCTTTACAATTATTAAATGCCGCATTTTATCGTTTTCATCATGAAAAATACTTGACAACGTGTTATTTTCCTTTTGCATAAATACATGCTCGGCATCATATTCCACTCGTGTGTAATCAATACCATAGCGGCACTTGATGAGTGTCTGCGCTCTTCCTATATTACCCTTTTTGAATTTGAAAAGGCTTATTTGTGGTAAAACTAGTCGATCAGCGGTGCAGTCAACGGTTCCGTGCCTTTCCCTCTCAAGTTGTCCGCTTGAAGGTACCGGTCTAGACTCCTATAGAAACACCTTACTCTAATAATGAATGTACATCCATCATGCTTAAACTTAGCAGGGGTTCGTATGTTGTCCGCATAATAACCCTTTAAGGAAAGCCTTGTCCAAAGCCCATCGGGATTTCCATAATCCCAACAGGCACAATCACGATATGTGCATTATTTGGAGAAAACATACCGATCTGCTAATTGTTAATATGTAAGTAGTAGAACCCGGAGGGGGAAAGGGTCTAACTTTGTTTATTTTTCAGCAAAATGAGGCACGAAGTCCCCAGGTTCGGCATGATCCGAAACATACCACCTTTATTGCTAGATTGGTGGGAAAACCTTTCGCCAAGCGATAAAAATCATGTGAAGAGGGTTCTCGAAAATTTACCCTCCTTGTTAGACATCCAGCCAAATAAGATGCTGATCGAGGCCGCTACCATGTTCTGGGATAGAGAATGGGCCGTATTCCGTTTTGTCAATGTAGAAATGACTCCCCTCCTAGAGGAAATAGGAGGATTCGCTGGGTTGCCCTGGGATAGTCCTGGTTTGTTGGTGCCAGAAAATCGCACTCCTAGGGGGTTTCTGAAAATGATGGGTCTGAGAAAGAATGATGATTTAGTCTGCCTGAAGAAGTACTACATACCTTTCGACTTCCTCTACGAACGATATGGACACAGCAAATCCTATCGTATTTTTCATGATGAATTCTCCATCACTTTCCTAGGTTGGACTCATCGTCGGGTTTTGTGTTCACCGTCTGTTTTCTAGGTATGATAGTGTTTCCAATCCAAGGAGACAGGATTCACACTAGGTTGGCTATGGTAACCAAAGCTTTAATGGAAGGAATTGAGGGACAAACATACACTATTGTCCCAATGATCGTAGCAGAAATGTACCGAGCTCTGGCTCGTTGCAAGAAGGGGTTCAGACATTTTGAGGGTTGCAATCTGCTGCTGCAGATTTGGTTGTTGGAGCATCTTCAAAGAGGCCAGTACCATCAGGAATTTCCACGAAGACTATGGAATGACCACATAGATTTCCATCATCCGAAAAGAATGACCTTCATCCCAGATAGGTTTGCACAACCGGAGAATGCTACAAATTGGGTACACTCTTTCAGCAATCTGACCGAGGACAAGGTCCATTAGATGTTCGAGTGGTTCCCCACTAGCGAGTTCATCATCAGATCTAGGGATGTTCCGTATTTGGTGCTGATTGGGTTAAGGGGCATATATCCCTATGTTCCTATCAGAGTCATGAGACAAGATAGGAGAAAAAAGTCATACCGCGAGTCTCCAAAATGAGTCATTACAAGGCAGATTTTCAAGATGATGCCATTCCATACAAATGTGAGGCCCAACACATGTGGCATTTGAAGATTATTGTGAAAAAGGATACCATTAAGCCAGATCGATACCACGCAGGTCATGTGTACTTCTACCTATCGTGGTTGGATAATAACATAGCAGGAATAGTCGAGCCAGGGGTCGGTAGTGGAAACAGGGTCATAGATGAAGCTGCTGAAGTGCAGGTGAAGTATAAGAGGTTACACAAAAGATTCCTTGAGTCTGAGGCCAGGCATTTGGAACAACACAAGATAGACATGGAGTCAATTAACGAGTGGAGGGAAATGGCTACAAAGTCGACGGAAAGGTTGGAATATTTGGAGCAGGGTCTAATGGAACTGGAGAGGAAGATGAGGAAAAGGGTCGTAGACTGTCAGAATGCAGAGGGCAATGAAGGAGGACACCTAGCAAGGGCATATCTGTTGCTGGACATGCGCGACCTGGGAAATCTGATTGATGGGACCAAGAAGGCCAAGCCTGGAGAAGGTCCCTCTGGGACCAAGTAGATTAGGATTATTTGCTTTTCTAGAGTCGTTTTAGATATCAAATGTAATAAGGCAAATGCCATCAGTGACTCATTTATTTATTGTCGTTTTAAAGGTTCGTCTTATTTATTACATTAATGAAATGAGGCAATTATCAGCACTATATTTCTCCAAATCTACGTGTCATTAGGCCTAACTCGGGCACAACGAGGTTCCCAAATTAGGATATAAATTTATACTTCCGCAATACGTGTTTAAATACTGCAAATATCTTTTCAAAACCCCTTGCTGACTTGTTGACCTTTTGTTTTTTTATTTTTGATTATTCCCATCCCCTAAGGTTGGTTCGCACATACTGGCATTATCAGCATACCATACCAGATTCAGAGGCCCTCCACCTTCTCCTCCTCTAAGTGATCCAAAAAGTAAGGGAAAGGCTAAGATAGATGATATGAGTGGTATCCAGAAAGAAAATGTTGCGCACGTAGAGAATGTTGAAACTTTAGACGGTCGGAGTACTCCGACACAGAATGATTTGTTCCTCCGACTAGAGCAGAAAATACTAGAGTTGGAAGGGGAACTTGAGCAGGTCCACAACTTGGCAAACCTCTCCCTCACCCTAAACGTCCCACATATTAACCAGCAAAATACCCAGAACCCAGTACCTCCTCAAAACAGACCGAACCATCGTCCACAAAATCCTCCTGCACCCCATCAATACGCAACACCTCCCCAAAATCCTAACCCTCCGCCAGTACCAACCCCTCCTCAACACCAATATCTCCTGACTCAGTATCCGCAAACCACTACCTACCATACTCCTCAAAATACTCCACAACCTATTCTCGACCCGCAAAATTCAACCAATGACCACCACTACACTCAAACCCCCGGTATCCACTAAAACAACCCCATATACGTAGAAACCTTACCTCACTTCACTCAACCAACCCCATACACACCAGAATTCGCTGAGAAGGACTTGCTCATCAAGAATATGGTAGAAGAATTCAAGAAGCTCACAAGCCGAGTCCAGGGTGTCGAAGGAGGTAAAGGTATTGAAGGTTTGAATTATGAAGATATGTGTATTCAGCCAGATGTAAAACTCCCGGAGGGTTACAAACCTCCTAAGTTCGAGATGTTTGACGGCACGAGTGACCCAAAGGTGCATCTAAGAATATACTGTGACAAGCTAGTAGGAGTTGGGAAGGATGAAAGGATTCGCATGAAGCTGTTCATGAGAAGTTTTACTGGAGATGCCCTATCTTGGTACATTAGTCAAAATCCCAAGAAGTGGGTTAATTAGGTAAGCATGGCATCGGACTTCATAGACCGATTCAGGTTTAATACAGAGAATGCACCGGACATCTTCTACATACAGAACCTCAAGAAGAAACCAACGGAGATTTTTCTCGAGTATGCTACTCGATGGAGGTCAGAAGCTGCAAAGGTTAGGCCGGCATTGGAAGAAGAACATATGAACAAATTCTTTGTCCGGGCCCAGGATCCACAATACTATGAAAGGTTAATGGTTATCGAGAATCATAAATTCTCTGACATCATCAAGCTAGGGGAAAGGATTGAAGAAGGAATCAAAAGAGGGATGGTGACCAATTTTGAGGCATTGCAGGCTACGAACAAAGCATTACAGTCAGGGGGTATATCAAAGAAGAAAGAAATAGGGGCAGTGATGGTAGCCCAAGGTCCAAAATCTCCACTAATATACCAAACTCCTCCACCCACATATCAACCTTCACCTCATAGATATCCACAACCCGCTACTGCCTACCACACTTATAACACCCAGCCAACCTATTATCACTCACCGCCAGCCCGCAAAAGCTATCACAAACCCAGACCCAACTTTGGTCGCAGGCCACCCAGACAATACACCCCTATTGCTGAACCCATCGATCAATTATACGAAAGATTGAAAGCTGCCGGATATGTTACTCCTATTCCCGTTGTTGCCATGGAAAACTCCTCCCAATGGGTCAATCCAAACATAACATGTGCATACCATTCTGGCATGAAAGGACATACCATCGATGAATGCCGCACTCTGAAAGACAAAATTCAGACATTGATTGATACCAAGGTCATACAAGCAAAGGAAGCCACACCCAACGTCAACAACAACCCTCTTCCGGACCATAGGGGTGAAGGAGTAAATGTGATAGAGACTGATGAAGAATGGGAGCCTGAAGGCTCAATTGGGCTTATTCGGGAAGGTGATGATCCTAAGAAACCTGCAGTCACACTCACTCCTATTTTGGTACAGATACAGCCACCAGTCGAAGTTGAGGTAGCCGTACCAATTCCGTTCGAAATTGAAGTAACAACACCTGCATCTGCACCTGCTCCATTTGAAGTAGAAATAACCGCACCCTTCACTGTGACGGTAGCATCCACACCGCCCTTTAATTCCAATGTCGTACCTTGGGATTATGTTGCCGAAGCCAGGTGAAAAGGAAAAGCAAAAATAGAAGAATTTGGTGCGGCACAAGGGATGACAAGAACCGGTAGAATCTATACAGCTGATAATTTGGGAGGAACGAGTAAAGAAGCTGCTGCCAAACAACCCATTATTGAAACCGGCCCGGATGATCTTTGGAGAAAGGTACAAGCAAGGGAATATTCTGTGGTGGATCATCTGAACAAAACTCCTGCTCAGATATCCATCCTATCGTTGCTGCAAAATTCTGAGGCGCATAGGAATTCCTTGATTAAGGTATTAAATGAAGCTTACGTGCCTAACAATATCACCAGTGGGGAGATGGCCAACATGGGGGGGGGGGGCAAGTACTGGAGAGCGACAAAATCACCTTTCATGAAGATGAGTTGCCACCAGAGGGATTAAGCCACAACAGGGCACTGCAAATCACGATACAATGCGAGGACAAATTTGTTGCCAGGGTTTTGATAGACGGAGGGTCCAACCTCAATATCTATCCGCTGACAACTCTGAAAAAGTTGGGTAAAGGTTTGCATGAAATACGAGCAGGGACTATGAATGTGAAGGCGTTCGATGGGTCACAAAGAGACACAATTGGGGAGACCAATCTATGCTTACAGATGGGTCCGACCTGGTTTGATGTTGAGTTTCAAGTACTAGACATATCTGCTCATACAACCTGCTGTTGGGACGACCTTGGATACATGCCGCCGGGGCCGTGGCATCTACTTTGCACCAAGCCATGAAATTCGAATGGAATCATCAGGAAGTGATCATTCATGGAGATGGGAGTAATCCCATTTATACCAACCAAACCGTCCCGGTCGTGGAGAATAGAAGGAAGTTGGGTAGGGAGACTTATCACCGCATCGAGCGCGTCAACACAATAGAGAAGGACAAGTGGTGGAGCAGCAAGATAGAAATCATACTAGCATGGTCAGGGTATGAACCCGGCAAAGGACTCGGGAAGAAACTCCAAGGCATTACCAAGCCAATACAGCTGAAACGTCATGGTACAACTTTTGGGCTTGGATATCAGTATACCTGGCAAGAATATGATGATTGGGCGCCGCCATGGCGTGGTCCCTATTACCCTTTAGAGCAACCAGTATCGCATTTGAGCCAATCCTTTCATCAGGCCGATACAATATGGGGATCTGAAGAAGAGGAAGCTTTAGCTGGTCTAAGGAACCTGTTCTTGGAAGACGAAGATATGGACTGCAATGTGATAGTTGAGGAGGAGGAGGAGGAAGAAGGGCTTATCATCCAGACAGTAGAGAGGGGAGTAGTTCTCAGGAATTGGACCGCCACAACATCCAGGGCCAGACGAGTCCTGGGGTAGCATGGCTGCTAGTGTTATTTGAAAATAATTCTTTTAAGCATTTTGTTTAAAAAACATCTTTCTTTCAGTATTTTGTTTTGGAAAACATTGTTTGAAGTCATTTAAACACTATTTTGTTTAACATTTCAGCATTTATCAATAATGTGATGTTTTATTATCATTATCTTTCATATTTTTCCTCTACAACATTACAATTTCTTACATTGATGAACCAAAGACTGTGATATGTAATGAGACAACGCAACATAAGGATAGTGATTCGGAAGAGATAGAAGAAGAAGATGTGATACCTGAGGAAATCATCAGAGAAGTTGAAAAATTTGAGAACAAACCTAAGTCCAACCTGGACGAGACAACTTGGGGGATTCTGAAACCGTCAAAGAAACTCGCATAAGCATCCACTTGTCACCGTCAGAGAAGGAAGAGTACACTCTTTTCCTGAGAGAGTTGAGGACATTTTCGCATGGTCGTATGACGATATGACCGGATTGAGCACATCCATAGTGGCTCACAAGTTGCCTACCAATACAATGTGTCCACCAGTAAAGCAGAAACTCAGAAAGTTCAAACCAGACATAAGCCTGAAAATCAAGGAGGAAGTCACCAAGCAAATTAAAGCCAAAGTCCTCAGGGTAGTTGAATATCCAACTTGGTTAGCCAACATTGTGCCAGTTCCAAAGAAAGACGGGAAAGTCAGGGTGTGTGTCGACTATCGGGATTTAAACAGAGCAAGTCCCAAAGATAATTTTCCACTACCGAATATAAACATACTGATTGACAACTGTGCCAAGCATGAGCTCCAGTCCTTTGTTGATTGCTTCGCGGGTTATCATCATATTTGGATGGACGGAGAAATTTGGCCAAAGCCCATCAAATCAGATGCAGTCAAAAGATACTATGTGTAAACTATTTGCATTTCTTTATATGATGTAATATTGAACTACGCTTGACCTGATTCCCGTTTAAGAAGGGATACGTAGGCAGCCCTATGGGTTCGGTCACAATTCAATAAAATTTCCATTTTCCTCACAATAAGAAACTGGGGCAAAATTTTGAGGAGGACCCTCAAAATTCCGAAGAAAGTTCAGCCAACGACACTGCATGCAGAACAACCAGAAGTTCGTTTAGATACCTGGGGTAGAATTTTGAGGAGAACCCTCAAAATTCTATGGCAAGGAGGTTGCAATGTCTTTGATAACGTCACAGTTACTAGTTCATCTAACTAATTTCTTAATATGCATATTGTTATGTTTTGAAAAACTATACATGCATATTTTTCGAAAAATTTATTTTTAGCCAAATGCTACCCATGGTGACTTGAACAGGATCCTCGGGCAGAGCGGAGCAAAGCAAGCAGACAAAGGCACGATCCAACCTCCCCCTCAAAACTCACAATTTTTCTTTGGATGTAGGAATAGGTCATAACCACAAGTATCGTCATAACAACAGAACCGCCGGACACAAATATATCTCCAGCTAAGAAATACTTCGCTCTTACTTACTACTCGTCCACTTGCATAAGGCTAAGCCCTGCCTCTCTACTTGCATAAGGCTAAGCATTGCCTTCTCTCTGTATGAGGCTAAGCCCTGCCTCTCTATTTGCATAAGGCTAAGCATTGCCTTCTCTCTGTATGAGACTAAGCACAGTCTCGAATCCTACATGAGGCTAAGCCATGCCTCTCTATTTGCATAAGGCTAAGCATTGCCTTCTCCCTGCATGCGACTAGCACTGTCTCAAAATCTTGCATGAGGCTAAGCCCTGCCTCTCTATCTGCATAAGGCTAAGCACTGCCTTCCATTTGCATGAGACTAAGCACTGTCTCAAAATCTTGCATTAGGCTAAGCCCTGCCTCTCTATTTGTATAAGGCTAAGCATTGTCTTCTCCCTACATGAGACTAAGCACCGTCTCGAATCTTGCATGAGGCTAAGACCTGCCTCTCTATTTGCATAAGGCTAAGCATTGCCTTCTCCCTGCATGAGACTAAGCATTGTCTCAAATCCTACATGAGGCTAAGCCCTGCCTCTTTATCTGCATAAGGCTAAGCATTTCCTTCTCCCTACATGAGACTAAGCACTGTCTCGAATCTTGCATGAGGCTAAGCCCTGCCTCTCTATTTGGATAAGGCTAAGCATTGCCTTCTCCTAAGCACTGTCTCAAAATCTTGCATGAGGCTAAGCTCTGCCTTTCTATCTGCATAAGGCTAAGCATTGCCTTCTACCTGTATGAGACTAAGAACTGTCTCGAATCCTGCACGAGGCTAAGCTCTGCCTCTCTATTTGCATAAGTCTAAGCATTGCCTTCTACCTCCATGCAACTAAGCATTGTCTCAAATCCTGCCTCTTTATTCGCATAAGACTAAGCATTGCCTTCCCGGCACGAGACTAAGCATTGTCTAAGCTCGGTCTTGTTATTATCTCTGGCACCATCTCATGGGCTGATATATAGCCAACTTGTCCAAAGGCGTCATAGTCTGAAGGCATCATCCTCATAGCCAGAAGACACCATGTCATGGCCTAAGGATCTCTCAATCTTGAACATCATTATTCAAAGGCATCATGGTTCAGAGGCACGATTTTAATAGCCCGAGAACCTCATTTCATGGCCTGCGAATCCTTTACCGCACAATTCATGGCCCGGGACATCATGGTCTAAGGATGTTATCCTCACCGTCCAAAGACAATCTTCATGGTCCAAAGGTAATTTGCATCATTTACAAAATATATATGCACATATTGTGTTTGGAGTTTGCAGGTGATCTGGAAGGTAACCGTTATCCTAACGGGAGCAATCTTCGCTCCAGTTCCCACTCAATACTCATATCCTCCAATTATTTCAAACGTAATCGATCATCATCCGTTACCCAGTCTCATTTGATGTCTACTCAAGTGTCCATAACCGTTTTCAAACACCAATTGATCCCAC